>NC_090924.1:1392391543-1392991543 GCF_040938575.1 Ambystoma mexicanum
GGCTTGCTAGGTGCAGTGTGCTTTGTATTCGTTTTGGTGTAAGGTTTGGAGTTAGGTTTAGAATTTGTGGTGGGGAGCCTGGAGCCTAATCTGTCGTTGCGGGTTGTGATGTTGGGAATGAGGGAGAGGGGGTTTGGCCCGGGTGGCTTAAGGCGGGTGGGCGGTTTGGAGGTCATTTTGGTTAGGTTAGAGTTATCAGTGGGACTGTGGTGGTTGTTGGTGGGTAGGTCGTGGATGACGATGGATTTGGAGGTGAGAGGGTGGTGGTAAGTGGAGGGGAAGGGGGGTGTGGAGGGTAGGAACGGAGTGGGGCAGGGGATGGGGTGGTGCCTGGGGCATCCTAGTTTGGCTAGGCCGTCCTGGTGGGCTATGTAGCTGTTGTTGCTACAAGGTACATTGTCCTGTGTTAAGCAGAAAGGGAACATGGTTAGGGCAAACCAGAAGATCATGGTCTGTGGGCAGTCGTGGAGTCTAGTGGTGCTGGTGGGGACTAAGTGACTATGCAGTGACCGTGAGGGGCAGCACAGATTGGATGTGGTCAGCTATTGACCATAAGGCACAACACAGTCTCAATGAGGTCTGTTAATGACCATAAAGCACAACATAGACTAAATGCGGTCAGCTATTGACCATCAGGCACAACACAGTCTAGATGTGGTCAGCTATTGACCATAAGGCACTACATAGATTAAATGAGGTTTGTTAATGACCATAAGGCACAACATAGACTAAATGCGGTCAGCTATTGACCATCAGGCACAACACAGTCTAGATGTGGTCAGCTATTGACCATAAGGCACAACACAGTCTAGATGCGGTCAGCTATTGACCATAAGGCACAACACAGTCTAGATGTGGTCAGCTATTGACCATAAGGCACAACACAGTCTAGATGCGGTCAGCTATTGACCATAAGGCACAACACAGTCTAGATGCGGTCAGCTATTGACCATAAGGCACAACACAGTCTAGATGCGGTCAGCTATTGACCATAAGGCACAACATAGACAGTGAGGTCAGTAGGTATTCGTGAGCCAAGTAGGTATAGGGCTCTATAGGTGGACCAGCAAAAGACACGAGAGTGTCGAAGGTGTGAGGAGTTTGTGTCAACACTTGAAACTGAAGACTGAATGTTGAGGTAGAGGTAATGTACTTACATTACCTCGTGAGCGCAGTTTGCAGGGGGTCTGTGCGATGTAGCGTCCAGATTCTTTGAGGAAAGTGCTCAGCTGCCGCCTCCAGGTTATGAGGCGGGGATATGAATGAGTAACCGGAATGAAGCATGCTCCGATGCTCCCACGGCGAACAGGGCAAACAGGGATGGCCTTTGTCTGGCCTTCGTCGCCGGCTTTCCGCCTGCCGGCGGATGTTGTTAGTAAAATGGAGCGAGACTACGAGGCGTTGCTAAGCAACGTATTCAAGCCTCGTTTTGAAGCCGTGCAGCGCCCGGCATTTTGAGTGCGGAGATCAGCTGTTCTCCGATTGCGGGACAGCTTCGGAGGATCGGGGCCAGAAGTAGAAGAAAAAAAG
Source organism: Ambystoma mexicanum (assembly GCF_040938575.1). Lineage (NCBI taxonomy): Eukaryota > Metazoa > Chordata > Amphibia > Caudata > Ambystomatidae > Ambystoma > Ambystoma mexicanum. The sequence goes on from NC_090924.1 coordinate 1,392,393,074, forward strand.
CCTCGATTACGATTCTGGAGCACGATGGGCAAAGGGGCCTTACCCTGCCTTGTGGAGTCTGCTGATTGTGGGCCTCATCTGGTGTGGTTGCTTCTCGTGGGTCCTCGGTGTTTGCAGGTGAGGGGTTAGGGCTCCTGCCCTCTCCCCTGCCTGGATGAAGTGAGGGTGCAGGGCAAACAGGGATGGCCTTTGTCTGGCCTTCGTCGCCGGCTTTCCGCCTGCCGGCGGATGTTGTTAGTAAAATGGAGCGAGACTACGAGGCGTTGCTAAGCAACGTATTCAAGCCTCGTTTTGAAGCCGTGCAGCGCCCGGCATTTTGAGTGCGGAGATCAGCTGTTCTCCGATTGCGGGACAGCTTCGGAGGATCGGGGCCAGAAGTAGAAGTTGCGTTACCTGGTGTGCTCCGAGATGGATAGGCATGGCGCAAGTCGTCTGGTACCAGACTTGCCAGACTCCGTGCCTGTCCTATTAAAATCATCCGGCAGGATTGTTCCCTCACCAGTCTCAGCGCATTGGCTGACAAGAGTATTGGTGGGAAGGCATAAAGGAACACCCCCTGTCCATGTCAGAGAGACAGTATCCCCAGTGAACCCCCTTCCGGGTACCAGGATGCGAAGAGAGGGAATTTTGTGTTGTGGTTTGTTGCAAAGAGATCAATGTGCTGGACTGCACCAAGGTATGTCAACTAGCCCTAGCAATTGTGACTCCCTGGGTTATTCTTAGCGCATTAGGCGCGGTAACCATTTAAAATCGATTCTTGGTTTGTTTGTGCACTACAATTCAAACGCTTGTGTTTGCTACACATTGCACATTTTGTAAAGTTGTGGCTGTCCTTCTGACTGAGCCTCAACCACTCGACCACCATTGCAGCACACGAGGCTGAATCCATTCCAAGATGGCCACCCGTGCCTTCTGAAGCCTCTCCTCCTCTGTGCTTCCTTCACCTGACCTGAGAAGACTGTTGATTGGCTCTCCCAGCGTGCCTCTCCACTCATCAGTCGCCGGGAGGCGCAAGCCGGCCCTTCCGGGAAAGGCCCTGAGGGCAAGGCCAACAACTGTCCAGAGACTGTCCAGAGACTGTCCAGAGCCCAGGGCCATACCCCCTGCTCGTTTCTTATGCGGTTGTGAATAATCCATATTTGTTTCCCCTACTCCACTCAATCTGCTCCCTTTATTACCTTACAGCATCTGCTATGTGTCCCAGCCACTGCATTGGACGTTAAGGTTGCTTAAAACATTCGCAACAGTACGCACCTTTAGTCAGACCTATGCACTCTACATTCTGGTAGACATCTCTACTATCCACTCTCCTCATAGACAAATCACATGTATGTGTTCGTTACTAATGCATTTGAACTTGTGCCTCTCTGCATCTTAATCGACTGCCTTTTTGGCTCCCTCTGCTAAAATTGAATCTAGGTATGTTTGGATTATGTATTTGAACTTGTGCCTTTCTGCATCTTAATCGACTGCCTTTTTGGCTCCCTCTGCTAAAATCGAATCTAGGTATCCAAGTCTCTGTACCCTAATGCACTGCTACCGCGGTTACTGCTGCCTTACTTTCTGTGCACGCCACTGCATCTACGGTGGTCATTGTTATTATTGTTTAACATTGTGTGCAATTGCCTACAACAGCACCTCTACCTCAACCACCCTTTTGTAGATCTGGCAGGCATCTGCTTTTAGACTGTATTAGGCCAACATGCCCTCCACCCACACTACTCTGTTTGCAAGAATACTGCCCACCCTACTCTACCTCACACCGGTGGGACAGTACCCAATTACACCACCACCTCCCTCCACTACCCCAATCTTCACAACACCATGACTAAGCCGTCCACTGCTCACCACACCAACCCTTACCAACCCAGCCTTATGGCTCCAACACTTTGCTTCCAGACCTTCACCAAACATACCATGTTCCATCACCCTGAGAAATGCTAGACTTGGCTCGCGACTCACGCACGCCTCCCATCACTCTGTGCATCTTAAACAGCCTCCGACCTCCACCGCATCCACACACTTGAAAAACCCATCATCACCTCACGCCAACCTCCCTAACACTAGCAATATTAAGGGTGCATTAATCAATGTCAGATCACTCACGGCTCACGCTCTAGAAGTGGCTGACCTTATTCTTACCCTCGACTTTATGGCTATCACCGAAACTTGGCTTCACGCAGCCTCTGGCCCACTACTCTCCCTTGCCATCCCTCCAGGTTACAACATTATCAGACACGATAGTAACTCTAACCAGTCCAAAGGTGGTGGCATTGCCATCATCCATAAAAATGCTCTAAACTTCCACCTCTCCTCTATGCATCACTTTTCCTGTATGGAAGCACTGACAGCCAAACTAGCCGTCACTCCTAACCACTCTATCACCTTCCATCTACTTTACAGGCCACCTGGGCCGCTATCCACCTTCGCTGAGGACCTCTCCAACATCATCACTCATAACACCAAAACCAAATCCCAATCCTCGATATTAGGGGACTTTAACCTGGGCCTCACTGATCCCAATGACACTGCTGCCATAACTATTGATAATATGCTTATGAATGCAGGATTCATACAGTTTATCAACCAACCTACCCACGTTCTCTAACCAACAGTATGCATTGACCGACCACAACTTAATTACATTTAACATTCAGTCCATACCTGCCAGCCTCTCTCCTACCATTGCACCGGCTACTGCCACCCGCAATAAACGTGACATCACTTGCGACAGACTCCACCCCCTCCTCCTGCAGGCTCGCTCATGCTCCGATTCCACAGCTATGGTTGACACCTTTAACTTCGCTATGCAAAAAGCCTTCAATATCATCACCCCATCCAAATTGAGAAAACCCAAACCTCGAGCCCACCTGAACTATTGGTTCACACCCCAGCTCAGAACCCTGCGCAAAGAAAAACAAATTGCAGAATCACATTGGAAAAGCAACCAGTCCGCAGCCAACAAATCGTGCCTCCTCCTGGCCACCCTTAACTACAAGGAAGCCATATTCCAGGCTAAAAAAAAGACACTTACAATAAACATATCGAACAAGCCAAATCCAACACCAAAGAATTGTTTAGAATCCTAAAAGAACTTGAAACCCCCGTCACTGCACCGGACCCTTATATCAAAGATAGCACTTGGTGTACCAAAATCCAAGAGGCTCTCCTCGGCAAGATTGCCACCCTCCAAATTAAAATCAATAACAAACAATCAAGCCTACAATCCAACCCACAACCCAACCCTATCCGCACCCTAAACCACCCCATCCCAGACTCCTTTTAGCTTCTCTCCACTCTCCATTTCCGAAGTGGAAAAGATCATCACCAGCCTTAAACCGACCAATTGCCAAGGCGACCTCTGCCCGGCACCTATAATCAAGGAAGCAGCTCATGACCTAGCGCCATTCATTACTACGCTCATCAACTCTTCCTTTAGCTCTGGGATCGTACCTGACAATCTAAAGGACGCGTGGGTCATTCCCGTATTGAAAAAAACCTACCCTGGACGCTAGTATACCCACAAACTACAGGCCAATCACCACGGTCCCGTTTTTACTAAAAATCCTCGAACGTGCAGCATATCTACAAATTCAAGATTACCTTGAATCTAACAAACTCTTGGGACTTAGGCAATCTAGGTTCCGGCCACGTGACGGCACTGAAACTGCCCTCATAGATTTAAAAACACAGATTGAAGATCTAAAAGACAAAGGCAAACTTGCTCTCTTACTCCTCTTGGACCTTTCGGCGGCCTTTGATCTCGTCAATCCTGAAATCAGCTGCACACTTCTCCGATAAAGCTACAACCTGTATTAGCTCCTTTTTAGACAATAGATCTATGCGCGCGTTCTCTCTACTAGCAGCTGCCCCATCTGCACCTGTCTCCTGTGGCGTGCCACAAGGATCTTGTGTTTCACCCACGTTGTATACCATTTTCACCAAACCTCTCTTCGATATCTTGGACTATCTGGGTGTCACTTACACCAACTACGCCGACGACACCCAGATACTAATCCCTATATCAGGTGACTACACGGCTGACTCCCTGGCTGTCAATGTCATCTACCAGGTCATCCAGGCGTGGATGGGTCAACACGGACTGTCTTAATGATGAAGACTGAGCTCCTTATTCTTGGTTCGCCACAAAAACTTACCAAACTCGACCCTGTGTTCAAGTCCTTCATCATCGATGGGAATATTAGCCCAACCGCCAAGGACACAAAAACCCTAGGGATCTACATTGACTCGACCCTATTCCTGACCAGACAAACTAACTCGGTTTCTTCTGCAGCGGCATATACCTGCAAGCTTATTACAGCCTGCCGCCCTTTCCTCTCTGCAACCGATTGTGTCACCCTGGCTAGAACTCTTGTATTATCCAAGATTGATTACTGCAATGCACTGTACCTAGGCACCAATTGCTGCAACCTAAACAAGTTGCAAATTGTCCATAACAATGCGATTAGAGCTGCCCTCAACATTCCCAGGCGCCAACACATATCCGACACCAGACGCAATATTCGCTGGCTCGCAGTTCCACACCGTATCTCCCTGAAAACCCTGGCTCTTACCCACAAATGCCTTCATAACCAAGCTCCCTGCTACCTGGCCAACCGATTTGCCCTCCACAACTCCATTAGACCCCGCAGAATGCCTCTTTTAAACTGCCTTGAGGTGCCACGTTTCAATCTCCAGAGATCAGGTAGAATTAGCTTCCCTATCTTGGCAGCCAAACTCTGGAACACGCTTCCTAATGAGCTTAGAGCAGAACCCTCATTCCTGAGATTCAAACACCTTACGAAAACCTGGCTGGCCGCCCAGGACATTTAGCTCTGGGTTCTCTGCTTAATTTGTACATTTATATATAATCTGCTTGTCCTCTCATTGCTATTTCTATACCTGTAAATTCTGTATTATACTTGTAAACTTTGTAATTATAGTTCTGTCTGTTTTTCTTATTATGTAACTAAGTGATGCGCCCAGTTCCCCCTGGGCCTGGTGCGCTATACAAATAAAATACAAAATACAAATACAATGCGACTGTCTCCCATTCGTGGGACGTGGAGAATTCCTTGCTCCATTGATCTGCCAGAATGTTGCCCTTCCCTGGAAGGTGCTCTTCTGTGACTTGAAACATCGGAGGGAGGGCCCACTTCCAGAGATTCTGCACCTCTGTAAATAGCAGCGCTGACCTCGTGCCCCCTTGCTTGTTGGTGTAATGCATAGAGATTGTATTGTCTATTTGTATGGCGACTACCTGTCCCGCAAGGTCAGTTTAAAAGGACTTCAGCGCCCAACAGATGTGCAGATCTGATTCTTGTTTGGAGAATGTGCCCTTTGCCTGCAAACCTCCAAGATGGGCTCCCCATCCTGATAGTGACTCATGTTCTCAGAAGCATGGAGGTGTGGGGGGGTGGGGAGTTTGGGGGGTTGGGTTTGGTAAGGATTGCCCTGCCTAGATTTTGTTCCGCCCACCGCCAGTGCAGTGCTTGGTAGAAGGGATGCAGCAGGTGCACAATGTCCTCCCACTAAGCTGATACTTTTACCCATTGGCGGTCTAATTCTTCCTGGATCGGTCTCATTTTCAGCCTGCAATTTGGAACCAGTAATATATATGTTTAGTTCAACAATGTTTATTGGAATATAAAAACATCCATCAAACACATACCATATACAATTTAAAATTAATCATAATACCAAATGTATTTACCATTACAAAATTGCTATACCATACAAATGCTTCAGCGTCCAAATTCACAATGCTAGTAAAACTTAATTCTGTCCCTTTAAAAAACCCTTTCTAATGCACATAGCATTCTTTTAAATAAGACAAGTCCCATGCGGTCAAAACAGATTCCGCTGACAAAAGCATCAGTAAAGCAGATCTATAGCTGCGTATATCTGTTTGCTTCATGATCTGCAGGATTGTGCGTTTTCTTATTTCTTTGTAACCGGGACAAGTGTTCCAAATCCTCTCTTGGGCCCCCCATACTGGACAGCTGGGGTCGTTGGCATATCCAGGCCATTTTGCAGTGTTAGCCCTCAACCGTAGACAGTCGAATCTCGCCCTCATAAGGGGCCAACTCTGTTGCCTTTTTGTGACCCAAACAAGATAGGGCTGAATGTCGGAGACGCTGGTAATCAACCTATGGTTAAGTATCCGGATGTGTAACCAGTTCTGTGCCGGCACGTTTGTCCACAATTCCCTTGTTGCCTACGACTTAAAACTTTGCTGCTGTACAAGGGATAGCACTGCCACGGGTGGGAACTGGGCCTGAGCGTCACTGTAACTTAGTGAGTTCTTTACGTACTTAAGCCATGGAATCCTTTGCCAGGTTTCCTTGGCCAACGTATAAGTTGCACAAGGTTGCAAGAATATTTGCCCATATTCTCAACCAAAGATAACACGGGGTCACAGCCCAATCATCCTCCCAATAGGCCATCCCCCAGTTCCCTATGGAAGTCCAAGTAGCTTTTTCAGGAAGCCATTTTCTTTTCCCTGCAATTCGCCATGCATTCAAACACACACACACACAGGGCAGCACCATAAAAGGAGGCTGCCTTAATTTGAGTGATATGAACATTAAGGGCCGATTGTAGGTGCCCATGCACCTTGACCGAAAACGAGATAATCCTGCCAAATATTGGCTCATTTTCAATAATTGTTTTTGTACATGGGCATTACCCGTCATAGCCTCCAAAAACCTGACCCCCCCAGGTAATCGAATTCTGCCACCCTTATGATAATATATTTAAAATGATACATTACTCATCGTGATCTTATTTCTGATGCTTGTATCTGCTTAGATTCACATGCTGTGCATAGGCCGACATCTAGTGGAAGCTGCGAGTATTACAGTTGTTTTTGAAACTCGAAAAGGGACATCGACAAGATGTGCCAGTAATACTATCCCTAGTGTGATGTCCACCGTACCCATGGTCCTTCACACGTCGAGGTTCCTCAGATTGTTTTGTTTCTGACATGAGGTAGCATGACGTGTATCGGGAGTACAGGTGTATCCAAGAAGTTAAATATCAGAAAAGCTCATAAAACATCTACGCACCTTCTCTCAGGGGAGGACTGGTGGGCGCATGTGAATCTAAGCAGATACAAGCATCAGAAATACGATTACGGTGAGTAATGTATCCCTTCTGAAGTCTTGTGGAATCTGCTTAGATCCCATGCTATGTATAGATTATCAAGCAGTGTTAGTTGACGGTGGTGGGCTGTGAGAAGGAGCGAGCGACAGCAAACAGATGTTTTAGAACCACTTGTTCCACCGGTTTTATCTGCTTTGAATGGGTGTCAATGCAATAGTGCCGAGTGAAGGTATGTACTGAGCTCCACGTAGCTGCTTTGCAAATGCTGTCTAAGGGGACATTTGCGATAAAGGCCAAGGTAGCTTCTGTGCTTCTAGTGGAGTGAGCTCTTGGTGTAAAAGGCAGTGTTTTGTTCGATAATGAATAGCACAGTTGTAGGCATCAGACTATCCATGTGGAGATGGCATTCTCGGAAATGCAATCTCCTTCTCTGCCTGGTGCTACGGAGAAAAACAGCTGGTCTGTTTTCCTTAGCGGTCTGGTCTTGTTTACTTAGTAAAGGACCGCCCTCCTTACATCTAATGTGTGGATTTTTACCTCAGCTGAGCTAGTTGGATCCTGAAAGATGGCCAGTAGCTCAATGGATTGGTTTACGTGGAATTTAATTTAGGAGAGAACCTTGGATGAGTACGTAAAACCAATCTGTCCTTATGAATGATAATAAAAGGATCATGCACTGACAAATGCTTGCAATTCATTAACTCTTCTTAAGGAAGTAATAGCCACTAAGAAGGACGTCTTGTAAATCGGGCGTTTCAGACTGGACTTGTGCATAGGCTTGAATTGGGGCCCCATGAGATTAGCGAGTACAACATTGAGATCTAAGCCTGGCGGTGGGTTAGAAATTGGAGGGTGGAGTCTATCCCTTCCATGAAAGCCTTAATGACTGGAATTTCCACCATGATGCCTTACTCTGAGAGGTGGTGTACGCCAATAAAGCCACCAGGTGGACCTTTATGGAGTTGAATACTAACCCTAAGTTCAACAAATGGAGCATATAGTTTAGAATAAGGAATGGAGTAAATTTTACTGGGTTTGTTTAGACTGCCACCAGATTACAAATCTTCTCCACTTGTCAAAATAACAGTGTCTAGTGTTTGGTTTACGTGCCTCCTTGAGGATATCCACACACCGTTGTGGCAGATTAAGGTGCCCGACCTCTATGACCTCAGGAGCGAAGCTGCCAGGTTCATTGAGTGTGGTTGAGGGTGTACTGTCATTACCACGCGTTGGGTCAATAGGTTCGTCTGACACAGGAGTTTGATGGGATCGCACATCGCCAGTTTGCGCAGATGTGGATCCAATGGCTGTCTTGCCCACATGGGAGCAACTAGGATGAGCGTCATTTGTTCCCTGTGAATCTTGTTCACTACCTTGCGCATTAAGGGAGTCGGAGGGAGGGGGGTGGAAGCGTAAGCAAGTTTCCCTGACCAGTTCATCCATAGGGTGTTCCCCATGGAGCCTGATTGGGGGAACCTGGACGCAAAGTGTGGGCATTGCATGTTTTCTCCTGCAACGAACAAGTCTTGCGTTGGGTAACCCCACTGGGAGAAGATGTGGTCTACTACACCTGGGTCTGGTTGCCACTAGAGTTCTTCTGGTAGGGGATCTCTGCTCAGAGAGTCTGCTAGGGTGTTGAGTACCCCTGGAACGTGTTGAGATGATATAAACATCCCCCGTTTGAGTGCCTACCTGCATATTTTCTGTGCCAGCTTGGACAGATTTGGAGTGTGTGTGCTCCCTTGTTTGTTTATATATAAAATTGCAGTGGTGCTGTCTGTTAAGATCCGAAACCTTCTGGTTCGTTAGCTGCTCTTCGAATGCATGAAGAGCTATAACTACTGCTAGTACTTCCAACAGGTTGATGTGGTTCTGTGCCGCGATGCGAGTTTACAGACCACGTGCTGTGGGGTGAAGGTAACGAGCCCCCCACCCGGAGAGTGATGCGTCTGTTGTAACAATCACTTGCGCTCTGGCTCGTGGAAGGGTTTTCCCTTTAACAGATTTTACTTTGTCCACCAGCGTAGGCCTTGAACTAGTGTTGGCAAAATTACCACTAGATCGTCCAACTGACCACTTGCCTGAGACCACTGTTTCGCCAAACACTCCTGCATTGGCGCATGCGCAGACATACGTGTGGGACTAGGTATATGCACAACGCCATCATGCCTAGTAAACGCATTGCTTTGCGTACGCTTAACTGGCGAATGGCTTGATATTGGGGTATTTGCAGAAGCATGTTTTGAACTCTTTCCATGGATGGAAAGGGCAAGCCTGCTCTTCTGTCCAAGACAGCTCCTAGGAACTCTTTTGTTGTCTTTGGTGCAAGACTTGACTTTCTCGTTTATTGAGAAACCTAATTGGAAGAGACGGTTTATGGTTCTTTGCGTGTTTTGTCTGCAAAGATTGGGTGATTCCCCTGTGATCAGCCAGTCACCCAGGTAGGGGTAGACTGGGATTGCCTCCCTGCGCAGGTGCGCTGCCACCACCATCAGTACCTTGGTGAATACCCTTGGAGCCAAAGCTATACCGAAGGGTAGCACCTTGAATTTGTAGTGCTGGTTGGCTATTTTGAAATGCAAGTTCTGTGCGCTGGGAACATTGAAATATGAAAATAGGCATCTTTCATATCCAATGTTGCCATGTAATCTCCCCGTTTTAGCAGGGGCATTACCTCTTGTAGCTTTGTCATGCAGAATTTTTGTGGCTTTACATTAGTGTTTGCAGGGTGTAAGTCTAACACTGGGCGCATAGTTAGATTTCTTTTGGCACAAGGAAGTAGGTTGAATATATATCCTTGTTTACCTCATTGGACGGCACAATCTCTATGGCGCCCTTGAGAAGCAACGCATTGACTTCTTCGAGAAGGATGAGCTATTCTTCCTTTGTTTTCTTCCTTGGGCGTGGGGGTGGTTTGATGGTTTTTGGAGGAGCTCCACTCAATATCCCTTGCTACGGTGAATAGCACACACTTGTCTGTAGTTATTCCCTCCCATGCGTGGGTGAAGTGTGAAATCCGTCGCCCTACTGGGTAGGCATGGGAGGGGACCTGTAGCGGGCCGTCATTGCTTGGGGAGGTGTTCCTCCACCTCTAGAAGTGGAGGAGCTTCCCCGGCTGCGGGATCTGTGCTGGCCTCTCTGGTAACCCTGACACGCCTGACCTTGGTGGTTATTCCAGGAAGAATTTTGACCTTGTCCATAACCAGAGCCTCTTCGGGAATTTTGCCACGAAAGCGGAAAAAATTGTTCCCGCTTCTTTGGCCAGGTGGTTTATTAGTTAGTTGGCTGAGGGACTTGGTGTCGTATTCCTCCTTGGCGGAATTTCAGGGCACCTTATTCGGCTTTGCCAAATAAGACTGTTGGTTCCGCAGGCATGTTAAGTAACGTCGCCTGGGTCTTGAGCTTAAAGCCGGACTGGCAAAGCCAAGCGTGGCACTTGATTATGGTTTCTTCAGCGATTATTCGGCCTGCATTATCTGCAGCGCCGAGGAAGGCAGCTGAAAGTAGCTTTGCCTTCAGCTGCTACTAATGCCAGTTGAGACTTTAAAGGCTCGGGAGCAGAATCTATTCTTCTTGCTCTCCTTGTCTGGGGGAGCCTCTGAAGAGGCTAGTAGTGTCCCTGCCCTTTTACAGGTAGTTGTGACTACGAGCAAATCTGGCTTTTGGGCCCTGATATAGAGCAGGTCAGATAACGCTGGGCGAAATAGTTTTTCTACCCACGGGTTTACTGCCAGTGTTTGATTAGGTGTCTCCAGTGAAGGTTGGATTCTTCTCTGGAGAGATTTTTAAATTGGGATGAATTGGGTGGCAGCTTTCTTGTCTCCCAAAATATACTGCACAAAGTCCTGGTCTTGCTGAGTCTCCTGTGTCTGGATGCCAAAGTCCTCAGCTGCTTTGATTAATATGTCTTTGTGGAGGGGCTGATTATCCACCGGATTTTCCCCTCGAAAAATCTGGCGAAAAAAGGTCATCCTTGACATTACCCTATCTAGGTCTTCCGCAGCCCACAGGGCTGAACTGGAGATGACCCAGGGTACTGGGGGGTAGGGACTTGTACTAAGGGTGTAGGTGTGCATATGCCCTTATTCAGTAAGGCTTCCGCCAAAGAACCCTCTTTTTGTGGGGCAGGTATCATCTTCCTTAGAAGGGGTAGACTTGTCCTCAATAGACTAGTCTTTGCACTTTTCTTTGGAATGAGTAGCCTTTAGCAGGCTCTCAGGGACATGTTTCTTAACCAGTTGCGACAACTCTGTTTTTTTACCCTACCGCCGATTTCGACGAAGGATGTTGACTCTGTGGGATGGACCTCTGCCTCGTCTGCCGACGATCGGCGTTTGGTCGATGTTTTATGGGCGGCGCCTTCGGTTTCCGGGGTCTGTCATGGAGCGATGGGGACCTTCGAGTGCCCAGAGGACTGGGAATCTGCCGATCTCCCCCTTGATGCCGTATCTGGGCGTTTGGTCAACAGCGCTGACTCATCGCCCCGGGATATGTGTTTAGTGGAAGTGCTCTTGCTGCCGGGTGTCGTCCGTGTAGCAGAGCCGTCGGTATGTCTCTTGGGGTCAGGGGATTGCACTTGGGAACTTGGCTGTTCCCCATCGCCCTTGCCGTCCTGAAAGACGGTGACGCTGCAGTCACTGGAAGCTCCCTCCACGTCAATGGCGGCTTCGGCGTGCATTGCGTGATGGGCCCAGCGCTTGGTTTTACGGTCTTTAAGAGTCTTGGGTTTGAAGAGCTTGCAGGCTCGACAATGCCCCTGGTGGTTCAGGCACAAGTTGCACACTCTGTAGATCCACAAAATGGTTTTATTACAGGTGGGGCAGAATTTAAAAGGTTTTCTATCCATCTTTGTGAAAGGCAGACGAGCGAGAAAGGGAATGGGTGGGAATATGCATTGTACAATGACCACCCCCCACTCTCCTTACTGTAAGGGCCTAGGACTGTTGGGCCTTCCAAGCCCGAAAGGGTCAGTCCAATCTTGAATGCATCTGATAGCGCTGTCTTTTCCAACTATTTTTAACATGTCATAAGAAAGTGGTGTTAGCCGAAATTGAACTCTGCGATGAGCGTCCGCTCACGATGGCGGGAAAAAAACAATCCGAGGACCTCAACGCGTGAAGGACCATGGGTACAGTCGACGTCACACTAGGGACAGGATTACTGGCATGCCCTGTTAACGTCCCTTTTCGAGTTTCGAAAACAACAACTGTAATACCCTGCAGCTTCCAATAGATGTCAGCTTATGCATAGCATGTGAATTAAGCAGATACAAGCATCAGAAATAAGATTACGGTGAGTAATGAGCATTGGGAATTTCTTCCGCGAAAACGTCATAAATTGTTTCCGTCGCTTTGCCCAGTTTGTTTATTAAGTTGGCCAAGGGATTTGAGAGCATCATACTTCTCTTTGGCTGACTCCAGAGCATCCTCCACCGATTTGCTGAATAGTACATTTGGTTCCACTGGCATGTTGAGCAACGTTGCCTGTGCCTCCAGCTTAAAACCGGATTGGCAATTACCACAATCTCAACATTTTTTAGAGCCGGATCGTGGCGTCGATATTTCGGACGAAGATGCCATTGTAGGATATTAAGATTTTCGATGAGTAGGAGAACTGAGCGTTGCGTCTCCGAGGCTTACGAAGCACGGAAAAATGGAACTGAGCAACAGACGCTGCGCGACACTATTTATACCCATGGTAACGTTGGCGCCGATACGGAGGCCTTAGAGGGACACCAACTCGAGGGGTGTCGACGCGCGGCGCCAACTGTGAAAACATTTCGGAGGCCAGCAAGATGGAGTGGATTTATCAAAGATAAGGAATACGTGAGGACACAATCCATTCGAATGGTTCCTTCTGCAATTATGCGTCCGGCATTGTCTGCAGCATCGAGATAGTTTTTTAGAAGACTGCTGGCAGTAGCTTTTCCTTCAGCTGCTACAAGTGCAAGTTTAGTTTTCACAGGCTCTGGAGCAGAGTCAACAAGGGCGGTAATCTCGTCCCATTTATTGCAGCAATAGCTCGCCAACAGTGTAGAATTGTTGGTGATCCTAGGTTGGAATGCTGCCGAAGTTGCCACCTTTTTACCCATGGTGTAGAGCTTCTCTCTCTCCTTGTCTGGGGGCGCTTCCGAAGAGGCCAAAGGTGTACCAGTCTCTTCCGGGTAGTTGCGACGACTAGTGAATCCGGCCTAAGCAGTCCTCTGATATATAAGGGATCAGACGGTGCTGGGCAGAATGGTTTCTCTATTCGCAGATTGATTGCTCTTGTTTTATTGGGTGTTCCAAGTGAGGGTTGGAACCTCCTTTGAACTGACTTTAAAATAGGTATGAACTGGGTGGCAGTTTTTTTGTCCCCCAGGATATCCGACAAAATCTTTGTCTGGCAGAGTTTCGTGTGTCTCAATCCCAAAGTGCTCAGCTGCTTTCATTGAGAGGTCATTAAACAAAGGCTGATTATCCACTGGGGAATCAGGTAAAGGGGAGTCTTGTGGAACTGGAGAGTCTATAGTATAAACCTCTGACTCATCGTCATTATTATCCCATCATCCACATCATAGTATTGATCCTCCTCCTGATCCCCTTCTGTGTCTGCATGCATATCATAAAGGTCAGCATAAGTGCGAAACATCTTTGAGGCTGGGTGAAGCTAGAGGCGGAGTACTCGAAGCCCAGTGCTGAGAGCTCGAGGCCTGATCAGTGGGAGGTGTATTTTGTACACTTTCTAAGGCACAACGGTTCTCTTCAAAGAAATTTGCAAAGGAAGTCATTCTAGACATCACTCTATAACCTATGCTGACCATTTGGCTGAGCTGGGGATGACCCCAGGGTAAGGTACAGCAGGTGTGTGGGGTGTAGGTAGGTTCTTATGTAGGGCCTCACTTAATGGACCCTCCTACCTCCTCTTGTGGGACAGTTTGTTTTCTTGGAAAGGGCAGACTCTACCCTATGGAGACCAATCTTCCTGGGTCTTGTCTTTATGATTAAAGCTCTTGGAGGAAGATTTTTTGGAATAAGGCTTTCTGGGACATATTTTTTAATCAGGTGTGATGACCCTGAATCTTTAGACTTCCCTACAGATTGACGAAATGCGTTGAGTTTCGGCACTTGGAAGACCGCCGCCGCGTCTGCCGACGTTCAGCTAAAGAGGTATTATGGGGCCTGTCATGAGGTGACCAAGACTTGGAGTATCCAGAGGACAGGGAATCCACTGATCTGTCCCTAGACGCTGAATCTCAGCGATAGTCCGGCAGAGCCAACAGATAGCCGCAGGGTGTGTGTTTAGTGTGGGAAGATGGAGTGCTCTTGCTGCCGGGTGTAGTCCCCACAACAGTGCCGCCGGCCTGTCTTCCAGGGTCGGGGGCTATCACTTGGGAATGTGGCTGTTTCACAGTCACCCTCGCCACCCACCAGCGCTGCTGCAGTCACTGGAGGCACCCTCCAGATCCGTGGCGGCCTCGGCCTACATGGCATGGCGGGCCCAGCGTTTTGTTCTGCGATTTTTAAGCTTCTTGGGTCGAAAGAGCTTATAACCTTGGCAGTGCCCATCATCATGGTTGGGGTTTAGACACAGGTTACAAACTGTTTATCGATCCACAGAAACTTTTTATTACAGGTTGGGCAGAATTTAAAGGGCGTCTTATCCATGACTGGGGAAGGCAGCCAGGCGATAAGGGGCAGGGGTGGGAAAATACATTGTATAATGACCGCCCCCCACTCTCCCGACTAAGGGCACAGGCCCGTTGGGCCCTTCCTAGGCCGAAAGGTGTCTGTCGAAAGTTGACTTCGTCCGATGGGCTGTGTTGTCCTTGTCTTGATGCTTCACTGCGTCGAGAAGCTCAGCGTCGGTCGAAAAGGACAGAAAGAGTAACTATATTTTAAACTTTGCATAAGCAAATGGCGTCAGCCGAAATTGAACTCTGCGAAAAGCAACCGCTCACGATGGGGGAAAAAAACAATCTGAGGGACCTAGACGCGTGAAGGACCATGGGTACAGTGGACGTCACACTAGGGATACTATTACTGGCACGCCCTGTTGATGTCCCTTTTTGAGTTTCGAAAACAACTAATACTCTGCAGCTTCCACTAGATGTCGGCCTATGCATAGCATGTGATCTAAGCAGATTCCACCAACCGGGTGTTACGCTCACCTAGCTTCCGCGGGGGCGTTGGGGAGTGGTTGGAGCACTCCCTCGAACTGGCACCTCAAAATCACCTTCCCCTTCTGAGCATGATTGGACCTGCGGCTCTGGAGCTGGTTGTTGCCTCTGTAATTTTGTGATGAACAGCTATCCGCCCTGCTTTCCTTAGCAGGGGTGCGTGGAATGGACCAAGTTAGTTCACTGGTCCGTGGGGGTGTTGATCCAGACCAGCTGCGACCAATCCACATATAAGGTAAGTCTTTGGTATGATTATAGTTCATTTAAAGTGTTTGTATTCCGTTTTAAAAGTAATTCTTGCAATGTCTCATTCTATTTCCATAGGTGCAAGAAGAGAATCTGGATCGAACAGAATCCAGAGACCTTAGAGGCTGAGGAGTTCCAACAATGACAGGTAAGATGGTCTTTATATATAGTCTCTTGTATTATGTGGCGCAACGAGTTGCAGGTGAGAGGTGCACTCCGCGGTGTAGTGACTGGAGTGCTCAGCGGTGTAGCGGCTGGCAACAGGTAAGAAGTGCGCTGCGCTCAGCGATGGAGGCTGGTAAAAGGCAGGATGTGCGTCCAGAGATGGAGCGGCTGTCAGGAGATAAGACGCGTCTGCAGCGATGGAGTAGCTGGAGGGAAGACGCTCACATAGATGGGCGGAAGACTGCAGCGTTCTCGGAAGAATCTTCAGGATGAGGCCGAGAACATCCAGAGTGGCACTGGTGAGTACAGCGGAGAGCATTACGCTGCTTGGAAGCAGAAGAACGTGAAGCGAAGGGCACGTGGATGGGCTGGCCTTATATAGGCTGGTTCAGGCCCCTCCCATTAGCTCCGCCTACCAACCCCACCTTGCTCTTCTTTGAGCCTGTAGCACGTGCCTTACAGTTCTGATCCATGGCCACCCCCGGCCCAGCTGCACACGCCCTTGGGACCCCGGGGATGAGGAAGGACTGGCCCCATGACTAGTGGCCATGACACTGGGGTGCAATGGGGATGCTACTTTCTGTCAATTTTGTTTGGACGATTGGGCCCTTGACTGCCCTTGCATGCCCATCTAGTCGTGTATCTGGAGGACTGCTGGTATTTATTGGACTTATGCTCGGAGGCGGACCGCTGCGTGGAATAGGGTCAGTTGTGGGATCGATACCACCATGATCCGCCATGAAATGCGCAAAAAAGTACACCTTACCTTATATCCCTCAGTGAACTGATGACCATGGCTGTATCAGTGTCCGTCTTGATTCCTTTCCGGTGGTCCTCAACCTTTTTGCCAACATTTCTTGGCCATCGAAAGGCATGTTGGTAGCTTTTATCCATACCTGGCGTCTCGAGGACAGCTCCATGGGCCATCTGCCTGAACCCAGACTCTGGTGCATCACTTGCCGAGTCAATCTTGAGGTCAGATGTTATTTCCCTGTTCCCAACGATGGCCCATGCCTCATCCTGAAAGTCGGCCGGCAGGTTATCCATGCAGTTACACAGCTTATGCCATAAAACCCAATCTCGTCGTCATAGTGGGGGCATTTGATGATCTGATTGACAATGACGCTGAATAGGTTACCTTCCTGCCTATTGTTTCACGTTTCCAGCCTTCCTTATCAGACGGGGCAGTTCGTGGTGAAACGGGTTTGTGAGCTTCCTCCTGGCAGCCAGAGTGATGACTGATTCGGGTTTTGGGTGTCCATACAAGCCCAGTGGCGCATCTTCTGTGGGGTTAGGATCTTCTCCCAGGCTTCACACTTGGTGTCAAAATGGGTATGGCCGTATCAATCCTTCTCTTGTCTCTATGCTCATACAGCACAAACAACTTCTTTGCACACGAGTTAGAACATTTTTGCTACCTTTGCAATGATTGAATGAAACGAAGCAATGTCTGGCGGAGAAGAGCTGCCAGGGACCCACACCTATTTTGCCTCTCAAGACGTAATCCTGACATTCATCAGTATTCTGCTGGGGTGCGTCTTGTGAAATCTCTTCCTCTTCAGGCTCATCAGCCGGCATCTGTGGCTCTGAAACATGCCTCTAGGGATCACCACAATTTCCTAAGAGATAGTAGGGATGGCACCCTAATGGACCGTGGTGGGTAGATGCTGCTTTGTCTCTTTGGCGGTGAAGCTCTGGTTTGTCTCCAAGGTGGGGATTTGCTCCTCAGCCTCTTGGGTGGTCCATGATTGGTGGATCCCTCATGTGGTGGCGGTAGCTAAACGCGCTGTTTTCCTTTGAAATTAGTCCATGATATTCTTCAGGGACTGCATGAACTAGGGTTGAAAAGGGTCAGAAGTGTCTTCAAAGGGTGACTGCTACATAAGGCTGTGCTCCTTAGGTACGGTTGTGGCCGGCCTTCTTCCAGGTTAGAGAATTCCTCTTGAAGAATGCCAGGACGTTTTACCATTTCCTTGATGGAGGACAGGTTAATATTAGAAACTGAGGCCCTGCGGTACCAACAGCATGAGTTTATCACTTTGTGCCATGGACGGAGGAGGTGCTGGTGTTAGTCGTGGACGAACAGCCATTAGACTTTTTCCCCAGTCGACTGTTTACCAGCTGCCGATGATGCACTCGTGGACGAGGGGCCTTTTGTAGTAGTCTTTGACGAGGGGCACCTTGTGGACGAGGATTTCTTTGGAGATAGCGGGTTGGCCGTGGAAGGGGATTCTCCCTCTGACAAAGGCTACTTCGTTGATGACGCCCATTCATGTTTCCGTGATAGCTCCTTTGTGGGTAAGGCATTAGTTGTCAGCAATTTAGCTGTGTACAATGGAGCTGTAGTCCGTGATATATCCGTCGTAGAGGACCTCATGGACGAATTGTCCGTGGACGGCCCCTTGGTAATAGTCATGGGCTAGTGGGTCCGACCTGCAGATCTTGATTGTTTTTCTCAAGAAATTGGAATTTTTGATGTTGTGGATGTTTCAGAAGGTGCCTTTAACTCGTTTTTGCCATTTTCTATTTGTTTCTGCAGTGGTGCTGTCCCTCTTACCACTGTTGAAGCTTGCTTCTCAGGGGTCCTGTGGGAAGTGACAGGAGCGCTTTTAAGAGATACCTCAGAGGAATGGCACTTACGCTCCAGATGAATTACGTCTCCTGCGCCTGTCCTGTAGGGTCTTCTGTGTTTAAGTCTGACAGATGTGACATCCTTGAATATTATGATGGTAAAGACAATATGCGCACCGCTGGTGAGGGTCTCTTATGAAAACGATCTTTTTGGAGCACCCGAGGCAGTCCTTGAAGATGGGATCTTCCTGCAATGATTTAAAAAAATTTAAAAAATCCTGGACTGCAAAACACAGCCTGTGTGAAGCAGAGGAAAATCTTGGTTAGTTGAAGAAATATTTCAAAAACACTATTATAAAGACAAAGCTCAGAGCGGAGGGGGATTATTCCCTATACACTATACTACAGTGAAAAATCAGAAGATGGCTACCTGGGGTGAAGCTTAAGCCCCATCACCACATTGGTTAGGGAAAAAAAAAAGAAAAAAACGAGGTGGAGGGACTAAACAAGTGAGTGCCTTTCAGGCTTCAATAGCAATGTACATTGCTTTTTCCTATGGATATATATATCTTTTTTTTTTTAATACCAAGGATTCCCATTCTGACGGGGAATATTCAAGCATGTAAATCTATGAAAGACCCAATGCTGGAGAAATGGATCTTGCTCCTTCCCAAAGGATTGTGCTCTAATCTCATTGTAAATTTACTTCAAAAAACACAAAACATATTTATTGCCTTTGTAATCGCTACTTTCCGCTTCTAGATGCTTTGCAATTGTCTTATACTGCCCCTGCCTCTCCAAGTGCTAGAGTTCAGTACAGTTCCTGTGGTTCATATAAGGTGTTTAGAGGGTCTTTATTTGTAAATGTCGTCATTGCAGATTGTTGCACACCTGTACAACTTATCAAAATGTGTCCATGAGGAACACAGGTGGGTCGCAGTGATAAGTGCATTGTAAGTGATGCTCTGTCCAAAACACGTATAACAAATCACTGAGATGCCGAACGTGTGTACTGATGATTCAATGTTAATGTTAATGTTAAAGGTCATTTGTACCGCGCACTATCACCACCGGAGTGGTCCCCTGGCGCTCTGGCGGCTCTGAAAGAGGGTGGGGATGGTGGGTTAGTGGGTGGAGGCTGGAAAAGTGCAAGATTGCAGTGATGTGCTGTTGGCAGCCTCAGCCCGGTGGTTCCGTCGGCTGGGCCTGGGGTGTATGCGGCCGGTAGTCGTCGTGTGCTGATGTGCGAGTCTATGTGTTTTTTTGTTTTGTTGTTGCAGTGTAGTGAAGTTCGTGCGGTTTGCTGCGCTAGAGGTTTGTGGTTGTGTTTGGTTTGGAGTTTGAGAGGTGTATGCAGAGAAGGAAATTGTTAATGGTATTCGTTAGTCATCTCTATCCTGGACTGAAACCGGTTGGGCTCGTGTAATCTTACCCGACGGGATGCTTGTACACCCTGAGCCTCAGGAGGTACGTGCCCGATTTTCCATTCGAGGCCGTTTGAGGATCTAGCTGTCCCCTCCGCCCGCTCCCTTAATAACCTTGCATGCTCCTCCCCCCCTCCACATGACTAGCGCCGCTGCTATTGTCCATACACCCGGTTGTGTGGTGATTGGTGGTATCTTGTCTGTTCCACAGCCTCGTGGGACCTAGTTGTGGCTGTGAGGGCGGTGGGGGATGGTAAGGGTTGGCTGGAGTAGTTGTATCCGTTTCTCCGGGTCTCGCGGGTGATATTCAAGGAGAATATTAATGTGGATGTGACCTTTCCTTAAATGTCGGAGAGTTTGTGTTAGCTTTTCCCAGCACCAATTGGGATAATAAAGTACACGGGTAAGCTTATATGCTAATAGCTCATTTTAAAGCATAGCTTCTGCAAATTGTAGGGCCTTTTTGTTACTTTGGGTCCTGCATGAAACGAAGATGGATTGTGTGGTTTTCTGACAGCGGAGTAAAGGTTGGCATTTAATTCCTAGGTACAGTTTAGTGTGCCAAAAACTGCCGAAGTATGCTTGATCAGTGGCAAAAAGATACATTTCAATATCTATATTTAATCGGAAACAATGAAACCGAAAACTTTAAACTAAGCAAACTACTTATTTTCCCCGGTTTTGCTCAATTTGAAAAGCTGCAATATACATTTTTTTGTCATGGACAACAATCTTTCATGCAATATAATTCCGAATACAGAAACAGTGTAAATCATGAAATGCGTTTTGGTAAGATGTTCAGTATTAGATAAACGTATTAATTAGCAACCACGATGCTAGCTAATGTAATCCAAAATAAGTTTACTATGGTAAACCAAAAAGATCAGCCTAATACATGTTTTTTAATGTATGTGTTTTTGGTTTATTCAACATACACACATGCTTTTTAATTGAGGTGGTCCCTTACCCATTACAAAAACACTATTAAGACAGGAGTGTTTGTAGCTGGAGCTGTTATACAGGTGGTTCCCAATCGGTTTTTTCCTTTGCATTCTGGCATTTGCACACCTGTAAATATACCTCATGCTTTATTCTTCATTCATTATAATTGAGATCCTAATGCTGGGGGTCACCAGATAAACTAAATGGAAATACATTTAAGATGTGCCTGCCCGACGCCATATAACGAAGTTCACAATGTCTCAAATATACAGCACACGTGTATTTAAAAAGCAAAGAAATCGTCTGGGGATATGTGAAACCCACCCTGGAACAGAAAACACTTGCTGTGATGAAATCATGGAGATAAGTTAGAGGGACCAGAGGGGAGTTAAACACCGATTGTCATGAGTATTCATCCAATTGAGGTGTGTTTGATTGTTCCAGGTTAAGAGTCGGGGAACAGCCGGCTGGATGAGTGTTCAGCAGGAAGGACACCACGAACAGACCTACAGGTGCATCCTTGCACAAATCCTTAAGCTAACCAACACGGCAAAAACGTTTCCCTTTTATAAAAGGTCAAGAAACATGTTAGAAAAAAATGCCCGAGTGGGGCAGATTTGTCAATGCTCAAAAAGCAGCCATCCAAAACTCCCAAGTATACCTTCTCAATACACAGTATAGGGATTCGGGTGCCATAAAGTGAAAAGGTTATTTTCTTCATTTAACAATTAAATTGGATACACTTCTAAACTTAACAAAATCTCGACATTACACCACCCGAACTTCCTCATAAGTAGACATTGCGCATCACCACAAACCAAAAGTCAAATCGAAATCATGATCAGTTCAACTAGAACAATTAACTCAACTAAAATTGTTACTTCATTGGAAAAGATGAGAGCCTGCCAACAGCGGACGGTCAGATATCCGAGAGTCCATTGGAATTATAATTTAAATCAGGTCAGAGAGGAGGCGGCTTCAATCCACGATTCATTTGCAACACCATGCCATACCTTTAATTCCCACAAAGAACCTGTGTGGCATTAGGACCCATGAGCAATCTATGCCATCCACTTTAAGTTTTCTGTAATTGTATTTCTTTTTTTTTATTTAATAGTCTACGGTGCAAAGTTCAGAAGCCAAACACCTTTCGAGAACTCTTTGTGCCAACAAGGTGGCTTTAAACATTGCAGAGCTTAAAAAGGAAAAGCCAGGATGAGCTTCTGCAGTAGTTCTAGCACCGAATATACTTCGGCACATCAACACAATGGACGGCCACTGTGTTATATCTTGTGTCAATTCCCCTTTGTGTGAGTTTCTCCCTCTATTGTCCTCTGTCCCCACTTTCACCCGGTACTTCTCCAGTTACATCATTGAGTTCCTACCAAGTCCACATTCTGTGTTCTGTTGCCCTGGAGCGGTTGACTGTTAGAGAAAGAAGGCAGAAGGGGCAGGATCAGGGTGGTTGTGACTGGGCTGTCTCCATGAATGGAAATCGTCATGATGCAAAAAAGGTAGCAGGCGCCCCTCTCGGAAGAACATGGCATGCTAATCTGTTCTGTGGTTTTTACCCACTGTGAGAGTCTGCAGCCATCACTTTTAGCTCACTGTACTTTTCACAAAGGAGGAATATCATTTGCCTATCTTTGTCCCACCCGCAAAGGCAGTCCAGCACCGAAATGCAAGGCAAACCTCCTTTGAACAAGATTACCAACAGCAACCCCATACACGTGTTTTAGCCTGGTTGGTCCTCCGTAAGGTGGCGCTGTGCCCCTCTGAGCACAGTGAGCAAGGGGTCCACGTCTGGGTTTCCCCAGGTAACAGAGTGACCAACACCAAGTTGGTTACAAAAATGCAAAAAAGGTAGCAGGTGCCCCTCTAAGAAGAACATGACATGATAACCTGCTCTGTGGTTTTTACACACATAGTCCGCAGCCATCATTTTTAGCTCACTGTACTTTTCACAAAGGAGGAATATCCATTTGCATATCAGTCTTTGTCCTGCCCACAAGGGCAGTCCAGCACCGAAATGTAAGGCTAACCTCCTTTGAACAAGAGTACCAACAACAACCCCATAGACACGTTTCATCATGATGGAATAAAGATTGTTGTTACAGCCTCCCAGACAACTGGTGAGCACCACCAACTGAATATGAGGACTCTAGCCTACTCATGGCCTCCCCTTACTCCGGAAAGTAGGGGCGATGGGGTTACCAGATCCCCCAGCTGTTCTGTGCTCCCCGAAGAGACTTGCCATTGCCGTTCAGACTGTACGGAATCTGATCAGTCGTCTTCAGAATAAACTCATGGCAAACCTACCCGATATGGTGACATCGGCCTTCGAGAGGTAGGCCATGTGATTCACTGGACTGGACATCGCCCCTGTGTTCCAGATAGCACCACCCCAGGTCAGCTGAACTACCCTCCTGTCCAAAAATCTGGAATAACCCCTGTGGACACCCCCGGGTAACCATAACTCTAATTCACTTCCCAGACTCATTCTCTTCTTATGTACAGAGTTCAAACGTTCATTCATATACTTGGGATTGCAACCCTCATTATATAAACATTGATGTACTCTGAAAATCTACATCTTTGACTGCAGATATTCTAATGCAGCCTGAATGCAACCTGGTATTAGGCTTGTGCTACCTCAAATGGTTAGAGCCCTGTAGAAGCATGAGCAGTCAACCTGTACTGGCCAAGATCCATTCACCACCTATGTCTGTGTGAATGGCATTCATGATCAACACATTGCTTTTATTTATTTATTTTAATTTTTGTAACACGCCAACATGCCCGTAGGCCTCATGGCGCACAGAGAACAGAGACAAGACGAACCAACATGAACCTGTAGAAAGAGTAGAGATCGGAAGTTCTTAGTCAAGGTTGAAAAGGTGGGGTTTTTACAGCCTTTTTGAAAAGAGTAGTTCTGAATCTGATGTATGGCAGCTGGTAATAAGTTCCAAAGCATGGGGGCCTGACAGTCAAAACTAGTGTCTCCAAACCTGGTAAGTTTGGATCTAGGCCGAATAAGCACAGTAGCTGAAGTAGAGCGGAGATTTCTGTTCTTCGGTTTTATCTTAATGCGCTCTGAAAGGTATGTGGGACTTGTTAAGAGTCACTCATTTGTGCGCTAGTGTGAGCATCTTGTGCATTATTCTCTGTTTTAAAGGAAGCCAATGTAGCTTTTTCCTGAAGAATGCGATGCGGGTGCGACGCGATTGTTTGAAGATAGTGTGCACAGCATTATTTTGTGTGATTTGAAGAGCTTGTTTGTTTGCAGAAGTGGTGCCGGTCAACAGGCTGTTACAGTAGTCTAGTCTGAAGTTTATCAATGCTGTGGACAGAAGAGCACAGTTATCAGTAGTGATAAAAGGTCGAATATATTGTATTTGTTTGTTGATGAGTCCACAGCATGACCGGCTATTTGAAACATGAGGCTTCATGGAGAGTTGGTCATACAGAATGACACCCAGTGTTTTCACTTTCTTTAGAACAGTTATGACATTGTCTGCAATCAGGAAATTGGAGTGGTCTGAAGTAAGCTTACTCCAAGTATTATTCGTAGCGACAATCATCAACTCGGTTTTATTATTGTTGAGAGCCAGAGAGTTACAGTCCATCCAATTCTGGATAGCTCTGTAGATGTTGTTAAGAGTATTGACATCATTCTTGTATTGGCCACTGAGCTGAATGACAACCTGAGTGTCATCAGCGTAGTTTGTATACTGGACACCCAGGCTGTTCAGAAGATCTAGTACTTGTCGGATATACACGTTGAAGAGTAAAGGCGGCAGACAAGAGCCTTGTGGAACACCGCAAGTTTGAGAAATCGGCATGGAGTGGTTGTTGCTAACACAGACCCTTACCATGCTTGTCCCAAGAAGGAGGCAATCCATTTGGATGCCTGTGTGGAGCAATTTGCGACCTCTCTGAGCCTTGTCACTAGTAAGGTGTGATCAACAAGATCAAAGGCTGCAGAGAGGTCTAGTAGCATTAGCAGAGCGGTTTTGTTTTTGTCTGCTATGCTAGCTAGAGTGGACTTCAGGTCAAGCATGGCAGTGTCAGTGCCATGATGGGTCCTGTAGCCCAATTGACGAGTGCCTAAGATATTATGCTTTTCGACATGATCTTGAAGTTGAATGTAGGCTATATATGTGATATAGAGATGTGGTGGTGCGCTCTATTCCATTACCCTGAAGGAATTCCTCCATATCTTTAGAAATACGTTGTGGCCCATTGTCAGTGATAATTCTCCTGGGAAACCCCTCCTGCGAAAATACAGACTCCAAAAATGCAATACTTCTAGAGCAGAGACCTCAGGGAACTTTGTCAGGAAATCACCCACCAGCAAATGGGCCTCATGCACCACTCTGAGGTTTGGCAGACAAAGGTGCTCAAACACAATCTATTACATCTTCAAATAATCCAAATCGCGAAGGCTGATAAAACAGAAATCAAACAGGACTGGCCTTCACAAATTCCAATCGAAAATTTCCCCTCACCAAAACACAGCAGTCATACCTTTCACGACACAATGAATCCTATAAGAAAGGCCTGCCAAGAGTGCTCATTAAGGCAAAGTTAAGAACTGAACTTTCAGCTTCCGCTTCCTGCGACCCATCTTTCTGTCATCCTTTCAGCTCTCATGTACAGAGGCACCAAGGAGATAACAGATAAGGGTCCTCCACCTTATTGTGATATGTTAGTGAAGAGTTAAAGGAGAAGACGTTCTCGCAGGAATGTTATTGGCCCAAATGATAGGGCATGTATTTTTGAGCATATATCAACCATAATTTATTTTCCAATGCATCTTACCTTCAATCTCCTGACATTTAAATATTCAAAAAGCATAGTTCGGAAACCGCCATCTCATCCATTGATCAATCAGCATGGTGACAGTAAATCATAACACCCCCCTCAAGCTGACGTCAGCAGGTCAAACTGATATGTCAGGCACCATGTCAGGACAGTGTGCGGCGCAGCTAAAGGTTCGCGGTCAGCAACTACGCCATCACGTTACCCAATGCAAAACGCGGAAGATGCGCGCGCACACAGTACATTTTTACCTGCTTGTCACAAAAAGAACTTGCACTTTACAATAATTACTCAGTCGGGAATGTATAAAGTCGTTCTATTTCTGAATGCAACTTCAACAGTTGAATACATTGAACTGAGCCATTACAACATTTGTCGCACTTAATCAATGGAAGAACAGATGGTTTACTCCAAGCCACAGTAATGTTTAGGTCGACTGTCACATTCCATGCAATCTTTCAGATTCCATTGTTCGATGTTTTGATCCCTCTACTTGAATTGTGCAAGTGAAAGCACTGTGGAGGAAACTACAATTTAATGCAGTTCCATGATCTATTTTCTCTCGAAACACAGTGTTCCGTTTAGGAGAACAAATTATTTGTTACATATCCGAAATAAAACATTGGTCTCTGCATGTTAATTGATGAAATGCGGCCACGTTGTTCGAATGACGGGCACCGCAAATGGGTAAACAGGAGCGACACCATCGTCCCAGAATATCGAGACCACGTTTCTGTTCGTGATGGTGATGCTTCAGTTTTGGGTGAAGAACCCATTCACAGGCAGATGGTGACCATGACACTTTTAGGTCGTAACTATGTGCTTTAAGAAAGAAAAAATATATTTTAGTACGCATTGTCAAAACAAATTGCACTATTAACTATATTTGAAAAAAAACCTTTTTATGCATACATTATATTTGAACTTAAGAAATATGCTGTCTTTGCGTCCAGTTGAATATAAATTTAGAACATAGTTTTGCGTCAAGCACACATTTACATATTAGAATACCGAAAACATGCTGCATTAATTGCTGTGTTTCCATTCTCGCAATGTAAAATGCAGGCCGTTCTCTTTCGGCAGCTATTCTGAATAGAAATTTGAATTTTGTCCATTGGGTTTCTTTCAACATCATGTTATATTTTCTTCTGCTTTGTTCTTAAATGTTATCCTTGGAATTTTTACTATGGCAAATTGTGGGACAACTCGCAATGAGCCTCTTCTTTCAGTGTTCAAAATTCCAAAGTCCCCTTGACTTTCAGTTTTCCCTTTACCACAGAAATAAAAAATATGTTCCTATTTCTATTTAGAGCTCGACATAAAAAATAAGACCATATTTGTCCTCTTCACCAGAACATATTTAGTTCAAACATTACTGTTAATATACATATTCTTTTTCAAACCATGTTAAATTATTAATGAAGCAAAAAAAAGACTACATAAAGTGACGGAAGACTGTTCTTGTGTGATTTCTGGTCTGCCATTTATATTGCAAAGAGATTAGTACTGGTTTTCACAGTTAAATTTATTTGGATAAAATGAACGACTAACTTGTTTTCAACCCAAGTAAAACAGTGTCCCTAACTAACAAGAATTAAATATAATTTCTAATGTTATTGAATTAAAATCTTGTGTCATCTTGATCTACAAATGCAAAACACTTTTACATTGTGACAGACAATGAGAGGATGAGAGTGGTTAGAATTAATGTGGGTGGTGGAGAGGAGGTGGGAGGAATGTAAAGTTACTAACTGGGCAACAATTTGTCTTCATAAGCTGGACCCGATTGATACAGAGCACAAATGCTAGAGTCATGTCAATCGTTGTGCTATGAAGTTTGTCTGTGCAACAATCTTTGAGAGCACGGGTTACAGAGTTACAAACACAGATCGATCCAATCAGAGACAATACTTCTGACAGAGAGACAGACATACAGAGGGTGCGGGCGACATGTCTAGGAGACGATTGGTAACAGTTACAAAAAAGTGCATAGATCTAGAGAGATGGATATAGAAAGATGTAGACAGATAGAGATCGAGGGATATAGAGAGATGAATGGATAGATTGATATTTAGGACGATAGATACATACAGTTACATTTGCAGGGAGAGATGGATAGAGTGCCATTGAGAAATTCATACCTTAAGAGGCATAAAGGTATATAGACAGATGGATATATAGACTCATATACACACAAAGATACATAGAATAATATGTATAGAGAGATCTGGAAAGAGAAACACATACGGACATGGATATAAAGACATGGATAGGTAGATCTAGACAGATGGATAGGTAGATATGAGATGGGGAGAGAGTGCGGGAGAGAGAGTGCGGAACAGAGACAATCATAAACAGAGCGAGATGGATATATATACTGTGAAGTAAAAAGATAGATTAATATAAATATGCATGTTGACATACAGAGATGAATGTGGATAGAGGGATTGAGGGTGAAGTATAGATACATAATGCCGCAGAGCCAGAGATGGATAGAGGTAGATGGAGAGATTCATATACTTATGGAAAGATTGCTAGAGATGGAGACAGAGCAGGCTGGAGATAGATTAACTATTCATCGAAATGCAAAGACAGGTCGGCATGGTTAGAGATGATACAGTGAGATATAGAGATCAAGGAAAAGACGGCTGAATATAGAAAGCTCATACATATTGAGGGAGATCATGATATACAGACAAGGGGAAGCAGTTGCTGTCAGAGGTACTGAAGAAGAGGGGAGGAAGTGTGTTTCAATACCTTGTTAGACTGAAAGGATGGAGTGACATTTTCA
This sequence comes from Ambystoma mexicanum, assembly GCF_040938575.1. Lineage (NCBI taxonomy): Eukaryota > Metazoa > Chordata > Amphibia > Caudata > Ambystomatidae > Ambystoma > Ambystoma mexicanum. Next base: position 1,392,421,296 of record NC_090924.1, read on the forward strand.
ACAATTTCACGTTTTGGAGGATGAACCACATTACCAGTGCTATTTGGAATAGACCGCCCCCTGCAAACAACATGGCCAGCACAGTCAAAGTCAGATCTTTCACAAAGTCAAATGCATCTGCTTTAATAACGGCTTAGCCACCCATTATTTTTTTCTTTTTGCAAGTGCTACGAAGCATACCAAAAGTACCTCCTGCTCTAGCTTGTTCCCTACCAACGCTCTCATTATGCACAAATACAGCCAGCCTTGTTCTGGCCTCCATACCATCTACGCTGAAATGCAACCTTTTAGGCATGTACTTTAGGCACATATTATGTTAAACCAAATCCTGTGTGGCGAAAATCAGTTAGGCCCTTCAAATCTTTGATCAGCATTTTGTCACACACAACCCTTTGAAGTTTATGTGAGGAAGGGAACCGTGCACCAACCACTTTTTCTTAACATCATACTCTTTACTCCATGTACACACTCGAGAAAATGTGCGTTATCCTCTCACGAGTGTATGTCTGAAATATTATTGAGCATTGAACGCCACTTTCCAACCAGAATCTGGACTGAATGCTCAAGTTTTTAACCACAACCATATATGGTTGCTGATGGACTGTGACCATTTACAAAATTCTTCGGACCCCCGTTTATAACCAGCAGCACTTTTTGGGTATATTTGTTTGGCGACGTGCCATACATCGAATTGATGCTTTACGTGCACTAACTCCTCTCGCAAGACCTTTGCTATTCCAACGTGCCGGTACGTGGCTATCAATTCCATTTGCAATTCCATTGTTGCAGAAGATCAATGGATTTAATTAAACCATATTTCTCCATGATAACAGAGGATGTACACTATAACACTTGCACCACAACAGAACTCACTATTTTTTGTGTGTATGTACTGGAAGTGGTAAGCGCAGTAGCAGTACTTTGCCGAAAATCTAGGATTGTTGCACTGTCCATCACCAGCAGGTCTGAACCTTTTGGCCTGCAAGAGCATTGTATATGGCTATCTGCTTGAGATTCTGGGCCTAACCAATAGAGGGGAACAAGAACTGCTTGATATTTGTAGTATGAAGTTTTAGAAATGAACGCAAGGCCTAACTATTTACAGAAATGTGAGATCTAACTAAACGTTGATACAGTGATAACAGAACAGTAGAACAAAGTACATTTCCAGCTGGTACCTTTCCAAGAATAGGTTGTGCAGACCACGAAAATGTTGAATGCTTGTGGACACAGCTCCCCTTGATCTTCATGTTGGTACCTTTGACTTAAACTTCATCAATTGCTCCCCACAAATCCTCTCACGTTTCCCATAGTTACATTTTACCATTTTTATAATCTGGATCAGGCAGCTGTCAAAAACCATGTATTCTGGTTCCCAAATAGTCGTGCAATCTAGTGGTTTCTGATTATATGGTGGTGGATAAATCCTCTGCAGTACCCATGGTGTAGTCAGGGACATGCACATCGCTGTCAATGAATTCCTTAGAGGCCTCAGTGATCTCAGTCTGATATTTCTAGATTTTCTGAATGTATTAGTGAAGCAGAGAAGAGTGTCTTTCTTTGATAGAAATAGTTTTGAAGGCGTGGATTGGGTGAGGTGATCGGCAACTAATGAAGCATTTTTTGTGTTTTCTGTCAGTTCTGCTGGACATTGTGTGCTGTAAGAATGATCCATCGTTATGGTTCATGGCTCACTGGTGATGTTCAAATTGCGGCCACTGCACATAGGCATCCTGATTCTGATCTGAGGGACGCACAAATCGCAATCTCAAACATTGGTTGCTCCCAAGTGACATCCGTTTGGCAAGTGATCTTATGTTAATGTTGTGGTCCGAGTCTTGCTGTATTTCCTAGGCCTTTAATAGATCAAACAAACAAGCATTATTTCTTTCACACTTACTTAACATATGAATATCAACCTTACAATCTAATACCAACGAACACATTTCCAATTAACCACTTTGAAAAAAATTCATCGTATTTACCCTGGTTTTCCGAGTGCGTATTCATAAATCAATCTTGATGCGCCTAGTTCATGCCCCATCTGTAACACAACATTCACAATAAGTTATAAACCACCATAAATATCTTCAGTGCCAAGAAACAAATACACTATTTAACTTTGATAAACACTTTACACAATGAACAGAACATTACAACTGGATGATAAAGTATCACTATTATTTGTATACCTGTGGTCCTTGTGTCTGATCTTGACCGCTTCAGCAGCAGTAGACTCCTTGTACATAAAAGCACATCCAATAAACATTGGCTAATAATTAGCCAATGTAATACTAACTTGTTTGGTAACTACAATTGCATCTTGATAAGTGACTTTGTAAGTCTGACAAAGTTCGGTAAAAATATGATGCAAAGAAAATGTAAGATATTGAAAAAAACTTTTATAATTTAAACTTTATTTTTATAATGAGTATCTCAACAATAGCTTTTAAACTATTAATGATTTTGAAATGTACACATTTAGAGCATAATTGATCTACAATCATACTTTTAGGAATGGATTACTGTCAAGGTTACATGTAATTACTACATTGACGATTGCATGCATTCATATTTTTTTGAAAATCAAAGGTAACTAATTTCGCGTACATTCTTATTTTGAACAAAATAATTCCAATTTAAATTAATATCATTCAATAAATTACCACGTGTCATATGTCCTGCGCCTTAACGGTCGCAATTGAAGAATAGTAAGTTTGAAAAGAAGTATAGCACTATAAATTCAATTAAAAAATAAATACGGTCATAAGATTCTACATTCAAAATATTGTCAGATGAATTATCAATTTGTTAAAAGTTGAACTTGACCATAGACATCTATAGTATACTTGCAGACCAATTTAGAGTAGAAGAAATATGACTTGAAAACGGAAGTGAGCTTTCTGTTGATTACAGACTTGTCGATTATGAAGCTTGATCCTTTATTCAATTCATAACAATGGTCAATAGAAAATATATATTATTTCTAAAAAACTATATACTGGTTTTTGTGCATGTCAGTAGGGCTCACCGTTTGGCTATTGGAAGTGTGTCGTTTATTCAGAGGTAATGGTCTGGGTTTCAATCAGTGTGGTCTACATAATGAGAGACATTTTAATCAATGCATTTGAAAAATAACCGAAGTACAGATACTATTAACTTTTAACAAAGGCTCACATTGCAGTGAACTTTATGTAACCACAAATTATGGTTACACAAACAAAATTATGTATATATTCAAGCTCAAAGTCCAACATTTATAGACATGTGTAAATTAAAACATTTAATAAAGTGAAAAATCGATCTATACCAATATTTCCTAAGAACGTCCAGCCTATAATCCTATTCGCAATTGGCAAATAAAGGCATGCTGCTCTTAAGTCTTGCAGCTGGGTCACCCCTAGTGGTGGAGATTCTTCGTAGGCTAAGCAGCCAAAGTTTTCTCAGCAACAACTGTTCTCCACCAAAGTTGGCATTACCTCACATGATTGGCACGTACACAAAGTCAAAACGTCTTACATGCAACGATTATCAGGATCCTGTGAGTGGTTGTCCCGACTGCCACACGATTCACCATCTTTGACGACTCTCGCATGCATTTTTTCACTTCAGGCTCAAAGCTATGGTTGAATTGATGTCATAATTACTGAGGATTGAAGTAGAAAATCAACTCTGGGAGAAAAACAAATACCTAGTAATTTGGATAAAAAAATAAATTTAAGTTTCATTTTAAAATGGCATGTATAAGAAAATGAGAAGAAAAACGTGTTGTAAAAACCCGTAGATCAAAGACAACAGGAATAGTTCTCATTAGTACACAAAAAAAATATACAATTTAAATCTGGTTTAACAAAAACATTTATCAATTATGGAATAATTATTAAAAGTGAAAGCGCTTGTAGAGAAAATTCATTACAGCTAGTGCAAGTACCTTCTTTGGTTGCTGAACAGACCAAAAGGAAATGATGCAGGCCCTGAATGAAATAGATGGACATAGGCAGCAGAAACTCCAATGTTGTCCGATTAGAAAGGGTTTGTTGATATTTATAGGGTAAAGAGGCTTCTTGGTATTTCCATGGAGGCACGTCAATAGATTGCGCACAGACAGTGTTCGGATGAGACGTGCACTGGCGTGGTGAAAAGGGGTGCAAGCGTAAAGTTGGCTTCGGCTGTTGTCAGCTTGAGGGGCGAGTGTTATGATTTACTGCCGCCATGGCACTTGAACTTAGGGCAAATTATCAACAGATTAGACCCTCACAAGATGGCAGTTTTAGACCGATGGGGTTTGCATGTCTAAAATGTATGAATGTAAATTGAGATGCATTAGAAAAAAAGAATTGGGATCGATCAATATTTATATGCTCAAAAAACATGCCTTATTCATTGGGCCAATACAATTCCTGAGAGAACAGCTCCTTTAATGTAATTTTTAATGGAAATAGAAGTTACATGGCTAACGCTCCCTTTCATTCCCAAACATCTATTTAAATATCTATTTTTTCACAGGTCCCGAATAATCACTAAAATTATGGAGATCTGAAAATGTGCATCCTTCCACAAATTCAGTGTCAGATTACCCCAGTGAAAGCCTGCAGGATTTCATATGATTCACTTTGGATTTACAAAGAGCTGGGCTTTACATGCACAGAATGCTAGAGCTTCCCCATGTAAAACAAATCTGTCTTGCTTTTGAATCCAGGGAGATAGCAAAGTGTAGTTCCAACTTTACATGCTCATGCATTATAGCTCCCCTTAGTTGACCCAGTCCATGCACTCCTGGGAATTAGCAGATAAAGGGGTCAAGAGGACCTATTTACAATTACATTGAGGAATTGTACATTCTCCCTTTTGAACAATTTATAAAAACACACAACCAGCAAGTGTTCCCAGAGAATTCCCAGTCAGGGCCCTTCTGGTCTCTCTCGTCGTCCTCTGGGAAACCAGATCTTCCTCAGGTAAATATGCCTCAGGCTTCCTAATGGACAAGGAGCCTTTCATCTCCAGGTATTATCCAATATCAGTACTCGTCCATTTCGAAAAAGGGCTCCCCTTCTCTGCAGCCTTCAAAATCCTACCTCCTTATTCCCCGTTTGTTTCTACAAGTGTCATTCCCACAATATGTCTTTGTACCATTGCACTTTTTAAAATCGGTCACGTCTTTCCATTGGCTTGCATAACAGCCAGACACTCAGAGAATGCACTTGATAGAGAATAAGTTCAGTCATTTCTTCCATATCCAACTATAGACACTAACAGCGACACAATACTGATTTCCGAGATCACCTGGTCCTCACAAATGTGGCATTTATGCCATGAAATGAGATTTATTCATAAATATAATTAATAAATAAAATGTCGACATTAGGCTCATTTTGTAGAATAAAATCTTATGGTTACAGGACTCAATTACAAATCATAGTTGGAGTGGAGACAAAAATGATTTTCACATTTAATTCTGCTGACAAATCAAAATGAGTAATTTACTAGAATTATGAAACCATGTGCTAACATCACGAGTCACGTAAACATATCTCGGGGCCCCACCCCCCCTTGTCAGTTCTTCCATTAACTCGGCATCTCTTGGACATTGTTACCTAGTTGATGTGAAGAAGTGACACCAAGTGCATTTCAACTCTTTGAAGCTGGGTCTGGAAATACCAAGCTCCTACCATGTGATCGGTTTAGATTATATCTTTGCAGACGGACCATGGTTGAGGCATATTTGGAATGTCAAATGTATTTTTCCTTAAAAATATTTCCTGTGAGATGGGTCTATGAAATGCGAGGCATCTCACTAAATGCTTTACTCAAAGGCTATGAACAGATTGTCTTTGTTATATGGATTTTAATGTTTTTTGGTGTGAAATTGTGTAGAAAGATGGCGCCAGATATGATTTTATTTGAGTTTTTTGAGCGAGATCCACTATGCTGCCATCACATATCAATCAACGGTGGTAGCTTCTGAGTTGTACAAATGCAGATTATCTTCCAGAATACTAAAGACGGTTGTCGAGTCACATATTCCAACACAAAAGGCTACTCGCCATAGGGACTACTGTATTCCCTAGTCCCCTTTCCTCCATAATGTACAGGCGTGCAAAATGGACTTGCCCATTAATTTTAATCTGGGCATGCATAGACACGGCAGCAGGTGTGACAGCGCACACTTGCCTTGCCCTCAGGAGAACCCTTGATCTCCCCTTATAAGCGCATAGGGGACGACAGTCCTTACTACACTTTATATGAAGGGGAAGATGGTGTGGTGTATGCAGGAAAGGGGACTATGGTGAGAAACATTTTCTTACTTATGTCCCGTCCCCTTTCCTTCATATTGTATGGGTGATTACAACAAACAGATACTCTAGGGTGGTAATCAACAACCCAACTATCTAAAAGGAAAACATTTCTAAGTACTGCTTAGCAAAACGCTGCATGCTCTCTTGAACCGAATGTTCAAATAAAAATGTCAACAGAAAGCAAACGGTGTAGCCTATATGGCCGCCTTGATGATAACTTCCCATGAGATGTGGCACTAAAAAACGAATACTGTTACTTTTGCTCTCACTAAATGTGTACTAATACTTTCCGGTAGAGTTTACACTGCACGTTATATGCTTCTGAGATGCAAGCAATCATCCATCTAGCGATGGATGCTTCATCAGAGTTTTTCCACTCAAAAGATCAGAGCTTCGGAAGAACTGAATTCTTTTGTCCTGCTTAAGGAGAATTTTAACGCTCATCTAAGATCCCAACAATGCAAGTCTTTCTGGTTGTGATTTTCGATTAGGAAAGAATGGGAGTAGTACTATTCCCTAATTGATGTGAAACTCTTTGGTAAAAATTATGGATGCGTAAAACTACAGTATCTCTGTGATATGTTGTATAGGGTGCTGATGCCGCCAGAGCTTGAATTTCACCAATTCTTCGTGCCGACCTTATAGCCCACAATAAGACAGACTTTAATGTCACTATCTTGATATCCACTGAGGCCATCGGCTCAAAAGGTTTATGCACTAGTGCTGCAAGCACCAATATTCATATTCCATGTAGCGCAGGGGTCTTCTGACAGTGGAAAGACCCTTGACAATCCTTCCAAATGACTGGACTGCAGGATTTGCAGAGGGGGAAAAAATATAGTCTGAATTTCTGTATGTTCCAATGGCTGCTAAATAAGTTCTGCAGGCATCTCTACCTGCACACCTTATTGGCCTAAATAAGCTGAATCATCCAGAGAGCAAGTCAAAGGGTCAATTCCGTTCTGTTGTGACCAGAAGTAAACTCTTGTCCAGTTACTCTTACATTGAAATCTAGTGGAATCCTATCATGCTTTCTGAATTACATTCAGTTAGTCTGAGAGTTCAAGGTGGATCCATGTTAATTTCTCAGGAGCCAAGTTGCTAGCGACACTGCTTCAGGTTTGGGTGGAACAAGGAGCGCTCCTTTTGAGATGCCAATGTCTTGGATGTCTCTAGTTTCAGCGGACCTGGCATGCTATCAGGGTTCGATCTGAATATCATACTATGGAGGGCCATAATGGGGCTATTAATATCAATTTGTAATTCTTGGACATTCTGAACTTTATCAGTACTCTATACCAGTGTTGCTGGTGGCAAGGCATAACAATTCTTTTCCTATCAGTCTACTGGGAATGCATCCCCTACTGAATTCTCTCCCTGGCCCTTTCATGAGGTGGATTATTTGCATTTGGCATGGCCCCCCAGCCTGAACAATTCTTGAAGAAACCCCGGAGATATCTCCCATTTGTATAAGCGCTCTCAGAGTCTGTTGAGTCAGTTCACTTCCATATTATCCTATCCGGTACAGGAGCTGCTCGAAGACCGAACTATTGTTCTTTTGCCCACTCCCAAATCTGGATGGCCAACATGCAAGGGGTCGAGGATCTGATCCCACCTTGCTGAGTGACATAGAACATTGGAGTCGAAATGTCAGTTAAGATTAGTAGTACCCTCCTTTGCAGTAGGGGAGGAATGTTTTCAATGAAAGAAATATCGCTTATTTGGAGGTAACTTATGTCCCCTCTCTGTCGATGGTAGCCCAAAGACTGAGGTGTACATACTCCCAATGTAGCTCCCAGGATTCTGTTGTCATTACTATGGAGTAAGGAATCAGGTGTAATGGAGCACTGGTCATCAGACTGCTCTCCACCAGAGAAGATCCTCTTTCAGTGACATTGGGATCGATATGTTGTCTGATTAAGAACCTATCTCCTGATCACAGGAAGCTGCATCCTTCTCATCTTGACTATTTATAAGAGGTACTGTGAGAATACAAGTAGCCAGTAGCCCCAGCAGGTGTTGGTACCATCACACAGATGTGCAGTTTCTGGATTTAAAAATAAGTGTCTCTGCTGCCAGGATTTCTATCCGCCTGCCTGATGTCGAGCAAATTCTGCACCGATTTGTGTCCCACTGGAAACCTATGAATCTTTTGAGTAGGGCTCAATTCTGACTTCATGTTGACTGAAAACCTCAAACCCAAAAAAGATTTCATCAGAGTCTGGACAGTTGGTCTCTTCCTATGGAGACCTTCCTCCGATCAGCCAGTCTAAATGGGGGTAGACATGGGGACCCCTGTGCCTCAATAAGCTGACTATTGCATTTGTTATATTTTTGTGAAGACTTTTGGCGCACAGAGAGCCTCTGCAATCTGGGCAGGTGTCACCATCTTTAATCTTTCGAAGGGTAAAGATGGGTTGAAGTATGATCAGTCCAACACTACTCCCAGGCGCCAGCCTGGTTATTCTCGGGAATTGAAGATTCTCAAACAGAATACTTTGCCATTGTCGACCAATGGAACAGCCTCCACCGCTCAGGACTCCATCAAGGTCTCCAATTCCCTGAAAAGTGTTGGTGAGCCTATCTAGTGTGATGGTTGTCACGATGGGGGAAGAGAGGGAATTGCTAGGCAAAGCCTGTTTAAAATCACTGAAATTAACCATGGCACCACTGCTTCTTGTGCCAAGACAAAACTGCCCCCACACCCCACCCACACTGGGGATTTGTGGAACCAGAGGATATTGTTCCTTAGATTCAGAGAGGGATGCAAGTGGTTTTGGGTGGGGGGGGGGTCGAGTATAAGCAGTTAGGGGGTAGTCTGATCTATCTGGCTGCCTAAGCTCTCCTTTCTTGAAATCCTTTCAATCTCCATAGTGGGCTTGTCCATGGAGACAGATCTGGGTTGGTTTTGTGAAAACTTTTATGAAGTTGGCTTAGTTAGTATGGTCAAAGATTTAGCAGCCTGCGTGCTAGTTCTCTTTTTCGTTAATTCATCGTCAGTAGATGAATGGAAAAAGGTCATTCCCTTCTAACGGAAGGTCCAATATTCGATCTTGTACATGACTTGTGTTCTTAGTGGCTTGCATCCATACAGAGCTGCACATGCCCCTGCTAGCTCTATCTGCTCAAAGGAAGATTCTAACAAATCTTGGACAACTGGTCGGGCTCCAGACAAGCAAGATTTAAAAGCTGCTTGTTTATCAACAGGCAGATATTGGGCCAAATCACAGATTTGTCTCCATAGCCTTCGATCTACAGAAGCTAGTAATGCATCCGCATTTGCCTGGCGTAGATGTAGGGCTGTGTCTGAATTAACCTATTTTTCAAAGGATTATAATAGCTTTCAGAATTGCTGATGTTGCAGACTATCCTGAAGAATCTGTGGTACTGGGTTTAGCATATAAAGGTACTGCTGCCACCACAGAGGAGTGTGGTTGAGGATGTGGGGCAAGTAGAGGTCCCTCAGAACCATACTGCCTGCTAACACACCAGTTTGTCGCTGTGTTGTAGGAACACCCACGAATACTGACAGAACCCTCAAGCCTCTCGTGAAATGTGTTGGCTTATGATGGGAAATCTGCTTCCTCACCTTCATCTCTGTCCTGGTTCTTGCTCACTGACACTGAACCAGATGGTACCCCAGCATCTTGACTTTTGGGTATGTCTAATGGTGTATTACCACCTTTTCCACTTTGTCCATGGGTTGAATTTCCACATTTTGTACATCAGTTGGAAACACAATAGTAGGAGGTGGTGCAGGTGGGACTTGTGCCCGAGGAATTTGAGGTTGTGGCTGGTGTAGGGGAGGAGTGGTCCAAAAGATCCCCCTTGCCTACACCTCCACCCCAGGTGAGGGCCATGGCTCATCGGGCGTCCCCTCCTTACCACCAGGGCCCAGGTGGTGGATGGCTCACCTGCTGAAGACATTGCCCGCACGTATTGAATTTAGCTAGGCCTTAGAAACCATTTTGTCTACTAAAGATGGTGTGAGCTCAGTGCACTGTAGCGCGGCCCCCACCCTCGGAGAAGTTTCAGTTATCCCTGTCGCAGCAGCACCCTGGCAGATCCGCTGTGAGCCCGTTCCCACGAACAAGACGGACATGAGCTAGCATAAGATACGAACATTGTAACAGTTCACCTTCCGCAGCGTATCATCGCTCCCAGCATGACCCGGGCAGCAGTCCTGGGCAATGAAAAGAACGGTAAAATGGTCATAAGATGGCAGATCTCTACATATTAATACCAAGACCGCCTGCAAAGTATGCTTTTCTTCACAAAATCTCTTATATTACAAAAACCTGTAAAATGTATAAACATAGAAAACATGCTTCCATGATATATGCAATGGCGAGCCCACACCACTGCAGTTGGGTACTAATAATAAAGGAGCGTTCCAGGGATCTATTTGTTACGTGTATCACTGGGAAACTTACACTCCATGGTCTTGCGCCATAACCGAATTAATGCTGCTAGAGTACAGAGAAGACGAATGTAAACAAACAGAGGGCTCATGTGAAGGATGCGCGAGAATGCACTTGTCATGTGTGTATGTCTAAGCCCCTTATGTGCCACTACCGTCACGTACAGCGGCGGGTCATTTTCTATGTACTCCACCAACCTCACTACTACCTCGCTTACTGCAAATGTATATGCATATAACTAAATACTGTAGTTGTTAAAATATAGTGTACGAATAAGGTGCTCAGACTGGATATAATCGAGACATATCCAGCAAAGTTGAAATGCATGTTTTAAAGTGATTTGAATAAATATTATAGAGTGTTCAAATGTTTGTGATGTTTTTACCTAAAGTCGGCAACATACGAGGAAGATGTGCAAGGCCATTCCCCCTCCCACCCTGCGAAGACTGCCAAACAAGGGAGCCGAGGCCCGCGCCGCACTGCTCCACCTCCCCCAACCAGACTGGAGCCGCTTCAAAGATTTGTAGCCCCCTCTGCAGCACCCAAGGCCACGGCCCGCCACCTGCATTATTTACAGCACAGCAGTAAACCTCTGCCTGAACACACACTTCTAAAGGCGCCCCCTCGTAAACCCCGCAACCCACCGGATCATCTTAGACTTATGGCCCTGTGCAATCAGGACACCCAATACTTTGACAACACACAGCGGCACATCCATAACAACTTCTAACAAGACAGAAAGACCTGTACCGCCCGTCCCAGGCCCTGAAGCTTAGCACCTCGACCTGTGGCCCCGGTCAACAGGACACTGGTAACCATGTCCTGACGTACTACCATCAGACCCCTCACAAGGTGCATTCCTCCTGTGTTGCATTAACCTGTAGAATAACCTATTGGAAGATTTACTAAAGGAGATAATATTGCAATGACTGAATGACTGCGGTGTGCATGGCCATGGGCAAATAAGTTAGGAAAAGACATTCAACTCTGACCCTGGCCGCGATGGCACAACAACACCGCCCGGATGAACTCAGCCAACCTGCCAGGCCCAGCCCAACCCACGAGGCTGACCAGTGACGCCTTCCAGCCAAAGCCAACCGCATCGCAGCAGCGCCTATAGTTAGTCGTCGCCACCCAATCCCATCGAACTTGTGCCCCCTATAGTATGTAGGGTCTTATGACGTATTTTGTAAATATATACGCCTGTCTTTGCAATTGTCAGACAGAGCGCTCTCGGAGGTTGCAGAGTTCTTTGCATGCCCTATTCTGATTGATAAACTCCCACTTAAGCTCACCCGCACTCTGTCTTGGCTTTATTCCCGACTTGGGAGAGTCCTTCATTGTCTCTCATTGCGGGGAGGATCGTGCTGGTTGGGGACGCTTGCCTTCAGTGGTGACCCCGACGTGATTATCATCATTATTTTTCCCGACCTAACATTACCGTCCCCTTTTGGCACGAGAATCTCCGGTCGAAAAGGGATACGCACGGTGAGCCGGCTCCGGGAGGCTGCCCGCCAACGGCGACCGGTACACTAAGAAGTGCGCACTCAATAGAGAGAGGGAACGGGATCCCGGTTGAAAAATCCCCTTTGAGTACCGCTCGCCGGAGCCGGGGCTGACTGTTGAGCGAACGGCAACACTGCCTGGACGGACCCAGTTTCGGAGACTATCGGTTCAAGACAGGCACGTGAGTATTGAGTGCGAGCGATCGTAAAGGGAGTGGGGGAAGAAGTATAGGACAGAGGACGAAGAGGGGTAGAAAAGGGGGTACGCAGATCTACTAAGGATCATCCTAAACTTTCTTTGCATATGGCCATTAGGATTACAAGGTGAATAAGAGATATAAGTGACGGGAACCTAGCTCCGAAAGGGGGTGGAAGGCGGCGCCGCATAGTGATATCTTGACTAGTACTGGGAATATATGAAGAAGTGGATAATAAGTTAAAAGTGTCTGGCAAAGGGGGACACGGAGAATATATTAGTGACTGCTATTTCTTTTTTCTATTCTTTTCTTTAAGGTTGGGGGGAAAGTAAAGGTGAGATCAGTACAAAACGTTAGGGGGAAGGTAAGAGAGAGGGAGTTCTACTAGAAGAGGGAAGAATAAATCAAAATATATATATATATATATATATATATATATATGATACATTACTCACCGTAATCGTATTTCTGAAGCTTGTATCTGCTTAGATTCACATGCTGTGCATAGGCCGACATCTAGTGGAAGCTGCGGAGTATTACAGTTTGTTTTTCGAAACTCGAAAATGGGCGTCGACACAGGCGTGCCAGTAATACTATCCCTAGTGTGACGTCCACTGTACCCAAGATCCCTCACGCGTCTAGGATCCTCAGATTGTATTTTTTCTGACATGAGGAAGCATGAGGAGTAGCGTGAGTACAGATAATCCAAGCAGATAGACAGAAAGGTAAGACTACAAGGCATCATGCGCCTTCTCTCGGAGGGGAGGAAGGGTGGGTCGCATGTGAATCTAAGCAGATACAAGCATCAGAAATACGATTACGGTGAGTAATGTATCCCTTCTGAGGCTTGTGGAATCTGCTTAGATCACATGCTGTGCATAGATTAGCGAGCAGTACCAGAAGAAGGAGGTGTGATGTGAGAAGGGTCATGAGCAAACAGGTGTCTTAGAACCGCTTGTCCCACTTGTGTATCTGTCTTGGAATGAGTGTCAATGCAGTAATGCTGAGTAAAAGTGTGAATAGAGCTCCAAGTAGCTGCTTTGCAAATGGTGTCGAGGGGAACATTTGCAATGAAAGCCAGAGTGGCCCCAATGCCTCTAGTAGAATGGGCCCTTGGCGTAAAAGGCAGAGTTTTTCCAGAAAGAGAGTAACAGCTGTATACAGTTGATAATCCACTTCGAGATCGCGCCTTTAGAGACGCGATCCCCCTCTCTGCCTGTAGCTACGGAGACAAACAGTTGATCTGTTTTCCTTAGCGGTCTGGTTTTATTTACATAGTAGAGGACCGCCCTACGCACATCAAGGGTGTGTAGTTTCACCTCAGCTGAGCTTTGCGGGTTCTGGAAGAAAGCCGGAAGCTCGATGGACTGGTTTACATGGAACTTAGATATAAATATAGGTGAGAACCTAGGGTGTGTGCGTAAAACCAGTTTGTCTTTGTGGATAGTAAAGAAAGGATTCTGCACTGACAGAGCCTGAATTTCACTAACCCTTCTTATAGAGGTAATGGCTACTAAGAAGGCCGTTTTATAAGTCAGGTGTTTGAGACTACTTTTATGCATGGGTTCGAAAGGGGGGCCCATGAGCTTAGCTAGCACCACATTGAGGTCCCATCCTGGCGGTGGGTTCGAAATAGGAGGGTGAAGTCTCTTTACTCCTTCCATGAAGGCTTTAACTACTGGTACTTTCCACCACGATACTTTGTTATGGGATGTGGTGTAAGCCGAGAGGGCTGCCAGGTGTACCTTCAGAGAGTTAAAAACCAAACCTGCGTCCAGCAGGTGGAGCATGTATGTTACAACGTTAGAAGGAGTGCAATCAACTGGGTTGATTTGTTTATTCTGGCACCAAATAACGAATCTCTTCCACTTGTCAAAGTAACAGTGCCTTGTGTTTGGTTTCCTGGATTCTTTTAGGATGTCCATACACCTCTGTGGTAAATTGAGATGCCCAAACTCTATGACCTCAGGAGCCATGCTGCTAGGTTCATTGAGTTGGGTTCCTGGTGCACTGTTTGACCTTGTTGCTGGGACAGTAGGTTGTACCAGGCTGGGAGTTTGATGGGCTCGCACACCGCCATCCTGCGTAGGTGTGGAAACCATGGTCGTCTCGCCCACATGGGAGCAACTAGGATGAGCGTCATCGATTCCTTGTTCATTTTGTACACCACCTTCCTGATGAGAGGAGTTGGTGGAAAAGCGTACGCAAACATCCCTGACCAGTTCATCCACAGGGCGTTCCCTTGGGAGTCTGGCTGGGGGGAACCTGGATGCAAATCCTGGGCATTGTTTGTTTTCGCTTGTGGCGAATAGGTCTATAGTGGGGAAACCCCACTGAGAGAAGAGATCTTCTACGATATCTCTGTGAAGGACCCATTCGTGTTCTTCTGGGAGGGAGTCTCTGCTTAGGGCATCCGCTAGGGAATTGAGCTCCCCTGGAACATGTTGTGATGACAGGAAGATGTTCCGTCTGAGTGCCCATATCCAGATTTTCTGGGCAAGCTTGGACAGATTTGGCGAACGAGTCCCTCCTTGTTTGTTCAGATAGAACATGGCTGTCGTGCTGTCCGTCCGGATCTGCACCGACAAGTTTAGCAGATGGGGCTCGAACGCCTGAAGCGCTCGGAATACTGCCAGAAGCTCTAGCAGGTTGATGTGGTTCTTGGCTACTGAGTGAGACCAGAGACCCTGAGCTGTGTGGTGGAGATGGTGAGCTCCCCACCCAGCTAGGCATGCATCTGTAGTCACCACTGCCTGTACTTCGGGATCGTAAAAGGGTTTTCCCCTTGCGAGATTCTCTCTTGTCCACCAGTGTAAGCTCTGTACGAGTGTTGGCGAAACGACCACTAGATCGTCCCACTGACCACTTGCCTGAGACCACTGTTTCGCCAACCATTCCTGCATGGGACGCATGCGCAGACGCGCGTGGGGGACCAGGTAAATGCATGACGCCATCATGCCCAGTAACCGCATTGCTTTGCGTACCGTTATTTGTTGACCTGACTGATAATGTGGAATTTGCAGTAGTATATTCCGAATTCTCTCTTCCGAAGGGAAGGTCAACCCTTTCTGAGTATCTAGGATTGCTCCTAGGAACTGTTTTGAGGTGCTTGGCACCAGACTTGACTTCTTCTCGTTGATAGAGAAGCCTAATTCGTGGAGGAGGTCGATAGTCCTCTGAATGTTTGACCTGCAAAAACCTGGGGTTTCCCCTGTTATGAGCCAGTCGTCCAGATAAGGGTACACTGGGATTGCCTCCCTGCGTAGGTGTGCAGCTGCCACCGCCAGTACCTTGGTGAAAACCCTTGGTGCTGAAGCTATCCCAAAGGGCAGTACCTTGAATTGGTAGTGGCGACTGTCCACCTTGAAGCGCAAGTATTTTCTGTGCGCTGGGAGCATGGAAATATGAAAATAAGCATCTTTCATATCCAAGGTTGCCATGTAATCCCCCTTTTTTAGGAGGGGGATTACCTCTTGTAGCGTGGTCATACGGAATTTTTGGGGCTTGACAAACTTGTTGGCAGGCCGTAAGTCCAATACTGGGCGCATTGTCAAATCTTTCTTTGGCACAAGGAAGTAAGTTGAATAGATACCCTTGTTTACCTGGTGTCCTGGGACGAGTTCTATCGCGTCCTTTTCTAGCAGAATGGCGATCTCCTCGAGAAGGATCTTCTGATGTTCTAAGGAGTGTATTCTTTGTCGTGGAGGGTGGTTCCGGGGACGCTGCAGTAATTCTATACAATATCCTGTGGACACTGTTGACAGCACCCATCTGTCTGAGGTGATCCCTTCCCAAGCCTGGGTGAAGTTGGAAATGCATCCCCCTACTGGGGTTGCGTGAGAAGGGACCCTGAACTGAGCGTCACTGCTTTGGTGGAGGCGTGCCACCTCCTTTGTTGGGGCTGCCTCTGCCCCTTCCACGACCTCTCTTGTTACCCCTGCCGTAACTTTGGGTAGACTGCTGGTTGTTGTTCCATTGTGTACCCTGTCCTTGGGCATAGTTGCCTCTTTGTGAATTTTGGCCGCGTGGGCGACGAAAATTACTGTTCCCCCTCTGGTTAGGGGGTTTGTTGGTAAGCTGGCCAAGGGATTTGAGAGTCTCGTATTCGTCCTTGGCATTCTTAAGTGCGTCTTCGACCGCTTTCCCAAACAATAGATCGGGTTCCACCGGCTTGTCTATTAATGAAGCCTGGGTTTCTGTTTTGAACCCCGACTGCCGTAACCACGCATGTCTCTTGATAACAGTACCTTCTGCTATCAATCTTTCTGCGTTGTCCGCGGTGTCGAAAGTTGCTTTTAATATGCAACCAGACACGGCTCTCCCTTCTGCCGAGATCCGAGCCAACTGGCCCTTTAACGGTTCAGGAGCAGAGGCTATGAGCGCCGCGACCTCTTCCCATTGATGGCAGTTGTAACTTGCCAAAAGGGTGGTGGAGTTTGCAATCCTTGCTTGGTAGGCGGACGTTGAGGCTACCTTCCTGCCAAACCCGTACAGTTTTTTGCTCTCCTTGTCGGGAGGAGCTTCTGACGACGATAAGGGTGTCCCAGCCCTCTTCCGAGTGTTGGTAACCACTAGGGAGTCTGGTTTAAGATGTCCTCTTATATAAAGAGGGTCAGACTGGGGAAAAAAGTTTTTCGACTCTGGGGTTGACGGCTCTGGTGAGGTTAGGATTCACCAGGGATGGATCTATTCTACGTTGGATGGATTTAAGGATAGGGATGGTCTGAGCGACCGGCCTCCTCTCTCCCACCAACTCTTCTGCGAAGTCCCTTTCCTCCTGTACACCGTGGGTGTCGATGTGAAAATGTTCTGCAGCGCGAGCGAGAACTTCATTAAGGAGGGGCTGGTTATCAACTGGCGAGTCGGTAACTGGGGCTTCGCTCTCTACCGGGGAATCTACTCTGTAAATTTCCTGCTCATCTTCTACCTCCTCCAGGTCCTCATCATCCGCATAGTATTCAGTCCCGGTTTGTTCCTCCATAATTTTAAACTCCTGGTCCCCTTCAGGGAAAGGCTGTCCTTGGTATCTGGGGTGTGGAGTAGAGTATGGAGTAGCGTAAGGCTGCACCTCGAAGGGTTCAGGTCTTTCGAACCGGGCCTTTTTACTTATGGGGATAGGATCAGAGGAGCCTGAGAGTATGGCCCCTTGAGGGTCATACGAAAGGAAATGTTCTGGGTTTTTGTCATAAAAATCAGCTAAGGAAGACATCCTTGACATGACCCTGTCTATGTCTTCACTGGACCATTCTTTGGAACAGGGTATGACTTTAGTAGGCAACTTAGGGGACTTATCAAGGGTACCCTTGCTGGATGTTGATGTCCCAGTAGATTTGTGTTTGTCTGTCTGCTTAGGGTGGAAGGATGGTCTTACAGGAGTGGAAGGCTGTGCTTACCGCTGTTTCCCCCCCTCCCCGTGCGTGGAAAAATGTTTTCCCTGCCCCTTGGAGGCCCCAGAGACTTTCGCCGCGTGGCGTCGTGGGTCGGGAGAGGTATCTGTGTGTTTCGAGCGTGGGGCCTCGCTGGTGTTAACTGCAGCCTCAGTCTCCTGGAGCGCGGCCTGGGGGTGGAAGTCGTCTTCGTCTTCCGACGATCGAACTTCCGTTAATCTAGGGAGCGAGGCACTCTTGGCAAGAGTGGATGATTGCCTTGCGTCATGAGGCGATCTCGATCGAGAGCGCCCAGAGGACATCGAGTCGGACCGTTCTATCTGTGCCTCTTTCCGAGAAGTCGACGTCGTCGAGGTTCGGGTGGACTTAGTGTGCTTAGTGTGTGTAGGGTGTGTAGCGCTTGCGTCGCCGGGGGTCTTCCCCATAGCCGCCCTGCCGGACAACCTTCCGAGGTCGGGGACCTGCGCTCGGCAGTCTTTCGACGCCGTAATGCCCTCGCCGTCCGAAAGTACGGCGTCGCTGCCATCGCTGAAGGCGCCCTCCGCTGCCATGGCCGCCTGCCTGGCGTGGTGGGCCCAACGCTTTGTCGAACGGTCCTTAAGTGTCTTAGGCTTAAACCTACTACACGCTCTGCAGTTCGCTTCGGGGTGGTCCCTCGGCAAGCAGAGATTGCACGTGGCGTGCCTGTCGACCCAAGGGTATTTGCGGTTGCACTTGGGGCAGAATTGGAAAGGGGTACCCTCCATACGCACCTTGAGGCAGCGGGCTGGTAAGTGTAGGAAATATATAAGGTGTACCTATATACCAAGAGTGAAGAGTATGTACCACCCCCCACTCTCCCTACTTGCAGGGCCGAGGCCAGCGGCCTACTAGGCCCGGGCCGAGGCCAGCGGCCTTCCGAGGCCCAGATCCGTCGTGCAGCAGCCGACGGTCGATGTCTTCTCCAGCCGTCGTCGAGTGTGGAGGGTCGACGTTGGGGTGGGGAAGGATGTCAATAAATAATTTTAAACTTCAATAATTAGCAAAAGTATGGCTAAGGCCAGGGGACTCCGCAAGATGCTTCCGACCAGTATGGCGGAAAAAAACAATCTGAGGATCCTAGACGCGTGAGGGATCTTGGGTACAGTGGACGTCACACTAGGGATAGTATTACTGGCACGCCTGTGTCGACGCCCATTTTCGAGTTTCGAAAAACAAACTAATACTCCGCAGCTTCCACTAGATGTCGGCCTATGCACAGCATGTGATCTAAGCAGATTCCACAAGCCTCGGAAATATATATATATATATATGCGCATCAATATATCTGAATAAGATGGACAGGGACAGCCGGCTAGGGAGGAAAGGGAGGGCAGCCTAAATTGTGAATAGAGTGTTACAGAGAGGTGTGTGCACCTCGCATGCGTCAGCAGACAATTTGATACGGTGAGTGTGTAAAATGGCTATAAATGCATAGTAATTGAATGGTCATGGTAAGTGTGGCCGGATAAAGCCTCTCGAAGACAAAAATGACAAGGTGAAGTGAGTGTGTACCTTTTTGATTTCTGGGTTGATATTGTCAAAATTCCTGATGGTTTGCTCTTGTGTGTGCCCCCCCCCAAAGAGGATAGAATAGAAACTGTGTACAGCCAGTTTTGTATTGTGCAGGCAGGGGGAAGAGCACAAAGGAGCCCATTATTGAATGTGAAGTAGAAAACGAAAAATAATATTGGTAATACATATACATTATAGTTGTGGACACACCGAGACACACAAGTACTAGGAGGGCACAAAGATGGGGGCAGAAACACCCTTATCACATATTTGTAAGAACCTACCAGGGTACGCGGAGCGGATTAAGAAATATCATGACCAATGGATAACAGAGCTGAAGGGAGAGGGGTTACCCCAGATATGGCCCGAGGGAGGGTCATTTGACAAAAGTATTCTGGATATGGTGGCCACATGCATTTGTTTGAAATACAAGGGGAAGCAGTTGCACAATAGGAGGGAAATATTGGATCTCTGGAGGTTATTTGAAGAGATACCACCGCCTAAAGCACCAGCAATAAATCCTGACCTACCATCCACCACAGACAATCCACTGATGATACAGAAAGATGCTAAAGAATTGTCAAATGTAGAGTCACCAATAGAGGTGATAAGCTTGTACCCAATATTAAACAAGCCTATGCCCGCAGAAGAGTACAGTGACCCCACTTATGTGCCTCCCCCGACAACTACTACACCCCACCGGCCAACGGCACCCCCACCATATGAAAGTACAAGGGAGCGAGTCCAGGCAAGTACACAAAGGGTGGACATAGAAAAGCTAACTGATCATTTACAATCAAGGCTCTCAATAGCGAAAGATGAGCTCTCAAGGATAAAAGACAAGATCAGGGCGCACGTCTAGAGCACCAAGTGAGAATAGAACACTCGAAGACGGGTGGAAAAAAGGTGAGATCCTGTTCAGAATTGAGGAAGAACCGACACGAATAATTGAAGTAGGGACACGAGAGGGAAGTATTGATAATGAAGAAAGGCCTATAGGGGACAGAGAAGAACTACTATGTGATATAAGGGACGATTTGGAAGAAAGCGACAGGTTGAGCCTGGCAATGGGAGGGGGAAGTGAAGGGGTGGATGGAACATGTTCAATGAGAACGCTGGATGATGAGTGGACGGGACGATTAAGGAACAGGGTGGGGAAAATGGCATCACTGGGAACATCAGCAGCCAAAACGGGTGCAGATGCGACTACAAAAGGAAAGCTACAGCTCCCGTTGATACATAGGGGAGGAGGGAGGACGAATTATATCCCATGGGCTCAGATGGATAAAGCCAATTTATTAAAGCTATTGCCCCCGCTATCGGGAGGAGCAAGTAAGTGGATATACGCCTTTGAGAAACACACTGCCGGGGTACCCCTAGCAATAGGAGATGTGAAGAGTTTGCTTGTATCAGCAGTGGGGGATCAGGCTGATAGACTATGGGTCAAGGCCGGTTTCCCGGGAATAACATTAGAGTGCGACCACCATGACGGAGCATCCTTTAACACAGTGCTTGCCAAGGTGTGGGATGCCTTGCGAGAAACGTTCCCAGATACGCCAGACTTACAGTCAGTAATGCAGTGTACGATGAATGACGGGGAGGAGGCTATGGATTACATTTTTCGGGTCCAAGAGATGTGGAGAGCAGAAACGGGTACGCTCTGGCATCAATCGACATCCTTATTTTATTTCATTATAAAAAGAGGGCTCCCAAAGGAAGTGCAAAAGGCACTCGACAAGATAGCAGGTATTGAAGCGAAGGGATGGCCTGAAATTCAGAGCATAATAGTGCACCATTGTAAGAGAATAAAGGAGAGGGAGAAGGAGGTGGCGCAGAAAAGATTGGCAGACGAAGCGAAATTAGTGCAGACAAAGTTGGTGAAGGTCGCAGCAGCAGTTGCCGCGCTCCCACACAACAGGGAGGGTGATGAAGAGGAGGAGGGGCTGGTAGCAATACAAGGAAGGATGGCAACTAATTGGGCAGGAGCGGGCCAGCGGCAGTGGAACGAGCAGGAGCAAGGCGGAGGTCCGCAGTGGCAAGAGTGGACCCCTCGAGGGGGACGAGGTGGGTATAGGGGTCGAAGAGGAGGCGGACCGGGGTACGGGGGAATGGGAGGAAATGGATGGCAGGGTCCTAGAGGTGCACAAGGAAGTTGCTGGAACTGCGGGAGATGGGGGCATTACTCTAGGGAGTGCAGAAGCAGACCCAACAACGGGTTCCAAGAGGTAGAACATTATGGCCAATCCCACCCGGGGAGCCCATATGGTCTTCCAATGGGACAACAACAACCGATAAACCCAGGCCAAGGAAATAATGAGCAACAACAGAGACACCAGTATAGAACACAGAGCCACCTACAAAACAATGACAATATGCAGTATACGCCAGGCAACCCTTTTGCGACAACAGCAAACGGGGCCCCCGCACCAGCACCCTATAGCGGCGTATCAGTGGTTTCGGGGAGCGTCTTTAATCAAGGGGGGGGGGCGATGAGACACCCCGCATAGGACAGCCCACAGAGAACACTTGCGTGTCCAGTTCTATCTACCACCTACGATGCAGCAGAGGAACCATTGGTAGGGGCGCAGATAGGAGACAAGCAGTTCATATTCATGGTTGATTCGGGAGCGGAGAAATCATGCATTAGAGAGGGCCGGTTCCCGTTATCTAACCGGAAGTTAGAGACGCAGGGGTTCTCTGGGGCTGTAATTGAAGTTCCTTACACAGAAGCATTGTATGTAACAGTGGGGGGTAAGACTGTAAAGACGCCCTTGCTGTATTATGAACACTCACCAATAAATTTATTAGGGAGGGATCTCCTGAGTAAACTCAACATGACCATATCATTCACTGAGAGGGGTATAGTGTGTTCAACACCCGGAATATGCCCATTGCATACAATGTTGGTAGTACAAGCCCACACAACCACACAAGAAGTACGGGGGTTGCCGGAAAATGAGGAAATGTTCATCGAAGGGTTAAAGACATTGGCCCTCATAATTCCAGAACTGAGAAAAATGGACTGGAGGATTCCAGCAGAGTTCCTCTTCCGCCCCATAGTGTGCCCAGACACAGCACCAGGGTCAGTGGTGTCATTAGACTTGCACGCTGTCCAGGTGTCAGCGAAAAGGATTGCTGTGATTGGATTAGATATGGAAGGATTTGAGTGGCGAACAGTACTGTGCACGAATGCCAACATCGCCTTAAGAGACTTAACAGACGAAGATCTCTTTTCAGATGCAGGGGGGGATGGTGAAATTGTAATGGAAATAGCGATGCCCTGTGACATTTTGGTTCAAGCTAGGGAAATCCCAGCTCAATTTATGGCAGTGGTAGGAGCACCGCCGTCATTTTTTGATGATGACATGAGACTCGTACCAAATGATTTGTGGACAACAGGCCCCCATGATGTAGGGCTGTTGCATGGAGTCCAACCTGTGATAATAAAACTAAAGCAAGGAGCAATTTTACCCCGAGTGAAACAGTATCCATTGTCCCGTGAAGCTGAAGAAGGGATAAGAGACAATATAAATGCACTACTAGCACAAGGGATAATAGTGCCTTCAAACTCCCCATGTAACACATGTATTTATCCAATCAAAAAAGCAAAGGGAGGGTCTTGGAGGATGATACAGGATTTACGCCCCCTAAATGATGTAATTCAGAAAGAGTTCCCTTTGGTCCCGAACCCTGCATCAATATTATGCAGCATTCCAAAAGCGGCATCACACTTCACAGTGGTAGACTTGAAAAACGCATTTTTCTCAATCCCTCTGGCTGAAGAGAGTAGATACCTGACAGCATTTACACTGGGGGGAAAGAGATATGAACACTGCAGATTACCGCAGGGATACTGTGAGAGCCCAAGCATATTCAACCGCATACTGCATGAAGACTTGGGAAACCTATCAGTTGAGAGTACAATCATTCAGTACGTAGATGATTTATTAGTGTGTGCACAAGACAAGGAAACATGCAGAAAAGATTCCAAAACACTCCTAACGCTATTGGCCAACAAGGGGTACAAGGTAGACAAGGGAAAGCTACAGTACTGCATGACAGAGGTCTTTTACTTGGGACAACTGATATCAAAAGATGGAAAAAGAATAATCCCCGACAGAGTAGAAGCGATAAGATCAGTAGGAGAACCCACAACAGTGAAAGAAATGCAGAAATTCTTGGGAATGTGCAACTATTGCCGAGCATGGATATTAGACTATGCAGCATACACGAGGCCCCTCCTACAAGCACTCAAGGAAGCACAACAGGAGAACAAAAAAATAGAATGGTCAGAAGAAATGAGCGCGTCATTCAAATCACTAAAAGAGTTAATTTCAAGCGCTCCAGTGCTAGCAAATCCTGATTATGGACGAGAATTTTACCTATTCTCACATTGCAAGGGAACCCTCATGACAGCTGTTCTGACACAGAAGACGTCCCTAGGACACAAGCCTCTGGCTTACTATAGTGGTACTTTAGATGCCGTGATGCAAGGCCATTTCGCGTGCGAGCAATCACTCGCTGCAGCCGCGTTCGCGATTGAGAAAAGTGCCACAATAGTAATGGGTTGCCCCGTGACATTGTTTGTGGAGCATTCATTATTTGCAATACTTGAGAGGTCAAAGAGAACACTGACAACGCAGCGGGCAACAGCCTATGAGATCATATTGTCTAGCGCCACCATCCATGTGGTGAGATGCAAGACAGTGAACCCCGCCACATTCATTACAGAAGCGTGCACACTAGAGGACATGCAGGACCACAATTGTGCTACTTACACAGGAGAAAGAGGGGAGGACACAGTGGTGTGTGAGAACGCTCTGAGCGAGGGGGAAGTGTACTTCGTGGATGGGTCTGCATCGATTGATGTGGACACGGGAGAAAAACATGTTGGTATGGCAGTGGTGAGGCTAGAGGACGGTGAGTATGAAACACTAGTACAGTACCGCCTCCCATCACATTACTCCGCACAAGCAGCAGAACTGATTGCGCTCATAGAAGCACTACATGCAGCAAAGGGTTGCGCAGTGACAATATATACAGACTCAGCGTACATGACGACGACAGTACATGGAGGTCTAGCAAGATGGGGGCGGAGGGGATTCCGACGGGCAGACGGAACACCAGTACAGCATGCAGAATTGTTGAGAGTTAATTGAGGCCCTACAAAACCCTACTGCGGTAGCAATAGTGAAGTGCCAAGCACATACATCCAACACGGACGTTGTGTCTTTGGGAAACGCGGCAGCGGACGCTGCCGCCAAGGAAGCTTCCTACTTTGAGAAATATGAAGCAGGTGAGTACATGTTGCAGCACAAGCCAAACGAAGAGCTCCCAGAAGGCTACAGCATGATGCCTATATCACAAATACTAGAATTGCAGGAAGGAGCTAGTGCAGACGAAAAATTGATGTGGACAAAACGAGGGTGCAGCAAGTCGGCAACAGACTTGCTGTGGCGACAAAACAACTCATGGAAAGTGGTCATGCCAATCAAGTTATTAGAAATTGCGTTTCAACAACTACACTTCCCTGCACATAATACCAGACAGCACATTGCAGCAGAAATACAGGAAGAATGGTTCGTGCCCTGTCTCCAGGAGCACGTATCCCGATTAGCGATGGAATGCACAACATGTCAGATATACAATTCAGGAATGACATTACGCACGCTCCGGGGAACAATTCCAAAACCCATTGGCCCATTCAGAGAGCTACATATTGATTACGCAGACATGGGGGAAAGGTGTAATGGAGCACGTTACATGATCGTGGTCGTATGCCCATTCTCAAGGTGGGTTGAAGCAGGCCCATGTGCACGACCTGATGCCAAAAGCGCTGCAAAGTTCCTAGTTAGGGAAGTGTTTCCGCGCTGGGGAATTTGTGACGTGATTCGCTCAGACAATGGCACTCACTTTGTAAATGAGCTTTTCAAGGAGGTTACTACATTATTGGGAATAAAACATAAATTATGTTCGATTTATCATCCTCAAAGTAATGGCGTAGTGGAAAAGATGAACGGACTGTTAAAAGGAAGATTATCAAAACTATGCTTTTCATTGAAAAAGAATTGGATTTACTGTCTGCCCCTTGCGCTATTTGAGCTGAGAAATCAGCCAAGCAAAGACCACCATTTGTCCCCGCATGAGATCGTGACTGGGAGACGAATGTACACAGCACACTCTCCACTGCGTGAACACTCAGATGCACACAGAAGCGCCGCGATATTGGGAGATGAGTTCACAGACTATTTGAAGAAATTGACAAGGGCAGCGCGCGCGATATCAAAGCAGCTCTCCCCACCGTTCACTAGAGAGGAGGGAAACATAACAGGGTCTGTCACGGAGCCTGAACAACAGCTACAGCTGATGCCGGGCGACTCAATTTATGTCAGAAGTTTTGTGCGTCGATGGAATGCACCACGGTTCCATGGCCCATACGAGGTAGTGTTCTGCACGCCCACGGCAGTGAAAGTAAAGGGCTTGAGATACTGGGTACACTTGACAGATGTACGAAAAGCATACATTAATGTGCAAGAGGAGATGGATGAGGAGTCACAGACAACAGCAAACAATGCAACTGAGCAGGATGTCTGAATATGAATTTGTGTATGTGTGACAGTAATGGACCTGAATTGGAAAATGGCTGATAAGTATACTTGTATTCTTTTTTTTTTTTTTTAAGATGTTACTGAAAAAAAAAAAAAAAAAACGCCTTTTCTTTTTATCTTGTGAACTTATATGTAATTAATGAAGTGATCAAATTATGAAGTATTTACACCCTTGTCTGTGCATGCCCGTCCCTACAAACCCTACCCGCTTCCGTTCCCTGTCAATATATATATATTGGTACCAATAGTGCCAACAAAATGTTTACATGCATGCACTTAATGCACTTTTATATCTCAAACAGGAGCTACCATGGCATCTAACGGGCAGCCTGCAACGGATAGAATTAGTAGAATGAGAGAATTGTTACATGAGAGATGCAGATATTCGTATGAGTGTGGATTATCCGTGTGCATTACGTTGTTTTTTATACTAATGTTTGGCCTGGTTACATATTGGTTTGGTTTACATATTGGTTTACATATTGGTTCATCTCTATCGAGATGAACGAGGGGGGAGGGATTAACAGCACTGGGATTAACAGCACTACTGGGACCAATGCAACTGCAAGTGTCAATACTAGGGAAGGTGATTTTTTGGTATGGGACGGAACTAAACTTGTATGGGGTTATCATACCACACCGTCCAATGCTGTCATCTTACAGAAGAAAGAGCCACAGGGTGGAATACAAAACAACACAGTGTCTCCACCAGGGATATCTAATTACAATGCCTGCAGTTTAAATGACCGAAACCCATCTGCCATATCATGGTTGTATAACACCCCCACCAGCCATCCTGCCCCCACACTAAAAAACAACCTGCAAGATAACGTCAGGGACGAAAAGGAAAAGCTGCTAGCAATACACAAAATATTATATGATGCATGGGCCAAGGGGGGCGGGAATGAGAAAGGGGGGTCTATTTTATCCTTCGCCCGGGAAGTTGGGAAGTACATGAGGAACAAGAACAACAGACGAAAAAGGGACGCGGGGGGAAGAAGGTATGATGAGTACTATGGGTTAGGACTCATGGAAGACCCATGACACCCCCACCAGACAAATAAATGGTATGCGGATATGAGTGCCACAGCTAAACAAACAACCAACGAGAGCTGTTATGTCTGCTCCCTCATTCCTCACGCTTCAGGTACACCCAAAGTATTGCTACCCAAAGAGTTGCCAATTATAGATGCCCAATGTCTCCTTCATCTCACGTTATGCAGGATTAAGAACACCTTCCAGGCACATGCAGTTACTTTTCAAATGCTGCAGAACGAGAAAACTTGCTACCCAAAACCGGCAGGGGTGGTATGTCTGGAGGAACCATTTTTTGTAATACAAGGGACACTTTTTTCGGACAACAAGTGGAAGGATGAAGAAGTAATGTGTAAAGCTGAAGCACTGAGAGGTGTGGCACCAGAGAAATTGCAGTGGATAAAAGAAACATGCACACCAGTATGGAAGGAACACATTTCAAGACTAACTTGGGTAACCGCAATTGAGAAACCCTTCAAGCTGCAGAACGAAATAGACTATGAATTATGTTTTAAAGGAGAGGGGAAAACCTCCATGGGGACAAACAAGAACTGTACCAAGACCCTCACCATCCCAGATCTGAGAAAAGGGACAGCGGCCCTGATGGACACGTACTGGGTATGCGGCAACCAGGCATACCTGCACCTTCCCCAGTCATGGAGTGGCAGCTGCTCGATGGCCACTCTGCACTCAGCCCTAATGGTAATACCAGAAAGCCACATCGATGGGAGCAAAAAGACACAGGAACGCATGCAACAGAGTGCAGCCCAGCCGACTGCGGAGTCACAAATGTATGTCCTGTCTTCCGGAAACAAGGGAGAGGTGCTGACCCGTAACAGACGTGCATCAAACCACATATCAAAGGAATCATCAGAGCTGTTGGCTCAGATCCCAGACAGATATCGATTATTCAGCTCAGCAGAAACATTCTTTGCCTCACTCATCTCAAGTGTCCAAGCAAGGGCAAACGCAAAATGGCTCCAGATAACACGGTGGGAATTTATTCAGCTGGCCAATGACACTGAAGAAGGGTTCAACGTAATAAAAGTGGAACTAAGGGCTTTACGGCTGATGACAATGCAAAACAGGTATGTCTTGGACCTGTTGACGACGATGGATGGAGGTGTTTGCCGAAAAATAGGAAGCGCCTGCTGCACTTTCGTACCTTCTGAAGATGCAGAGAACGGCTCCCTGTCCCATGTGATCGAAGCAGTCCACAACCTAGGAGAAAAAATGAAAATGGAAGGTGGAGCAGAAGACAGTACGTGGTTCGATAACATCTTCTCCTGGGTCCCCTCATGGCTTGGAACAACTGTGAAATTTTTGATGCCAGCTGTGGTGTTCCTCCTTTTAATTTTTTGCCTGTGCCAGGTGGGTCTTCGAGTTTGTGCTAACGCAGTACCAAATGGTGCAATGATGATGGTGACAATGGGCAACACCCGTGGGTCAATGCAAAACATGCAGGAAGTGCAAGTACAAACAGGAACAGATGACACACCAAGATATCAGCTAGTGCCTATCTATCACGACAAAGATATCATAGATAAAGCATGGCACACCACCATTAGAGAGCCCCGTGTACTAGAATGGTACCAGGAGGTGTGGGTAGATTTGGCGGGAGATGGCGGATGTATATACCTGACTTGTACCCCGGATGAATATGCCAGAAGAGGGGAAAGCTTACGGGGGGTGTGCAGAGCATGGATGCCCATAAAAGGCACACCTGCATGGGATGAGGCAGTGATGGACGAAGCAGAATGTAGAAGGCTGGAGGACTTAAAGTATTCGTTACTTAAGTAACGAAAGGGGGGAAATGTAGGGGAGGAGTGGTCCAAAAGACCCCCCTTGCCTACACCTCCACCCCAGGTGGTGGATGGCTCACCTGCTGAAGACATTGCCCGCACGTATTGAATTTAGCTAGGCCTTAGAAACCATTTTGTCTACTAAAGATGGTGTGAGCTCAGCGCACTGTAGCGCGGCCCCCACCCTCGGAGAAGTTTCAGTTATCCCTGTCGCAGCAGCACCCTGGCAGATCCGCTGTGAGCCCGTTCCCACAAACAAGACGGACATGAGCTAGCATAAGATACTAACATTGTAACAGTTCACCTTCCGCAGCGTATCACCGCTCCCAGCATGACCCGGGCAGCAGGCCTGGGCAATGAAAAGAACGGTAAAATGGTCATCAGATGGCAGAAAGTCTCTACATATTAATACCAAGACCGCCTGCAAAGTATGCTTTTCTTCACAAAATCCCTTATATTACAAAAACCTGTAAAATGTATAAACATAGAAAACATGCTTCCAGGATATATGCAATGGCGGGCCCACACCACTGCAGTTGGGTACTAATAATAAAGGAGCGTTCCAGGGATCTATTTGTTACGTGTATCACTGGGAAACTTACACTCCATGGTCTTGCGCCATAACCGAATTAATGCTGCTAGAGTACACGAGAAGACGAATGTAACCATACAGAGGGCTCATGTGAAGGATGCGCGAGAATGCACTTGTCATGTGTGTATGTCTAAGCCCCTTATGTGCCACTACCGTCACGTACAACGGCGGGTCATTTTCTATGTACTCCACCAACCTCACTACTACCTCGCTTACTGCAAATGTATATGCATATAACTAAATACTGTAGTTATTAAAATATATTGTACGAATAAGGTGCTCAGACTGGATATAATCGAGACATATCCAGCAAAGTTGAAATTGAATAAATATTATAGAGTGTTCAAATGTTTGTGATGTTTTTACCTAAAGTCGGCAACATACGAGGAAGATACCTTTTGTGAATATGTGCAAGGCCATTCCCCCTCCCACCCTGCGAAGACTGCCAAACAAGGGAGCCGAGGCCCGCGCCACACTGCTCCACCTCCCCCAACCAGACTGGAGCCGCTTCAAAGATTTGTAGCCCCCTCTGCAGCACCCAAGGCCACGGCCCGCCACCTGCATTATTTACAGCACAGCAGTAAACCTCTGCCTGAACACACTTCTAAAGGCGCCCCCTCGTAAATCCCGCAACCCACCGGATCATCTTAGACTTATGGCCCTGTGCAATCAGGACACCCAATACTTTGACAACACACAGCGGCACATTCATAACAACTTCTAACAAGACAGAAAGACCTGTACCGCCCGTCCCAGGCCCTGAAGCTTAGCACCTCGACCTGTGGCCCCGGTCAACAGGACACTGGTAACCATGTCCTGACGTATTACCATCAGACCCCTCACAAGGTACATTCCTCCTGTGTTGCATTAACCTGTAGAATAACCTATTGGAAGATTTACTAAAGGAGATAATATTGCAATGACTGAATGACTGCGGTGTGCATGGCCTAGGGCAAATAAGTCAGGAAAAGACATTCATCTCTGACACTGGCCGCGATGGCACAACAACACCGCCCGGATGAACTCAGCCAACCTGCCAGGCCCAGCCCAACCTACGAGGCTGACCAGTGACGCCTTCCAGCCAAAGCCAACCGCATCGCAGCAGCGCCTATAGTTAGTCGTCGCCACCCAATCCCATCGAACTCGTGCCCCCTATAGTATGTAGGGTCTTATGACGTATTTTGTAAATATATACGCCTGTCTTTGCTATTGTCAGACAGAGCGCTCTCTGAGGTTGCAGAGTTCTTTGCATGCCCTATTCTGATTGATAAACTCCCACTTAAGCTCACCCGCACTCTGTCTTGGCTTTATTCCCGACTTGGGAGAGTCCTTCATTGTCTCTCATTGCGGGGAGGATCGTGCTGGTTGGGGACGCTTGCCTTCACTGGTCCTGTGGAAGCACCTCCTTTATCAGACTTAAGTATGCCTGAAATCGGAGGGGACTTCACGAGATTCAGAAATCTCAATAAATCGGTCTGCTGCATGCTGATTAGCTCTGTACTGAAGTAAGAGGGACTGCCTGGTGTGGTTGGGTTACAGGATGACATGATCGGAAGCCAGGGCACCAGTCGTACCTATGGGGCTGAACACCTTATGTACGCTAGGTCAATGGATAAGAGTTGCACCCGGGCTACTCCTCTACCTGTCAATCGGAAACTGGCAATGGGTTCTTGGGAGGACAATTTCCTGTTTGGGTTTTTGAGGAAGGTTCCATGGCACTACTTTCCGATAGAGGAGTCTACAGAAGATGCCTCCTTTTCAGATCGTGTCAAACGCACCTCTGAACCTTCTCGTCTTGCTGTCATTTTGTGCACCTCAGGTTGATGAGGCAAATTGGGAATGCGCGAGGAAATCTTGTCCTGCATAGAGCCCTGAAGAAGTGTTTTTGTCGGACCCTCTGGATACTGCCCGGTATTCTCTGCAACCTCAGAGCAACCTGCAGGAGGTTAGTTGCCCTCTGCTGAAAAGCTGCTAGTCCTAATGCATTAATGTACCCCCATCAGGCCGAGTGATGGGACCTGAAGGTGCTTCAGAACAAATACTGGTAAAACAGCATATTCATCCCTCTGTACCAGTCCCAACCGAGTCCAGGAACCCCTCGGCACATAGGCCAGGATCTTTCCATCCCTCAGATTTGGCATCAGTGACAGGATCC
Source organism: Ambystoma mexicanum (assembly GCF_040938575.1). Lineage (NCBI taxonomy): Eukaryota > Metazoa > Chordata > Amphibia > Caudata > Ambystomatidae > Ambystoma > Ambystoma mexicanum. Next base: position 1,392,452,827 of record NC_090924.1, read on the forward strand.
TTTCAACCAACAAAAATACAAGACACACGGTCCAGCCTTGACTTGGATCACAAGTCACAGGGTCAAGCTGTGCACTGTAATATCACCCAGGTGCGCAATTCGTTCTCGAGTTCCACCAGGCTCGTTACCATATCCCCCTTTTTTCAAATATCTCAATGTGTCCTTTAGCAAGCACAGCTAGTGGAGAGCTTTGGTCTTGAGCATCAGATATATGCTGATGACACACAGATTCGGTTACATCTCTACAGGGACTTTGAGGAGATTTCTAGGGTGGAGCCTTGCCTGGGGTTGGTCCAGCATTGGACGCAACACTATTGCCTGGGGTTGGTCCGGCATTGGACTCAACACTATTGCCTGCACATTAATGGAGATAAGACTGAGGTTATGCTTGTAGGTTGCTCTACTGGCATGTCTCTTCCCTTTCAGTGGTCAATGTCTTTCTGCACTTTCCTAGCAGTTGTGGATTCCGCCAGGAATCGTGGTGTCCTTTTTGATAGGCATCTTTCTTTCACCAGGTGAAGGCAGTGGAAACTTCTTGCAAAGTGGTATTCAAACTGTGGGGCACACCCGCTGGGGGGGGGGGGGGGGCGCGGCATGATGCCATTTCAAAGGGCATGGGGGAATCCTACAGCTTGAAACTGCAATGCGCCCATGGTGTGAATGGGCCTCAGAAATGAGGAGATGGGGTCGGTTCTCCTACTCCAGACATAGAAGCAAGCAATTATTTGGCCTGTGTCTGCTTTGCATACCCGAGCAGTTATGAGCACATGCGCTGGCAGAACCAACCCCACCATATAGGCAGCTGGATCAGACAGGTGATGTGCTCATAGCAGGTGTGTGTTTCTGGCTCGGCAGCCAAGAAAAAAGGAGGAGGGAAGGCAAATGTGCAGCCAGAAAGGGATAAAGAGAAGGCGAGTGAACTGTAGTGGAAGAGTGACTGCATGGGACAAAGAGCGAAAGGAGAAATTGACAGGAGGGGGGCCAGGAAGGGCAGGAAGAAGAGGGAATAAGAACTAAATAGAATGCTGAAAGAAATGGACGATAGAAATATATAGCACAGAAGCAGGCATGTGAAAAGGCCATATAGAAAGTGAGCAAAAGAGAGACGAGTCAGTAAGGAGCGAGTGGAAGGAAAATTGGAGGGGAGGAGTACATCTGGGAGAGAGAGACAGCAAGAGGGCCTTAAGACATAAGAGACAGATATGATTGGGTTGGACATGTGAGGGAGGCTCTGGTGTTACTAAATGACTAACTGCCATTTCTGTGCTAGTTTTGGGAGGAAATGCAGAGGGTGGACGCTCAGTGAGGAGCCCTGAGCTTTAGGCCTCTGTAGGCTCGAGATGTGACTTATAACCAGCCTAGGAGTTTTCACCAGAAGGCCATGCACCCTCAGGCTTCTGCCCAGTAGTCTGGTAGCATTTAGGCACCCCTTCAGCGCTGTGCCTGGTACTAGAGCTTTCTCGCCCAGATAGACATCCGGTAGTAGGACCAGATTCTCAACCAGATTCTTGACCTCAGAGTACCTACAGACCACTCGGTGCGAGCACCGGTAGCCTTAGAGGCCTCAGGTTGCGCACCGGTACGAGGATCTCGTGGACCGCTCTCAGAAAGGAGTCACCCCCCTAAGGTGCTGAACAGAAAACAGGACTTGTCAGTCTGGAGTTCTTCACACTGCAATGCATGAAGGCCTTGAGGTGACTGACCCTGAGGCTACCACAAGCAGATCTTCCTAAACCTCAATAAACAGGTTAGATTAAATCCTGAGGGGTCTACGAAGACAGTTAAAGGGATAAAAGAGCAGGATGTCAAAGTCGTCAAGCTCTACATGGAACTTCTGCCTCATATAAATGTAAAGTTAACATTGAATCGTACAAACGTGTTAAAAATGCTCCATGTATTGCCTGAACTAGGAAGGATATCATCTGAAGATATCAAATATGTGAGTATCCTGTACGCAGAGGACAGACTTAGTAGATCTTAACCTAAAATCTTTGAGTGAAAATCAATATTGGAGGAAAGATGCATTGCTTGACTTGGGATGCATGGTGTATGAAGAAAGAAGGGAATTGAAAGAGTATTTGAAAGAAATTGAGCAGAAGGGCGAGGCAGTCCCGAGTAAGGAAGGATTGGAGAAGACGCCCAGTCAAAATCTAAAAGAAAAACTATCAGTTTGTGAAATGCAGGGTAACTGGGCATTTGTCTCAGACATTTTGAAAAGTGAGTTTGCGAATGTACGGCATGGGCAAGGGGAACTCCAATAGATGACCCCCTCAGCGCAGTAGTGTGGAATACAAGAGGGTTCAACAGCTTTATGAGATGAAAACCAAAATCAGATATTCACTGTGGGAGGTATTATTCTACAAGAGACCTGGCTGTTGAATTAGATATGGATGGATGGTTTTGAATTCATACAGCAGTTGGCCCATGAATCTAGAATGGGGCGTCTCTGGCAATAGGCCTGCTAACAAGGTTTAGAAATACCAAATTTCTATCCATAAAGGTTGTTTTAAATGCCATAACGAGGATACTGGTTACAACAGCTAAACATAACATGGGGGAAAACCATTGAAAGATCCTGATGTCATAAATGTTAATTGAAATGAAAGGCAGGTGGTGTTAACTGAATTAGTAAATCACATTGAAGAATGGTTGGCATACTGGAGATTAAAGGGGAAGCAAAATAGAATAATGGCTGGCGATTTCAATCTGAACAAAATTGGTGAACAGGTGGAGGGTGATGGGATCACCTCTGTTAACAATAGGAAATGGAAATTATTGGAGGATTGGGACTTCTTGGTAGCCAATGGGAATGTGAAGGGAGACCTAGGAAACAGGTCAACATGGAAAGGGGTGGCAAGCATCCAATATTGACTAATGCTATCACACCTAATGTTTAAGCGCTGTAACAGATTTGAAATTATTCCAACTGATCTAAGCGATCATAACATACTAGCAGCCATGTTTGAACTGTATGGCACATCCCAGGTAAGGGAACAACTTCAGGGATTTGATGTGAGCTACGGGGGCAACAGACTTAAAAAATGGAGTTGAAATGGGGCGAATTAAACAGAGGGCCACATGAATAATGGTAAGATTGAAGATATTCTTGGAAAATGTACAAGTAAAGGCTTCAGTGACTTTATTTGGGAAGGAGAAAACCCCAAAAAGGTAATAGGCAGAATACCCATGCTCACACTTTCGATTTGGAGGTGTGGGAGCGAAACAAAAAACAGGGTAGAGTTGGTGTTATTAGAGCATCAATTCATTCATAGAGAAACACATGCTTTAAAAAAAAAAATAAAAAATAAATAAAAAAGATGGCAGCAACAAGAGGTCTGAAAAACTGATTGCGCAATCACAAGTTCCAAATGACAGCACAATGGGGAAAAGATGCTGCATGCGCTTACCCAGCGTAACAAACGTTTGGTCTATAATTAATAATGACACGACCAATCAAATTGAACTTCAAAGCAATTCAGTAGGAGAATCAGATTGGAAGCTATACTGGGCTGAAATGTGTGATGGGCACCAAGAACGAGAGTGGCAGCCATTGCCATGACAGGGATGTAGAGTTTGTACGGTGAAGATATTTAACGACTTATTAAAATGGCGTCAAACTCACACTCAGACGGGCCAAACATACTTACAAACGTTATACGATGCCCACGGGCTGCTTGTGCGCTTTATAAATGCAACAATAAAATTAAAATAAATAATATACATTTAAGTCGAATGTTGATCTGTGGTCCTTGGCGTTTACATCACTATTTAAGGATATTTTAGAATCCTGCACAATGCCTGGTTCAGTAATTTTCCTAATATTTAAGAAGGGCAATCAGTCTGATCCTTACAACTAGACAATTCCCTTCTAGACTGATGGAAAAATCTCTGCGGGATTGGTGTTGCAAAGATGGAGTTGTGGATCAAGGAAAGGGGTATTCTACTGAGAAACCAATGTGGCAATTGACTACACTGAATGGGCTCATTTTGTCGGTGATAAAAGATGGTACGAGGACTACGGTCGGGGGCTTTCCAAACCAAGTCCATGTTGCACTAATTGACTTCTAAAGAGCTTTTGACTTTTTGAATCGTAAACTGTTGTGGGCCAAGTTGAAAAAGTGGGGCATCCCTCCAGCTCTGCTGGACATACAAGAGGGAACCTCAGTAAGGGTCAGGCTTGATGCCAGGGGGAGCTCTCTGGAAAATGCCCCACTGCAAAAGGTTTACACTAAGGCTGTATAGTTGCCCCATGTTTATATAACCTATTATTGGCTAACTTGAATAAGGCCTTGGGGAAGACTGCTCCGATTAATCCGAAGGTGGGGGGCTACCCCATAAGTTGGTTGGCCTTTGGGGATGACGTGCGACTTCCGGATGGTTCACCTGTTCAGCTAGAGAGGATGTTAGGAGCCTTGAATTTGAATGCAAAGACAAAATATATGATTAATAAGAAAAAGTAATATTGTGTTTGGAAGCTGTAAAAAGAATAGGAGGAGTGGGTTGTACTATTGACAACATGAAGATAGAGTCTAAGGAGACCCTAGTATATTTGGTCTGTAACCTGTACAAATCTTCAAATTGCTTGTTAACGGTCAAGAATCCTGAAATAGATCAAGTAGTTTCCAGATGAAGCAGATTCAAATTAAATTATGCACATTTTCCATTAAGCCCTTTACTCTATTTTATGTGTGGAAAGTGATCCCGAAGAACTTGTAACATATGGAAATTGACTGTGCTGCCTATGGCATCGATTGGAGGGTAGACATTGGAAGAAGGTCTTGATCTGTTCTCTTGTCTTCCGATAGCTTCACTACGATTTGACTTGGGTCTTCTGTCATTGCAGTATTGGTTTAATTGGCATGTACTTTCCATGGTTCCTAAAATTGTGTCACCAATAAAAAAACACTATATGAATCTAAAGGAGTGCATGACAAAGAAAGGTTCACCACTCCTGGACATGATGTTATCAGTGTCAGAGAGATTGTTAGCAGACATTAGGACTTTAAAGAATAAGTGGACAATCCATCGAGTACAAGGAAGGTACTAAAGGAGAGGGACTGGATTACAACCATTGATCGGACAAAAGGATATAAACTTTACTCAACCTTTTTAATGGTAGATAAACCATTGGGACAAATAGCAAACTACCTTGGGCCAATCCTCGTGTCCCGTCAAAAGACAGCAGTTACTAAGATTTCGTATGAACCTTTTGCCAACAGGCGAGGTACATTTGCATGATGCAATGAAAAGGAGAAGGAGCACAATAACTGTATACATTGTAACAAAGATAAATCCAAAATCTTGCGTCCCATACTGGTTGAATGCTCAGCTGGGAGGTACATAAAACATTTTTGGTCTGTTTCTTGAGCACCTCGAGTGGACTAGTTAATGTAGATGACTTATGAATCACATGTGTGTAGGGGTCAGAATTATTATTGCATGCTATTGTACAAATGTTGGATGAATTGGGTTTATTTGTATAAATGGTCGATACGTTCGGAACTGGATTATTTGGAATATCATTTTAATTGAGTGGAGCGTTATGGAAATGGTTTATTTTGATAAAATGTATTTAAAGCATATATGTGTGTAAGATCAAATTTTGATCAAATTCACAATTAAAAGAAATAGATACAAAAATAAATAACCGGTTCTTCAAGGATCTAGAAGTGCATTGTACGCAGGGCAAGATTCCTACTGGGGAGCAGGCCTCAAACAGAGCGAATGGGGGGGCTGGAAAAATCTGTCACAGGAAGTGCACAGGGTAAACTCGCAACCTGCATACACTGGGGAGTGAGGAGCCAGGCCTGAGAAAAGAAAACGAGAGGGGGAGGGGAAGAAGAACTCAGTCTGTTCTATACGTAAAAGAGGACTGAGGGGACGCACCGGTAGGTGGGGCCAGCAAGCGTGGTTATACCCATGGCCGTGCCCATGCACGCTATATATTTAAAGGGGAAAAGTGCATTTTTTCGGGTCAAAATAGTATAGAGGGAATGGAACGTATTAATTTGCAAAGGAACAACATAAGAATTGGTGAAGTCACAATGTGTGAGGCTACACAACACTTATCTGCTTGGTGGAATAGGTCTGTACTACACAAGTTGTTAGTGTGACTGAGCAGCCAGGCCTATCTCAAGAGGGGTAAATGCAAGCTGTAGAGCTTTACAAATGAAATCCATAAATACAAGTAGCCAAGTAACACTTACTCTCAAGGTTTCTGTTATAAACAATTATTTAATTACCAATCAATTTTAAAATAAGTGTTCCTTAAAAATGCAATTCATGTAACATACTTTACAATTACTTTTTAGAAGCAGAACAAGTTAGTGGGTAATCTTTAGATATGCTTCTTACACAATTCCTACTCCCTGAGGTGACTTTGATCAAAAGTATAGTAATGACATTTATATATAATCGCACTAGTTATACTTTGCAGATTCTAAGGTTGAAGGAAGGAAAAGGTTCTCAGTATATGTAAGGACCCTTAAATCTTCCAATGAAATTTAGACAAGCCTTTCCCAGCAGTAACAGTCCAAAACAAGTAACCACCTATGAGGGACAAACAATATCAAAGTCAATGAGCTAGAAGAGTCTGCAGGGAGCCAGGACAGCCAATGTCAATTTGAAACAGTCTATGGAGCTGAGGCACTTCTTAGATTCAAAGTTTTGCACAAAGTTGGAGTTTGTTAGAAAATCACTTGTAGGGTCACAACCTGTTAACAGAGTTGGAATCGACTCTAAAAAGGAAGCCACTGCAATTCCCAACTGGGAAAAGCACAGCTGAAAGACAATGAGTTAAGTACCCCAAGTCTAAACAGTACCTCTGGTATGAAGAAGAGTGGTTGAGCTGGATTCTGCCCTGCTACAACAGTGCAGACCCTGTGTTCCTGAGCCACAGTCATAGGGTCAAAAGGGCGGACGTCTGGAGGGCTCCTGCGGCGGTACTTGGGAGGTCGTCGGCAGCTACAGGCTCTTTTCAGTTCAGCAGCACATCGTGGTTTCAGCGCTTAGCAAACAGCACCATTGCAGATCTCAGATACAGGTTGTGATTCCTTCACTCCTTGGGTCCTGCACTCTGGTGAGGGGACTCTAGCTGTGGTCGTCCTTCTGGAGGGTCCTTACGAGACTGCTTCTAGCCGGATTTCAGACATTTCACTCGATTACGGATTACTCGACCCCTGGCACTCGGTTCCTGCAGCAATAAATGAAAAAGTACAGCCTGTTGGGGAAGATGGTCCACTGGAGTTCGTCTTGGGGTTAGTTGGTCCGACTAACCCAAAGGGAGAAGTCGTCCCTTCCGGAGCTTCTCTTTCTTATTGAAAAAGGAGTTTCAGAACAGCAGCAGGGCTTCACTGGGCAAGATGCAGGCGGATGCAGCAAGCTTCGTTCACGGTTTCTTCGTCTGGTGTTTCTCCCAGTGGTCGACTGACTCTAGTCCCAAATCCCTCCTTTTAAGCAGGTTTCTCCCATTCATGCACAGCCTAGGCTGTCAATCACACAGGAGGGTGGCTGTCCTGTAAGGACAGCCAGCCAATCAGGACAGGTTGCATTCTGGCATTCCTAGAGACAAAGGACAGGGGAGTTTCGGGACCCTCCCTCACACCGTCCTTCCAGACACACTGGAGGGAGAGGCGGGTTTCAAGGCTAAAGCCCGCCAAAGGCAAGATAAACAAAGGGCTCAAATCTGTTTCGACGCACAGAGTAAAACCCAAGGCCGACCTCACAAACAGAAAATGGTGAGAAAATGATGTCAGGGGCCATTTTGACAAAATAGTCACCCATGGGTGCTGTACTGCAGCTGAGGGTTCAGCCTGTGGTAGAAAAGCACAATGGTAGGAATATTAAACCACAGCCACCAGCCATTTAAAGTTGGGAGGGTAACAAAAGGTTAGTAAAGTAAATGTCACTTAACAATTCTTGGGAACAGTAGTACACACAATTTTTTTTTTTAAATACTTTCTTTATTGGCATTTTGTTTAATATAACACCACAAGTACTCTGACATACCGTTCGAGTAGAAATTAAAATAATAAAAAACGATGCAAGCCAGTCACATGTGCCATCCGGCATTTTCCCCTCCTGACCCCCCCCCTCCCTGCCTCCCTCCCTCTCTTCCCGCGTCGTTCTCTCATCTGGCCGGTAGTTGGCGCCCGGTCGGAAGGTCCAATACTTGTAATCACAGTTTTTGTAGGTCTTTACTCTGATATGGGATCTTGACTATTTGTCTGGGATAATGCTTGTGAGTCTGCCTCATCCACGGATAATATTAGGTAAGCGACATATGGTCCCCAGATGTCCGGAGGTCGCGCATGAAGAGGTAGTGTTTTTATGTAGCTGGTTTCTGTGTCTTGGCAGTATGTTATGTCTTTTAACCAGCGTTGTAAGCTTGGTGGTGGGCCTCTCCCCCAGCTGCATGCAATCCTTCGTTTGGCAAGGATCAGCAAAAGGTCTGTTCGTTTCCGGGTAGTGCCTGGGAGGTCTCTGGTCAATCCCAGCATTGTCAGCTTCGGGTCGGGGGGCAACGGCACGTCGATTATTGCAGATGTTTTTTCTAAAACTGCATTCCAGAATGTAGTGAGTGTGGGGCAGCTCCATGCCAGATGTAAGAAGTCAGCTGCTGGGTATTTGCATCGGCTGCATTCAGCTGAGACCGATTCATGCATGGAATGGAGTTTCGCTGGTGTGTAGTATAGTTGATGTAGGTAGTTAAAGTGAGTTTGCTTAAATTTGGTATTTATCGCCACTTTTTGGGTAAGATTCAGTATATAGTTCCATTCATCTTCAGTAAGCTCAGTATTTAGCATCTTTTCCCATCTTATTTTGGCTTTCGTGTTATATGAATCTGAGGTTGATTGTAGCGATTTGTAGATATTGGCTGTTAGGCGTCCTTCGCCCTGGGATTGAATCGTGTTGTCCAAGAGTGGCCATGCTGGGGGTTGCTGCGGGAACGTAGGAAAGAAAGCTTGTAGTGCATGCCTTGTCCTGAAGTAGATGAATGTATCTAGTGCATTGTTGCCGCCCATGTCCTTTGCCTGTTGTAATGAGAGAAACTCTCCCTCTGGGAATAGATCATGCATCGATTGGATGCGTAGTTTTTCTGTCCATTGTTGGTAGACTTTTTCCCCTGTGATGGGGATTCCAGGGATGAACTTCGCAGGTAAAAGTGGGGAGTATCTGGTCTGTATTGCTCCTGCTTTCGCCATTTTTTTCCAGCTGGATAGTGTTGCATACACCACATTCAGCGGTGTTCGGGGCGTTGGGAACGTGCCCAGGATGACGGCTTGCAGTAAGTGTGGGGTTGCTAAAGCCCTTTCAATTTGGACATGAGGCCTGACAAAGTCCTTGGTATACCAGTGGCTAAGAAATTGAGCCTGGGCGGCCCAGTAGTAGTGTTCCATGTCTGGTAGTGCCAGGCCTCCCCGGAAGGGTTAGGATGTTGTAAACTACCCTTGCCACCTTTCCCCCCCCAGATTAGGTCCAGGATCATGCTCTTGATGCGTCTCTGGAATCTCTGCGTCAGAATCAGCGGGATATTTGTAAAGAGATACAGTAGTTTGGGCAAGATGACCAACTTCACAAGTGACACTCTTCCCCAGAGTGTGAGCGGGAGTGATTTCCATCTGTTTATTTTGTGTTGTAGAGTGTCGATGACTGTTTCAATATGTCGTGTAGGATGTCTCCGCTAGATCTTGACATGAAGATACCCAGGTACCTGACTTGTGTGCTTCCATCGGAAGCCGAAATTGTCCTCAAGCTCTTTTGTTGCGTTGGTTAGGGGGAATGTTATTGATTTTGAGTTATTCATTTTCAGTCCTGAGTAGTAACCACATTTTAGTACCGTGCGCATCACTGGGTTTAGGTTTTCACTGGGATCTCGGAGGAAGAGTGCGACATCAGCATAGAGCGATATGATCAGTTTGTAGGGGCCGAAGGTCAGGCCTCAGTGGATGTGTTGCAGTCTGAGGTCTGACGCCAGGGGTTCCATCACCAGGGCAAACAGGGCAGATAGCGGGCACCCCTGCTGCGTTCGTATGCTCGTCGAGTGATTTGCTCCCAGGAGAATATTAGATGTGGGGGCTTTGTATAGAATGGAGGCTAGTTTTATAATCTTTTGCCAAGGCCCATTCTTTCAAGGATTGCATAGAGGAAGGGCCATTCGACTGAGTCGAATGCCTTTTCTGCATCTAATATCATTGTGGCTGCTTGTTGTTCTGGGTCAGGGGCTTCGATTACTCTGAACATTCTCCTTATTCCAAAGGTGGTGTTTCTTCCTGGAATGAACCCTACTTGGTCTGCTAGGACCAAGGCGGGCATCAGCGGGATTAGACGTTTGGTTAATATTTTGGCCAGAATTTTATTGTCAAAGTTTATGCGATATTGGTCTATATGATGCACGCTCGTCTTTGGGTTTATCTGGTTTATGAAGAAGAATTATGTTGGCCATGTACAGTGTGGATGGTAGTTCTTTTTCTAAAGCTTCATCGTACACTTGTAGTAGTATTGGGGCAAGAAGGTTTGCAAAGTGCTTATAGAATTCTCCTGTTAGCCCATCTGGGCCTGGTGCTTTTGTAGTGGGGAGTTCTTTGATCGCCTCAAGGATTTCTTCAAGGGTAATGGGTGCATTAAGTGGTTCCCTAAGTCCTGCATCCACCCAGTACAGCTCAATTGAATCTAGATAGTGCTTCAGTTCTAGAGGATCTGCCGTGAAGTATGAGTCATACAGTTTCTGGTAGTATTGCCGGAATGTTTCGACAATCTCTTTGGATTCGTAGACGGGTCTGCCCACGTGGTCCTTCATCGACTCAACCAAAAATAAGCCTGGCTAAGAGCGAGCCAGGCTTTTGCCCCTCTCAATATTGTCGGATTCGGTAGTTGTTAGCCGGGAATTTAATTTCCCTCTCGGCGGCTGCCCTGAATGTTCCCAATTCATCTTTTACTTTTGCATGTGTTTGAGGGTCGTCTGCAAGAATGAGTGAATGTTCAAGATCCTTGAGCCGTGTCTCACTTGAGTCCAGTTCTCGCTGTATTAGCTTAAGAATGCCATTTTCTTTAGTTAAGCAGACCCCTCTTGTGAAGCACTTTAGGGTCTCCCAAAGCATCCCTGTCGAGGCTACCAAACCCTGATTGGTCTCTATGAAGGTTGTTAGTTCTTCCAATAGTTCATCTGCGAAAACTTGATCTTGTAACGCTCTAGGCTTGAATCTCCATTGTGGTCTGGCATTAGTTGTTTGAGTCGGAATGTATTCCAGGGTCACAGCCGAGTGATCAGAGAGGGATCTGGGAAGAATTTGGTAGTCGCCCCATTGTGAGCGAGCTTCTTTTGACACCAGGAGATAGTCCAATCTTGAGCTTGATTTGTGGACCCAGGAGTAGAAAGTATAATCGCGGGTGTCCTGATGTTTTTCTCTCCATATATCCGTGAGATGATATGCTCTACATATTTAACTTGTTGGCTCGCTTTGGAGCATGGGAGTCCGTTGCTGTGTGATTTGTCTTTGTTGGGGTCAAGAGGTGTATTAAGATCACCTCCCCATATGATCGTGGGCCGTCGTCCTGTTTCTATATGTGTTGTTACCCAGTCAAAATTGTTGGTGCCATCTACATCGGGTCCATATGAGTTTACAAGGAGTATTTCTGCTCCGTTGACCATTCCATGCACTAGTATAGATCTTCCTTCTGAGTCTTTCTGTGTTGAGATAAGTTTGAAATGTATCGTTTTACTAATTAGGATCGCTACCCCTCTAGCGTAGGACGAGAAGGATGCAAAGTATCTATGGCATCCCCAGTCTTTGGCCCAGCGATTCTCAGAGGAGGGTTGCAAGTGTGTTTCTTGAATAAGGGCTTTGTCGACTTTGTGGCAGTGCAGGTATTGCGTCATCTGCCGCCTTTGATATTCCACGTAGCTACTTTGAACTTACAATCGTTATGCTTCTGTGTTTACTGGATTTAAGGCGGGCCTTACAGCACCTAGTCCCGTGGAGTTGGCCGGGTATCCGACTTGAGAGTTTCAGTGAGGAGGCGCAGGGTGGGGTCCCGTGCGGGCCGGTGTGGCCATAGCCAGGACATGTATATGGTGGTGGGCTTCTCTTGGCTTGACGTCAAACAACTGGATCCCTCCCAACACACAAGCAATCCCCAACTTGCTCGTTTCTCTTTTTCCCTCCCATTAACCTTAACTGGTGAATGTTAACTTTGCTGTGCAAGGGGGCCCTGGGAGCCTCCCAAGGTGCGCGGCCCCGCGGCCTCAATTTCAGTTTGTGTTTTCCGCTGTGACTGTCAGCGGGTGTTTGAGATTTTGCATTATCCGTTGGTTATCTATGGTGGATTTCTTTGGGATCTTTCTCTCTGGGGGCGTGGTTGGTTAGCCGGTACGCTGCATCCAGCTTGGTCGAGATATGAATTGGCTTCTTCGGCTGTTTGAAAGAATTGTGAGTCTTCCATTATGCTGTATCCTTAGTTGTGCCGGGAGGAGCATTGAGCATGTTCTCTGGTTGTCTGAGCCTTTGCTTAATATTCGTAAAGGATCTTCTTTGGGCTTGTACTGTGGGCAAAAAGTCTGGGTAGAAGTGAATTTGATCCCCATCGAGCTGCAGGTTCCCCTTTTCCCTAGCGAGGCGAAGTATTGTGTCGCGATCCCGGTAATTGAGCAACTTTGCAATAATTGGGCGAGTCGGGGTTCCGGGAATAGGTTTTGTCGTTGGAATCTTGTAAACTCTTTCTATTACAAACATGCGTGAGAAGGCTTTGTACCCGAAGAGTTTGATACACATTTCTTCCACGTACTCTTCCATTTTTGCCTGCGGTTGGTGTTCTCGCACTCAGACAATCCTAATGCTGTTTCTCCTTGATCGGCCCTCCAAATTTTCATTCCGCGCATTTGCCTATTTCATTTGTGCCTCTAGCGATGTCACCATGGCTATCATGCTTGCTGCGCCATCATCTAAGCCAGATACGCGTTGTTCTACCTCTTGTAGGCGCTCGGTGGGGTTATCCAGCCTGTGTTGGAGCTGGTCGACTTTGGAGGAGAGGCCGTCCATTTTGTTGTTGAGGTTCCCTATTCCGGTTTTTATGTCAAGAAGGACCTCTCTAATGTCTGTGGAGTGGGAGCTGTCGTCTTCTTGGTTTATATCACTTGATGAGGGGTCTTGTTTGTTGATCAGTCTGGGTGTTTTAGGAGCTGAGCCCATCTCGAAATTCAGTTTCCTTTGAGATTTCTCTGTTTTCCCCATTTTCCTTTTACGGAGGTGGCTGGCCTCGTGAGCTAGCTAGTATTTCAGGCGAGGGTTCATGTTTATTCTCGAAGTAGTGTTTGACCTCGTGCCTGTCGCCAAGCTTTTAAGTATATGTAGCTGTCCTGGTTAATTCCGTTTGACTCATCGATCGCTAATCTTCCCTTGATTCATGTCGTTTATTCCAGCGTGATGACTAAGTGTCGGCAGCCTCGCGGTGTGTTTTGTGCCAGTGATTTTGAGGCTTTTCTGCGCTTGTTTCCTTTATCGCCCTCAGGGAAACACTTTTATGGTCGGAGGCTCTTGCTGGATGCTGTGTTGAGAGTTGAAAAGGGGGTCTAATCAGCGCCTCTAAGAGTTCCGGAGGTCAGTGCTGTGGTTAACGGCCGGGGAGGTGATGTTTGAATGTTCGCTGGGTGGGCGCGTGCAAGCGAGAGACTCTGCGAAGGTAGGATGTTCTGCACTTGTCTAGTTCATGGTCTTGCTGGTTTGTATGCGCTGTACCTGGGCTCCAGGCATTGCTTCGTGGTGGAAGGAGCTGCTGCGTTATTCCGCCCATCGGGCTTCCCTCACTGGCGCCTGAAGAGCACCCTTAGTATGTCGGGACTCCGACTGCAGCTCCACGGACAGGAGGGGGGTGATGGCCCGGCAGCGTCTCTGCCGCGTCTCTCCTGCCGCCAGGGGCTGCGAGTTCCGGAGGCGCCGGTTCAGGGCGGCCCAACCGCGGGGTCCACGAACCCAGCCCGGTGTAGGATGCCCCTGTCCGGTCACGGCAACTATCTCCCCTCGGCACAGGCGTGTTCAGTCTCGTGCATGCTCCGCTATTTTGTCTGATGTGGGGCTGACGGAAGTCAGGCCGCGCCGGGCTGCGCCCGGCCGCGAAGGGGCCACCGGGTGACTGTGCCTCGTTCACCGTGGAGGTCATTTTTCGGCGCCTGGACTGTCTCGTTCCGTTTTTTCTTCGCGCTTGCCAGTCCTTCACCTTTAATGTGTAAAATACCATTGGATGAATGCGGCAGTCCCGGGAAATCAGGATTTTACAGGATTCATTCGGGGCCGCACGGGACCTCACAGAGTTGCGGCCATCTTGGTCGGCTCTCTAGCGCCGTCTAAGAAAAGTTTTTTAAACCTGTGAAAGCTAAAGGATTTTTCTGTGACACTGCACTGAAGGTGCTGTGTGTCACCATACAAAAGTAGATGTCTATGGAGTTTGTCAGACTCCAAAAAGAGTGGAAAAACAATCCAAATCATGTCAAAACACATGAAAGTGAGAAAAAGGTCTCACTCGCCCCAGGGTTGAAATTAAAAGGCCCCATGTTCAGCAAAAGAGCTTGTAGACCCCAAGGTGGGGGGAATTCCGCACTCAAAGATGAAAATTCTTCCCAACAATAACCAAGTAAGAACATGGAATTGAAAAATTACAGGAAAAGGAGACAGACCTGGAGGGAGAGAGGAAAGGCAGAGTTGGAGGGCGGGCCAGAGTGAGAAAAGAGACAGGAAGAAAGGTGTAGAGAAGGGATGGAGAGCACAAAGGGAAGGTGAAACAGTCAGAGGAAGATCATAAGACTCAATAAGGAAAGACAGACCAAACTATAAAGCTGTAGACGTCTCAAAACGACCCAGAATTAGGAGACAAACTGCAGAAAGAACACCGATTTATTTCCGGAACAGCCGTGAGGGAGCACACAGCATAAAATTGGACACCGTCTAGCACACCAAAGATGCAAACATCACATTTTGCATATTTGATATTACAATAATTCAAAACTTAAAAAATGTCATTGGCTACATATCACAAATCACCTATAGAACACGGTACATCGTGCTCGCTTATTGGCAGATCCACCCCAAGAAATGTGTATTTATTGTGCATTTGTAAGGGGCTTAAGTAAATTGTGTTGCAAAGCGTCCACAGGGAGGTACATGGGAAAGAAAGGCGAATATAGCAATGAAAGAGGCGGCCCTACTAGGCCTTGTGATCATTCAGAATGCAAAAGTGCAGTGAGAGAATGGATGAGGGTTTGGGGGATGAGGGGGTGATAAGTGCTAGGAGTACACCAAGCAGGGGAGTGCTATTGAGTAAGTTAAGTGAATGGCAGAGAACACTTGGCAAGAGTGGTCTATTGCCAATAAATAATTGCCGGCCTGTGATAGCATAGAAATCTTCACACTCAAAACACAACCTCATTTAGGTTCGGACCATGTTCCTACTGGTTTGCCAGTATGAGGCATTCCTGACAAAAACTCGATACTAATTGGATTATAAAACCTTTAGATAACTTTGAGCCTTCGAGTCTCAACAAGATCTGACCAATGGGAAGGTGGGACACAACAGGGAGGACAGATATGTTACGAAGCCCCGAACATAATTGGGTTTGATTTACACGCCTGAAACTCCCATCTCGACAAGCCACACACCAGTAAACCATGACCATCCCACTATCTCTTTAATGAACCGCCAAGTTTAGGTACTGCATTTTCTTGCAAATTGGCAGCAATGCCATGTCTTGTCCTTTGTGTATTCATTCATATATTGCTTTGAACAGCACCTGCTTGTCCGGAATTGAGTTCCAAGCTATGGGGCTGTTACCTTTGCAATAATTAATCAACGGCTGCTTTTCCTACCAAAACATTTTACCCTGAGGCGCTTGCACTCTCCACGAAATATAATTTAATTAAAATAGGCTCTGGAGAGCAACTTAGCAGGATAAAGTGAGGTTTGCGGCTTGTAACTCTGATGTTATTAACATGGCCGTTCCCTTGCTCACAACTGCAGCTTACGCTGTCAAAACACAAACTCGATAATGGAGCATGTCTGAAGACTACGTTTCATAATATATATATATATGTGTGAGAGATATGTATATCTCACACACACACACACATACATACATTCTGGTGTGTTTAAAAAGGTTTGAAAAAAACCCTTTCACCTGAAACGGGAAGCTGGGCATTGCTAGTTTTCTCTTGTAGCTAACAAGTGTAGTATAAGGTACCACCACACTGTGTAACAATGTTATCTATGACATTTCTGTTGAGTTGCCACTCGTGGTCTTCTGGTAGAGGATTTCTGCTTAGCGAGTCTGCTAGGGTGTTGAGTTCCCCTGAACATGTTGGGAAGTCAGGAACATTCCCCGTTTGAGTGTCCATGTTCCTATTTTCTGTGCTAGCCTGGACAAATCTGGAGAATGTGTGCCCCCCTGCTTGTTAATGTAGAACATTGCAGTGGTGCTGACTGAGAATTTGTACTGACTGATTTGTCAGGTGTGCTTCAAAGGCTTGGAGCGCTTTGAATATTGCTAGAAGTTGCAGCAAGTTGATGTGGTTCTGTGCTGTCATTGGAGTCCACAGACCATGTGATGTGAGATGAAGGTGATGGGCCCCCACCCGAAACTACTGCTTGCACCGCCCAGTCGTGCAAGGGTTTTCCTTTCAACAGATTCTCTTTTGTCCATCAGCGTAGAGCTTGTAATAGTGTTGGCGAAACGACCACTCCTGCATCGGGCGCATGCACAATCATGCATGTGGGACCAGATAAATGCAAGATGCCATCATGACGAGCAAATGCATAGCTTTGCTTACGGTTACCTGTGACCGGCTTGCTACCGAGCTATTTGCAGCTGTTGGTTTTGTATTCTTTCCTTTGATGGAAAACCTAGACCTTCCTCTGTTTTTATGACAGCTCCCAAGAACTGTTTGGTCTTGTTTGCTACAAGGTTGGACGTTTTCTCGTTAATCGAGAAACCCAATTGGAAAAGAAGGTTGATCGTTCTTTGAATTTTGCTTGCAAATTTGTGGTGTCACCCCTGTGATCAGCCAGTCGTACAGGTAAGGCTAAACTGTGATAGACTGCCGGCGCAGGTGTGCTGCCACCACTGCCAGTACCTTGGCGAATACCCTTAGAGCGGATGCTATGCCGAAGGGTAGCGTCTTGAATTGGTAGTGCCGATTTGCCATCTTGAAACTCAAGAACTTTGTGCGCTGTGAACATTGAAATATGAAAATAGGCATCTTTCATAACCAAGGTTGCCATGTAGTCCCCTCGCTTTAGCAGTGGGATTACTTCCTGTAGCGGAACGTTTGTAGCTTGACATAGGTGTTTACAGGGCGCAGATCTAATACAGGGCGCATTTTTAGATCTTTTTGTGCACAAGGAAGTAGATTGAATAGATACCCTTGTTTACCAGGGTCGCCGGGACAATTTCGACGGCGTCCTTTAATAGCAGCGCTTTCACCTCTTCCAGTAGTATTTGCTGTTCTTCGTCTCGGAGGATGGTAGCAGGGTCGTTGTAGCCGCTCTATACAATAAACGCCTGCCACGGTTGACAGCACCCATTTGTCTGAGGCGATTCCCCTCCCATGCGGGGGTAAAGTGTGTTATGCGTCCTCCAACGGGAGTGACATGGGAAGGGAGCTTAAGCGGGTGGTCATTGTTCATGGGGTGAGGGAGGCGGGAGGGGATCTGCCTCTGAAAGAGAAGGATCTGCCCCTGCCAAGAGATCGTCTCTGGCCTCTCTGAAAACCTTGCGAGGATAGCTGGCCCAGTGACTTTAGAGTGTCGTACTCTTCTTTAGCACTGTTAAGTGCATCCTCTACTTCCTTGCCGAACAGAACATTTTGTCACAAGTTTCTCTAGCTTAAAGCCCGCGTGGCGCTTGATAAATGTGCCCTGTGCAATAATTCTCCCCACATTATCAGCTGCATCTAAATTATTTTTAAGAATTCAGTTCTAAACAGCTTCCCCATCTGCTACGGCAAGGGAGAGTTGGGATTGTAAGGGCTTTGGGGCTGAGGCCATTATTTCGGCTACTTTGTCCCACTTGTGGCAGTTGTAGCTGGCCAGCAAGGTGGTGGTGTTGGCAATCCTCGCCTGGTATGCTGCCAAGGAGGCGACTTTCCTACCGAAAGTGTAGATCTTTTTGCTTTCCTTGTCGGGAGGTGCCTCCAACGAAGCGAGAGGTGTTCCCACTTTTTCCTCCTGGTGGTAACCACCAATGAGTCCGGTTTTAATTGACCCCTGATGTAGAGGGGGAATGAGGGGAGTTAGGAAGAATTCTCAAAATGCGCTTGTTTCCCTTACCTTTTGAGACCCCCCCAGCAACTTTGTTGGATTTCTAGGATTTGATTTTTTTACCTGGGAAGAGTGAGCCTTTTTTCCCCACTCTTCCATGCATTTTGTGTGCGTTTTACTTTTGTGTTCTTTGGTTATGGAGTTTTAAACCAACAGCAGTGGCATCATCTTTTTCTGTGCATCACACAGCACCTTCAGTGCAGTGGCATAAGGGTGTCTTTCAGATTCCCCAAAGTTTAAATACCTTCTCTGGGACTGACTACCGTCTCCCAGAGCATGTAAAGTTAAATTGGCTTTACTAGTCTTTTTAAATTTACTGGCCCAGCACACACTTCTTCCTATAGAGTGCTGGAGGGGTTGTTTAGCTCCCCCCAACCCACCCAACCCCCCCTCCGAGTCAAAACACTCGTATAACAGTAAAATGATACCTTTTCCTACTTTAAATGGCTGTTGGCAGTGGTTTAGATCAACTACTGTGATTTTTCCCCGACCGCCAACAACGGTAGCTAAAAATCGGTTCAGCCATGTTTTTCAATATGGCGCCCAAGACCCATCTGTAAAAACAGACTCCGGTTATCTTTTTTCGCGATTTCGTTTAGGAAAAGTGTGGTCTCTGCGCGCCAAACCAGGTTTGGTCCCTTTGTTCGTTGGCCTTTGGCGGGCTTCAGTGCTGAAGCCCTCCTCTGGCACCCGAGTGTCTGGGGTGGACAGGATTTGAGGGAGGTGCCAGAAACTCCCTGTGCTTAGTCTCCTAGGAGACCTGAATGCACTCTGGTGTGATTGGCCGGCTGACTTTCCCTCAAGGACAGCCACCCTGCTGTGTGAGTGACATCCAGGCTGGAATGAATGGGGGAAAAACTGTTTAAAAGCAGGTCTCTGGGACTTGGAAAGCAGAGTCGACCACTGGAACGAAAGAACCGAAGACGAGCTGAAGGAAGAGGACTGCTGCAACTCCTGGACGACCAGTGAAGCCCTGCAGCAGGTCTGAATTGCCTGAAACTCCAATCGACTGAGAAGCCCTTCAAGGTTAACTTCTTCCCTTGAGTTTGGTGGGAACAACCAACTCGTAAGCCACCTGGACACCATCCTTATCTGGTCGAATTTTCATCAGAGTGCTGTTGAAAACCGGATAGCCAGAGGTAAGGAAACCAGCTTGTGGACTTTAAGGCACACTTACCTTAAACTGACGTCTTGCTACAGCTTTTGGCCTCATCCCTGGGCAGTGCAGAAACCTCCAGATGTCCTCCTTGTCCCCACGACTGAAGCCCAGGAACAGCGAGATCTGCTCAAACAGGTACTGTGCAAACGCGGTCCGGAACTATTTTCGGCCATCGAGAAAGTGCGTCAAACTTTCCTCAACTTCGAAGACTTGGCGTTTCCTAAACATTCGTCAAACTTTTCGCCTAGCCAAATTGTTCTAAACTCTGTGGCAAAGACTTAACCGTTATATACCAGAACTGTGCTATCCTATACAAAGACTCTGAACCATGGACTTTGGCCCATGCCTATGAGAAGAATTGCTGGTTGTATTGAACTGAAACCCTTTGCCCTGCCTAAGAATGTATTTGGGCTGTCTATTCTCATAACCTTGTCTTTTTATCCCTTTAATAAATATCTGAAGTGCCATTTTGCTCCCACTTCACTGGGGCTAAACTTGTTCATTTACTTACCGGTTGGGTTTTTGTGGTGTATTAGTGTTTGATATTGAGCTGCTTATGCTAGTGTAATGTTTTCCAACTGACGGAGTAAATACATGTATATTCTTTTACCAAGAAACCTTGAGTAAGTTTGTTTGAATCACTGTATTAGTTGATCCTTTATGTAACGTGTTCTACTGCTCACTTAAACTCTTGAGATAAGTCTGGCTGCTCAGCCATTGCTACCACTTTACTGTGTAGTACAGGCTTGTACCAAATGTGAAATTGTGCTTACACTTGAGGTCCTAATTGCCTGTAGTGTTCCCAAAGGGTACTGCAAGTGATTCTGCCTAACAAGGGGGCTGGCCGGAAGATTTTCAATGCAGTGGTTTACTGCCCATGTTAAATTGCGGGTTACCAAAGAGGGTTGTATTCGCCTTTGTACAGATTGTAGTAAGCGGATGAATTGGGTTGATGACTTCCTGTCTCCCAAGATGTTTGACGAAATCTTTGTATACTTGGGTTTCCTGTGTCTCCATCTGGAATTGTTCAGCTGTCTTAGGAACATGTAATTGAACTCGATTTGGTTATCAACCAGTGAGTCTGCATGGTCTGGTGACGGTATGACAAACGTCTCCCTCATCGTCGTCATAATACTGGTCCACCTCTTCTATGTCCCCCCTGATCCTCGGAATCCGTATGTGCTCCAGTCTCCTGGAAGCTTTGGTTGCGATCATAGTGCGCAAGCTGGCCTGGGTCCTGCTGAGGGGAGGGTGCTAGTAGGGTGCCTGCACAGGCTCTTTTGGCAGGGGGGTTGTGAATGTGCTGCCCCACTAGTTGGTGCCGTGTTTAGATTTTCTAGAACCCGAGGGTGGCTGTCGAAGAAGTTGGCCAGAGAGGACATGCGCCTCATGACCCTGTCTATTTCCTCTGCAGACCACGGCATAGAACTTGGGCTAGTGGAAGGTGTGGGAGGTAGTGCAGGAGTAGGTTGACTCTTGTGCCTCATGGCCTCTGAAATGGTGCCCTCCCCTTGGGTCATAGTCTCCTCCTTGGGGGATTGCGGGCCTCCGATTTGTGGTGTTTCAAAGTCCGCCCCAGAAGCGTGTATGGGACATGTTTTTTAATGAGATGAGAATTTTGAGGTCTGAGGGGATTTTGATGATTTTGACGTGTCTGTAGACTGTTGCTTATCGGCGTGTGAACGGGCCGGCGCTGCGTCTTTCGACGTGGTGTTTTCGGCAGTAGTTTGACACAGCGTTTGAATCTGACCTCTCTCTCAACTTCGGGGGCTTGTCGTGAGGAGAGCACGATTGCCCAGAGGACAGGGAACTGGTTGACCTTGCCCTTGACGACTTGTGTGGCCTTAAATCGGTGTTCATGTCCCATAGCAGAGCCGCCGGCCTGTCTGGTGGGGTCAGGGGATTGCACGTGGGAATCTGATCTATCCCGTTCGCCGCCGTCGTCACTGAAGACGCTGATGCTGCCGTTACTGGCGGCACCCTCTCCAAGTCCATGGAGGCATCGGACTGCATGGCGTGGTGGGCCCAGCACTTTGTTTTGCGGTCCTTCAATGTCTTGTGCTTAAAGAGCTTGCAAGCTTTGAAGTGGCCCTCGTTATGGTGCCTAGGAAGACAAAGGTTGCACCCCCGGTGCAAATCCTTCCAGGGAAACTTTCAATTTCATGTAGGGCAACATTTAAAAGGTGTATTTGAACTTGAATGGGAGGCAGATTGGGAAGAAGGGGAAATATGCATTCTCTTAGTTTAACTAAGATATATACCACCCCCCCACTCTCCCTACTGTGAGGGCCGAGCCCCGGAACGGCATCCCAAGGTCGTGTGGAAGTTCGAGGCAATATCTGTAGCCAACGAAAGTAGTTCTCGAAGCCGTCACTGAAGGTATTGTAGTGGGTACGGCTAAGAAAGAACAGAAGAGAGTAACTAGTTCTAATTTTTGATAATAAGATGGCGTTAGCCAGAAGGAACTCTGCTTTCAGCGTACGACAATGATGAGGGACCTCAACGCGTGAAGGGCCATCGGTACAGTAGAAGTCACACTAGGGCTAGTATTACTGGCACGCCCTGTCAACGTCCCTTTTCGAGTTTCGAAAACAACATACTCTGCAGCTTCCATTAGATGTCAGCATATGCATAGCATTTGATCCAAGCAGATTCCAAAAGCCTCAGAAATATAAATACACATATATTCAGTGAAAACACTTTGTTAAAGGGACGTTATGGTTACAAGTAAAAACCAAAAAAAAACGAAATTCACCAGTTGCGTTAAGCTAAGCAACCATTACTCGCACCACCACTGTGCACTTTCAAAAAAGTAATACACAGGATAGATTTGCAAAAGCATGTTTTCATGTCCTTGCTGATGCTCCTCACGCAAGTTTGCTGAAATCCAGTCCAGCACTTCGGGCTGCAGCCACAAGTAGAATTTCTTTTCCCATTTAAACCTAGGGCTTCGGCCCTGATGCATGCCCCAATAAGTAAATTGGAGTACACATTTGTCCTTGCTCAGGCCACGTCCATTGTTATATTCAATACAAATGTGGCCCTATGCCATGCCATCCCATCCTCATCTCATCCAGAGATTGTTTCATTAGTTTGACAAGTGCAATGCTGTGTTTAATGGGTTTTTACCGCAATGTGCGCGGACTACGACGCCTGTCCTTGAATCCAACATGGCAACTGTTTAAAAAAATCCGATGCAGCTCACGTTTCTCACCATCCAATCAGCAGGCGCGTCAGATGTCTCGGACATCACGCCAGGCCCAATTGGTCTAGAGGGGTGTCTGCAGACTGAATAGGGATGCTAGTCCGCGGACTAGACCCAGATATTACTAAGTTGTTTGGACCTAATTTTGGCCCGTTTAAAAAAAAAAACTGGTTGGATTTGCAGCAAATTTATAAAAGCACACTTTCGGGACCAAGCAGCCGCTCCTGGCACAAATTTGGTGAAAATCCATTCAGTGATTTGGCCTGCAGGCACAAGTAAAAAAATTTTCCATTGCGTCTACGAGGAAAACCACACATTTTGGGATCCCCTATAACTTGTCCACCCCCTACCTCCCTTGAGGAAACATCACCAAACTTTGCAGAATCAGAGGGGGCCCATATACTTCAACGTTTGGTGAGGATTTGTCCAGGAAGGGCAAAATTCTAAGCCGCCCAAATGTGCTCTTCCAATTGAGCAACTCAACCATAACTACAGTACCTCTACTGCAAGCCCTGTAAAATATGCATGCAAAAAGAAAAGTAGTTTTACTTCAAAAAGAAGAATACCCTGCCATAATAGGTTTTAAAACTTTTGCTACATGTGCTTTCTAAAAGTTTGCTGCATGTATATTTTTGCTGAGTACATGTTGCTCTGTGCATATTTAACCATCATATGAGGCAACTTACACGTGTCTATGAGACAGTAACGTTACCATTAAAGGCCTAATATCTAGTTGGCGGGGTCTTTCTCAACTTGCATCTGCGCTTAAAACGCTGGATCTGCACATTGTCTACACCCTGCCCCCATTTTCGTTAATTTATTAATGACCAACTACTATGACCTCTCCTCTGTGGCCCCATCAAAATTATCTTTGGAGACCAAAACTTTACAAACTCCACTTAAGCTTTCTCCTCTTGCTTCATATTCCTCTGGGGTGCATGACAAAAAGTTACAATCTCCATTTGCATCACAATCTACCTGTTGGGGAGAATCATCAGAAATGTGCTTATTCCTCTCTACCTTAGAGACCCCCAGCAACTTTTCTGGATTTTAGGACTTTTAATTTGTAACCTGGAGAGAATGAGACCTCTTTTTCTCACGCTCGTATTTTTCTGTGATTTGAACTATGTTTCTTCTTGGTTGTGGAAACTCCATAGGCATCATCTTTACATTATGACACACAGCACCTTCAGTGCAGTGGCACAGGGAAGTCTTTCAGATTTCCCAAAGGTTTATATACCTTCTCTTGGTGAACCTACCGTTTCCAAGAGCAGTGAAGTGAAATTGACTTTACTTACTGTTGTGATGTTAAATACACCAAGTATTTATGTACATAGTTATTCATTCCATGATGTATATATGTTCTGTAACCTTGACTACAGATTCGTGTATGGTTCCAGAATGTTAGATGGGACCATACACGAAGATGTCTGATTTATGAAGGTTGGTCTCCCGGGGGCTCCTCCCAATAAACTGATTAGTCATATATCATAATTGTATTGTGACTTATTTATTAGATAAGACTTCTTAACAATTGGCGACAAGGACTCGTTAGGGAGAGAGCCCCCAGATGCGGTACAGCAGAAATTTCCCGGATTTAATTAACCGCATTAAAGAAGTTTGGTGAAGGGGCTGAACCCATAGAAAAACGAGAGTGACATTAAAAAGGCAAGCGAGATAATGAGCCGCGCAAATCGCATGCATAAAGAACAAAGAAAAGCAATTTAGAAGCGCTCACAGTTAATCGGCATCTTATGAACGCTGCGCGAGGCTTTGGGGCCAACCGAAGGAAAACATTAGAGGAAAGCACCTTCTTGCGTGCCGCCATTTTGAGGTTGTTGAATGTTACCATAACAGAAAATACGCAACGAGCCCTATGCAATACGCGTACGTTATGAAAGGGTGTATGTAATGAATTACACCCAGCCTGCATGTATTTTCATGAGCGTAGCGGAAGAAAGTGAAACCGCTCAGGCGAAATTAACAGGCGCTTAATTTGAAACACAGTGAACATTATAGTACTGGATGCCGTTAGTTGCAGATATTGCCCTGACTTTAAGTGACGCTCAATTAAAAGGATTGAATACACAATGTATTTGATGACAGAATTGGAATTAAAAAGCACATGTTCGGTAACCGTTGATGCAGTTTGAAAGTGAATGAACTGAAAGAATCAATACCAGTAGAAGGATTTGGTGAAGTTAAGGCATAAATAAAACCACATTTACAGTGAGAAGTTCTTGCAACAAGCATGCACAAATGTTGTAATGTGCAGTGAGTGTCAACAATTTGGAAATACGGCGATATTGATACTAGAAAAGAAAATGACGCTGAGGCATTAGCACTGTTGGGTGAATAAGTATACATGATGCAGAACATAGCGGCTCCAGTTAAGTTTTTAGCACTACCTGGGAATCCAGTATGTCCTTGGGAACAATGGCAAGACAATTTCCAGGTATACTTGAGGGCAATAGGAGGATCCAAGTTTAACGATGACTTAAAAGAAGCTAGACTCCTCAACTGCGTAGGTGCAGAGGCACTCAGGATTTTCAGAACTTTGCCCGATTTGAACCATACGGATGAAGGTTCAGGAGATTCCTCAAGTGGGGCCAGAAAGTATGACACGGCTATTGCGAAGCTAAATAAACACTTCGGAAATAAGACCAACATCGTGTTAGAGCGGTACAGGTTCTTTTCAAGGAGACAAAATAAAGGTGAAGGCATAGATGCCTATATGGCTGCGTTGGCTACGTGCATATTCACAGGGGTGGCAGATGAATACTTGACAGATCAACTGGTTTTGCACGTAGCAGATCCACGCATCTAACGTTTGTGGCAGACAAAGAACCCTACGTTAAAACAAGAAATTGAAATAGCAAGGTCCATTGAACTAGGTGAGAAATGTATGAAAGAAGTCCAGAACAAAGTGGAGAATGCAGAAATAAAGTCAGTCCAAGAAGCAAATGATGGACAATATGGCAGGGAAGAAGAGGATTTAATTGCCATAGTCAAAAGATTAGTCAAGTCCAATATTGGTGGTGGATCCAGAAAAGAGAAAGAAAATACATACAGACCAACCAACAAATGTTTTAAGTGTGGATGGTACAGACATTTAAATACAGAGAAAGATTGTCCAGCCTTGTCAGCAGAATGCTATAAATGTGGACAAATAGGACATTTTGGTAAGGTGTGTCGTAACAGGGGAAGAGGCAGATCCAATACCCGCTACGTGAGGAATGCTGGTAGCTATGGTAGAGGAATAGGTACTGCCATGACAAGCACAAAGGCGTTGGAAGAAATTGGTGGTCCGAGTAGCTTGTTGGCAATTACAGATAGATTTGAAGATTAAGTACAAATACTAGCCTTCACACCAAATGAAGGCAGTCTGGGTCCATGGGTACCAATGGAAATTGATGGTATTACCTTACAAGTTATGGTTGATACAGGTTCTCCGTATACAATGGTTGATGTAGAAACCTACGTGAATATACTAAAGAAAAGAATGGAAGATTTACAATTATCCAAAATTAAGGCAACTGGCTATGGAAAGACGCCTATCAACATCATAGGTTATGTTTGGGTGCACCTGAATTTCGAAGGAAGAAAGACATACTGTAGATTATATGTGGCTGAAAATGGGTTTAACATAGTTGGATGGTGGGAACAAGCATCACTGAAGATCAGGATACATCCAGGTGAAAATGTACCCATTCTTTGTATTACTGAGAACAGTTGTAGCACATCTGGAAATCTAGCTAAAGGTTTTCCCAAGGTCTTCAATGATAAAAATGGTGTTCTTAAAGGTTTCAAACATCGCATCATACTCAAGAGGGGAGCAAATCCAGTTGTACACAAAGTGAGGAACATACCGATGGCACCAGAAAAGCATTAAAAAGTGAACTAGAGAAACTGTGCATGCAAGACATCATTGAACTAATTGAAAGCTCTGAATGGCTATCCCCGATTGTTATTGTTAAAAAACCAGATGGGTCAATGAGAATGTGTGTCGACCTAAGAGACCTAAATGCCAACATCTGGGTGGACCGCCATCCTCTGCCAAACATAGGAGAAATGTTGACCACAATGAAGCCGGCGAAATATTTCACAACACTAGATCTATCGTCTGCATATCACCAAGTAGTGTTGGATGAAGAATCTAGGCATTTAACATCATTTATAACGCTGTTGGGAGCATTCAGATATAAAAGAATGCCTTTTGGATTGGCTTCGGCAGCCGCCGTGTTTCAAAGATGAATGCATCATTTGTTTGATGGTCTCCGAGGAGTGCATTATTTCCAGGATGACATCTTGATATCTGCAATGTCTGAAGATGAGCATGATGCAAAGTTGTTAGGTGTGCTACATGTTATAAAACAAAAAGACATGACACTCAAAATTGAGAAGTGTAAGATAAAGAGAAATGAAGTAACTTACTTGGGTCATCGCATAAATGCAGATGGTATAAAGCCTAAAGAATCATTGGTTGACACTATTCTTAAGATTCCTGATTTCATCAATAAAGATAAACTTTTAAGGTTTTTTAGTTTAACAGAATATTATTCCAAATTTGTGGATCATTATTCTGATAGGACCGAACAGATGAGAAACCTGATGTGCAAAGGTGTGAAGTTTAATTGGTCTGAAGGGTGCATGAAGGAATTTGGAATGATCAGACATTCAACAAAGCACCTGCACTCAAAATGTTTGACTCAAGTGCCAACACCATAGGCTTAGGGAGGGTCTTAGAGCAAGTGCAAGGAGGTGAAGTAGTTCCTATTGCTTTTGCCTCCAGGACATTGAGAGGGGCGGAGAAAAATTATTCGACCATTGAGAAGGAGGCTCTGGGAGTCAAATGGATTTTAGAGCATTTCAAAGGACTCATTTGGGGCATGCCTATTGAAATCAGGACAGATCACGAGCCACTTAAACATGTTTTGAATTCAAAGAATCCTCACATGACATCCCCACGCATAAGGAGGTGGACATTGATTATCATGCAATACAATGTCAATATAAAATATACACCTGGGAGAACAAATGTAGTAGCGGATTGTTTTTCTCACCTACCATGTGACAGTAACATGAATGATGGTGATGACAAGGAAAAATTAACAGAAGATCAAAACATGGAGTGTATAATAGCACATGTAAACCGAAGTTTTTCAAAAGAGGAATGGATTGAAGCTAGAGAACAAGACCCTCAACAAAGACTTCAGAAAAGCTATTGAAAATGGCTGGAAAGATATTGAGGAGAACATTAAATCCTGGGAGAAAATAAAAGATGAATTGACCAGTGACAATGCATGTATTTATCAAGGAGATCGGATAATACCTCCAGCAGTTATGAGGGAGAGAATTATGAAAATTGCACATGAAGGTTGTGTAAGAAGAAATTTAACGAAAAGAAGAGTGAGAGAAGCTTACTGGTGGCCTAACACGTGGGGTGAATTGGAGGCTCTAGTCAGAGATTGTACTACATGTGCAGTGAGTGATAAAGGTAAATCAACACATATCACACCACTACAGCCAGTAGAGATTCCTAGTACTGTTTGGATGAAGCTGGCAATTGATATAGCCGGACAGTATAAAACTCTGGGACCACAGAAAGTTTACTTTATTGTATTGGTTGATTATACATACAAATGGGTGGAATGTGGAATTATTGAGGAATCAATATAAGCAATGAAAGTAATGAAGTTTTTGGAGGACATTTTTAATAGGGACGGTGAGCCACAAGAATTAATATCGGACAATGGAGCTCAATTTATGTCACAAGAAATTCAAAATGTTTTGAAAGAAAGCCATTAAGCACAATACTACAGCCTTATACCATCCCATGGGGAATGGATTAGTAGAAAGAATGAATCGTTTCATAAAGGGCATTATTCAGTTAGCTATTATCAACAATCTACCGTGGAAAGAGACGCTAAAAGAAGCACTCAACATGTATGAAGTTACTCCACATTCAGTGACTGAGGAAGAGCCATTCACTTTAATGAGAGGGAGAATTGCCACAAACAGACTTAGACCTGCCTGGATAACAAAAAGAAGGAACAAGGAAATAAACTTGGAAGAAATTGTTAACAGAGTAAAAAGGAAACAAGAGGAATACAAAAATTATTATGACAAGTAAAAACATGTTCAAGAGTAAATTTGAGAAGGGTAACTGGGTTAGAGTGAAAGAACCCAAACGTGTGATGAAAGGAGAGTCAAGATTCCGTCCTCAGAGAATAATGGCGTGTTCTAAAAAATCTGTTAATTCTGGAAGACGGCAAGAAGTGGTCTTGTAATGATGTAATCTTGGCAAAGGAGGAGGTGGTATTGAGAAATGAAAGAACAAAATACAAATGGAGAAATGTTTAAGGATAAGTCTAATGACTCAAGACTTATGAACAAGGGAGATGCGCAAGAGAAGCTAACAAAGAACCACATGAGAAAACTATTGAGGATATTCAATCATCTTCAAGATCTAGGAAAAGGGTGTGGAAATATAAACAAGACTATGTATATTATTAAAAAGTATTGAGAACCAAATATACCATGGACGTATGGAAGTAATGTAACAAATGCCACATCCATCACCAAATCCATGCATCCTTTTTATGTTTTTCAAGTTAAGAAAATTATATAGTTGTCAGTTATTTAAAATATTGTTGATAACATCTTATGCACAACATCTTGTTTGTTTAAATAAAGGGGGAAGATGTTGTGATGTTAAATACTCCAAGTATTTATGTACATAGTTATTCATTCCATGATGTATATATGTTCTGTAACCTTGACTACAGATTTGTGTATGGTTCCAGAATGTTAGATGGGACCATACACGAAGATGTCTGATTTATGAAGGTTGGTCTCCCGGGGGCTCCTCCCAATAAACTGATTAGTCATATATCATAATTGTATTATGACTTATTTATTAGATAAGACTTCTTAACAATTACATGTGTAACTTTATAGACCCGGCACACACTATCTTACAATAGGGTACTGGAGGGGTTACTTAGTATCCCCTTTTTCTAGTTTCTCATGTAACAATTTTATGTTACCCTTTCTACAATTAATGGCTGGTGGCAGTGGTTTACTTTTAACCACCATTGGGAGTTTTTACTGTGGGCTGCGTTTGCAGCTGCAGTAAAGCACCCATGGGTGCCCATTTTGTCAAAATGGCCCTGGTCTTTTGCCATTTCTTGCTGGAAAGGTTCTTCTTGAGATTTACTCTGTGCACCTAACCAGGTTTGGTCCCTTTGTTCGTTTTGTCTTTGGCGGGATTCAAGAGTGAAACCCGCCTCTGGCTCCAGTAGGTCTGGCAGGGGCAGGAAGTGAGGGAGGTGCCCGAAACTCCCTGTGCTTAATCCCCTTGGTTCCAGAAATGCACCCAAAAGGTGATTGGCCGGCTGGCTGTCCGTTAAGGACAGCCACCTTGCTGTGTGATTGACAGCTAGGCTGGAATAAATGGGGGAACCCTGCATAAAAGGCAAGGCTTTTTGGCTTGGAAGGCAGCGTCGACCACTGGACGAAGGAATCCAAAGAAGAACTTGGAACAGATGCCTGCTGCAACTCCTGGACCGTTGGTTTGCCCAGTGAAGCCATGCTGCTGCGCTGAAGCTCCGAATTCGCCTCAACTAGAGAAGCCCTGCAAGGATGACTTCTCCCCTCGAGTTGGTGGGACCAATCAACTCCAAAGTGAACTCGTCTGGACATCC
This sequence comes from Ambystoma mexicanum, assembly GCF_040938575.1. Taxonomy (NCBI): domain Eukaryota; kingdom Metazoa; phylum Chordata; class Amphibia; order Caudata; family Ambystomatidae; genus Ambystoma; species Ambystoma mexicanum. The sequence continues at coordinate 1,392,483,197 of NC_090924.1, forward strand.
TCTCGGAGCTGGCTATGCTTCATTGCTGCTGCAGAAACCGAAGTGCCAGGGAGAGGAACACCAGATTGGAGTGCATCACTTTTAAGTCAGACCCGAGCTGCTGGAAGATCCTCTGGACTCCAGTAAGCAGGGCTGACCAAGCCTGAGCCACCTCAACAGAGTGCTGGACCCCAGATGCGAGGAAAGTCCAAAGTGGTATCCAAGAGACCGCGGTGGTGCTATTTGCTGAGACACAAGAAAATGAAACCGCAAAGTTCCGCTGAATAGAAGTTTGTCCTTTTCCGTCACGGACCGTCCCGTTGCAGGAGTCCCCAGAAGTCCTCCCTCTTGTCCCTACGACTAAGGCACAGGACCAACAAGATCTGCAGAGCCACACAGAAAAGACCCATTCCTTCTAACCAAATGTACTGTACAGTCTAAGAGAACTTAACTCTTGTGTAACCTCACTTGATCTCAGTTGAGTCTTGTCTTGGTTGCTTCTGTAGAGTTGCTACAGCTTCTTTACCTCACAAGCCTAACCAGCTTGTGGCCCTACATTGATTCTATATTTTCTACAAAGGCTTCTAAAACATTGTGCAAGACTTACTTACCTGCAAAAAAGTGCTTCAGCTCACCTAGACTTTTGCCCAATTGACTTTGGCCTGGCCTGGCTCCCTGAATGACTTCTCTCCTCTGTGCGTTTTACCTTCCTTACAGGAAAGGGTTAACTTGCTCTGCGTTGGGGGGTTCAAAAGTACTTACCTGCTTCAGAATATTTGTGAGATCTCTTGTTTTATTTCAAGAAACCTTTTCTTTGACATGCTCCTAAGTATTGCTCTAAATGCAACAGTGATATATTAACGTCCACAGTGTCCTAGCTATTCAAGTCACCTGATGGTGTAGGAAGGGTCTGTGTGCCATCCCAAAAGGCTACTTGCTGATTTAGGGAAACAGAGTGTGTATTTGGGTATTTGTGTGTTACTATTATATTGCCCCTTATGAGAAGGCTTATTCAAACTGATTGTTAAATTAATAATTGTTAATCAAGAAACTGTGTGTAAGTTTATACGGATACTTGTCACTGTGAATCTCTGTGCAACTCCCCTACTGCTCACATTGACCCCTCTTGAGATACGCCTGGCTGCTCAATCACGCTAACAACCTGTGTAGTACAGACTTACACCAAAGGTTGGGTTCCTATTGCCAGGAGGTCAAGGTTGTTGTAGTGCACCCAAAGAGTACTACTCCAAATCTTGCCTAACACTACCTTTGTCCTAATATACTCGGTGGGGTCTGGAGGTTGGGAGAAAAGTGTACCTGGAGACAAATTGGATGCTCCAATCTAACCATATGATGTTGTATCTACCAATTTTTCCGCCACACTGATTTCAAAATGTATCTCGAGATGGGAGTGGCGACATCATTAGTAATTGTCAGTGTTAAAGACATCAAGTTGTTCCGCTTAGTACCAACCCTGCTACACCACCCTACCAGTGACACCCACAAAAAGCAACTATCAGCACTATGAGGATGGGAATCAAAATTTAACAACATGTTGCTCAACCACCTTGGCATCCAGGAAAAAAGTGTGCTGTACCAATCATCGTTGACCACCCTGCTAGTCTCTTTATCCATGGCCACATTGAGGGTGTGGAACTTGGTAATAGCATTAGTAAAGCTGCCGTTGTCGGCATAGTTTGCTGGGTTCAGAGCGCAACAACTTATTCCTATTTTTTCCACACACTCCACCCTCGATGGTCGTGAACATGTCCAGAACATTTATTTTGCTGGGTGGTCAAGCACAATGCTCGAAGCTCCTCTTTGATGGCATTCAAAACTCTTACTGTGCCATGTGCCAACCGCATCAAGCCCCCAGCGGGTAATCTGGAGCCATTTTGCACTGGCTCCAGTCTGCACCCCTGGAGCAGGCAAGGACGTGAAAAATACAGCCGTCTGGGAGAAGAGGCGGAATGCCTCTTATTTTCTTGAGCTTGTCTGACGATGTCTCGGAGAAATAGTTATTTCTCTTATTCCTTCGCAGATTGATACTTCTCCTTGAGAAGGTTGGGTTTCCTGTATTGCTGTACCTTTCCAGAGAAGACCTAGTATGTGTGCGGTACAGTTCCTTGACAGCTGGATGTGCATTAAACCTGATCAGATGTGATTTTAGCACCACGAGAGCCGGGGAATGCAAAGTGACAAAAGTAGGTATGCCGTGCCAATATGGTTGTAGTTGAGCATAGGCGAGGGCTCCGCAAGTATAAAGATAACCCATTAATACAGCAATCCGACCTAGTAGGCCTGGAAGTTCAAGCATCACCTCACAGTTCTCGCCTATGACATAGGAGCCCCTTGCTCTGAAACATAATTAAGGCTTGGTAAGCGCCTGTATCTGTACTGCTCTCTTCTCATCAAGCCATGTCAACAAATTAAAATTATCGCCCTAAATTTCATAACATTTCTTGATAACTCCAGAGCACCTCTTCCCTTTCCTTCCCTATTAATCTCATTGCCCTACATCCAATCAATCCTTCTACCCTATCATGTTGGTAATAGAATTGTAACACTTCTTTCCATGCGTTCCCTTTTCATAGACCAGATTTTGACCTGACCTGTATCCTTATCTATGCAATAAATGTAGTGTGGCGTTGAAACGATCTCTCCCTTCCTGACACCCTCAGTTTTAGAATATACTACCACGTTTTGTTTCTTCCATCTCCTTTATTCTGATATAATCGTCATTCTGAACCACCTCACCCTCCCGTTCCCAATGGATCTGTGTTGTACGCCCCTGAAACATCCCCCTTATTGGCATAAGGCCAAACCAATCATGCATTGTTTCATGTCTGGTGGTATCTATTAAGGGACAAAAGGCTTGGGTGGGCCAGCAGTGTGCAGCATAAACGAGCACACATAGCAAGTGTCATCTGCACTCTCTCGTCCCACCATTCATGTGTGTTCATACCACATGTTGTTGGTGCAATTTTCAGCCCTAATACTTTTGGAAGACAATTCCGAGTCAGGGATCCATCTTCTGTTTCTGATCCTGTGCATGCTAACATTTTCTGAAACCATTATACTACTATTAAAGCAATCCAAATAACGCCATTCAAAAATAAATATGAAAAGAGGATCGAAAGAAATAAGAAAATATATGACATTTTCCTTCCGGATAGCTTCAGCCGCGATGAGGAAGAAAACCAGTCTGTCTAAAGAACTGCAGTGAGTTGAAGAGAGTTATTCTGAAAACAATATTACTTCCCTCGTGTCGGCACCCCCTCCTTTTCTTCTCCTGGAGTGGGGCTGGTGCTTTTGTCTTCTCGGCTGTCCGTAAGGTGTAGCCAAGTCTTTCTACCAATCGCCTTCAATGCGTTGGAGTGGTATAAGTCGCAGTATGGCCAAGGAACCTCAATCTCACAATTTCCTGGTAAAGTTGCAAATATATATCTTGTTGTCTGGATACAGCAGGGGTGGCCACAACAAACTCTTCCTCTTGCGCTGTTGGTTGGCCAGTTGAGCATGAGGTTGGCCGTATTCGACTGGGCCCCGTCTGCATGGATATGAACTTGAGAGAGTTGGTCAAACTATGCGCATCAGGGTTAGTACGAGCACCAACAAGCAGCGTTAACATTCTTCTGCCCGTCACCACCTCATGCGAGGTAAGGTGATGGTCAGACCCAGGCTGGTTTCACAAAGGAAAAAGTGATATTGGCAAGCAATAAAGCCACCTTTTAGGAAGCATGCAACCAAGCTTTGCAATGCATTCTTCAAGCAGACAGTGAAGTCGTTCCACCAGACCGTTGACTTGAGGATACGCTGAACAGAATTTATGTGTAATGCCCATTAGGGGAGTTATTTATTTAAAGAGGTAGTTGAAAAAAATGCGGTCCATTGTCGGACCTCAACACCTCGCTAACACCCCACCGTGGGAACACCTCACCAACTAGGAATTTTACCGCTAATTTTGCATCAGGATGAGTACATGGGCCAGCCTCAATCCAACAGGAGAACGGAAACACCACATCAATAAATGAAATGTATTATACCTTTCAGCCATATCCACATAATCAATATGAAGATGCCTGAACGGACCTGAAGGGTGAGGCAAAGTCACCTTCATTATTTTCAAAGTATGTCCTGCTGTGTATTGTTTGCATGTCACACAATTTGTAATAAATGCTACCACGTGCTCCTGCAAATTTGACACAAAGCAATCAGTCTGTATCTCTGCAGCAATGCATTCTTTGGTAATGTGTGAGGGGTAATGCAGTAAGAGCAATTGTAAGTAATTGTAAGTAATTCTTTTGGCATAACAGGCTTTCCTGAAAGGTTTTGTCTCCATATTAAATCTGCGGCGGACAAGGAGCATCCCCTTTTTGTCCATAAATCTTTCTCTTCCTGTGGAGCCTGCCCTTGCAGTTTTGTTATCAGGGCCACAGAAAGGGCATTACTTGGGTCAGTGAGTTGTACCTTTTGGCATGTGATATTGGTAAATGTGCAAACTTGTTCAGTAACACATGGTAAATATGCTGCTTCTTAGGCTGCTGCACCTGCTACGTCATTACCCCAGGAAACTAAATCTATACCATTGGTACGGGTGGCACAGTTCACACCCGCTAATGCAGAAGGAAGTGGCAATACACCAATCATTCAGGAAAGTAATTCTGCATGTTAGACCGGTGATCCATCAGACCTTTGAAAGCCTCTCCTTTTCCACCTTGCTAATCCAGAATGCACAAACGAGGTGACATTCAGAATCCAAATAAATAGTGGCACAACATTCTTTCGACATCTCTACACCAGTTATTAATGCTACCAGTTCTGCAGTCTGCACAGAGCAATGAAGCAGCTATCTTACCTTGGAAACTTACCACAGCTGCCCAGTCTGCCTACATCCAGAAGTCTGATCAATCATTGACCCGTTGATGAAAAATCTCCCCCTCTTCGAAGGGATCCTCCTTAATAAGGCTAAGGTTCCCCAGCTCTTCCTTGTATGTAGCACAATCGTGAACATGGTCGCCTTCCTTCACTGCATCTGCAATAAATGTTGCTAGGGTGGCCAGGTGACACCCGCATTATAGAAACAGAAGTGTTCGGCAATATGACTGTGTACCCCGATTCATGTTGGGTGGCGAGGGAATACATTTGAAAGACTGCATGTTCCACATAAAGCATCACTGGGCAGTCCATTGCTATTGTGGATTTCTGAATGGCAAAAGCTGCTGCAAGTACCTGCTCACATGGAAAATGACCCTGCATTACTGGGCCTAAAAGAACACTAATCAGTGAAAGGCTAGTGTGCGTATGTTTTTTGTGCAAGTACTGCTGACATGACCTGGCCATTATAATGGGAAAACAGGAAAAAGTGCTTCTTGTAATTTGGAGCAGCTAACACCGGTGGGTTGCTTAGTGCCGATTTCAATTTGTGGAATGAAGTATACATTTAATCTGTCCATTTAACGGGGCCTATCACTTTTTGCGCTTCCTCGAGCCCTTGTAGAAGGGGTTCAGTGCAACTGGAAAAAGCAAAGATCCAGGGCCGGCAATAATTGCACAAACCGGAAAACTGCTGCATCTTTTTCACTGTCTCTGGCTGTGGTGTGTTCTGCACTGCTGCTGTCCTTTCTGGTGTTAACCTTCGCGCTGCTTCTGATATTATCTGACCCAGGTACACCACTTTCTTTCTGACAATACTGTCATTTTAACTTAGTTATCTTGTACCCCATTTTAGAAAACAGTGTAAAAAGTGTTATTGAATCCTCTACACTGTTCTGTGAAGATCGACATATCACTGGGGTGAACTAGTTTGACCCTCGTCCCTCTATGTAAACGCGGTTTGGTATGGAGAGTGCAAAGGAATAGAGAGAAAAGCATTCTTAAGGCCCACTACTGTAAAAAAAATATGTTGCTTCTGTTGGAATGTTGCATAAAATTGTAGCTGGGTTCGGTACCACTGGAAACTGCCTCTACAATATTGTTCAAAAGGGCAGAGGCCCTGTAGCATCCAGCAAGACCTCCCCACCCCCCTGACCCTTCCGGTTTTTTCAGTGGGTGCTTTTTTCACTGAGTATTGCCTGGGGATTCAGATTGCTGAATAACGCCCTGCTGCCATAACTGTGTCATATTCCCAGGTCAGCTTCCCTTGACAGGGGGTACTGCTTTACCCGGGGCAACACGGCCCATGATTTCAGCTTAATGCGGACCGCTCCAAACCCCTTCAAAACACCCACATCGTTCGGGCCAGTCTTCCATAACTCTTTGGGACCCACAGCCAGATCTTGCTGCAAATATCCTGGTGTGGTTTTTGAAAAAAGCACCTTCTGGGGAACCTCTGTGTTAGATGGTTACCTGACAAGGTGTACTTATCTGAAACACAATTTCCCCCATGTCATCATTATCTGCGAAAAGCTGTCCATTTGTCAAATCAGTCAAACACAGTGTTGGGTAAATGCACAAAACAAAGCGCTATTCACTGCATCCTCATCTACACCATGTATAATAACCTTGTCCTTTTGTGTAATAGCAGCTTCTAAGTGTATGGTTATCGTGGTGCCATGTGGTACTTGTTTGAACACCACTGGTCTAAATAATTCTGTGGCTAGTCTAAACGTGTGAATCTTAATTCTCTGTACCCAACCTAACAGCACCCGCACCTTACAAAGAAATAACTGATTTGAAGGTGCTCTCGCAAAACGCTTGTATAACTGCACAAACTCGCGGAGTACATGTCTGGGGTTGAACACACTATGCCCCTGTCATAGAATGATATGGCCATGTTTAATTTGCCAATTATCTCTGTACCCAATATATTTATTGGTTTCTCGTTTGAAAATAAGTGCACTCCAACTTTGTGCGAACCTATAACAAGCGTAGGTCTTTTGTAAAAGGAACTGTCATAACAGTGCCAGAAAATCCCTGCGTGTCCATTACTTTGTTCGACAAGGGGACCCTTCATTCCTTAAAATAATATTTGGTAGCTCCTGTGTAAACCAAAAAAGAAAAACTTCTGTTGCCTATGTTCACTGCCACCTTTGGTTTGTCTAGCTGGTCTGCAGTTACTAAAAAGGGCTGGGCACATCAGAGCCATCTGTGGGCTGTCCTATTGTGAATGTGCGTCAGGGCCTGGAAATGGGAAAGCGCTGCCCATAGTACGTTTGACCCCATGTAATGTGGTACTGTCCCCTGTGGTAACAAATTATAATTCTATTGTGGAGCAGGTATCTGTCCATTAATTTCTACTGCTGTTCGGAAGGTATTTGATTGTAAAACTGGAGGAATCTGTTGATGTGTGGATGTCTGCACCATCGGAACAAATTGAGGCGGATGGTGAAATGGAGATGACATTTGCGTGTGCTGCTGCTGTGGGGCACGGTGTTCTCTGATATTATATAGGTTGAACTTGGGGCTTGTACCAGAGGCTGGGAATGCTGATGAAACACCAGTGGCTGTTGCATCTGTGGTTGTAGTGGTAGTGGTATGTGATTGTGCAGAACAAAATATCTGCTTGGGCTGTGCCTGATGAACTGGGATGCCTGCCAAACCATATACTACTTGATTCCTGCTTCTGCATTCTTTTGCGGTGTCCTATCCACAAGACAAACACTGTCCCCTAAATCCACTTGCCAACTCTGGCAGTGAGTGATGGCAAGCTATTCATTAAATTACTATCCATATTTGGCCTGAGCTCCTCTTCTGCCTTTTTTTGAACAATGAAAACTCCCCTGCTTTTGGGGTTGCTCCATTTTACTTTCTTTGTTCGTCGCCACTGCTATTCTGCCCGGCAATTTTCTAAGCCGCCTCCTGTACGGCATCACAGCAATCTCTTCATCCACGAGCGGAAGTGCTCAGTTGGTATCGTCATACCCTGTGGTTCCTCTTTCTCCCGTGCTGCTCTAATAAGCTACTCCTCTGCCTCTCTGAGGACATGCTCTGTATGCCTTTGTATGTTCTTCCCTAGATCAGATAATACTTTGTTACTGAGGGCACTAGTTGTTTGCTTACTGAGCGATGTTACCGACCGTTGTTCCTTTTTTCCTTCTGTCGAGGCTGTATGTCGAGGGTTAGTATAGCCTGCTGTTAGGGAGACGTCCCCTAAGGGGGGAGGGCCGAGGTAAGTAAAGCAAGGGACAGCAATGGTGTTCGCACCTCGCTCACGGGAGGAGCGCAGGTGTTTGTGTCGGTGGGGCAGAAGGCGGTGCTTGTGTCGGTATGGCAGAAGCCTGTGCCCTTTTTTCCTCCCTCAGCATCTGCTTCACAGTTAGAGGCATTGGCATTCTTTCCATCATGGGGAGCAACCTATTCCTCGAACTTCTTCCAGAGTTTCCTTTGTATTTCGACACCAAGTGCGTGTACATGTTTAAGGGTGGCCGTCATGCGGGACTTCATTTGGCCAGGGTGTAAACATGCTGCCTGTGCTCTCACTGACCCACTTGGCGTGATATTTAATATTTTTGCCCTGTACTTCCCTCTTAAAACATTTTTCAATTAATAACTGGTTCTCTGTTTTTCAAACACTTTAAATCACAAACCAGCCTACATTCTTTTCATTCACACATTCTTCACAACAAATTATACTTACCTCACAACCACCCAGACCAACGAAACATAATACACCCAAAAACACGGTTAGGGAGAATTCGCAGAAATGTACTAATTCCCTTTTACCTTAGAGACACCCAAGCTCTTTTTGCTGGAATTTAAGACTTAATTTCTAACCTTGAGAGAGAGCCCTTTTCCCTACTCATGTATTTTCCTGTGATTTGGACTGTTTCTTTTCGACTTTGGAGTCTGAAACTCCATAGGCATCATCTTTACTTTCTGACACAGCACCTTCAAGTGCACTGGCACTGTGAAGTCTTAGATTTCCCAAAGGTTTAAATACCTTCTCTTAGTGAAACTACTGTTTCCAAGAGCAGTGAAGTGAAATTGACTTTACTTACACTGTAATTTTCTAGACCCAGCGCACACTATCTTACAATAGGGTGCTGGAGGGGTTACTTAGTATCCCCCTGGTCTAGTTTCTCATGTAAAATGTTTATGTTACCCTTTCTACAATTAATGGATAGTTGCAGTGGTTTACTTTTTCCTACCATTGTGTGTTTCTACTGAGTGCTGCAGTTGCAGTAAAGCACCCATGGGTGCCCATTTTGTCAAAATGGCCCTGTGCTTCTTTTTTCACCATTTCTTGATGGAAAGGTCCTTGAGATTTACTCTGCACGCCAAACCAGGTTTGGGCCCTTGTTCATTTTGCCTTTGGTGGGATTCACTGGTGAAGGCCATCTCTGGCTCCAGTGTGTCTGGCAGGGCAGGAAGCGAGGGAGGGGCCGAAACTCCCTGTGCCTAATCTGTTTGGTTACAGGAATGCACCCAAGGGTGATTGGCTGGAGGTCTGTCCTCGGAGGACAGCCACCCTGCTGCACGATTGACCGCTAGGCTGCAAATGAATGGGAGAAACCTGCATAAAAGACCAGGCTTTTTGCTTGGAAGGCAGAGTCGACCACAGGGCGAAGGAATCTGAAAAAGAACTTGGAAGAGATGCTTGCGCAACTCATGGACCATTGGTTTGCCCGCGGAAGCCCTGCTGCAGTGCTGAAGCTCCGAATTCGCCTCGATTAGAGAAGACCTGCAAAGGACGACTTCAACCCTTGGGTTAGTGAGACCATTCGACTCCAAGACAAACTGAACTGGAAATCCTCTCAGAGCAGGCTGTACTTCCATTAATGCAGGAACTGATTGGAAGGGAGAGGAACACCAGAATCGAGTTGAGTGTCTTTAAGTCGGACCCGAGCTCCAGGAAGATCCTCCAGACTCCTGTGACGCAGGACTGACCAAGCCTGAGCCACCTCTGAGTGCTGAACCCCAGATGCAAGGAAAGACCATAAAAGGTATCCGAGAACCGTGGTGGTGCTATTTGCGAGGGTCGCAAGAAGCTGAAACCGCGAAGAGCCGCTGGTCTGAAGTTTTCCCATTGCTGCCAGCGACCTTCAGTTCATAGTGCATGAGTCCCCAGACGTCCTCCCTCTTGTCCCCACGACTGAGGCCCAGGAACAACAGCATCTGCAGACCTACACAGGAACCGAAGCCAGATGCAACCAATTTCTTCTAACCAAAGGTACTGTAAAACTAAGGGGCCTTACCTTTGTCGTGCAGCCTTGTTAGTTCTCCGTTGAGACTTGTCTTGGTTGCTTCTGGAGAGTTGCTTGCAGCCGTGCCCCTCACAAGCCTCCCAGCTTGTGGCCCTACAGCAATTTAATTTTATACAAAAACTCCTAAAACATTGTGCAAGACTTTTTACCTAGCTACAAGAAATGCTTCAGCTCACCTAGACTTTGGCTCAACTAACATTGGCTGTACTGGCTCCCTGAAAGGCTCTTCTTACCTCAGACTTTGTGCTTTGCCTTTCCCCCAGGAAAGGGTTAATTTACTTTACATTGGAGGGTTCAAAAAGTACTTACCTGCTTAAGAATATTTGTTTACCATTGTTTTATTCCCTCATTCTTTGCTTTTGACACTAATCTCAGTGTTACTCTAAATGTACCAGCAATATATTAATGTCCACAGTGTCCTAGTTAAGTCATCTCAGGGTGTAGGAAGAATCTGTGTGCCATCCCAAATGGGGATTTACTGATTTAAAGAAACAGAGTGTGTACTTTGAAGTATACGTCATGCATTACTCCCCGTAATAGCATTTCTGAGGATTGTATCTGCTTAGATTCACATGCTGTGCATATGGTCCGACATCCAGTGGTAACCAAAGAGTATTGCATCTGGTCTTTCAGGGACCGAAAGGAGACGTCGGCATAGGCGTCTCTGTAACACTATCCCTATCGTGACGTTTAGTGTACCCAAAATCCCTCACGTGCCGAGGTCCCTCAGATTGTTTTTTTCTGCCCAGATTACTGGTCTCCCTATTGCGGAGCTCTTTCATAAGAGACATTGTTATCACCTTGTTATCGACTGTCGATTATCCCGTTAGTCATTTCGACAGTGCTTCCTGTACTACGCCAAAGACTGCGGTGGACTTTCGACGCCTGCGATCCGGCGGCAGTGCTGTGCTCCCTTCTAAAAAAGGCTTATTCAACTGCCTGTTAAATAAATTAATAATTGAGTAATCAAGAAACCTTGAGTGTAAGTGTTTTTCCGGATACTTGTCACTGTGAATCTCTGTATAATAACCCTACAACTCCCACAGGGTACTGCATACAATCTTTCCTAACAAACACCACCCCCAAGGGCAGATTATCCCACATCAATTCACATTTCTACTCTATTATGAAGTCATCTCCCACAGCGGGGGATGCTCACTTCAATACCTTTTTAACACATAATACTGTTACTAAGCAATACTTCCTTTCCCTTTTCTAAAAGAGATCCTTTTCTCAATATACTACAAAATACAAAAATATCCTACAAAACATAAAATATTGCTTCTTTATGCAGCAGTATATGCAAGTCTTTCTGGATCCTCTGAGCGCCCTCGATGCAGAGAACCCCTCAACTACTAGCGTTTTTTTTGCAGCAGGTGATCAGGGAGGCCTTTTGAAAAAAGGGGCACCTGCAGGCCTCTTCAGGGTGTGCACACAGGAAACTGGTCTCTGTGGACCAAAATCACTTCTGCCAGGCGTGCTGCAGGGTAGACCAGCCCCTTTGGGCAAACTGGAGGATCTAGCTGGGTCCCCAAACGTAAAAGGTGAATGTGTCGCAAAATAAGACAAACATCCTCAAATACAGAGTACACACACCAAAGAAAGAACACTGCTTTATTTCTGAAAGAGCCTTGAGAGAGCACACAGCACTCTTCCACTCCACTGCATACACCAACACCGGAGCCTCTCTTGGGCCCCCCTCTTACCCTCTTCCTCTCGCTCACCGATCACACCTGATGAGGTCACCAGACAAGTCCAATCTATGAAAGCTTCATCAAAACAGGTGGATCCCTGCCCATGAAAAACCATTAAGGACAATATTGACTCCCTCTCCCCAGCCGTGGCGGATCTCCGCAATCTCTCCTTCTACACTGGAGTTTTCCCAACTGCCCTTAAGCATTCCGTTGTGCACCCTCTGCTCAAGAAACCCTCTGCTGACCCCTCCATTACGTCAAACTACTGTCCTATCTCCATCACTCCCTTAGGCAACCTTTGGAGAAGTTGGCTATCACACAAATGACCTCCCACACTGAATCTATTAGCTACTTCCATAACCATCAGTCTGGCTTTAAAGCATCCAGGGGCATGGAAATCGCTCTTCTGAACACCCGTCAAGACCTGCTCTCAAATCTTGACACTAACACGCCCTGTTGTCCTCATTCTCCTTGACCTCTCCTCTGCCGTTGACATGGTTAACCACAATATCCAGACCGCACGTCTCCGTGACACCCTCGGATTCACAGGTCAGGCTCTGCTGTGGTTAATCTCCTTTCTCTCGGACTACCCATCCCAGGTAGAACTAGGAGCCTTTCTTTCAACTACTGCTCTCTCAACCTGTGGCGTTGCCCAGGGTTGTAACCTCTGTCCCAACGTCTATATGGCTACCTTGGCACAGTAGATTGCCACAACTTCCAGTGTTACGCAGATGACACGCAACTATCTTTCAGGCTACTCTCAGCTGCCTCCTTCTCGCTCATATCTGACCATCTGTCCGCTATTCATTCATGGTGTGCTGCAAACGACCTCTGCCTCAACGCCAGTAAGACAGATATTTTGCATTGGGACCCCCCGCTCCCGCTTTTCCACTTTAACTATGGCCGGGGCCTCTCTTGGCCCTGCGCCCGCACAGACCTCTAAGGCAAAATACCTCGGGGTCATCTTCGACTCCACTCTCTCCTTCTCCTTTCACATCTCGTACATCTTTAAAAAGTCTAACCATCAGCTACACCTCCTCAGAGATACTCTACCTTTCCTCACTTTCCCCCTGCGGCTCACTGTCTCTAGAGCCTTGGTTCTCTCAAGGCTTTACTATTGCAACAGCCTCTTCCTCAACCTCCCTTCTTAGGCCCGGTGCCATCTGCAACTTACCCAGAACAGAACCGCAATACTTCTCCTTGGCCTCCAGCCCATGGACTGCATCTCTCCAGCGCTGAAATCCCTTCACTGGCTCCACGTGGCTCCAAGGATCAAGTTCAATATCCCTGTATTGTTCACAAGGCTTTCTGGAGCCTGGGACGTACCTACCTGCAACGCTGCCTACCTAAATACTGTCCCAGTCATCTACCCCAACCGTCTGCGAGTAAGCGGGTTCTCCAAACAGATTTGGAGGGCAATCCCCGTCCTCAGTAGGTGCCTCCCTCTGGAATAGCCTCCCTACCACTCTCCATCTTCAGCCTGACCTTGTTCCAGAAACTCCTCCAGACCTTCCTCTTCTCTTCCATCGCTCTCCCTCTACTCTGCTAACCTAGCTCTCTGCTCTCTCCCTCTTCCTTACAGTTTGCTAACTGGCCGCCTGGTGTACCTCAGTCTCACAGGTTCCAGGAACCTCCCCCCCCACCCCCACCAGTCCGCTCTTGCACTTGCCTCAGGGCCCTGCACCCACCCACCTTCACGCCACTTGGAAATAACTCAAGAGAGTGGCTCTGTCTACACTTAACTCTGTCTCCACCGACTGGGACCTCCCCTCCCTGTTACAGTCTACACACTTGCAGGATCCAAATACAACATGCCTGAAGATAGTCTGTCTTTTCTCCCCTGTCTTCTCCCCTTAATTCCACTGGTAAAACCGCAGAATCGCCATCAAGCCTATTTGCTAGGTCTCAATTGTTAAATGTATATTAAGCACTTATTCTGCCTGTGCAGACTATTGAAGTCTCTGAATTTCAAGGGCTCTGAGCGACTATTTTCCCCTTATTCCGACCCTCCTTGAGAGCTATGAAACACTTTCCTGTGTATAGGCGCTATAAAAATAAATACAATAAAACTGGACACTGTCTCGCATGCCCATTTGGGGCCATACAATTTAAAACTGCACATTTTGCATATTTGATAAGTATTACAATAATTAAATAAATCCACAATCTCAAACCATGACCTAATTTATGTTCGGACCATGTTCCTATTGGTTACCTCGTATGAAGTATTCCTGACAAAGAAGCTCTGTGCTAACTGGATTATAGAACTTTAGATAACTTTTAGCCTTTGTGTCTCACCGAGAACTGACCAACAGGAAGGTGGGCAACAATAAGGACAAATGTTGGCAAAGCACTGAATATTATAATTTGGGTTGTTTTCCATTCCCCTGCACGTCCTGAAACACCCATCCCACTATCTCTTTAATGAACCACCAAGCTGAGTGGTGTTGGGATTTCAATTTCAGCTACTTTCTTCGAATTATCCTAGCAGTTACCTCACAAAACAGGGCTTCTCGTGGCACTGTGGGCGCAGTGCTCATGCTCGAGCTTTGTAAATTGGCAGTGATGCCATGTCATGTCATGTCCTTTGTATATTCATTTGCGTTTTGCATTGGCCCGGCACCTGCTTGTCCGGAATTGAGTTCCAAGCTATAGGGGCTGCTTCCTTTTCAACAGTTAATCAACGTCTGCTTTACCTACCAAAGCATCCTGACCTTGAGACATCCGCATGCACTCGCCACAAAATTAAATTCTATTGAAAGAGTCCCTAGTTCTGGAGAGCAGCTTAGCATAATTTAATGAAGTTTGCGGCCTGTAACTGTTATACTAACATGGCCGTTCTCTTGCTCACAATGGCAGCTCCCACTGTCAAACCACAAACTCGATAATTGGGCATTTCAGTTCAAAAGCTTTTGCTACATGTGCTTTCTAATACTTTGCTGCGTGTATATTTTTGCTGACTACATATTGCTTCATGTATATTTAACGATCGTTACAATGAGGCAACTTCCACGTGTCTACGCATCAGGCACGTTAACATTAAAAGCCCAATATCTAGTTGGCAGGGGCTTTCTCAGCTGGTATCTGCGCACACGCTCAGAATGCTGGATTTGCATAATAACAAGATGGAAGGCAAAGAAATGCAACAGAAAAGTAGCGTGCGAATGAAGAGCAGAAACAAAAACACGAGAGGGAGAGTGATAAATGGATGGCTAGCGTAGAGAGGACAGAGGAAGGAGAGCGAAGGAAAGAGGTAGAGAAAACAAGGCAGTTAGTGTATCAAAGGAGAAGAAAATGAACATTCTTGTCAACAAGTCTGGCTGCACCCCACTGTGGAACTATAATCCTTAGTGACTAGCCTTTTGCTGTCGGGATTGCTCCTATGCTGCCCCACCCACAATACAACAATCTGCCACATGTGTAGCCAGCCCTATTGCCACATATGGAACCCTCCTAAACCACACTCATTTGATAGCCATTCATTTTCTTGGCTCATCTTTACCTTGTAGACAAACTAAATGCCTCTTACAGATCTAAATGAGCTCACCGTCCAAAGTATCTAATTTCACCCCTTCTGTGGCTCAACAGGTTGAGAGCTATGTATGTGTGGGGACTGGTAGCCACCCATTAACCACCTCCCATAACTAGGGATACTTAGTATGTGCACCGCATGTGCCTTGCAACAGTTTCCCTCATGGTGCATACATGACAACCTGCTCCATTTAATTCGAGAGATGTTAATCCAGTTCATGGCTGTTATTTGCATTCTGGGACCAATGTAAACCAGGACTTTACAAGCATCTCATGTGTGAAATGGGGTATGACGGCTGCCTCCTCTTTCGGTGGATATCCCTGACAGTTCTTTTGCTAAGGGGCGGTGATGGGGGGGGGGGGGTCAGCCTTAAGAAGTTTAAAGGCTACTGTTAGAGCAGTTCAAAAAACAGGCAATTAAGATGGCTATGCATTTAAGGAAGCATGATCATGTCTCAGGAGCCCAGTGTATGCTGGACTGGATCCCAAAAGGACCAAATTCATGCTTGGTTCATGCTCCAAATATAGAAAATTCTCAATGGTCATGACCCTAATTATTTGTCAACTCTTCTAGAACCTCATGCCTAGGGGGCAAGCCATTGAGAGAACTTGGGTGTCTATTGTGGAATGCTTTACCTATATAAATTAGAAAATGCGCTTTGCTTCAGACTTAGATGTGGCTTTTAGCATTGCTTCTTTCATACAAGTACCTTGAATCTTGCTGAATTTTCATTTCTAACGGTCTGTCGCCATTAGGCATTTGTATTTTAGGTTTTGTTTGTGCATTTCACTTCTTGAGGGTATATGTCAAGCGGCTCCAAACTAGTTCACTGATAATCTGTTGCTCTCAATAAATGTTTTGTACTATTACTGCATGGTATAGAAATCAAGAAACTACGCATTGTCCTCGGGATAAGCACTATAGAAACACAAAGTAGCAATGAAAACAATAAGAAAAAGCTGTACATTCAGAGTCATCAAGAAAAGTTTTCTATTAGAAGCAGAAGAGAGCAGCCAGCGCTGCCAAGGCCAAAAAGCCTGCAGGGCCCAGCGTGTCCAACCTCGTCCTCAAGGCTGTGGCTGCCTCCACTGAGAGGAAGGGTGTCTCCCTGTCTGCCGTCAAGAAGGCTCCACGTGCCGGGGGATACGACGTGGACAAGAACAGCAGAGTTAAGATTGCCGTCAAGAGCCTGGTGAGCAAAGGAGCCCTAGCCCAGCTCAAGGCGACCGGGCCTTTGGATCCTTCAAGCTCAACAAGAAGCAGACGCACGGCAAGGAGATGGCAGTCAAGAAAGCGGCAGTGAAGACTCATCCAGAACAGGACTGCAAGACTTGCCCTTGGCCTCAAGGTCAGGGATCGTATCTCTCCAGGACTGAAATCTCTCCATTGGCTGCAAGGATCAAGGTCAAGACACTTTGCATTCTCCACAAAGCCTCCTGGGGCCTGAGATCACAATAACTCCAACTCTCTCTTCGGAAATATCTTCCTATTTGAGCTCTTCGCTCCTCCACCTCCAACTCCTTGAGGGTCAGCCGCTTGTCCAAGCAACAAATTGGGGGCAGATCTTTCTCTTCGGCTGACTTAAGCAGAACCATCTCTGGTTCTGAAAGCATCTCAAGACTTTCCTCTTCGCTTCTGACTTCTCTCTTTCCTCTTCCCTGCTGATCTCCTGTCTGATACTGCGTTGGTCACCTGGCTACCCTCTGAAATTCGAGCCCAGGTCCCCGGCCACCCAGTTGCACACCTTCACTGCCTCCTGGCAACCTGGCACTTGGGTCTGTATCTGCAACCTACAGTCCCATTACCTGCACTTACCAGACACTTGTTGTCTGCACTTAACCCTTGTACTGCCACGTGCTGGGAGCACTACTTGTTTTTGATGTTTTGATCCTGTGTCCTGCACTTGCTCCTCCTCCCCCTTCCCCTGGCACTTTTCCCCTTCCCCCTGCACTTGCGCGATCTCAATGTCACTAGTTGTCTTGTCCTCACCCCGTTTCCCCTGCCTTGCCTCGTCGCCCCTTGAAACACTTGTGTATCGGCACGTTATAAATATCATATTATAATCCACAACTTTTTGGCTCCATATTTCCATGGTTTGCCAGCTGGAGAAAATGGGAAGGCAGAGTTGGTGCAGGGAAAATTTGGAGCACATTTTTTTTTTGTTGAAGTAAATGAAATCAAGAACATGGTCTGACTTACCCGATCATTAAAAGCACACTTAATGGGGAGGGGACTTTGTAAGTTTGAATCGGAGCAACACACCCAAAAATGGTTTGCTCTATGAGGGCAAGTCCAGGACATAGTGTGCACTGAATACATTTACTGGCAGAGGGGGGTTAAACTTCTCCCACTAGAACCAGTCTCATTTTTGTGCCACCAAACCTTTCAATATACAAATAAATCAAACGATATTTCAAAACATATAATGTAAACGATTTATTCTTATGTGACATACCTGAAAATCTACAGCTCTCTTGCTAGCGAGATCCGCCTTGTTTCCAGATAATGCTATCACAATGTTAGGACTTGCTTGTCTTTGAAGTTCTTTCACCCAGTTTTTCCCTCTTGCAAAGGACTCCTGTAAAAGCGATAAGTAAAACGATAAGCATTTCAATAGCAAAATTGTAGTTCATTTTGAGCCATACATCTTATTTAAAGGGTATTGCTACCAAAATCTCCCATTACTTTTGCAAGTTACGCCATCTAATACAATGACAATAATGCAATGCAAACAGGCAAGGAACAGCCATTGGTATGCACAAATACAAACCCATTTGGTCAGTTTTGTCTTTTCCACTAACTCTCCAATTAACAATGCACCTAATAGATGATGCGGGATTAGAGGCATTTCTGGGTCAGGGTGCACAAATGTCAGGAAGGGGGCAGGCAGGTGGATACAGCTAATTAGTGAGGGTTGGGGACAGGAGACACGACAAGGGGGGTGGGTCACAGCTTCAAAAGAACAAGGCCTGAGGGCACACTGATGACAAGAATCTGAGCAAGGCCAGAGCCTGGACGAGGAAAGATACTGCCCAAGAAAGGAGGTCAGCTAAAAACAAACGCTGCAAAGATGGCATGGAAAAAAACCTGGTACTCTTGGCTTTTTTACTTACTTTTTATCTCACTAGAGTGAGATAAAGTGATGTGGCAGCATACAACAAAAAGCTCCTTTGACTGCCGTTAGATGTAAATATACACTTGAAACTAAGTTTAATTTTCAGGCATCTCGATATGACCAAAATTGTGTAAAGGTGATCTGTGCGACCACCTCCCTTTACCCCCTCCACCTCCAGGTGCGGAGGCCATAACATTTTGTCTGTGGCAATCTGGCTTGCTGCGGGTGCTGGGGTCATGAACAGTTCATGTCAAAGAATTAATCTCTTTTGGGTGTGTCAGGGTGTTGACCCTGTCAGGGGAAGCAGGGACCCCCTCCTAACCTGGGTAGGCGGTCTACCACGGCATATGCCAGAGCCGATCATACCCCAGAGGTGGTGTGAGGAGTTTGGGATGGGTGGTCCAGCCTCTCACCCCCTCAGCATGTCATGTACGGACATCAGTACCACTGACTTTTCCACTGTTCCTACAAACCTTTGTTCTGGCCTAAGGCCATTCATTCATTCATTTCAGATTTGCATAATCCAGGAACCATCACATCACTAGAAGACCTTACCAAACGGGTGGAGGATACCAGCTGCATGTCTCACTCAAGAGACAACTGCAAACACACCTGCGAAGAGACATCTCTTCTTGAGAGACAGACAAAAACAGAGAGCGACAGACACACCATTGCAGTGAGCTTTAGCATTCCCCAGACAGAAAGCCGGGGAGACTGCTCGTGAATGGAAAGGGGCAGTGCCAATCATGGACTTTCAAACTTTGCAACATAAAAGCCCTGTCCTAAGGTAAAACAAAGGGGGAGATGGGCTGAATAAAACAGTTGACTTTAAGGACTGAAGTCACTCCCATGTAATCTCACACGAAACAAAAAAAAAATACAACCCGCTAGGAAAAAAGGCCCAAGAAACTCTTGCAAGGATTAACAAGTATTTATTTCCATACAATAAGTAAAAGCGCCAACAAAGGAGACTGATTCCTGTTAGGGAGAATTCTCAGAAATCCGCCAATTCCCTTCACCTTAGAGACCCCCCCAGCAACCTTGCTGGATTTTGAGGACTTGATTTTTTTAACCTCGAGAGAGTGAGACCCTTTTTCCCACTCATGTATTTTAATGTGAATTTTTACTTTGTGTTTCTTTTGGTTATGGAGTCTGGCAAACTCCATAGGCACCATATTTTACATTTTGTCACACAGCACCTTCAGTGCAGTGGCACAGGGAAGTCTTACAGATTTCTCCAAGGTTTGTATACCTTTCTCCAAGGTAAACTACTGTTTCCCGGAGCAGTAAAGTGAAATTGACTTTACCTACCATTGTGACTTTCTAGACCCAGCACACACTATCTTACAATAGAGTGCTGGAGGGGTTACTTAGTATCCCCTGCGTCTAGATCCTCATGTAACATTTTTTGTTGCCCTTTCCTCACTGAACGGCTGGTGGCAGTGGTTTAGTTTTCAACTACCATGGTTTGTATTTACCGTGGCCGTTTGCATCCTCCGGTAAAGCAACTGAGGGAGCCATCTTTTTCAAAATGGTGCAGAGCCATCTTTGACAAAATGGTCCCCGGTCGTTTTTTTTCGCCATGTCTTTGTGGAAAGGTCCTTCTAGAGATTTTCTCTGTGCGCCAATCCAGATTTGGCCTCTTTTTTGCCTTTGGCCAGATTCAGGAGTGAAGCCCACCTCTGGCTCCAGAGTGTCTGGGGTAGGCATGAAGTGAGGGAGGTGCCCGAAACTCCCTGTGCTTAGTCTCCTAGGAGACCCAAATGCACTCTGTGGTAATTGGCTGGCTGACTGTCCGGCAAGGACAACCACCCTGCTGGGTGAGTGACAGCTAGGCTGGAATGAATGGGAGAGAACTGTATAAAGGGCGGGTCTTTTGGCTTGGAAGGCAGAGTCGACCACTGGACGAAGGAACCGAAGAAGAGCTTGAAGATGCATGCTGCAACTCCTGGACCATTGGTTTGCCCGGTGAAGCCCTGCTGCACTGCCGAAAAGCCAAGTTTGCATCGACAGAGGCCCCTGCAAGGGCGACTTCTCCCTTTTAGTTGGTGGGACCAATCAACTCCAAAGTAAGCCACCTGGACATCCATGTCTGAGCTGGTTGAATTTCCAGAGCTGCTGGAAACCGTAGAGCCAGGGAGAGGAACACCAGATTGTGTTCGTTGCCTCCGGACTCCCAAGAAGCAGGACTGACCAAGCCTGAGCCCCCCTCAGAGTGCAGGACCCCAGAAGCAAGGAAAGTCCACCTCAACAGCCAGGAACCGCGTTGTTGCTATTTGCGATAGCCGTGAGAATCTGAAACGCGAAACAGCCACTGAAAGTGAAGTTTACCGGTTGCAAGTTTTGACCGTCCCAGTGCAGGAGTCCCCTGACGTCCTCCCTCTTGTCCCCACGACTGGCTCAGGAACAGCGAGATCTGCAGAGCTGCATAGAAACAGAAGTCATCAGCTGCATCTTTTCTTCATTGCTAAGGTACTGTAAAACAAGTCTAAGAGAATTTACCTCTTACTGTGGAAGTGCTCGTAACTTCTGCAACTCGCAAGTCTAATCAGCTTGTGGTCCCACATTTGATTCTTCTTTTTATCAAAGACTCCAAAGAACAAGTGCAAAGACTTTTCCATTTACTTACCAGAAGTGCTTCATCTTATCCAAGACTTTTGCCTATTGATTTTGGCTTAGCCTACTGAATTGTATGACTCTTCTAAGAGGATCTAAAAGTGTTTTGCCCTGCTTAAGAATATTTGTGATTTATTGTGTTCTAATAACCTTTGCCTTTTACCAACTTAAGAGTATCCTGAATGCAAACAGTAAGATATTAATGTCCCCAGCACCCTTGTTACTGAAGTCACCTGTGGGTGTAAGTTGCATCTGTGGGCCATCCCAAAAAGATCTTGTCTGATTCAGAAACTCAGAGTGTACAGTATTGAAGTATATTTGTGTGTTACTATTATATTGCTCCCTTCTAAAGAAGGCTTTATAACCGACTGATTTGTTTATGCAAGAAACCTTGACTAGGTTTATTTGAATACCTGTAACTGTGAATTTTTTTTCAACTCCACTACTGCTCACATTTCCCCTCTTGAGATAAGCCTGGCTGCTCAACACGCTACCAAAACTGTGTAGTACAAGCTTATACCAAAGGATGGGTTGCCTATACCAGTAGTCAGAGTTGCTTTTAGTGTTTCCAGAGGGTACTGCATTCAAACTTTGCCTAACACTGCCGCAGAACAATCTGAGGTCTGCCCACTTGCGTTTCATGTTACAAGCACAAACAACGTCACTGATGATGCAATTACGGATAGGACAATTCTTCAATCCCTAGTGGATGGTACACATGCATGTTCCATATGGTATACTAGGCCATTGGCCCGTCTTCATCTGTCAGTCTTCACCCACGTGGGCACTGCTAGGCTCGTCATTCGATACGTGGTTGGCCTATCAATTATATTCTAGTGATAACAATGTTATTCTATAATGGCTACACTACACCTGGCAGATACATGGATGAGTCTCTAGGGGAGAGCTGACCAGCAACTCCCAAGATCCTCCACCTATGGTTTGTGCTATAATTTAGACTACTCACTGCAGAAATCACGTGACCCACTTATGAGGGTGTGATTGCCTTGCCTTCTGATCTTAGTGATCGATCGGGGTGTAAAGGTTTTATGGTCGGTGGTCTCGGCTTGGATGGTATTGTGGCATGCAGGGGTCTCAGGATGAAAGTGCTGCCAAGTTGTATTTCTTATGCAGGAATTGTTGGGGCAGGAGGGCCTTGCCATCGGTTCTGTGCTTGCTGGGCGCATTCCTCCCTGCGTGCGAGGGCCTGTAATTCTTTGGAACAATGTAGGATTTCATGGGCTGTGTGGGACCTGGCTGGGGTGTGGGTGCTTGCGCTCATGCGAGAGACCTGATATTCAAACACCTAATACTATTTGCTGCCCTTGAGCCAACTTGAGCCGCCGCTACTCGCATCCACGAGGAGCCTAGAAGCCTGCAGCACTACACAGTGCAATCTGATTGGCTGACTCAGAGCCTTCCTCCCAGGACGACCTGAGCGGGAAGGCTAAGCCGGCCTTATTCGAAGGCCGAGTTCTAAGGCTGCCACTTCTCAGCAGCGCGCCGCTCCCCTGCCCCAGCAGACACACCCAGAAGGTAAGCTACCTGGCAAAATGCTGGTTCCTCGGCTCATCCCGCAGTTGTGTATCAACCATATGCACGCCCTCTAAACTGGCAGTCAAACCCACCTCCAGCCCACTCGCCTGTATGCTCCATCGACTCAGAACACGCACCACCCCGATAGACCGCTGCTCCCTGGCTAGAGATGGAACATCCAGGAATGCCTTATTAGGCAGCCGCATCCAACTCCCCCCCCCCACCCCTCCCATCCGAACACCACAATTCACGCCCAGACAATCAGGCATACGTGAGTTCCACACATCCCCAGCCTGTTCCGAAGATCCGACCCACAGCCACCTCATGCAGCAGCACTGCCTCGATTCGCTGCAGAGATCGCCATCACCCATCTCCCCTCACACGGATGACATGGAACTCTTCTACCACGGCGACCGCTAGCCCACCGCACATGTCCCTCCCTGCCTCCGGATCTCATGCTTCATCTCACAAAACATCTGCTGTGGCCCGACCTAAGTTAAGGGTTACTGACCTACCACCCCAACTCAAGAACAGGGGCAATCCCCCATTCTCTTTTGCCAGTACTGGACTTCCGCCACCGGCTGCACTCCTACAACATAGCCTCATCCCCTGGACACTATGTTGGTCACTAAACAATTGGGTCGTGACGCAAATAATGATACTTCCAATGTTCACCTGGCCACTACTGCTAATGTTGCTTGTGATATGAATGATGACACCTCAAATGTTCACTTGGCCACCACCGCCGTTACCAGTGCTAGTGTTGCTCATAAAGTCAATAACACCACAAATACTTATGTGGTTAACACTGCTAATGTTGCTCACCACGCAAATGTTCCCATCACTAATGCCACAACTCCAAATGTTGTTCATAACCAACCACAACATTGCCATTGCGCCCACTCTTAGTACCCCCATTGGTGCTGGCCCAACAATCTATGCACCCTCACCCTCCTATCCACAGACCACACTAAGTTGTGCACTAATCAATGCCCGCTCCCTCCCAGTTTATGCCTTAGACATTCACGAATTGCCCACCACCCACAATCTTGATCTCCTATTAATCTCTGAAAACTGGCTTCATGAAGCCGCAGGCCCATCTATCTCACTAGCACTCCCTCCAGGGTACACCATTTTCAGACAAGACCGCCCCACCACTAAGAGGGGAAGGGGTAGCCCTCACAGCAAGCAAGTCTATCCCCATCAGACAGATCGTCACCGCCTTTGAAGGAAATAGCAACCTAGTTCTAAAACTGTCCACATCCCACAACTGCACCGTCATGCTATACATTGTCTACAAGCCCCGAGGCAGACTTCCAAGAAACGCTCATCCAACTCCCATCGGACAACCTCAAGACGTCCTCCAAGGTCATCCTCCTAGGAGACCCGATTCTAGGATTCAATGAGCCCAGAGATCCTCATCACTCGCTAAAGCTTTAAAAACATCCTAGGCTTCAGGGAATCCATCACAGAGCCCACACACATCAAAGGCCGTACCATGGACTGGCTTTCCAACCATAACTGCCCACCCTCCATTATTTCCATCTCCCCCTGGACTGATCATGACATCACCCTCCTCAATCTCTCCCAAGAAAGAGAACCTCTGCACCACTCCCCTCCCACCGACATTAGCTAGAAGCTCCCACAAGCTCACCAAAGATGGACTACTACCCTACCTTCAGGCCCAAGCCCTCAGGCCACCTTTCTCCAACAACCCAGAAATACTAGCAGAAATATACACCACCACACTAAAACAGGCAGTTGGACAATAGCACCACTAGCACCGCGAAAAGCCAAACCCACAAAACACCAACACATGATCTCCTAGATCTCTGCTCAATGAAAAACGTACCGCTTTATCCGCCTGGCAAACAACCTAGACTGCTCTAAACAAGAGTTCAACAAACTTTCTAGAGAACACAAAAAAGCAATCATGCAAGCCAAGGTCACATGCTTTAATTCCAGGATTTCCAATGCCAAGTCTGACGCAAAAGAGGTTTTTGCCATCCTCGGGGAGCTGTAAACTCCCATCCCCCAGGCCATGACCAAGAATGAAGTCTGGTGCACAGTGCACAGATATACAGTCAACCATGCTTAGCAAACTAGACCTACAGCATAACAGAATCCATACCAACCAGCTCACCCTGACGCCACCAGCCCTCCAATCACAACACTCATAACACACCACTCTTCTTTTTCAAGGAAGTGCTCACTCATGAAAAGGAGCAAACCCTTGGACTGTAAAGGTGACATATGCCCTGCCATAATCAAAGACTATGCAGCCACCCTTGTGCCATTCCTTGCAGCATTCATTAATGGCTCTTTTACCATGTGGACCGTCCCCTCCAGCATTAAGGAAGCTTGGGTACAGCCCCTTCAAAATCACTCAAGCCTGCACCCCCTAATAATTATAGAAACATAACCGTCCCTTTCCTGCTAAAAATCTTAGACAAAGCCTACCTACAGGTACAACAATTCCTAGAATCTAACTGAACCCTAGGTCTACGACAGTCTGGCTTCCGCCCGGGCCATGGCACGGAATCTGCCTTGCAAATTTCTAAAAAACCAGCTAGACAACATCAAGGACACAGGCCAACTTGCCCTGCTCTACAACATCTTTACCAGACCTCTGTTCAACATCCTGGATTCCCTAGGCATAGCATACACTAACTATTCCGGCGACATCCATGGCCTCCTCCCCAGTCCCTCAACTCAGCCTACTCCACCATCCAGGCCTGGATGGCAGCAAATTGGCTATGTCTCAATTGAGACAAAACTGAACTCCTACTGGTAGGACCGTGCTGCGTTCTGAAACCTAGTAAATGATGACGGCGGCCATCTTGAAGAAACAATAGACCGCTGATGAGAAAGCAGAGCTCAGCCTAGTGGAACATTCTAATGGAGTCTCCATCAGTACCAGTGTTTCCAGGGGCAAACACTGACACTCTGACCCACCCTGCCTCTCCATGAGAATTAACAGAACAAGCGCCTCAAGACCCACCAGAACACCCTACTCTAACCGACTGATGGTCCCTAGAGTAAAACGAGCCAGGGCTGGCGGGGCAAGCTTCCCATACATTGCACTAGGCATTGGAACTCTCCCACACACTATCAGAGCTGAACCCTCACACCCTGCTTTCCGCAAAGCTCTCAAAACTTGTCTAACCAACAAACTGTTGATTTTGCCTGCAATATATGCTATACTGTATGTTTCATGTAACTAAGCCGCCTTCCTCTAACAGTGCTGCGATGCCCACAGGCTGATTGTGCACTTTATAAATGTAAAAAATACAGCCATTTGTCTAAGATGGTGTTAGGCAGAATTCTCAGAAATGTGCTTAGTCCTCTCTACATTAGAGACCCCCAGCGCTTTTGCTGGACTCTCGGACTATTCAACCTGCGAGAGAGACTTTTTCCCCACTCTCTCATGTAATTTTCTGTGATTTAACACCGTTTCATTTTGGTTTTGGAGTCGGACAAACTAGATGGGCATCATCTTTGCATTGTGACTCACAGCACCTTCAGTGCAGTGGCACAGGGAAGTCTCCTAGATTTCCCAAAGGTTTAAATACCTTCTCTTGGATACACTACTGTTTCCAAGAACTTTCTAGACCCAGCACACACTATCTTACAATAGGGTGCTGGAGGGGTTACTTAGTATCCCCTTTAATTTTATGTTATCCTTTCTACAATTAACGGCTGGTGGCAGTGGTTTAACTTTTAACTACCATTGGGAGTTTTTACCGCGGGTTGCATTCCAAGCAAGGCACCCATGGGTGCCCATTTTGTCAAAATGGCCTGGTCTTTTTTCACCATTTCTTGCTGGAATGGTCCTTCTTGAGATTTACTCTGCGCGCCTAACCAGGTTTGGTCCCTTTGTTCGTTTTGTCTTTGGCGGGATTCACGAGTGAAGCCCGCCCCTGGCTCCAGTATGTGGGGCATGAAGTGAGGGAGGTGCCTAAAACTCCCTATGCTTAATCCCCTTGGTTACAGGAATGCACCCAAAGGTGACTGCCCGACAAGAACAGCCATCCTGCTGTGTGATTGAGAGATAGGCTGGAAGGAATGGGAGAAAGCTGCACAAAAGGTGAGGCTTTTTGGCTTGGAAGGCTGAGTCGACCACTGGACGAAGGTATCCGAAGAAGAACTTGGAAGAGGCGCCTGCTGCAACTCCTGGGCCATTTGATTGCCCGGTGAAGCCTTGAGTTGGTGGGACCAATCAACTTCAAACTGAACTCGTTTGGACATCCTATCGGAGCTGGATGTACTTCCACTGCTGCTGGAACCAAAGTGTCAGGGAGAGGAACACCAAACTGAGTGCATCACTTTTAAGACGGACCCAAGCTGCTGGAAGATCCTCTAGACTTCCAGTAAGCAAGACTGACCAAGCCTGAGCCACCTCAACAGAGTGCTGGATGTGGGGAAAGTCCAGAGTTGTGTCCGTGCGACCGCGGTGGTGCTATTTGCTGAGACTCAAGGAGCTAAACCAGCGAAGTGCAGCTAAACAGAAGTTGGTCCTTTTCTGCCGCCGACCGTCCCGTTGTCTGGTAGCAGTCCCCAGAAGACCTCCCTCTTGTCCCCACAACCGAGGGCCAGGCAAAACAGGATCTATAGAGCCACACAGGAACAGAAGACGGCTGGAACCATTTCTTCTAACCAAAAGGTACTGTACAGTGTAACAGTACTCTCGTCTTGTAGCCTTTCTTGATCTCAGTTGAGACTTGTCTTGGTTAGTTCTGTAGAGTTGCTTGCATCTTCTACCCCTCACAAGCCCCCAGCTTGTGACCCTACATTGATTCTACTTTTTCTACAAAACTTCTAAAACATTGTGCAAGACTTTTACTTACCTGTAAGAAGTGCTTCAGCTCACCTAGACTTTTGCCCAATTAACATGGGCTGGCCTGGCTCCCTCAATGACTCTTCTCTCCCCTGCTTGTGTCTTACCTTCCTTCCAGGAAAGGGTTAACTTACTTTGCATTGGGGGTTCAAAAGTACTTACCTGCTTCAGAATGTGTGTGTGATCTCTTGTTTTATTCTGAAATCTCTTTACTTTGACACTCATTTCAGTATTGCTCTAAATGAAATGTACCAGTGGTATATTAACGTCCAAGCTATTAAAGTCACCTGAGGATGTAGGAAGTGTGTGTGCCATCCCAAATGGGTATTTGCTGATTTAGAGAAACTAAGTGTATTTTGGAGTGTATTTGTGCATTACTACTATATTGCCTCTTCTGAAGAAGGCTTATTCAAACTGACTGTTGTATGGAAGGAAAGGTCCTTGAAACCCCCTCCCCTCCCTTCCAACCTACGTGTGGATTAGGATTCATCCACCAGCCACCCATGCGCCTGTGGCCAGGTATGCGGGATGGCTGCGCGACGACCCATATGTATGCACACATTGGCCAGCAAGCTGATCCCAGACTCCATTTTGTACCATAAACCAGACTCCGTTTTGTACATTGCACCACCGGCCTCATGGACAAAGGTTGCCTACAGAGCTGCAGCTCTCCCCTCGAGATCGCGCACAGCAAGCGAGTCACATCCCTCACCCTCCTCCCTCTTGCATGTCTTCCAGCAGACCCGTTCCCACGGGAGACTAAGCGTGAACAAGCTACATGACAAACAGTGTATCTTTCACCTTCCGCAGTTCATCGCTGACCAATGAATGACCGGACAAAGGCTTGGGTTTGAAGACAACCATTCATCTGCCCAATCATGCCCAGTCCCATTGTAGACCCCACATTTTGACATCCACTGTGGATAACCCCCCCTAACCTTGCTCCCCTTTTGAAGTAAAAGATAACAGATCTCCCGCCTGTGTGCCACCCTGTTTCAACCACACTGTTAAGCAATCTGCAAAGGTTATAAATCCCATCCTGTCGGAATGTATGAAGGGGCTGATTCTAGGAAACGAAACAAGAAAGATATTCACCTATTTTACTGCACGTAATGACATTGGTCATATGTCTAGGCCCCATACTATTGAAGGAATATTGTTCTTTGAAAAACCTACCCTAATGTATGATATGTTAATTTACTTGTTCGAGATAATGCATGGTACACCATCCAGATGCTCACTGGCTTTTCAAATATACACGTGTGTTCACAAACATGTTTAACTTACATACGGTTCTAAATGTATATAATGCAAGACAGTAAAGCCACAAGGCTGTTATATATAGGCTTCACTTTATAACAAATGGTGCTCATGATAAACGAAAACATGCAAGCTATATGATCACAGTTTGCATATTATTCAATGTACCTACAACCACATTGGCATAATTCTACCTCGCATTCTAATGATTCGTATGTAACCCATCAAAGTAGATTTGCTAGAGTCCACAGGGCAAACACTGCGCCCCTCTCTCTCCTCTCCTGCAGGGCCATGCACTCCGCCCTCACCTTCCTCCCCCTCAGGCCAGGCTGACATTTAAAGGCCCTTGTTTCACGGACGATGTGATGCTACATATATAACCCCTCACCCTTCCCCCTGAGACTGCACCAAGTATCCACCATCCCCCAATCCCCCAGACCTAAAATAGAACCATAAACTTGCTCCACACCCCAGACTCTGGTTAAAGAAATATGGGCAACAAGCCTCTCATCCCACCACCTTTTTATGTGCCCTCTGACCAGGTAGTATCCCAGCTCACCCCAACCCTGACTGAGCATGGTGGCAATATATTTACTCTTCTACTAACATACTATAAGGGGGTCCCCCACTAGGTCTAACGTAGAAGAGTGATAGAGGTATCCCTGAAATGTGACCCCTGATAAGCCACCTGAACCCGTGAAGCAGTCCATTTATTGTATAGTATTTTTATGATGATGAAACACGAACACCACAAGTTATGTGCTATTTTTCTTGTGATGTTAGAATAACGATTTGTAGGATTTACAGGGCATTATTAATTATAGTCAACCCTGAATGAGAGTGCGTGGCCACAAGGGCAAATGTTAGTAAAGCCGAGATGCATCAACTAGACATCGCCTGACCCAGCGCTCCACCCAGACGAGTCCAGCGGACCTACAAGCATCACCATGACACCACGTGGAGCCTCGCCAATCTTGAAGCTTCGACCCTACATATTCCATACCATCTACTCCCCGTTGCCCAATCTCATCGATTCATGTAACCCCTAGTTCTACGTCATAGGTGATGTGGTTTTGTAACAAAACGAAGATGTTCTCCGATGCTTGGCAGAGCAATCTCTGCGTTTGCAGAGTTCTCTGCTTGCCCTATTTGGTTTTGGATAAACTTTACATTTTATATTCACCCGCACTTTGTCTTGGTCTCACTCCCTTCTGGGGTGTGTCCATTATTGACTCTCATTGGGGAGTTTGTATTGCATTTGGGTGGGGCGGGGGGGGTGGGGGGCGGGGGATGTTCACTTGCACTGTTAAATTAATAATGGTTTAATCAAGAAACCTTGAGTAAGTGTTTATTTGGATACTTGTCACTGTGAATGTTTGCAACTCCCCTACTGCTTACATTGACCTCTCTTGAGATAAGCCTGGCTGCTCAGCCACACTACCAACCTGTGTAGTTCAGACTTATACCAAAGGTTAGGTCCCTATTGCCAGGAGGTCACGGTTGTTGCAGTGCACCCAAAGGGTACTGCGCTAAATCTTGCCTAACAGGTGGCGTTTGCATTTGCATTTCTTCCATAGCTCCCAATACATGCATTACAATGATTGTTCACCCCCTTTGTGTATACCCTGCTCCCCAAGTGTGCCTTCTAACCTCTGTACCTTATTTGGTATCGCTTAAGGGGGTGAGAAGACACATCTCCTCCCCACCGATCCCCCCCTTTCGTTACTTCTACAGAAGCAAATTCCCAAATAGGTTCCCCCGGGGGCCCGCGAGTTGATCTATATTACTCTGCATTCCTTCTTGATTTCTCTTCTAGTTTTAGCTTATACGTACGGCAGTGAATCTTTAATTGGGACCCCATGCTCTACACATCTCGCAAGCTCATCCTGGCCTCGGCGTATTCTTCTGGTGCACATGTCATGTAAATGCATCCCCAGCTAGGTCAACCCAATGTTCGGTGTAGGTCTTGAGGTCAGGTTGGGGCTTGGTGACAGTGGTGGGGGGGTGTAAATCTCAACCATAGGTGTTTTATTTGGTTTGTCTGTCTGGGTACTGCTCTCTTTGGAAACACAAGGTGCTCTGGGTGTTAACCCAACCAAGACCATCATTGCGCTGTTTGACACAACATCGGAGTCCCATCTGACACGTGCAAAAAATAACCAAAATAAAAATGACAGGAACCAGCATCTTCTCCATCGCCCCCAGCCAGGATGCAACCCAAGACTAAGCCAGATCAAACCAGTCGTCCTGTATGCCCGCTTCTTTCTTCATGCGTACCCCCAGGTTGTGTACAGCCTCGATGACGTGTGACAGTGAGCCATTCCCGTCATCTTCGGGAGGCACTAAAGTGCAACAAGAATCGCCCATCTTTATGCACACACTACCTTCCATGGCAGTAAGAATGTCCGGACGTACCTATTTTGCATTGTCATTAGTCTTAGGGCCCGGAGTTCCACCTTTACAATGTTGAACCCATGTTCAGTTTCGTTTGCCAGTGGTATTAGTAACCAGCTGACAATTTGCAGCCATTTGGCATTGGCCGCTGCTTGCATCCACGGCCAGCATCAATGAGGCGAAAAGAGTTTCTGCTTTGCTAAAGAACCGATATTCACATGGTATTTTGCTGAGCAGGGTTGCCTAATCTTGGGACAGAAAGTTCAACCTCTTCTTCCTTTTAAGATGTTCACGCTTTTCTCTCTGGGAGGATGCAGAACTGTGGTGCTGGCAAGGTGTTTTTTTTCTTCAGGCGTTGGCATGGGGGTAGGGCAAACATTTGTGATGGCCCCCCATGCAGGTGTGCTTCTAGGATTACCAGTAGTGCTGAGTGTAGTGTGGCCAGTGAAAAATAGGAAGGAAGTGCAAGTACGCTTGTTGGAGACACACCCAGTAGTAATGCATCACTGCCGCCGTGCCTTTGAGATCAGTAATTTTTTGTTGCACTGTTCATTAGATCCTATTGTAAGCAGAATTGCATGCAGTACTCTGGGACCACCACATACAATTAATACTATAGGTGTAAGCAAAACCAACCTTTGGTATAAGTCTGTACTACACAGTTTGTGGTAGCGAGCTGAGGGTACTGCATGCAATTCTGCCTAACACTGGTGGCAGCAGTGGGATGAAAGGGAGAAAACTTTAAAAAGACGAGTCTCTTGGACTGGAAAGCAGAGTCGACCACTGGACTGAAAGAACGGATGACGAGCTAGAAAAGGACGGCTGCTGTAATTCCTGGACCATTGGTTTGCCCGGTGAAGCCCTGCTGCAGGTCCGAATCGCCAAGTTCATCTCGACAGAGAAGCCCCTTCAAGTTAGGCTTCTTTCTTTGAGTTGGTGGGACCAATCAACTCATAAGCCACCCGGATACTATTCTCAGAGCTGGTTAGGATTAACCAGGGGGAAGACACCAGCTTGTGTGCTTGATGACAGCTACTCCAAACAAAGATCTTCCTTTTTGCCAGCTTCTTTGACCCCGTCCCTGTGCAGTGCAGAAGTCCGCCGACATCCTCCCTCTTGTCCCCACGATTGAGGCTCAGGAACAGTGAGATCTGCAGGAATTGCCAGGAACCAACGTCTCCTGCTGCATCTTTTTCTTCATATTAAGGTACTGTGCCAACCCGATTGAGAGAACTTACCTCTCGCGGTGAAAGTTCGTGAAACTTTACCAACTTTCAGGCCTAATAAGCTTATGACCCAACACATGATTCTTTTTCGTACAAACTACTTCTGAGAACTTTGGCAAAGACTTTACTGTTTACTACAAGAACTGCTCTTCCCTATCCAAGACACTAGCCCATTGACTTTGGCCTAGGCCTATTGAACTGAATTGAGTCCTCTAGTGAACTGAAACTATTTGCATTTACTAAGAAAGTATGTGTGATCTATTCTATTAACTTGTGCCTTTTAACTCCCATTCAAAGAAACTGAAATGCCATTTTGCTCCTATTTCAGAAGAGCCTAAATTACTCAGAAACCTATTGGTTTGGTATTCAAGTATGTGTGTATAATATTAATTTGCCTCCTTCTAAAGAATGTTTTCTAAATGACTAATACATTAATAAGTGTCTTACCAAGAAACCTTGAGAGTAAGTGTACTTGAACCACTGTGATTGTAAGACCTCTCTGTAACCTCTTTTACTGCTCACATTCCCTCGAGATGAGCCTGCTGCTCAGCTCACTACGAAAAACTGTAGTACAGACCTATACCAAAGGTTGGTTTGGATTACACCTGTAGTCCTAATTGTATGTGGTGGTCCCAGAGGGTACTTCATGCAATTCTGCCTAACACCTACAGGTATCGTTCCAGCACTGTAAAAGCAAAGTTCATATTTTTCTTCTCTGTGCACTTTACTAGTTTTTCCATTGCTTCAATCCATGTTAGTTTTGCGATTTGTTCAGTCCAGAATTGTGCGCATGCCACTTCCACCCTTGCCAAGACCCCTTCTTCGTATCCCACGAGGCCCTCTTCCATGCAGCTCACTACTATTGCTTCTTGCCATTTATTATTCGAGTATTTAAGTCCTTCTATTACCAGATAAGGTATCGTTAGGCATTGTTTGCTTTTTGGATTGTTGTTGTATTTCAGGCGATCGGCATCCACCACTTTGAGTCTCACATTATGTGCCTGGAACTTCCCTTTGAGCCTACACAGCACAATGTGTACTAGGCATTGTGCCTCTATAACTGGTACTACCTGTGCTAGTAGGACCTTGGGTGCTCCTGACACATGCAGGTCTAATGAACACACATAGCAGCTATTATTCACTATTATTCACTCTTTCTTCCCACCGCTCAGATCAGTGTACCAACTGTTAAACAGTTCAAGGTGATTTACATCTTCTATAGCATCTAAACCAAGTCCACTATAGGCATCATATTTTTGCCTTTGAGCTGGTCTCTTTGTACATGTGGGTAGCCCTCTATATCCATTCATTACTACTGTTGCATTATTTACATCAGCGTCATTGATACATTTGGGAAGCAATAGGGGCCTAGCAATGTATTCTAATATTCCAGTTGGAGGGGTTGAGGTGTTCTCATTTTGGGGCATAGGGTTGTACTTTGGGAGTGATCCATTCGGTTGTGCGTTATACTCTGGGACCAAAACACATTTCTTTACCTCTGTGGATGCATGTGAGCCATAATTTACAGTAAGGTTATATGCACTTCATGCGCCTCCCAACCCCATTTTAAATTACCCTCTCATATATAAATACTCACTAAATACATTCCTAACCATGGAAATACAAAGACTATAGCTACTAAATGCATAGCACACATGAATACAAAAATCAAGAACAAACATCAAAATGATAACGCTTTCTAATATTTACCGAGTGGTTTGAATGTGGTGGAGGCATTAGCTCATATTGAGTGATCTGAGGCCAGCGTTTTTGCATGTGCACAGGTTTGGGAAGGAGCTTTACGCTATGGCAGTGGGGTATGCAGTGATAAAATCGCAGGAATAATGTTGCCTGTACAAAAATAATTGCGGCAAAACGCTGTGGTTTAACCCGTTAAAGGTGTAACCCATTACACCATTTAAGGGGAGCGGGGTAGAGGGGGTGTCCCCCGCATCCTTTACATGGATTGCAATGGCAAAACCACAACCTTTTTGCCGTGATATTTTGTGTCCACAGCCCTTTTTGCAGCGATTTTAACACATGGAAGCGGCAGTGGGGAAAGGCAATGCGGTAGATGCCCACGCCAATCTTTAAAGTGCTGGTGCAGCTCCTGAAGGGGCTTTCTGGACATCAGACAAGTGGTTCGAGAACCGGAGGCCCTTCACTTTGATGGCAAGAGGAGTTGCATAGACCACTTCAAAGAGCCAGTTGAACCTGGGGCTGTTGCACCTGCGAACAAAGAACCAAACGTAGACAAGTTCTCCTGGCAGCAGCGGTTGAGTGGGCGTGGACCTGTTGTGGAGCCAGCTGTAGATCCTGGGATGTTTTCTGATCGTGGTGGTGCGTGTAAAGGACCCCCTGGAGGGGGGTGTCTGTACTACTGCTCTCTATATGGCAGAGGAGAGGCACAGAGGACCCCAGTCAAGATTCTCCATTGTTGGTAGCAATGGACGAGCAATCAAGACCTAGCTTCTCAGGAGGTGACACAGGCTGGTTCTTAAGTACAGTGTAGTCCCCAAGCACCCAAAAAGGAATGTCCACACACTACAAGTTAAAACACAGCGCTTTATATAAATAAGGTTCAAGGTTATATACACACTAACGATAATACACTTTGTGCTTCGACAAATCTAAAATGGTAAATATATACAGTTCTAGGTGGTACCATGATTACTGAGATTCCATTAAAATGCACCAACTGTCTGTTCAAATAGCATACGAATCAACACAGCAAAAACGATATCAAGCATAGATTTAGGAGGAAGACAAGTTGGTTAGACAATTGGCAGAATACTGAGCCCTTACCGTTAGGCACAGTTCTGTATGAAGATTCCCCCACACCCCCACACCACCCCAACCCCACCTGGGGCAACCTGTAAATTAAGATGCACTACACGCCCTGTCTATGTATTGTCTATTTGAGTCTTTTCTTCTATAGTTCTGCAACCCAAATGTACCTTGTGTTGGAGAGTTTGTCAGGGACTCGACAGGCCCTTCTGGAGTGCACTCCCTTTCAGGCAGGAGCCACGGTTCGTCGAACTTCCGAGATGAAGGAAAGGTGAGCGTTGTCGTTGAGGCAGCAGCTTCGATCTTCGCGGTGCTCGTTAACGAAAGCTTGTGAACGTCCTGTGAAGAAGAGGGGTGCGGTGTACCTCGACAACGAGTGTTCGTTGCTGCAAAGTGTAAATGAAGAACTTTGGCCCAGCAAGGGCGTTGGCGAACGGGACGTGAACACTGCTGGCTTCAGTAGCTTCGTCCGCATCTGAAGTCTTCGTGTGGCAGGAAAACCTCCGGCGGATTCTCCTGGGTTGTCGATGGTCTTGACTTTCGCCAGCAGGACGAAAGCGGTCGACGACGATGATGATGATGATGAAGGGAGTCCTTGAATCAAATGTTCTTAGGCAAAGGGAGCACGGCGGCCCCGGACGGCGACAGCCGACGGATGGCTGTTCAGTGCTTCTCTTCTTTCTCCTCTGCAGTCCCTTCTTCGGTCAGCAGTCTTTCGTAGATCTGCCTACCAGGGAGCTTTGGCAAAGATCAACTGGTGCACGATGGTCCCTCGTAGCTCGGGGAGAGTTCTCCTAGCCAGGTCATCTCTTGGATCAGTTCTTGAAGGCACAGCTGCTTTCAGATTGCAACGAAGGGAACAGTGTCGGTTCCTCTTCTTCCGGCTTTGAGAGTAAGCATCAAGTATCAACTTCAGCTTCTGAACGATTTCTAGCAGTGAGAGGCCCCCAGATGAACAAGTTCTTACCTTGTAACTTTCTTTCGATGGGATGTTCCTCCGACGCATTCCTTATCTTTGATAATTCGTCTCCAGCTTGCTGGCCTCGTAAGTTTTCTCTGTAGAGGGCGCTGCGCGTCGACGTCCGCTGAGTCGATGTCCCTCGACAGCCAACATATCGGCGCTGACGTCACCATGCCCATAAATAGCAATACTCGGCGTCCGTTGCTCAGTTCCGTTTTGTAGCATAAGATAAGTCATGCCTGAATTAGTTATTAACCTTGAAGGAGCGTAAGCTGCAACCACAAGGGAAGTATTACTGGGGGGATGGATGGGAGGGGCGGTAAGGAATACGTCGGAGGAACATCCCATCGAAAGAACGTTACAAGGTAAGAAGTAACTTGTTCTTCGAAGGGATTGTGTCCTCCCGATGTATTCCTTATCTTTGATAGACTCCCATAGCAGTGGCATGTAATTGGAGGTGGGAGTAATAATGTCATGTATCCCTTTTAGGAATGAACCGAATGTAATACGGCTTTGCTATCTGGTCTCTTGACTAGTGGAGGAATCCAGGTTGTAAAATCTTGTGAATGTATGTGCGGACGACCATGTGGCAGCCACACATGTGTCTCGGACCGGTACCCCTTTTTGGAGGGGCGAAGAGGCTGCGATACCCCTGGTTGAATGAGACCTAAGATTTTGGGGTGGCTCTTTCCCTGCCAGTTTGCAAGATTCCAGAGTGGCCAAAATAATCCACCTGGAAATGGTCTGTTTTGTTATGGGTAGTCCCAATTTGTGACCTGAGTATCTTACAAACAGTTGGTCTGCTTGCCTAATCCTAGCCAGTCTGCTGATGTAAAAGCTTAGAGCTCGCCTGGGGTCCAGCCTATGTAGCCTTTCTTCCTCTTTCCCCGGATGGGGAGGAGGGTAGAATGAAGGTAAGGTAATTTTCTGAGTGATGTGAAATTCAGAAACCACCTTTGGGAGGAAATTAGGCTTCACCTGTAGGACAACTTTGTCCTTATGGAAAATTGTATGGGGGGGTTTACAAGAAAGAGCTTGTAATTCGCTCACCCTCCTAACAGATGTTAGTGCTACCAATAGGACAGTTTTAAGTGTGAGAAATCTCAGCGAACAAGAGTGGAGTGGTTCAAAGGGAGTACCCATTAGGAAATGTAAGACTAAATTTAAGTCCCATAAGGGAACTTGGAATGGTCTTGGAGGATAAACATTAGTTAATCCCTTGGGAAATTGTATTACTAGGGATAGTTTGAAATACGATGGTTCCTCCGCAGTGCGCTTGAAGATTGATAGCGCTGCGAGATAGCCTTTTACAGTGCCAACTTGAAGACCTGAGTTTGCCAAGTAGAGTAGAAACGATAACACTGTTGGTGTACCGCATGAAAAAGGGTCAATATTCTCTTCTCTACACCAGCTGCAAAATTTGTTCCAACGGCAGCGTTATAAAGACTTTGTTGCTGGCCTTCTGGCCGAAAGCAACACCTCCATGACATCATCAGGGAGGTCCCAATCCTTGTACCTCACCCTTTCAGAAGCCAAGCGTGAAGGTTGAAGGTTCTGATGTCTGGATGGAGAACCTGACCTCCCTTCTGTGAGAGAAGATTCTCTTTGAGTGGAAGACTGATTGGAGGGCAGATGGACATATCTAGAAGGTTCGGGTACCACGTTCTCCTTGCCCAGTCCGGGGCAATTAGGATCATGGTTTTCCGGAATCTTCTCAACCTCCTGATCATTTGAGGAATAACAGGGACTGGTGGAAACGCGTAAAGGAGTGGGAACTCCCAGTCCACTACGAACGCGTCCCCTAGAGCCCCTCTCGGGGGAAATTCCCTTGAACAGAACAGATCGCACTTCCTGTTGGCGCTGGTGGTGGACAGATCCACCTGAGGGGTTCCCCAAAGGGCGAAGATCTCGAAGGACTTCCTGAGCTAGCTCCCACTCTTGGGAGACTGTGCTCTGCCTGCTCAGAGCGTCCGCTGTCAAGTTCTTCTCTCCGGCTAGGTGGACTGCTGATAGAGAGATTCCTTCCTGAATTGCCCAAAGCCAGAGCTGCATTGCCTCTCTGCACAGTGGCAGTGACCCTACGCCTCTTTTGTTGAGGTAGTGCATGGCCACTGTGTTGTCCGTCATTATCAGGACATTTCTCCCCTGTACTGATGGCAGGAAAGCTTTCAGCGCTAGTCTGATCGCTCTCAGCTCCAATAGGTTGATGTGTAGTCTGGACTCCGA
This sequence comes from Ambystoma mexicanum, assembly GCF_040938575.1. NCBI lineage: Eukaryota > Metazoa > Chordata > Amphibia > Caudata > Ambystomatidae > Ambystoma > Ambystoma mexicanum. The sequence continues at coordinate 1,392,521,505 of NC_090924.1, forward strand.
TGGAGACCAACGACCGCTGATGGTCAAGTCGTTGGCATGGGCTCCCCACCCCGTGAGTGAGGCGTCTGACTACAGTTATCTCCGGCCATGGTTGCCAAAACAGTTCTCCTTTCAAGAGGTTGTCTGGATAGGCCCACCATTGAAGGTCGTGGGCTACCTTGTCCGGAATCCGGAGGAGATGTCATTCTTCCTGAGTATTGTGACAACTTGGTCCTTAGTGCCCGATGGAGAGATCTCATTCTCAGGCGAGCCTCTGGCACAAGGAAGATGCAGGATGCCATGAGGCCTAGCAATCTCAAAAAGTCGAAGGCTGGGAGATGTTGGGCATTTTGAAACTTGTCGACCATCTGCAGAATATCTTGAGCCCTCACCTCTGGTGGCGAGGCTTTTCCCAGGGAACTGTCCAGGACCGCTCCAATGAACTGGAGTCTCTGTGATGGTATCATCTGTGACTTCTTTAAATTGAGGGAGAAACCCAGTTTGTGAAGAAAGTGGCAGACATAATCTAGCTGGATCTGAGCTTGTTCCGAAGATACAGCTCTGATCAGCCAATCGTCCAGGTAGGGGTAGACGTGGATCCCTTCCCTCCTTAGACTTGCAGCCACTACCGACATTAGCTTGTACCAGCCCTTGTTCCTCTCCGCTACAGGTACCGGTTCTATGGCACCTTTCTCTAGCAGGTCTACAATTTCCTTTCCTGCAAGAGGAGCGAATCTGGAACTTTTAGAGAGCTGTGCCTCGGTGGATGACTCAGGGATGTGTAGGAAGGGTAGGCAGTAACCCTGGGCAACTGTCTCCAATGCCCAAGCATCTGACGTAATAGCCTGCCATTCCGTCAGATGGTGATTTAACCTGCCCCCTACAGGTGTTTTGTGTGGAAAGACCTCAGAGTGGTTTGGGAGCGGCTGATGCAGATGCCGAGAGTAAAGAAGCACCTGCTGCTTCTGCGGCCTTAGTACTTTTGACCCGTCCACCTCGGGTGGATCTCCTTTGGCCTCTTTGAGCCAGCTGTCCTCTGCCTTTCCCGAATGCGGAATAATAGCGAAAGGACTTTCCTCTCCCAGAGGTTCCTGAGGGGCGAAAAGGAGTTTGGCGGATTGCAGCTCCTAAAGATTTTGCTGCTGCTGCTTTAGATGTTTGCAACTTTTCCAGACTGTCATCAGCCTTTTTATCGAATAACGAAGAGCCGTCAAAGGGCATATTCAAAAGTCTGGCCTGTACATCTGGAGCAAAGCCAGACTTTCGCAACCACGCATGCCTGCGGATTGTAGTACTTGCCGCCATGGCCCTGCTGATACTGTCAGCGCAATCAATGCCAGTTTGGAGAGATTCACAGATGGCATCTTTGCCATCTTTAATGATGTTAAGGAAGGCTTCCCTTTCCTCTCCTTCCGGTATGCAGTCAGCCGCTGATGAAGCACAGTCCCACAGTGTGTGACTGAACCTGGCGAGCGCACAAGTGGCGTTGATGGACTTCAACGCCATACTATAAGCAGAAAAGACTTTTTGCCATAGAATCGTACCTTTTGTCATCTCTATCCTGTGGAACAGTAGGGTAAGCGGATCTGCTGCTTGATGAAGTTGCCGCTTGAACCACCAGGCTCTCTGGAGTCGGGTGTTTTGATAAATATTCATGGTCAGCCGCAGCTACTCTATACTTGGCTGACAATCTTTTATTGACTGCAGGGATAACCTCAGGAGTTTCCCAATTTGATGAAATCTTCCTTTGTAAGGCTGTATGGAAGGGGGCCCCAGGATCCTCCTGTGGACCTTTGTCTAGTATGTCTGTAAGGTCATCCTGTTGAAAAACAGGTGAAGGCGCAGACCAACCCATGAATTCAATAATCCTTGCCATTAGGGTTCTATAGGGGGTTTTGGCATGTTCCCCTGGGTCTGGTTTGACAAATTCCACTTCTGGGGAAGTGTCCAGCCCACTTGCCTCATCTAATGATTCCTGTAGGTCTTTCAACCTTCTTTCCTTAGAGGTAAAATCCTCTGAAACAGGTGGTGTGGTCCTCTGCAGCCCGAAGGGTCTTTCCTGGTCGGAATCCTCCCCTTCTTCATAGATTGAAGATAATCTGGGGTACTCTGACCTCGGAAATGGTGTAAAACCCATTTCTAAGGCAGAAGGAGTCAAACTCGTCATTATTGGGCGAGAAAACGTCGATGTCATCAACGCCGATGTGAAAGGCTTCTAATGCGCCAAGAAAGGCGTCGAGAAATCCGGAAGAGGCCTCGAAGAACTCGAGAGGATCGGGATCCTACTCGAGGATGTCGACGACGTTCTCGGCGTCGTGCCGAAGGCTCTTGGTATAACCATTGGCTGTGAAGTAGCCGTGGTTTTCTCTTATCGGCGAAGATGGTGCCTTCCTACCCGATGGCCCATGGCGCTCTCGGGTGGACTCTTTCGCCGGGTGCAACGACTCGCGGCGTTTCGATTTTTTGGGTTTTTCACCCAGGGTATCACCCTCAGCTGTATTCGTGGGGGGGGGGTCGAGGCCACTTTCTCGAAGACGCTTAACATTTTCTTCCTGAATTCCTCCCACTCAGCCTGAGAGCTGTGTTTTGTGGGGCAGGAGACCCTTTCTGGGGAAGCAGAAGATGACGAGGAAGGGGATATTTGACGTTTCTTCTTTGAGTGTCTAGATCTCGACGAGTCGTGGGAGCTACTTCGAGATCTAGAATGGGAATGCTTTCGACGGCCAGGAGACGAATGCCTCGACCGAAGAAACTTTCGAGGAGGTTTTAACTGACTTACCTCTCTCGAGCTTCCCCTTGCGCTCCTTCAAGGCTTTCGCCGTTATGGACATGCAGTCCTCACACTCCGAGCAATGGTGCTCGGCTCCCAAGCACCACAAGCAGATCCTGTGAGGATCCGTTATCAACATTTTTTGAAGCCGGACCACGGAGTCGTCTGTTCGGATGAAGAAGCCATCGAGACAGAGTTGGTTTTATTGAGTAAATATAAGAGGTTTATTCTGACTGAACTGAGCAACGATATTCCGAGGCCCCACGAAGCGCGGAAAAACGGAACTGAGGAACAGACGCCGCGTGTGGCTATTTATGGGCATGGTGACGTCGGCGCCGATACGGTGGCTGTCGAGGGACATCGACTCGGCAGATGTCGACGCGCAGCGCCCTCTACAGAGAAAAAATTTCCGAGGCCATCAAGCTGGAGACAAATTATCAAAGATAAGGAATACGTCGGAGGACACAATCCCTTCGAAATACTGTTACCTCTCATTCACTCTGCTGGGTCACACTCAGGCAACCAATCACTCAGAAGGGCAGTCAGTCAGCCAATCAGGCACACGGTGCATTCAGGCCATTCTTCTCCATCCAGAAACCCACAACACAGAATGTGGATTCGGACAAGCACTCTGCCATTCAGCACTACACACTGCATTCATACCAGTTTCGGGCAGGGCTGTCTCAGTCATTGTGTCAAACACCAGATACTAGACACCCATAACACAGAATGCGTATTCGTCACACACTCCATTCACCCAGGTCCCACCCCACGGGCGTACCCACAACTTACAGTCATTGGGAAGGCTCCAGCCAGTCGGGCCTGGATTCCTCCTAAACACCATATATGGAACTTCCGCCCAACAGCCAATTAGGGGGAAGAGACAGAGTTGGGGCTTCCCGGGACTTCTAACAGCCGATAGAAAGCAAGAGGCCACAGGGGCCATCTTGTTTCCTATCAGGAACCCACTGATTCAAATGACAGGGCCTGGGCATCCCAAAATGGAGGACGCTCAGGGCACCTGTCAAATCTGCACGGAGCTGCCACCAGCCCCTACCCTGCTCTGTGGGCCACACACAGGTTCCCAAAAACACACGAGTACAGGGTCGCACTCCCATCCATGGATGCCATAAGGGTAACCCAATGGTCTGTTCACCAAACCAAATACAGGCAGAGCCGCACCACCAGGAGTCCCACGTGAACTCCTGCGCGGAACACAAGACGGAACATTCATAAGGCAATAAAGGACAAGGATACGGAGGCCTTGTCCCTCCAATGCATTTCCAGCATCACAGTGCGATCTGTCGGGAAATGCATTTAATGGCACGTGTTAGGGTTGTTAAATAGTCTTTAAACTCGTCGCCTAGAACCGCTGCTGTCCTGTGCGCATCAAACGCTTTTCAGATGGGAGATATTGGTGTGTGCATGCGACAACCAGTTACCACCTCATGGAGAGATAGATGGTGGTCCTTGCTGGGTTTTGTGCGCAAACTGAACAGTGCCAAGGGCAGGCAGTGCACCCAGCTTTTCTTCAAATCGTCAAAAGCTTAGATAATTTACTTTTTAGTAGTCTGTTGATCCTTTCCACAACCTCGTTGGCCTGGGGTCATAAACTGTGCACATTTAGTGTTTGATGCCAAGAAGTGCAGTAATCTCCTTAAATAATTAAAAATGTGTGCCATTATCTGACCTTAACAATCGCACACGGCCAATCGGAGGAACACTTTGCGGGCCATAAATTTGGCAGTACATTTGGCATCCAGATGTGCACAAGGACCCGGCTCCACTCAATGTGAGAAGGGGCAGACGAGTAAATATCTGGACCCACTGCGCTTCTTCCCCCATGTCTGCATATTCGATATGCAACTCGTGGAACGGCGCAGTGGGGCAGGGAAGAGTGGCTCGCAAAGTTCTTCGGGTCATGTGGTGCAACTAATGACCATGTTCATTAGGTGTTCCTAGAGGTTTGTAACAAACCAATCCTCCTGTATGTCAGCGGCAATATGTTGCTTGGAGCTGTGACGGTAATGCAGCTGGTCAAATGCTATTTGGAGAAGGCTGTGGCGCATTACTATTTTTCAGGTGCACTCCTGTCTCCACAACAGGTCTCTAGGGGATTATGTGCAACCTATTTTTACCCACAATTGTTTCTCATCTGTGGCACTGCCCTGTAATTCAATAATTTGCACAATAGACAGGGCATTGTAGCCGTCGGGGGCTGACCGGTGGCATGTGTCCAGAGGACATGACATGCATTACTGATCATTGTATTTGCTTAGATTCACATGCTGTGCATACAGTCCGACATTTAGTGGTAATCGCGGGGTATTGCATCTTGTCTTTCGAGGATCAAAAGGAGACGTCGACATGGGCGAGCCTGTAACACTATCCCTAACATGACTATCCCTCGTGCGTCGAGGTCCCCCCGATAATATTTTTTCTGCCGTGAGGGAGCCTATCGTGAGTACAGAAAGAGAGAAGTAGTAGTAAGATGTCTATGTTCCTTCCATCTGAATGGGGAGGAAGGGTGGCGTATGGGAATCTAAGCAGATACAATCATCAGAAATGCCATTACAGTGAATATTGCAGCTCTACTGATGGTTGTGAATCTGCTTAGAATAACATGCTGTGCATAGACTAGGAAGCAATACCCCGAGTCGGAGGAGGGAGGCGAGAAAGAACAGTAGTGAAAAGATGTCTTGATACTGCTTGTCCCACCTGAGAATCAGACCAAGAGTGAGTATCTAGGCAGTAGTGCTTTGTAAAGGGGTGTACAGAACTCCAGGTTGCGCCTTGCAAATGGACCTGAGAGGGACATTTGCAATAGATGCTATGGAGGCCACAGTGCCCTGAGGGAGGGGGGTGGGGGTGTAGGCTTCTTTCTGCCACGTTAGTGGGGTTCTGGAAAAAAGTAGGTAGTTCCATTGATTGGTTCACATGGAATTTTGAAATGAATTTGGGCGCAATCCGTGGGCGAGTGCGCAAAAACACTTTGTCTTTGTGGATAGTGACAAATGGGTCTAGAACTGAAAGGGGCTATAGTTCACCAACTTCTTATAGAAGTGACTACCACCAGGAAGGCGGTCTTGTAGGCGAGTGCTTTAAGCCTAGCCTTATGCATTGGTTCAAAGGGAGATCCCATAAGTCTTGTTAGTACCACATTTAGGTCCCATCCGGGAACTGGGTTTGTATTTGGGGGGGGGGGGTTGGAGGGAGTTGGGGGGGGGGGGGTGGCTGAAGTCTCTTAACCTCTTCCACGAAAGCTTCAATTACTTGGATCTTCCACCACAACACTTTCTGCTCGGACGTTGTATAGGCTGAAAGTGCAGCTAAGTAGATTTTCAGGAAATTAAAAACCAGAGTCTTGAAGGTGAGTCGGGTATAATACAATATGGAGTAGGAGAGCAGCCTATGGGATTAATGCTTTTGGAAATACACCAGATGACAAAGTATTTCCACTTATTGGGGTAGCAATGTAGGCTTTCTTGCTTCTCCAAGTATGTCCATGCATCTCTGAGGAAGGTAGTTTAATTAGAGATGAGATCGACATCTCCATCAGATGGGAGAACCAGGGCTGGCGGGGCCACCAATATCATGGTAACTGGTTCCTGGTGCCTCTTGTGCACTATCTTGTTGAGTAGGGGAGCAGGGGAAAAGCGTAAAATAAATTTCCCTGACCATGTTATCCAGAGACTGTTCCCCGTGGTGGTGGTTGCTGTGGTGGCTGCAACAGTAGCAGTGGCGTGATGAGGGGTGCTGGGGAACTATTGTACTGCGGACGCACCGCCCTGGTACCATTGCAGAGGTCTCGCCCTAAGGGAAAAGGGACGACATCCTCAGATATGTCACAACACATAGCACACCCATTTCTTAGTCACCAAGAGTAAAATATCACTATTAAATGGCTAGTGACGTGTGCACATTTTGCAACTTAGCCAAGTCATCAGAGTAATCAAACGCATAGCTATCAAGTGATTTTAGGAACTGCTCAAGTGAGCAGAGAATTAAGGACCCAAATCTTCTGACTCCTTAATACTAGCTATAGGTGCCCTAAGTAGTGATATCAAACTCTTGAAACTTGATATAGAGATGGTAAAAAAATCCCTGGAGGGTGAATTTAATACAGAGAACAAGCATATGCTTTTGCCTAAAGTGGAACCTATTCCTTGTGGAGAAGTGAATGATAGATCGATTAAGTCAAGGAGCACGGACGGACTATCAGAGGATAGAAATGAAGTGATGGGTGGAAGTATGAATGAGATAGAATGTGATAGTGAGTGTGGAAAACAAAAAGTGGTATTGACAAGGAGAGAGAAAAAGACTAGCTCGCGCACTCAAAAGGGAAGCAAAGAGAAACAAATCTCGAAATGCAAAAGACAAAAAGATGAATGTGAATGTTAAAAAGGGGGCTGTTGAGAGTCCACAGAGAATGTAAGAGTATTGTAAATATTGCTGGTGAAGAGAAGTGCATTGACCTGCACCAATTGGATGAGTCCAAGGCCTTTTAAAATCTTAGTTCAGAGGGCTCGAAAGAAGACGTGTTACAACCAAAAAAATGTTTGAAAAAGAGTAAACATCTTAATTTTGGTGATGGTCCAAGTGCTAGTGGACATGGAAAAGAATGTAATCATTTACCAGCAGCAAAGAGTCAGTCCTCATTGATAAGCATGGGTACCATGGGAGTACAAACTGCCCTTTCCCAATTCTATTCTGTAAATAAGAAAAAAACTGAAAAAAAAGAAACAAATGACGATGTTGAGTAACAATCCTGATGGGAATAGAAATAATACTAATGAGATTATTGATGAACGTAACAATGTGATAGCTTGTAGAGACATTCACTCTGTTGATGAAATGATCGAAGATGTGAATGGTGATGTGGGTATAGGTACTAAGGGAGCTGCTAAATCTGCTGGTCTAGAGACTAAAGGAGTGAATAAATCTGCAGTGAAGTCAAAAAAGCAAGCCCCCAATGTGTTATCTGGCACCAATCACAAAAATGATGGAAATGAGGTCCAATCAGAATCCGAGTCGTTTTATGAAGATGATGATCCTGTGTTAGATGCTAATAATTTGGCACAGGATGTGAAACTGGTTCCCGGCATGCCGGTTATTATGGGGTGGGAAAATAATGTACAAATGAATGGTAGAAATAATTTGAACAGAACCTTTATGATGAAAATCTTTCAATCCATTCCCCCCCCCCCTAAGAACTCTTCCATCGGACGACCTAGACTGGGTACGGTCGGGAACTAACTGTAATCATCGTATGCTATGTGGCTTTCAGTCAATGTTAATCATGAAGATGGTACGGGAGCAAAGGGAAAATTTCAGAGAACTGGGTTTTGCTCCATCTATCTTCATGAATGTTAAGGATGCAGACACATTTTTAGCACCACCACCTGTAATTGTTACTCCTAAAGTTGTTAATACACAAGTGGTTCCAGAGTTAAATGTAAGTGCTGAAACACTGAAACAACTGCTTGCTTTAGTGGTCGCCCTAAATGGAGTTACCCGTGGGGCTGATAATACTGGATGCCCTCTAGCAAACACTAACAAAGATGTGATAGCGTAGCAAGGGTAATTTGAGAATCACATCCTGAAATTGTTGTGGACTTGCCAATTTCCAGCGGTGGTTTGGAAAAGACAAATGCAGCAAAAAACATGAAATTTATCTACTTCAGGAAACAATGCAGATGTCCCCTTTTTCTATTGAAGGTTTTGGTACATATACTGTGGAAGCAACTAGGGGTTTACATGGTAGGCCATCAAGTGGTTTAGCTGTTCTTATAAGCAACTGTTGCAATTTTGATGTTAAGTTGTTACTAAAAGATGAAAGTCTTCTTGTAATTCACCCAGGTTCTAAGGGAGGGCACGAGCCTGATCTAGTAATTATCTCCCTGTATTGGAACAGGGCCCGTGTTACCTGGGAACATTTTTTGCAAGTACTCGATGGAATTTTGGAAGATATATTTTCAACTATTGATTATGTTCAGATTATTTTAGGTGGCGATTTTAATTCTTCATGTTATAGGACTAAACTATTAAGCAGAAACCTGTGCAGTGCCCTCTGGGACCACAGCAAAAGATTTAGGCCTACAGGGGTTTGGCAGTAAACCCACTTGGTAGCAGTCTGTACCACACAGATTCACTTGGTAGCTGTGGCAGAGCAGTCAGACTTCCCTCAAGAAGAGTTAGGCAGTATGTGGAGTATACAAAATAGGGCAATTTACACAGTAGAACAAGCAGACACGGAACAGAGCTTGGGTGTAAAGATATATAATTATTTATTTATAAAAACACGTCTATGAAAAACACACTGGCACTAATACGGCAAACAACTTCAATTACAATTACTATAAGTATATCAATCACCTAACAATATTTCGACAAGTCTATGTTCAACGGCACCACTTATTTGCAGAGGTGAATGCTTTAACCTAGATGGCACTCTAATATTCGCTAGAACGGGAGAGAAAAGGCAGGGTATGAAACCAACTCGGTACCAACACTTTTACGAAGCAAATGCAAGGCAAGTAAGGCAGGGTCTACTGTAGATCACAAAGTTCAGAGGCCAGGCCCACTCGGAGAGAGGCAAGGCGATATGTCCCAAAAAGTATCACAGTGGACATGCACTTCGAGTCTTTGTAGCAAATTGACACAGAAAGGTTGGACCAGTTTAGAACAAAAAGTTAAGGTCTGGAGGCGACCCAATGGAAAGGTAAGGATTTAAGACACCCCACGCTAACCGTCACAAGGGAAGCCAGGCGGACACAGTACCTTGTAAGTGAAGAGACAGATCCGGCGGGGGCAGTTGTTCCTGGTGGTGGATGCAAGTCGGGGCTTTGCCAAGAGATGAGATGGTCTCGTCGTCGAAGGAAAGTTGAAGATCGTTGCACCACCAGGGAAGAGACCAGCCGCGGAGTGCTCCGTCACAAGGCACCAACTTTTGGTCGCGGTACGGGCTAGTGGTTATCCGGTTCAGCACGGGCAATTTGACCACTACGCCCTGGAAGCGAAGAAAAAGCAAAGGGACTGGTTGTTCCCACTAGTCAGCGGAAGAAGACTCTCCAGCGGGGAGATCTCCTCGGTCGTTGGGAAGTGGTTAGTCGGTTCAGCAGGGCTCCACCGGAGGTGTCGTCATTGCAGGTCGGCTCAGCTTTACCCTCGTCGGATTCTTAGGTCCTGTGGCGACTTCTGAAGATCCAGTCCCAAAAGCCCTGCTTTTTTGTGCAGAAAACCCCCATTCATTCAGCCTAGCTGTCAATCAAAACACGCTAAGTGGTGAGCGGGGTGGCTCACCACTTGGGCCAATCACACCAGAGTGCGACTTGAGTTGGCAAGGCAACTCAGTCCAGGGTGCCTAAACCCCCCTCCCACACGCCCTGTGGTACCCAGACAGAATGGCACCACTTTGGAGGGCTTCTGTGCAGAAGCCCGCCAAAAGTGGAAAAAAGGGCTCAACCTTTGGTTCGGAGTTACAGAGGCGAACACATACGCCATCTTAAAAACCGAGTTCTGGCAGAAAATACAATCCGGTAGATTTACTTAAGACAAATAAACCGACGGTATGTTAGAGACTAATGTGAAAAAGTATTAGCCTCCAACAATGGGAAGAATCCCATAGAATTATATTCGGGGTCGAATATAACAAGTAGTTTCCACTGCCACCAGCCAAAACTCGACGAGGGGGGACGGGACAGTGCACCCTCGAACAACAGACCCAGGGGTAATCGAACTACCCCTACCAGTACGTCCACAATAGGATGGTTTGTACTAGTTCTGTTAGTAAATTTAGGTCTAGCAAAGCCAATGGTGACGTTACAGGCCCTGGGAGACAGTAGTCAGTCCCAGGGTATGGAGTCTATGGTGGGGAATCCTCTAGGACACCCCAGTGTTACGGCACGGAGGGTGCGGTGTAACACACATAGTAAAACACATGAGACCCTATGGAGTAAAAGACCCCATAGCCCATAGAACACATTGACATTCAAAGGAATTAACCACATTCATGTCCAAGAGTGGGAGAAAAGAGTCTCACTCTTGGCAGGATGAAAAAAACAAACTCCAGGAATCCAGCAAAGCTGCTGGGGTACTCACTAGGTTAGGAAATTCAGCCTAAACAGAGAATTCTCCCTAACATAAAGCTTACACAGCACACAGTACCTTTGGATAATGGGAGATTACAATTAACCGCGATAAATGGTCAAAAGTGGGTGCGACACTTACTAGGTTGGGACATGCAAGCATGGATCCTGCTTGTTTACTTGGAAACGTGGTGACCGCAGCTCTTATAGTGACCATTTTTTCCTAATCTCACACTTGTACAATCTTTGCGAACCTACTCAAATACTAAATTTTGGGTATGGGGATCATCTCGCTATCTCTATTAATCTCTCCACTACAAACTGGAGATTAGTTAAGGAAGAATCGCTACAATTGATAGAGTCCAACAGGCCAGGCTTGTCCATTAGATGGAACAGATACATCTGCAGAAAACTCATTTTAAAAATTAAGGAGGATCCAACATATATTTATATAAATTCTAGCTATGAGTTTACGAAACTAGAAATGGAAGTAAAACTAAATATTCAAGCTTTCTTGATTGACATTGTGCATGAACTTAGACCATCTAATTTTTATAGAGATCATCGTCATGCATTTGATCTAAGAATTTACAATCAAAAACTCAAAAAATTCTAAAATTAGAAAATTAGCCAAATTAAATTTGAGCCCACTAGAGTATGGCTTGGGAAAAAAGCACATCATTGTCTCTTTCAAGAACCAGATTAGGCTTTATAGACATGAAATTGCTATTAAGGATAATCAGCGTATGATGTACAATATATTGGCCCACGAAACTTGGAACATCTGGGCTCTGATAAGAAATGTGTATGGTCCAAGTGTCTTCTGTGAACCTTCCATTCTTGCTGCCACCTGGGAGATATATACGCGGTAAATTTTCCCTACATAAATCATTCCAAAGTATTCCTCACACTGATTATGCAGAATTTATCTTAGAACAATGTCCGTGTTCACTGGAGGATGTGACTGATGCTTTCCTTAAGCTGAAAGATACCAAAGCTGCTGGTCCCGATTGCATCCCAGCATGTGTATTTAAATATGATCCGCAATTCTGGGCTTCCATCCTAAAAACTAAATTTGATCTAATTTTCGCCTCTAAAAAGATTCCCATCACTTGGTGTTCCGCCATCATAGTTCCCATTTATAAGAAGGGCCCCTCCAATGTTCCTGAGAACTTTAGACCCATTGCTATTACGGATGCTTCGGCTAAGGTATTTTCTCAGCTTATTCTAAACGATCTTCAAGAATATCTATTTAGGCATGACATTTTGTCAAAATTTCAGACCGGTTTTCGTAAAGATATGGGATGTACATTGAATGCCACAATTCCATCTCTTCTTCAGTGTCACTCTAATAAAAGCGGAACTGGGGCAGTCTATATGGCTGCGTTAGACCTCAGTTCAGCTTTTGACACTCTTATAAGAAGTTTACTGTGGAAGATTATGATCCACTTGGGGATCCCAGTATATCTGGTGGCGTTGATAGCGCTTTTACATGCTAACACGACTACATGGTCCGTGTAAATAAAATGGGAACCTTAACAGATCAAATTCCAACTGAAATTGGACTGAAACAGGGGTGCTCTATGACCGCAATACTATTCAACATCTATCTTTCTCAGATTGAAATTCTTTGGAAGGATATTGTATGTTACCCGGTCAAACTTGGACATCACAAATTAAATTGTATTAGTTTTGCAGATGATCTACTACTCCTAGACAGAACCCCATATGGGTTACAGAATAAGCTGGATGCCTTTCACCATTTTGCAGGGGACCACAACTTAAAAATAAACTGGGCCAAATCTAAAATCTTGATTTTTACGGATGGTAAGAAAACTCAATAAGTATGATTGGGTTATTGGGATCGAAAAATTGGAGGTGGTCAAAGAGTTGCGATATTTAGGTTACACCCTTACAGACCAGAATTCCAAGTTATGGTGGTCCAAAATGTTAAGGGAAAAAATTAAACCTCTGATTTCACAAATGTGTATATTGTTTAGGAAATACTGCAATTATTCCTCAATTCCAATCATTCAGTTCTATTTGTTGAAGATAGAACCTTGTATATTATACATTCTTGATCTCGGTATGGTTGAAATGGATGACTTTCTCGACATGATACAAGGGCAATTATGGAAAAAGGTCTTGGGTCTTGCTAGATCTGTTCCCAATGCAATTATTCTACATGAACTAGGACTGCTACCTCTGTCTGCCAAGGGGAGATGGAGAAAACTAAATAATTACAGAAAGATGCTAAGTCCTCCTAGGAATTCCCTTTATGTTGACCTCGGTCAAGTAATTAAACACGGTTCCCTACTTACACTAACCGGTTTCGTTAAGAAAATGGATGAAATTTTAGAAGCCACAAATATTTCAAAAGAAGATTTTATATTGTGTTCACCTGCAAACAAACAGAAATTCCAATTGTTGGCTTGGTGTCAGCAATCTGATCATATTGGTAATCTCAAGATGTATAAAGAATATGCCCCATTCAGAAGAAACATGGGCGTTTTACCCAGGTACTTATTACAATTTCCTAACTTTTTAGAAAGGAATCTTTATATGCGGTTCCGCTTGAACCAATTCCATACTTGTGAACGCATTCATAACTGGGTTGATAAAGGTTCCCAGTCTAGTGCCCAAAGTGTAGATTTTGCCATATAGAAGGTACTACTGAATCGCTGAAACATCTGGTGATTTTTTGTAAATATTATGATGTATTAAGATCTAGACATCTAGGAAAATATCTATATTCTGATACTGAATTATCAAAATGTGCACTATGGAATAGGTGTATGTGGGGGAATAGTTGTAAGTTGCTTATTAATCTTACCAATTTTTTAAAGGAAATAATGAAACATATTTCTGCACTAAATGAACTAACTGAAGTTTTAGCTTTTTGTTTATGGAAATATGAAAATGAATCGAAAATGTATATTTGTTTTTTTTTTAAGACAAGGAAAATATTGTTATAAATTGTAAAGTTTCATTTTGAATTAATTGAATTGAAGTTTTAACTTTTGTTGTTTATGGAAAAATGAAAATGAATTGAAAATGTATACTGTTAATTGCTTTTTGTTTTTTAAAGCAAGGAAATTATTGTTATAAATTGTAAAGTTTCATTTTTTGAATCAAACAATTAAAAAAAAAAAGTCTTGCACAATGTTTTAGAGGTCTTTGTAGAAAAAGTAGAATCAATATAGGGTCACAAGCTGGGAGGCTTGTGAGAGGTAGAAGATGCAAAGAAAGAAAAGAAAAATGCTGGGGGTCTCTAAGGTAGAGAGGAAATCGCACATTTCAGAGAATTCTCCCAAACAGCAGTCATGCAGGACGGAGCTGGGATTATCTTGGAATCTGGGTTTGAAGCCTGAGGCCAACAGCTCCGAAGAGCCAGCCGAGTACACCTCATCTTTAGACTTGCATGAGGAAGGGCTAGCACGCAAGAAGCCATGAGGCCCAGGAGTCTTTGGAACCACCAAGCCACCATTTGCGAGGACTGGAAGAAGAGCAGACACATGGTCGATAGGTCTGCAATCCTGTCCTCTTTTAGTAAAGCCTTGGTGCTGACTGTATTCCAACAGAAACCCAGGAAAATCAGGTCTTGAGAATGTCATGGAAGATTTCCACCAGTTCACCGACAGCCCAAGGTGGAACAGGAGCGGGAGGAGAGACTGGAGATTGATCAATGCAGACTGTGTGCAAGGACTGCGCAGGAGCGAATTGTCCAAATATGGATATACATGAAGGCCCTGCAGCCGGAGGAAAGCTGCAATGACCGACATGATCTTCGTAACGACACGAAGTGCCGAGCTGAGACCAAATGGTAGCACACAGAACTGGAAGTGTTCCTATCCCAAGGAGAACCACAGATATTTCCAATGCAGACTTCATATCAGGATGTGCATGTATGAGTCCTGAAGGTCCACTACTCTCAGCCAGTCGCCCTTCCGAAGAGAGGACTTTATTTGGCAAGGCGTGATCATCTTGAATTTCTCTTGAGAAAGATTCAACTGGGAAATATAGAGGATAGTGCGCAGGCCAGCCTGGTTGGGTTTGGGCACTGAACAGACGGGAGTAGAAGCCCTCCCCTTGCTGCCTAAGGGGAACAGGCTCCACTGCTCTGAGGTCTAGAAGTTTCTGTACCTCAGCTCTGAGGGAGGGCAACCCGATCTGCTGGAAAAGAGGGTTGAAGGGTGGGGCAAGCGGGAGCGATGGACAAAACCCACCGGTCTTCGGTGATGGTCTCCCACGCCTCCAGATGAGACGAGATTCATCCTCCCACCGGCGTCTCGTGCGACCGACAAGAAATATAATTCGGAAGATTTGTCTGCAGGGAGACTTCCTGTCTCTGGAGAGGAGGCTGATGGCCGAGAGAAAAATCAACCACCTTGCCGTTGCTTTCGGCGGGGCCCGCCAACCGGAGCTTCAGTTTGGCGCACACAGCGATCCTGAAACCCCCTGAATCCAGAGAAGGAACGAGTTGGGGACCCTGACCTCCGTGTAGGTGGTAGGTGTATAAGGGGTGTATAAGGGGCCTTAACCAGGACCGATCAAGATGAATAAGTTAGTTACCAACTGGTAATGTTCTTTCGATTGGATGTTCTTCCAATGTATTCCACATCTTAGACATGTAATGTCCAAAGCTGTGTAGTTCGGAAACTTTTCGGCAGAGGGCGTCCTGCGTCGGGTCGATGTCCCTCGAAGACCTCCGTCGAGAGCTAAGTCACCGGATGTTATAAATAGGACACACGGTGCCCGTAGCCTCAGTTTATGTTTTTTCCTCCATAAAGTGTGACATGCACATATCCAATGCCTGCTCGACTGCACATAGCCTTGCGGAAACTAAGCTGCAATCGCATAGGAAATCTCCAGAGGGGCATGCGGGGAGGGCGATGTGGAATACGTTGGAGGGACATCCAATCGAAAGAACGTTACCAGTTGGTAACTTTTTCTTCGAATGGATTGTGTCCTCCACCGTATTCCACATCTTTGACAGACTCCCAAAGCAGTGCCAGAAAATGGAGGAGGGAGAAGAATTTAGAATACCCAATCAGATGGCAGAATAAAGGATCGCCTTACCAAGGGCCATATCTTCACCATGTAGAGTATCAAGGGAATAATGTTTAACAAAGGTGTGGATAGAAGCCCATGTGGCTGCATCACAAATATTCCAGAATCGGAACTCCCCGCTGTAGGGCTGTGGAAGTAGTCACGCCCCTAGTGGAATGAGCTCGCAACCCTTCAGGAGGGTCCTTGCCCACCAAACGGTAACTCAGCAATGGTGAGGATAATCCACCTGGACAAGATCTTTTTTGTAACGGCCTGACCCAATCAGTGACCAGCATACCCTACAAAGAGTTCATCATCCACTCTGACCCTGGACATCCTAGAAATATAAAAGCTCAGAGCTCTCCTAGGGTGCAACCTATGGAGTCTCTTGAGCTGAATCTCTCGCACTTCCGGTTGGCGCTGGTGGCGAAGAGATCCACTTATGGGCTTTCCCAAAGGGCGAAGATCTCCAGAAGGACTTCCTGAGCCAACTCCCACTCATGAGAGATTGTACTCTGCCTGCTCAGAGCGTCCACCGACGCATTGTCCTCTCCGGCGAGATGAACTGCTGAGTGTGATATTCCCTGCTGGATGGCCCAGAACCAGAGCTGCATTGCCTCTCTAGACAATGGAAGTGACCCTACCCCTCCTTTTTTGTAGAGGTAATGCATGGGCACTCTTCCCCCGCACAGACGGCAGAAAAGCCTTAAGGGCCAGCCTGATGGCCATCAGCTCTAACAGGTTGATGTGAAGTTTCACCTCCAATGGAGACCAGCGACCGCTGGCGGTCAAGTCGTTGGCATGAGCTCCCCATCCTGTGAGGGAAGCGTCCGTCACTACAGTCACCTCCGGCCACGGTTGCCAAAACGGCTCCCCCTTCATCAGGTTCCCCTCGTTGGCCCACCACAGAAGATCCTGGGAGGCCGAAAGTGAAATCTGAACGGGATCCGACATCTTGCCAGAGAACACAGACCACTGTATCCTGAGGACCCATTGCAGGGATCTCATTCTCAACCTGGCCTCTGGCACAAGAAAAATGCAGGATGCCACGAGGCTGAGCAACCTTAAGAATTCAAAAGCCTGGAGACTCTGGGCAGGTTGAAACTTGTCCACCATCTGCACAATCTGATGAGCCCTCACCTTGGGAGGCAAGCACTTCCCCAAGGATGTGTCCAACACAGCCCCTATGAACTGGAGCCGTTGGGAAGGTGTCAGATGAGACTTCTTGAAATGGAGGGAGAAGCCCAGCTTGTGGAGGGAGTGGCAGGTGAGACCGAGGTGGGCCAATGCTTGCTCGGGAGAGCACGCACGGATCAGCCAGTCGTCCAGGTAGGGGCAGACGTGAATCCCCCCTCACCTGAGATACGCTGCCACCACCACCACCACCATTAGCTTGGTGAAGACCCTCTGGGCGGAGGTCAATTCGAATGGCAGAACCCGAAAGTGAGAGTCGCCAGCCGCAAACCTCAGGTACTTTCTGTGCTTGGGATAAATCGGCACGTGAATGTAAGCATCCTGTAGGTCCAGAGACACCAACCAATCCTGAAGTTGAAGGGCCTGGAGGACTTGAGAGAGGGAGTTAGCATCTTGAATTAGTCCTTCCTGAGAACTTTGTTCAATCAACGCAAATCCAGGATGGGTCTCACTCCCCAGTCTTTCTTCGGAATCAAAAAATATGGGGAATACCCACCCTTGTTCCTCTTGCTACAGGCACCAGTTCTATAGCGCCTTTCTCTAGCAGGGTCAAGACTTCCTGCACAAGGAGCGAATCCGGGAGCTTCAAAAAGAGATTCCCCAGTGGATTGTCACGAGGCCGCTGTAGGAAGGGAAGGCAGTAGCCATGGGCTATTGTTTGCAGCACCCACGCATCCGAAGTAATGGCTCGCCATTCTTCTAGATGCTGAGACAGTCTGCCCCAACCGGCGAACCATGGGACATGGCCTCATGACTGTTTAGCGGCTGCGGTAGCGCCTGAAGTCAAAGAGGCAGCTGCCTGAGCGGCTTTGGCACCTCTATTTCCCAGACCACCACGGGTACTTTTACGCGGACCACTTTGACTGGCAGCTCCTCTCGTTCTACCAAAGGAGGAATTGTAACGAAAAAACCTGGCTGGCTGGCCTCTGCATGCTCTTAGCAGTACGCTGCATCTTGATGAACTGGCTCCGGCCTAGAGCACCCTCGTACACAGTGGCTCAAAGCGGTCACCTCGGCGTCAAATACTGAGGAGGCATGGGGCATGTTGCAACATCCCCACTCGAGACCAAGGGACATTTGGCGGAAGTTTTGCAGTTATATGTCCACCATGAACTCGGACGCGGTGTCCTCCGTCCCTACTCTGTCCTCTCCTGTTGCTACCCCGTGAACAAAGACTGCTCACCCCCAGCCCCCCCCCCCCCCAAACTGTGTTATTGCCTGTACCCGGGCCCAATTACGTGTATGAATCGTCCACTAAATGCCAGTATTGTTGATCATGGTTTTTGTTCGTTTCCTACTAAAGCGCTGTGTGCATCCTTGTTACTTGTGCGTTGTCAAGTCAAATAAATACAGGTTTAAAAAAAAAAAATAAAAAATGGATTTCTGGGTAAGTCAGACCTCATCGAACATTCAGTATACGTCACACCTATTCTTGGGGAGTAAAACCATAAGTTACTTTACAGTAAGGGTAGTAGAGCCCGTCAGTTGTACCATGACTCTCAGCAAGAAATCACAAAGTCAGTCAACTGGACAATATACTTTTCAGAATAGTGGAACACTTATTCCAGGACTAGTAAAAATAAAAAAACGAACTCGGATTCAGGATAATACGTATTCTAGGGGAGTTGGACCTTAGGGTGTAATATTCAATTACAGTTGCTTTTCAGTTTACAGACTAAGGGAAGCAATACATTAACTCATTTTTGGATGGCACACAGTTATGTAAGGTAAGTAAAACCTATATACTTTTGTAAGGAACTACCAGCAACCTAAAAGGTAAGTATGACCTATGCAGACTTATTCTGGACAGGCTAACAGCAAGTCAGGGGAAGCAAACCCAATTGGGGACACTCCTAATTATCCTAACAAGAATAAGGTGTAACCAACAACATTTTTGGGAAGGGGGAGAACCCAATTCACAGGTGAGTAAGTTAACCCTCTACCTACTTTTGGTTAGAATGGCGAACGTTTCTAAGGAAAGACTTTGAAAATACTTATTTAAAGAAGGCAAACAGCTTGCTCAAGGTAAGTAAATCCTATATATACACACTTCAGAATGGCAGCACATATCTAAGGTAATACTTTTTGTAACTATTCACTCAGAGTTTAAAGTTACCAAATAACTAATTTATGAAGCAAGTATACTTTTCAACACTTGTCTTACTTTTTGAGGGGGACCCCCCTTAAAGTATCCAGCCCTTTCCAATTCTATTACATAAGCTCTCTCAAGAGCCATCTGTAGGCCCGGTGAGCTAGGGCTCAGTTGCAGGCAGAGTTCAGAGTTCCAGAGGAAGACTGTTCACACCATTAAGTATTCTACTTTACAGTTAATTATGGGTCCAGGGACTTCAGAGAAGACACCCTAGGAGGATTCCAGCAGTGGGCCTGGTTGAACTGGTCAAGAGGCCTCCCAATCACAGAACACACCCCAAAACTACACAGGAATCACAAGAGACTTTAGGTAAGTAAATACCCAAGCCAGCACAGTACCTCCGCACAGAAGAATATTTTAGCAGCAGGATGACTTTGGATTCCTTCATCAAGAAGACAGGAAACTGGAAGGACTGCAGCAAGGATCACGGGGAAGGCTCTAGGCAAGGTTTTCCTTCCGGTTGTATGCAGCTCTGTGTATTTGGTGCCTTTTTCAGGAGCACAGAAAAAAGAATATCACTGGTCGGATTCTCATTGTTTGCAAGGTCCAGCACACTGGCGAGGACTTTTCAAACTAGAATTGTGCCCCTGGAGATCCAGCAGGATGCCCACGAAGTTTCAGCGAGTTTCGGAAATCCTGAAGACTGAACCGCACAATGGCTTGAGGTCCTAAGGTATTGAGGTATTGCAGCCAGCAAAATCACAGCACGTAGTGAGATAGCTCAAAATGCAGGTCCTCGAGTCTGGTGAGTCTCACCAGGCTCTGGGTCGTCATTTTCGGAGCTCCCAGGTCGACTGGAAGAAGGGTAACAGCAGTCTCCGGTTACACAGCAGGCTCTCTGGTCGCTGGAAATCGTTTCGGCCGCAAATTCTAGATCTTTCTCTTCGGTTTTGGTATAGCGGTCTACCACCTCTTCAGCTTCCAGGATCAGACTTTTAGGCAGGAACCCAGCCAATCAAACAGCCAAGCAACATTCAAACTTGGGGGATGGCAATTCTTTCAGGATAGCCAACCTCCCAGTTTGAACTGGATTCTCACACTCAGGCTGGAAGACAAAGGACTGCAGAGTATTGTACTCTCACCCCCACCCCCCCTCGCTTTCTGCCTTCACATACACTCTGGAGCCTGGGAGGGGAGTCCACAGGACTCCCGCCGAAGATAAAAATCACACAAAGGAATTCCCACCCTGGAGGTCAGGGAAAGGAACCAGAAAGGACATGAAATGCTAAAAAAGGTGAAAAAAGGATATAGCGACCATTTTGGTAAAATGTGCCAACAGCCCGCAGTATAGGTGCACCGAATTAATAAAAAAAGGTTCTCTGCCAACAGACATTAAAGGTAAGTTTGTCCTTGTAGCATACATGTTACATTTAAAATGAGAAAGGGGATCTCCCCAGCACTACACATAAGGTGGCCTCATCTAATAACATTTCAAAGGGATCCAAAGATCTTTTCTACCCTCGGGAACTATAGTTCTCACAAGATTAGCCAGAGAAAGTTAAGGGGAGCCGCTGGGGCAACCCAGCAACAATAGGCACTTATTGCCAAAATGTTGCCAAAGAGGATCACTTTAAAAGACACTATGGAGAGTCTTTTAAAATGACACCCATAAAAAGAGTAAAACATTGTGTGTGGGGAAAAAGGTTCCCACTCAGAGGTATAGGGAAAAATAACCCACCAGTAAAAGCAAAGATCTGGGGTTGACACAGGTCAGGAAGGTGCATCATTACTATGATAATCTTACACAACACATTCTTCAAAAAAGAACACTCTTTAAATCTGAAACATGCATTTGAGCAAGGAGCATGTCACATAACCAAAATGGAGCTTTGCTTTTATGCAAAATGCCAGGCTTTGGTTCCATCAAGAGATATTTTGAGTGACGGGGGTGGGGTGGTTGGTCCCACAGTATAGAAAAGCTGCTCAGCCAGCCCAATGAAAGGCTTCACTCAGGCGGCAGGAGTTTTTTCCACTTACGTTGGGAGTCGCTGCAGCACCAGCACTAGGCAGCCTTTCATTTTTAAATAGGCCCAAAGTACCTTTTTTATGGCTCATCCATGCTGGCATGGCAAAGGCTGACACCCTGTGTGAATATTAGTTTGGCACCCTGAGAGACTGCGAAGGTAACCCATGCCCAAGGCGGGATTGTTTGACAAGTGCACGAATAACTAACAATTTTCCAAATATTCTTCTGAAACGTTTTCATCTTTAAAAACCTTTTGCCAGTTATCCAACTAAGTGAAAACTAAGTTCCCGGCATCAAGTCTCCAATTATTAGTTTTCTTCACCTGGAGAATATTCCACCATATGTGTGATCTCAGCTGAACTTAAGTAGGTTTTTTAAATCATTAACAGGTGTGCCGAAAGCATGAAATATCTTTAGGAAAGGGCCAATATTGAAGGAGCATAATGCATGAGTAGCAAACACGGAGTTAACGGAGGAGCACACTGGAGTCGAAGGTGAAATAAATGTAAATGTAACAGAGGAAAGTAGTCGGTTTGGAACAGTTGGACATAAAGGAAGCCAATTTGAAGTCCATGTCAAGCACAAAGACAATACACAAGGTGGAGGTACAAAAGAAATATACCAGCAACTAGATTGAGCAGAGATACACAATAACATTTACCAACACAAATCTCTCAAATTCAAATAGATGAAAACATTAACATGTCATATTTCTTAGCAAAAGACATGACCCGTGTACTGGTTCTCAAAATCAAAGATTCCTAACATTCCTTGGATTCAACAGAGCAAACATACCCAACTTACCTCATTGGTAATGTCATATACAACTATCGCTGCCTGTGCTCCTCTGTAGTACATGGGTGCGAGGCTGTGATATCGCTCCTGACCAGCTGTGTCCCAAATTTCAAATTTTACTGTGGTGTCATCGAGACAAACCGTCTGAGTAAGAAAGGCAGCTAAAAACAAAAGTTATGACTTTTTATTAAAAGAAAATCACTGCAGAAAGGATTTTAAAACGTGTTGGGCAAGTTGTGAAATTATTTTATGCCAACTAGAGAAGCCAGAGCGTGAAAGAGGGGTAGGTACTATCAGATCATACCAGAATGGTAAAATGCACATGTTTTCCACACTCAGATGGGCAATTGCGTTTCCCGTAGCTGCTGTCCTTACGTAGGGGACAACCTCAAATTACACTTGGACAAAAAAAAAATGTGGAGGTCAGTAAGAGTCATGGTAACTAGGATGTGATAAATATACTCATTTTACACAGTACTCGGAATAATCACCAGTTGAGTTTAGGAGCCAGTGTAGCAAGAAGTATTGATGCTAAAGTGCCAATTTTTCCTGACCCATGGTAATCCTGGAAAATGGCTAAACCCATTTTGCGCCAATGATTACTCAAAGCAAAGCACAAGATTCAATGGCTTCCATTTTGTGCATGCACAACACATTACATGTCACTGAAGATTTGATATAGATTGGTTGGCATAAAGGTTAACCCTTCAGGACCAACTGATGTTGGAGTTGCTAGATCACAGTAGCAAATACTCGGCATATACAACCAACCCAAATAATAGGCTCACATTCAGGCTCATTTCAAGGTTCATTTTTTTAGCACCAGGCATAGTCTGAAAATTTCTTTGCGATACAAATTCTTCGATAGAAATAATTTGAAAATGCTAGTGCAGGCTGGGGAGGTATTTCAGTGATGCTGCGGAGAACTTGAAAAGTTCTAGGACCCTCTTCCAAGAAACAGCCATAAGACATTAATTCGGTTTGTGGCCAAATTGGTCAGCATTGGCCACAAATTAGTAATCAAACAAGGGTAAAACCGTGCTCAGCCACTTACAGTTAAAGCACGGACATGCGAGAATAACGTGTTGATAGAGGCCCATGTAATGCCAGTACAATCAAATATCAGTGCTAGTTTATTCTACAGGAAAACATGCAGCGACATTCAAAATCCCAAAGAGCAAGATTTTAAATGTTTCATGCCCTGTTGGCGCAGGCAAGACTGAAATCACAAACTGTTTTAAAGAACAAGCTCTTATGTTAATGACAATATTTTCAGCTTTATAGGTAACGCTTTCACTGCCACCTAATAGCCAAAACTAAAAATGATTTAAAAAGGACGTGCTGAAAATGATAATCTAAAAATGCGTTTACATGGATTACTTTAGCGTGTTGATATTTTAACAGGTTTGAAAGAAACAAGAAAACTTTGTAAAGCTCATATTTCCTTGCAGTTATGGGGAGGATTGGTGGTTTTTAGAGCGTATGTTATTTAAACATTCAAAAACAAAAGAACGCGCAGTGAAACCACATTAAGAAATGAGTCATTGAAAATTAGGAGGATCTCTTCAGCAAAAGCTTTGTCCCAGTGACATCCATTTCTTTAAAATTAGTGGCAACCTATAAGTGCTCCAAATAACATTTTGAAGTAGGAGTATTTTGCCTATTTTTTTAAGTTAGGAGTTCAAACATATTTTTAGTCGCTTATAACCCCGTTAAAAATAATTTAACTGGAAAACGGAAATGTTTTGGTAATAATTAGACCTAGTTATTCATACACTAAAATGTGTTTGCTTCTTCTGATGAGGCAGTAATAATAGAATGTTCTCCCTATGGTACAACGTGCACTACTGTTACAAACATATCCAGAGCTATGTGGGTGAAAGCAGGGGCACAAGGTCCTACGAGCCCGCTTCCTTGTTGGGTGTATTTGTACTACTTTTGGGAATAAAAGTGGCCAATACACCCTTTAGCTGTAGGGCCGCAACCTACACATGGTCACAAATGACAGCTCTGCATTAACCTCCTTTTACTTTTCTCTGATTCGCCTACAGTAACACCAAACTATGACCTTCTCTAGATCAAACAATTTTTGATTTTGCATGAATATGTTTGGGGACACTGGCTGCAGAACTTATAACAGAGGAGTAATAACTGCTCAGAATCAGCATATTTGGATGGCAGCTGGAAATGCTCTTAACATGCATTTGCTGTGTTACAGAGCAAACAGGTCGCAAATAATGATATTCTTTCTTTTAGTCCTTCACCTTCGTCAGTCTCTTTCAGCCATTTTCCTATGGTTTCTCCCATCAGGGCCCATACATTTGCGGAGTCCTTTTTTTTACTATTGCCCCTACCATTTTATAGAAGTTTCCCTCTTCATTAACTTCACCTCTCGTATATAGCCTGCTCGAATCCTCCTCTTTCCCTCACAAAAATTGTTATAGGAAGAGGAGTTTCTACCACAGACTAATAGCCGCTCGGTTTGCTGCTTTCACTTTCTGAACTCGTTTATGATGCCGATTTCACTTTCTGAACTCGTTTATAATGTGTTTATGTGAGGCGTTTCTCTGCAGTTTTCCCTTACCCTGCACACATTTTATACACTTAAGCAACTTCTTGTTGTAGTTCCAAGATGTACGTGTTTCTCCCCGCTCTGCCATGTGCTCCAATTCTTCTCCCCACAAATACATGAAAGAACTGCATGCCCTCTTAATCCATCTAATGGCTCTCCCTCCCCTCGCTGCAACAGTAAAAACCAATGCAGGGACAAGATGTTGAATTTCCACTTTCAAACGTAGTTTCAGACTGATAGGTAGATGGTTGCTTCCCATGTCCTCTCCAATGGTTAAGCAACCACTTTTACCACTCAACCCGGGACTAAGGAAAATTTTATCAAGCCACGATTTCCTATTTCCTCTCTTCCAGGTACGACATTCATTTGGGTCTTCCTCTGTTGGAATACTAGGGCAGAGGACCCAGTCCGTCATGGATGTGTTCCAAAGCCTTCCTGTTTGTTCCCCCCTTAATGTCATCTTCGTCTTTTAATTGTTTTGCCCGAGAAGGCACACAAATGGCATTGAGGTATCCTGCCACAATCACATTTGCATTCTCAAACTTGCCCAGCCAGTCTTTAAATAGAGTATCTAACATGGCCTGAAAATCCATCATGTTTGACTTGGTTTCCATAGAAATTTACACAAAGGAGATTTAGCCATTAGATCCGGTGAGCCAACTTCTACCTCATGAGTACAGGCCCAAGTTATATCTATGGCCATTGCCAGCCCTCCTTTGGGCCTCCATTTTGGGTAATGTATGGAAAGCTTCCAATAAGTTTAAAACTCAGTGAGTACAAAAGCAACCACAGCCATAGTCTCCTGTAAGGCCATGACGGTTGCTAGCTTTAGGGACGCAGTGGTTGTTCCTACCATTTTCCAGAAACTACACACGTTCCATGTTATTGTTGCATCCGGTTTTCTAAAGATGCTTCGGATTAGATTTCACTTTTCTGAACATCTGTAACGCCCCTTCCAGCCAGGCCCACTCATCGCTGTGTCCAAACCTTCCAGTATACTTCAGTTATCATTGCTTCTGGTTGTGGAATCGCGTTTAAGAAGGTGTCCATGTCTTCTTGGTCCGACAGTTCCACCAAACGGAAACCCAAGGTATTCCAAGCTTCTCGGTTACTCCAACCCATTTGTGCAATTAAATTTGACAAAGAAGAAAAGAAAAAAAACATACCGTACTTTCTGCCCCATTCTTTGGAAAGGCCACTCTTCATATGTCCTCTGAGCATAGGGTTCTTAATTGTGGCTGTCCCTGGAATCCCCCCCAATGATGTTGCCTCTATTCATGTTTTCCTTAAATCCAGAGTTCCATCCCATCTCAGTTCCTTGGAGGATTTATTTATCATTTTTGGAGTCTGAAGTAGTATTTCCCACATTGTGAGACCCCTTCAGAAGTCCTTCGCCAATTAACTCCCCCCCGCCTATCCGGGAGGGTGGGGGGACATCTCCCTTTCTTTTTCTAGCTGTGTCCTAATGAAGAGTGTACTTTCCACTGTTACTTTTGGAATTTGCTCCGGAGAGGTGTGTTATTCCACGATAGTCACCTTCCTTATTGTCCGCTGAAGGACGAATTGAAAAGGGATTTGGAGGGCAATGCAGCTGCAGTGATAAGGGGTCCTGGGAAAGAATGCAAAGAGGGGAAAGCTGGGTTTTATCAATTCTGTCTGGTTTTTTCCACTCTTTGCCACTTTCACTTGTGATCTGCTCTTCGGCCGAGGGCAGCCATAACTGAAAGAGGCGAGGATATGCCCAAATAAAGAGAAGAGGCTTGTAGCCAAAAGGAGTCAGTCAGAACTTGGATCCCCGGGTGATGTATCGGATCTCTTTGCCTACCTGCTCTGGGACTAAGCAGTGTCCAAGTGGCCAAGATGAAGGTGTCTTCTGCAACAGCAATGACGGTGATAATTTCTTTTCTATGTTCTTGTATAACTATATGTTTATGTGGTGTTTTATATAATCAGTTGTCTTATATTTGCCTGTCTGAGTCGAACAGTTCATTGTACAGGAAGGGCCGGGGACAGGTAAGTCAGAGGTGTTCCCCTACTAGGCCAGGTAAAAGCACAACATTTTGGTGCTGTGAGCAGGGTTCTTTTACTGATTTTGATGCCAAGGAACCTTGTTAAGATGAAGTTGAGTTTTTGGACTCGAACGGCAATAAATCATGTTTTTTTTAAAAAAAGTAGTGTGCTAAGGTATTGTTTACAAGGGAAGTGAAACATCCATTTGATGGAATTAGTTCCCTATTTAAACATGGGCATGTGGTGCGGGGTTGAGCGAGACCTGGAATACCAGCGTAGGAGAGACGAGTCCGGATGAAGTGGTTAAATACCTATTACAAGTGCCATGGAAAAAGGGACAGAGTGCACAGCTCTGGGAAGAAGGGGTTGGATTCTGTTGCATGCATTTTTCGGAAAATGGCATCAGCTAAATGTAGACCTGCAAGCAGAGGTTTATAGATTAGAAAAGGAGGTGGCGACTGAAAAGCAGATTGCGCTCATGCAACCACTCCAAATGAAGTTGTATCATGATACTGCAGATAAATATCAAAAAGTTACCAAGTGGGCAGCGGTAAGAGTTGCCCGCTATAAATATCAGAAAAGACTAGGAAGTGTGAACTTGCGGAAGATGGCAACAGTGATTGCCTCCGAAGGAATGGATTGTGACCCAGATGGATGGGATGGAGATGTATTTGATAGCACTAGTACCGATAGTGGTTCCAAGCCAGAGGTTGTTCCCAAACCAGATCCTGGCTGAAATGAGGTAACGGTTAGTCATCCAATGGTTCGGGGAGGTGGTGTGGTAGATGCGCTTGAGGATTATTCACAAGAGGTTGGGGAGATTATTACTCGATTAAAACATAAAGCTGGTGAATCTGTTAGCATGGATGGTCCAATTGTTTGATGGATGGGCAGCGGGTATTCTATTAGATGCGACCGATTCTCCTAGGTTTCTACCATTAACGCAGGAGGTCCAGATACAGGACATTTTACGTATAGGCCCTCCCCGTGAGGCCAATGGAGATGAGGGGCAGATGTCGCTTCTGCAATTTGCATCCTAGGCTTGTAATCACAAGTATCTGATTACGTCAGAATGGCCAACTGAGGAGAGAAAGTGGTATACGTTAAGAGGCCATTCACAGGGTAAGGGAACACGATGTGAAAAAAGCAATTAATGTGGAAACTCCAGAACATATGGCGTTATCAGTTTCTGCTAGAAATACCTTTTTCAGAACCCCTCCTTGCCCCCCAAACCCCAGCATACACAAATATTGTGATGACTGTTAGTAGGAATGATGGGTAAAGTAACAGATGAGGTGGTGGATGCTATTAGACAATTGGCAGACCTAGGCGAATGGGGAAAAACCAGAAGAGTGATGAAGGGAGCGAGAGAAGGACAGGCGTAGTGAAAGGCGCACTCCTGGCAAACTGTTTGATAGCCGAGACTCTCGCGTATCCAGAAAAGATACGTTTCGAGCCCACTTGAAAGATGGAGTACCGCGGGGGAATATAGATGGGATTGAAATGCAGGAAATGTTTCAACTGTATAAAAAAGGGTCTAGATGGAAAAGAACGCTACAAACAAGTGAAATGACAGGCAATACTGAAATCAACTGAGGATCCGTTTGGACCACCTCTATAATCTGATACATTTCTTAATGTCACCGAGTGTATATAAAAGCACATTATGAAGTCTAAATTACAGTTTATTCAAAAACAAAATACATTCCTGTCACCGCATACTCAGACACAGATTTAGCCATTTGTTTCTGTGTATTCTGCAGCAACTAGATTTACTTCTGGCTTTTGTGATCAGGATAACAGGTCTTCGAAACCAAGGGCCTCCCTTTAGCACATCTTTCTCATAAGACGAAGACTGTGCCTGATCATGTGTGTCCCCCAAAGAGGCCTTGGTACTCTCTTCTCACTGCATGCTGCATCTCCGTGAAAACCTCGGTATCACTGATCAGGCTTTGGCCTGGCTGACCTTTCCTCTCAGATCGACCCTCCCAGGTCCAACTTCGTCTCTACCTATGGTGTTCCCCAGGGGTCTAACCCCTCGCCCTGCCTGCTCAACCAATACCTAGCAACTCTCGCCCACTGCATTGCCACTTTCTGCTCAAATTTCCAGTGCTACGCTGACGACACTCAACTCATTTTCAGGCTGCCTTCTGCCACCTCCTCTCCCTCTCTCATCAGAGATTGCCTAACTGCCATTCAAGACTGGTGTGCCGCCAATGATCTTTGTCTGAATGCCAGCAAGACGGAGATCCTCATCGGCACACCTTCACCATCCTTTTCCCCCTCACATTCTGGCCGGCCTCCCTTGGCCCTCCTCCTTCCCTTGGCCCTCCTACCGCCACCTGCGAGGCTAAGAACCTCAGGGTCACCTTTGACTCCACCCTTTCCTTCTCCGCCCACATCTCTGAGGTCTCTATAAAGTCAAATTTCCGACTGCACCTCCTCAGAGGTACTCTGCCTTTCCTCTCCTTCCCCCAGAAGCTCATGGTATCCCAAGCTCTGGGTCTCTCTAGCTTGGACTATTGTAACAGCCTCTTTCTAAATCTACCTGCCTCTACTCTCCGCCCTCTGCAAGTAATCCAGAACAGGACTGCAAGACTGGTCCTTGGCCCCAAGCCCTGGGATCGTATCTCTCCAGCTCTGAAATCTCTCCATTGGCTCCCAGTGGATGCAAGGATTAAATTCAAAACTCTCTGCATTGTCCACAAGACCTTCAGCTATCCCTCCGCAAATACCTCCCCTCTTGAGCTCTTCGCTCCTCTACATCCAACTGCCTGTGGGTCAGTCGTTTTTCAAAGAAACAAGCTGGGGGTAGATCTCCATCTTCGGCTGGGGCCTCACTCTGGAACAGCCTCCCTGCTACTCCAAAACTTGAGGAGAACCATCTCCGGTTCCGGAAGCACCTTAAGACCTTCCTTTTTTCTTCTGCCTTCGCTTCCCCTCTCCCCTGCTGATCTGTTCTCTCTCGGCACTGTGCACCTGGCCACCCTCTGTCCTCCGGGCCCAGGTACCTGCTCACCCTGCCACCCTCCGGCACTGCCTCCGCGCCACCCCTTGCACTGGGGTCTGCATCTGTACCGATACAGCCCCCCCCTTTTTTTCTTCCTGCACTTATCAGACCTACCCTGTACGCTGCCTTAAACTTAGCACTTGCAAATTGCTGGCTGCACTATCACGGTTTGTTGCCTTTATTATTTATCTGTTTCTCCTCTGCTTCGCGCTTTCCACTTTCTCCCCCCTTCCATGCACTTTTCCCCTCCCCCTCTCCCATGCACTTGCGCGTTCTCAATGTCACTGGGCCTAGTAAGATCACTGTTTTGTTCTCCCCTGTTGCCCTCTGAAACACTTGTGTACGAGCGTGATAGAAATAAAATATCAATATCAATGCTGTGGTAATAAATGGTGTAGTTGCCTGTATGAGCTGAGAATGCCATGTAATAAATGCAGGCATGCCTTTAGGGTCGAAGGAGAAGTTCAAAATCTCTTCTGGGAGGGCATACTTTGGTTTTCTTTTTTTGTTTATAAAGACAAAAAAATGTTTGAACATAAGTGTTCATATTTGGGCACATAAATCACATGGGCATATTATGTTAAAGATGCAACTGTTGAGAAAGTGTTAAATAGTGCGTAATGCAGGGTAACATGCACAGCACTTGTATTAATAAAGGTCCATCATGGACCAATCTTAGAGGCAACATATCCAATTGGAGGTTGGACCCATCAGTTGGGTTTACACACCTGGGCCATGAAACACATTTTGTGTAGGTAACCAAGTCCATAGTCCACATACTCCTCTCATTGTTGGTGCAATATTCCCTGCATATGCAATACAATGGCTTGCTTAATAATTATTAGAGCTAGTGAGAAATTGGCGATTCAGCTGGCCTTTTTACACGGAACCCTCCCCGGCAAAGCTGGAGTATACTTCAATGACCGCTCTGTGATAACTTCTAGACGAGAGCCGAGCCAAGGGGTCTGGCCTGGCTCTAAGAGCCAAACACAAGCCGTGCAAGTATCTATGTGAATCTTGAAATTCATTATTTTGCAAATGAGAGAGCTCGAAATGCTCAAGGAACACCACCCAGGCTATTAGTACCATTTTAAGCTCTGCATCACCCTTCCCTCGGTATTAGCTCACATGTTGGCTCATCAGTCCCTCTTTCCATTCTCATCAACTTTAGCTTCGCCAATGCAAGGTCTCATTCTCGGCATAGTGAGAGCATTTTCAGCACCTGAGCCTTTGCAGTTTCACCCTCTGCCATTTCAGCCTCTGCAACATCGCACTTTCTCAACCTCTACTTTGCATTCTGGGACCTGCAGTCTCAGATTTCAACATTATGAACCCAGGACTACAGGTCCCAGAATGCAAAGCCAAAATCAGGACTGTACTACGGTTTTCCAGAAGGAACGGATAATATTGGCATGTATGCCATCACAGGTTTCTAATATCTCATGCTCTAGGAGGCAGTGGCGTCTCCAGGAATCAAATTTAGGGGGGCACAGAGGGAGCCACAGACAAAAGTAGGGGGCTGCCTCTAAAAGGGCAATGTGCATGCTTTTCCCAAATTTACATGGGCAAAGCGGATGGAGGTAAACATTGTTTATTTACATAGAAAGCAATTCTGTTGTATATATGTATATATCTTGATGTGAATGATATTCTCATCCTATATCGATATTGAAAATAAATATCAGTATCTCTCAAAAATAAATATCACCCTGCACCAGTTAAGTTCACTTTCAAATGATAGTGTCCCTATTGTGACCCCCCTCGCATCTGCTATTGAGGGCCTTTCACAAATGTGCGATTAATACCCGGGCTGGCGATGCCTTTTTGTGCACCTCGCAACTTGCTGCGGGTGCTTTTCTCGAAGGCCTGCAGATCGCAATTGGGGCTTTGTGTTTCTCTATCAGAAGTGTCTTTGTGTGGACATTTTATAGTGCAAATGTGACAAATGCGCACGCTTTAACACCAGTCAGCGACAAGATATGATCCTTTAAAGCAGAGTCTTCGGCAGAGATGGAGCGCCTCTCGATGTCTCGAGGGCAGTGTGCCTCTTTCAGACCAGAAGAAAGAAAACCGGCTGAGCAAAATGCCTGAAAACAGTGAAGGCTGGGGAATGCCCTGCTACCTCCAGCGGACGGCCCGATTGTTCAAATTGAGGACTTTTTTCACTTTGCCCTTTCACCTAGATGCGCATGCGTGCGCACGCCTACAGTAGCAATGGCAAGCCCTGGACACAACTGCTGACCATCACCTGTGTCGCTGTTCTGTGTGCACCTTTATGGTGCGTTCTTCACAGCAGTTGCTCTGCCTGTAGCCAGCCACGGCTGCAGCATTGCGGGTAGACCACAGGAAGCACTGCAGAGTGTAGCCCAGGTAGGGGGCAGGGGAGTTTCCAGCATTACAAGAGTGGGGGGCCGCGAGCCACAACAAAAAAAACCAAAAAGAAGTCATGCTACTCCCCCTTCCCCCAAATGCAGTGCACGCAATTCCATACGATCTCATTCTTGCCACCAAACCGCCCACCTCTGCCCCAATCTACTTTTGTGGTAACATTAGTGGCATTTTAACAACAAAAATAAAAAACTCTAGAATCATTACAGATGCAGGCAACTCCTCTATTAGAGCTCTGTCCAAGCACTCTGGGGCAAGCTACATGCAAACCTCCAAATTTGCATATGGATTGCACCAACAGAAAGGACTTCAGAAAGGGACATTGCAAGGAGCATCATCAGTCTTTGATACTGGGACGCACCACTGAAGTGACTTTCGACTAAGTTGCCATAAGTAAGCCAAGTGGCAAATAACTGTGGTGCAACATACCTAAACTGCACTCTAATATATGGAGCAACTCTAGTGTCAGAAGGCTTTTTTTTTTTTTTTAAATAACAGCATGATCTATTAACATACGCTATGAAGTGAATCACACAGAGCACATCTTCCCAGGTTTTGTTGATATATTTATTAAGGTTTTGCTTTGCATTTCATGTGCTTAAATAATACTTTATAGCATTGCCTTGGAAGCAAAACACATTACATAAACTATCTATACACCATATGCATTGTCATCGAAATATGTTTATGACTTTAGTTGTATTCTCCTCATCCTGCATGCAAAGTCACAATAGCATCATGTAGATTAATGTGAGCCTAACAAATCGCCCTTGGGTTTGAAAGCCATAGTAATGTCATAAACCATGCAACAGTATGAACCCTTCTCACTTCTATTCACTCCCTCCCATTCCCATTTCGAAAGGGACAAAAGTCCATGCTAATAGGCCCTTCCCTTCTCCGCCTCCCATCAGAGCCTAATGTCTCACATTGAAATGCTCTCTTGACACAGAGCAATGGGATATCCCCTCTGTTGTCTGAAGTTCCTTGGGACATTGTCCTGGCAGTGGGACACCTCGCCCTTTCTGAAAGGGTAAGGTGTCCCTCTCATCCACGTGCTGAGCAGGAATTGCTCAGCACACATTGTCCTGCCAGCGGGACACCTTTTCCTTTGGGTACCCTCATCGAGGTGCCTAAGGGGAGAGGTGTCCCACTGACAAATAACCTGGTCTTTTATCTTGTCATGCAATGCCCAGAATTTCATTGTATGCCCCCAGCACTGCGTTTGCCTCCATCACGCTGCTGCTTCATGGGCCAAAGCTGTCCATCAATACATGCTCCCTCAGTGACACAGGCAGAGGTTGTTTCCTCTGATCTAGTGGCGAAGCTTAGAGCGTGTAATCTCATCTCGGCAAGGATAGCACAGTGCTGCAGGGATCCGAAAGTGCGCAGAAGAGGTTCATGGTCAGGACCGTAGTTTGGGCAGGCACTGATCCGACACGAGGGTCGCACTAAAATAAGTGCCGTGACCGAGCTAGCCCGAGCCTCGACTGGCTCGCCTAGCTCTATTCTAGATACTACAGCAAATTTCCATACCATGATATAATCTACCCTGGGCCATCTGGCATTGAGGCATTCAGCGTTACCATCTGCAACCCAGTAGGCATATGAGTCAATAAAGAAATTACAGCTGCTGGAAAATAAGGGTTCGGAATTTTTTTTAAAGTGGTGTCAATCTATCAGCAACCATCTTTGGTGGAGCTCCAAAACTTGTGATGGATCTGTAGAAATTCTACTTGAGAAATGGCGTTCATTGATGCACCATTGTTCCAACGTACACTCATGGACAGAAAACCAACATTTTCACGAATGTGCACATGGACCTTTAAGTACGCAAGAAGAAGTGCTTGGTGCCATGTTCCCCTCCAAACAATGCACTTGAGAAGATCGTGTACAATAAAACGCATTCAAGAGACCTGAAGGGACTCTCAGAATTCTGCGTACCGGAGATTTAGAGGAGTTTCATGATATGCGGCTAATGTACAGGCCCAAAAGGTTCCATTTTGGCATAGACGGTATGGAGGCCAGAACAAGACCAGCTGTATTTACGCACAACGAGAATGTTGGGAGGGAACAAGCGAAAACTGCAGCAAACTTTGGGATGCTTCGTCACTTCTTGGCCTTTACAAAACAAGGCAAACGATGGGTGACCAAGCCAATACACCAGGAAATGGAATTCGAATTTGTGAAAGATTTGACATTGAATGTGTTGGCCATGCATACTGATGGAATCGGTCCTGATTTTGTTCTAGGACAGATACAATGCCACAAAACATTGCAAATGAGCCCCGTCCACCTAAAGCGGAACTTGTTGAAAAGTTGATTTACAGATTTAAATGATTTGTAGCCGTCTTCATAATCTGCTCACAATAACAATTTCGATATGTTCCCCAATGTGTGGACATTGTACATAAACAATCAAATGCTATTACACTCAATTTCAATGCTCTAAAAAGTATTTAAAAATATTTAATCGGTGTAAGATTCATTTATGTATAGCTTTACCTTCCCTTCATTTATATTACTGGCCCTCGATCAATAAAACACATGTCTGTGGTTGCTATTGGTGCTATATTTTAGAAGAGAATTGCCCTAGCACATCGGTGCTGCACTGCCCATTTGGGTTGCAGAAATACTGATATGCAAATGGCTATTTGCCCACTGAGGCTTGGTCTGTCAAACCCTCTGCTAGACCCAAACCACATCCACAATTGCAGTGCATGGAACTGGCATTGATGGCCTATGGTGGGTAAGATTTTCATAGCAATAATCAATCGACTGACCTGTGTCAACCCCATAACTTCCAGAACGTTTTGTTTTAGTTTTGTCGAGTGGGCACCTTTTTACACTCACAAGAGTAGTTTTGTCTTTTGATGGGTGCGATTTTTTGGGGGTCTCCATAGCTCTACATAGCGTCCACATTGTCTTTTCAAATGTATCCACTTTGATAACTTTTTGGCAATAAGTGATGACTATTGTTGCTAGGATGCCCTATGTGCACCACTTCCATGGCCAACGTTGACAAAACTACAGTTCGCACAGGTTAAAACGTATCCTTTGATCCCTTTTGGTAACAGTATCCCCTTTCTCATTTCAAATAAACGTAACATTTAAGTTACACAGACAGTTATCATTAATGGCAGGTGTGAGTAATTTGTTGAACAATTGAAATCACGTGACCACCAAGACTTCACTGGAGGATTCAAACTGTCCTCCCATCATAGGAAATCATGTTCCCACCTTTCTGTCAAGTATATAGAAGTTTAATTACCTTTGAAATGTTATGCTTTTCTCGAAAGTATATAAAAGGTTATTTTGCTCGCCTAAGAACTGGTTGTACCTCTAAGTAATGTTGTTTTGATAGTATTCCGGTAAGAATTTTTGTGTAACTGGGTTTTGTTCCACCAGATAAAGCCTGCCTTATGTTTTGCCGACATAACGGAGTCACTCAAACAGTGCAACACTGGGTTTTGCTTTGCATGGTCTCCTTTAGACAGACAAAAAATAAATCTTAGGTTACACCAGCCCTTCAGTGGCTTGTAGTATCGGTTTTACTTACCTTGAGTGTAACTGTTATCCAAAACTACGTTGAAGTAATTGCTTCCCCTTCTCTGTGAACCGAAAAGCAACTGTAATTGAATATTAAACCCCAAGGTCCAACTCCCTTAGAATGACTGTTAGCCAGATTACAATTTATAGGTTTATACCGTGCCTATTATATGAGTATCAGAAGATCAGAAAAATGTATTGTCCACTTTATTACACCGATTTCTTGCTGAGCGTCACGGTACAACCGATAGGGTCGACGAACCATGGTATTAGTGAAATGATACGATAGAGGCAGGGAGGATGTTCCAGAGGGAGACCGAAGAAAGATCAAACGCCAACTTGTTGTTTGGAGAAGGGACTGACCCTGAGGGAGTTGTCGGTAGAGGAGCGAGGAGCTCGAGTAAGATGATAAACTGTCCCAACAGCCTCCCCGTAGCAGACGTATTAAGTCATTAATATAAGGTATCGGTTATATATAAGTACCGGCACAAACGATACCTTTGATGTACGGATAGCGCATAAAGCAATCAGGCGTTGGCTGGGTTAGCCTGCGCTCACTAGCTATTCTCACCTTTCTAAAACTAATCGGCCGCCAAGGGCACATCTTACTCAAATAGTGGGAACCAATTCTTGAATCGCATCAGGCCCATTCCTGACTTGCTATGGCCTTCCCAAGAAGAACCGCTTTTTGCTCGACCGGCGCAATTGTGCGCTTTCACGCACTATTGCAATGTTGAGCACAAGGCTACCCACTTCTCAGGGCCGCACTAGAGAGATAGGGAACGACTCCAAAAAAAAAAATCTAACGCTCATCTTTGCTTACCATATGCACTCGCACGGCCGATTGGCACAAGGCCTAGTCGGAGCATGAATGCAACTTACTTGGTATGGGCA
The DNA here is from genome assembly GCF_040938575.1 of Ambystoma mexicanum. Classification (NCBI taxonomy): domain Eukaryota; kingdom Metazoa; phylum Chordata; class Amphibia; order Caudata; family Ambystomatidae; genus Ambystoma; species Ambystoma mexicanum. The sequence continues at coordinate 1,392,557,917 of NC_090924.1, forward strand.
CGCAATTTCACCTGTCTCGCTTGAACGTAGAAAGGGCTGCCTCAGGTGGGACAGAGTCTGAACGGACATGCATGATTTAGAGGGCAGTGTGCAATTGAAGGTTGTCCCCCGTTACGCTCACAATACGAGTACAATCCTCTCTGAAAGAAGCCAAGAGACAGCGTTCAGGCTTTAACAAGGTTTAATTGCAACAAAATAAAAAGAAATGTCAAAAGGTGTCTGCTCTTCGAGAACGTTGAGACTCCAGAATGAATGATTTTGCCTATTGAGACGCCACAGCGTCATGAATGACATCACATATAGGTTCATAACCTGCACTTTTGATCAGTAAGACAGTATTCAAAATCGCGTGGCATTGGCGTATGCCAGCAAACAATTTGTTTATTTTTCAGGCGTATTTCGAATGCCACGTGGATCAGCTGGGCTCATCTCTCCATTGAGTGAAGGTCAGTTCGTGGGCTGATGCTTGTGGGAATGGAAGAAATTAATCAAGTCACACTGATGCGTCTTGTCCGGATTGCAGCATTCTTTCTCGAAACCTACCACGCATACAGGCTGAAAACAAGCTTCAATTGTTATTTGACCTCGAACGAAAGAGCACTTGCTAGGCTAGAAGGACAGGTGGTGTTGAATACCGGTAAACATGATAACATTTACTATATTGAAAGTGGACATTGGAACATTTAGTTTCAATTTATGCAAACTGTTGTTAGGAGCGGACACTCCGTGTTACACCGAGAGAATGTAACAAACAAACATAATGTAAGTTCAACTATGCATAATATTTTTGCTGTATGCATATTGAACAGTTCAGCGACTGGCGAATAGGTCATTTGATGAAAATAGTGCACACAATATGTTGTTCTGTTGATTAAATTCATACCGCGCCATATTTAAAAAATCAAGTGCGTAACTCACAGTTTGTTCTTAAGTCTACTAATAATTATTTGGGTATAGTTTGAAGAGCAGGGAGTAGAGGTTTGATTTTTTGGCCGCCATTGCTTACTGACATTGTTATGGGTTGTTAGTTGGAGCATATGTGATGATTATTCATAGACGACCCGCAACCACAACCTGTATGCAGGTTATTGATATCTAAACAACTGTCTCATGGAATATCCGGGTGTGCCATCAATGCTGTATTATTGTGCACCTTAAAGTAGGTGTTGGGTGGATGTGCCAGGGGCTGAACATTTTCCAGAGGGAACTTGGTTCGCTTTGGATAGATAATATTCCCAGTTCCATTATAATGCCATCTGTCTGTGGTTCCCAATATCCGTCAGTTTCTCCATCCCACTGGGAGCTAGACCTACTTCACAGAGATAACCTTTCATGCACATCGTGGTCTCAAATACTCCGCCAAGTTGTCCGTGTGTGTTCATTATGTGTGGTTTGTGTTCATGATTAGGTTTCATCCGATGCAGAATTACAGGGTAAATGGATACATTTGAATAAAGAACGGCTAATAAAATATATTTTTATTCTGTTATCTACGTAGGTATATTTTATCGTACTGCGAATGCCATTGTTTCCAGCTTCCGTGGGATGGATTCTTCAATCAACAATGGAAGATACACTTAAACAGATCTTTTAGCATTACCGTCATGTGGGACGACAGACAGGGACCGATGTGCCCTTTGGCAGTACCAGTGCCAAGAAGCAACCTGTCATAGTTATCGGTGTAGAAAGAAGCTGATGCCAAAGCGGTGCGATTGAAGGTGCGTCGAATCTGCACCCTCTCACAAAAGGAACACCATGTGCGTCATTAGCAAGTTTTTCTGGTGTAACCCAAGGACACAACAATTGGTCGTTGATCGCAATCCGCGGATCATGATAATGTGGTTTTGGGAGCGTGCTTTGATAAATAAAAGCACTTGCTACATTGCAGATTAATGATTTCTTTAAAAATATTATTTGCAAATTCGATTTGGGACGCGCTTCGAGAGGTGTGTGTTGATCTTCTAGGTTCTGAGTTAACTGACGTTATTGCGTGGGTGATGACTGGGCGCGGCAGCCCACTAATGTAATAAAAATAGGTGGAGCATATCCTTTGGAATAGTGATGTCAGCTTCAGGAGCGGGCCATCTGTATTCTTGCCGCAAGCGCCCTTGAAGTTAATGCGATGGCTCAACGGATAATATCAGCACAAGATGGCCAGGTCCAACCTGTTTTCGCATGTGTACAAGTGAGGAAACCTAAGGTAAGATGCATAGGACATTTTTTTGAGATCGATTACAGTATGCTTCAAAACTCATGCCCGAACGCTCGGGACAATAACATTTTTTAGCACACATCCCCTTAAGGTGTCCTAACTCTAGGCCTTCAGAAAACAAACTGCTAAAATCGGTTGTTCAAGGTTGAGGATGCAGTATTAACCCCGGATTCTGTGACATGTTGTAATCGGCTCCATTGGAGGGCAAATAAGACAATTTAAGAAGGTGGAATTCCCACATCTGACATGCCCACAATGGAGTTATTAGAATCATTGTTAAACGCTCCTTGTGCATTTTGTAGATTATTCTATTGAAGAATGGGGTTGAAGGAATATCGTATGCACATTTCCCTTACCAAGTGATCCACAGTGAGTTTCCCCCAAGATTGCGTCTGCGGCAACCTGGAGACATAACTTACATTTTTTTTTCTTTTGTGTCAAACAGATTCAGGTCTGGTTGCCCGAGGCTTGCAAAAATGTTGTTTAGAATATCTGAATGTAACGCCCACTCGTGTTCTGAGAGTTGATTGTGTTTCTGCTTAATGTGACTGCTAGACAGTTGTGTCCCCATGCTGAGATAGATTTATTCTTCTCGGGGGGGCTCCCTTTCCAGATTTTTTATGCCAGTGTGGGTAGGTTTAGGGAGCGAGTCCCAACTGCATGTGTAATCTTGCATGTGGCACAATGAGCATGCATGATGACATCATGCCGAGTAGGCACATTACTTTCCAGACTTATCTGCTGACCAGTTGTTTGATGTAACAAGGATCTAATGTAGTAGGTTTTGGACCCTCTCGTTGGAGGGAAATACCAAATTGTCTTTAGTATGAATTACTGCTCATCGGAACCGTTTTTGCTGGCTGCGATTAGGCTTTACTTTTTGGTGATAGAAAAGCCCAGCTGATGCAGAAGATTTATTGTCTCCTGCCGACATTTCCAGTGTTTCTCCTGTTACTAGAAAAGGGTACACTAGGATACTTTCTGATCGTAGAGGCTCCGGCACCACTAATAGTACTTTTGTGAATACACAAAGGACTGATGCAATCCCGAAGTGAAGCACTTAGAATTGGTAATGCGCATGATCTATTTTGAACCTTTGATATTTTCAATGCACTTGCTGCATTGAAATATGAAAGCATGCATCTTTCAAATCCAGTGTTGCCATAAAGTCTCCATCTTTGAGCAATGGGATAGCTTCCTGCAATGTTGCAATTCTGAATTTTTAGTGTATGACATAAGTGTTCACTTGTCTTAAGTCGAGCACTGGGCTTTTTATTTTGCCGGTCTTTGGAACAAGGAAGTACATACAATAAATACCCTAGTTTACCTCCGATAGTAGGGCGAGTCCTATGGCTCCCTTCTGTAGTAGTGCATCTACTTCTGCTTAGAGGGAAGAGCGCATAGTTATTCTTGACGCTCCGCCCAATACCCATGTTTTATTGTTTGACACCCCCCCACTCGTCTGACGTGATCCCCTCCCATGTGTGTGCGAATGAGGTTTTGAGACTCACTACCAGGGTGATATGGGAGGGGACCTGAAACAGGGAGTCATTGTTTAGCGGGTGTAGCCATGCCTCTTGTGGTTTGGCCTCTCCCTCGGCCTCATCCTCTTCTAAATTGTCTTCAAAAAGGAGGACTGTGTGGTAGACAATTGCCCTTGGATACCGTACCAGAAAGAGAAGCCCTCATCCGAGGAGTAAGTGGGCTGCGCTGCAGAACTTAAATAGCTTTGATCATGAAACCCACAGCAATTTGACCGTGTTGCTCTTTGTTGAAAAGGATGGTTTGTGCTTTGGTTTAATGTTTTGAGCATTTCGTGGTGCTTTTTTTGCAGTCCCTCGTTGACTGATTTACTAAATAGTGCATCGTTCTCCATCAGCATATTTTGCAATGTTCGAGGCAAACGTGCCTTTTTATTAGGGTCCCATCAGCAATCACCCCTACTAGATGCATCTGTGACGTCTAGGTTGCTTTTTTAGACCTGCGTTAGCATTTTGTTTGCCCTCAGTTAGCATTTTGAGCCTTTGAGTTCTTGAACATATTAGTAAGCTCTTCCAGGTGGCTCCATTGAAACTAGCCATTGGATAAAGTGTTAGTATCTATCCGCATTTGGTATGCCGCTGATGTTGCCACCTTTCTGCCCAGAGCATAGATCGTTTTACTTTCGTTGTCAGAAGCTTCCAATGTTGCCAATTGAGTCCCCGCCCTCTTAACGTGTTGTAGTAAGGGCCAGGGAGTCTGGCATAAATGTCCCTTGATAAGAGGGGTTCTAGGGGCCAGTTTAACCACCTTTGTTAACGCTGGTGAAGATAGAGAGGGGTCTAGCTGTTTTAACAGATTTGAATGTACCACCCCAAATACATCTCCTCTTCCTCTCTAATTCTCCCCTCTTTCCCTACCTTTGAATTCCTCTACAAGTCCTTCTCCTCTCCCCACCCTATTTCCTTCCTGGTCATCTATCGTCCCCCTGGCCCTCTCTCTTCCTTCTATGAAGACCTGGATCACCTCCTCTCACTTACCTCTCCCTCCCCCTCTCTTCTAACTGTACTTGGCGACTTTAATATCCATCTTCCTTCTCCCCCTCAATCTTCTTCCCTCCTCTCCATCCTTGACTCCTACCTCCTCTCCCCCCTTCCCTCATCCCCTACTCACTCCTCTGGTTCCACTCTTCACTGCATCTTCAATTCTTCCTATCCCTCTTCCCCCGTCTCTTCTCTTCCTGTTTATCTCTCAGACCATGCCTTACTCTCATTCTCCCTTTCTCCTCTCACTCTCCACTATTACTAATCCCTCCCCTCCAATCTACTCACATCGTGACCTCCGTGACTTTGATGCTACCCTCTTTTCTGACACTTGCTCATCTTCTCTTCCATCTCCCCAAGACTTTGCTTTACTCTCTGCGGACGATGCTCTCTCTTACCTTTCATCTTCTATCTCCATTGCCCTAGATCAACTTTAACCCCCTTCTCTTTTCCGTCCTACTCGGAAGCCTTCTCAACCCTGGCTTACTTCCCATCTCCGCTCTATGCGGCGCCTTCTCCTGCGGTTAGAGAAACTGGCCCAAAACTCCCTCGCTTTCTAACCAAGCCTCTTCTCTTACCACGCACTTTACAACTCTTGTCTTACAGTGGCCAAGTCCTCCTACTACTCTAACCCTCTCCAGTCTCAAGCCACCCATCCTCGTCGGATTTTTCAAACTCTCTCCCGTCTTCTCTCTCCTCCTACTCCTGATCCCTCATCCAATTCCACACTTTCTCCATCGGACTTTGCCAACTTCTTTTCCTCCAAAATCCTCACACACCAGCAAAAAATTAACTCCCTCTCCGACTCCCCCCTCTCCTCCCTCTCCCATTAGGTCTGTCCTCTCATCTGTTTCCCCTTCGGATGTCTCCTCCCTTCTATCCAAAGCCCACCCCATGTCCGCCCCCTCTGACCCTCTCCCCTTCGTTCTCATCCCCAAGATCTACCCTCTTCTTATCCCTTACCACTTTCTTCAACTCCTGCCTCTCCTCATCAACCTTTCCCTCTGCTTTCAAACATGCAACTATTATTCCTATTCTAAAGAAACCCTCTGCTGATCCACTTCTCACTGCTAACTACAGGCCCATCTCTCTTCTACCCTTCCTTTCTAAGCTCCTTGAGTGCCTTGCCTACTCTCAACTCTTATCTTTTGTCACTACTTCCTCTCTCCTTCCTTCCAATCTGGCTTCCGTCCCAAACATTCCACTGAAACTGTTCTCACCTCTATCTTCAACTCACTCCTCTCTGTTCGACATGCCAAGCAATCCTCTATCCTTATTCTCCATGATCTCTCCGCAGCTTTTGACACTGTCGATCATCCACTCCTGCTCCACACTCTTTCCTCCTTCGGGTTTAAAGGCCCTGTTCTAAAATAGCTACCTTCTTACCAATCCTCCCGTTCCTTTGTTGTTTCATGGGGAGCACAGACCTCTCCTTCCTTACCTCTTATTTACGGTGTTTCTCAAGGCTCTGTACTTGGTCCTTTCCTCTTCTCTCTTTACACCTCCCTCATTGCCCCGGTTATCTCCTCGTTTGGCATCTCCTACCAGTTCTATGCGGACGATACTCAACTCTCTCTCTTTCTCCTCCTTCACACCTGACCTCCACCTTAAACTCTCCTCTTGTCTCACAGCTATCAAGAGCTGGATGTCCTCCCGCTTTCTCTTAACACCGATAAAACCGAAGTCCTTTTCTTCCCCTCTAATACTCTTCCCCCTTCATCCCCTCCCCCTTTCCTCCCTCCAATCTCCCCATCTCCCCCCATGCTCGCAATCTAGGCGTTTCTCTTTGACTCCTCTCTCCCAACACATTTCACTCACCTCCCGCACCTGCCGATACCACCTCTAACATATTTGCAAAATCCATCCATCCCTCACATTCCACGCCACCAAACTCCTAATTTCCTCTCATCTTTTTCCGCCTCTTCTACTGCTCCTCTCTACTCTTCGGACTTCCCGCATCTCAGCTTGCCCCTCTTAAATCCATATACCACTCTGCTGTTCGTACCCTTTGTCTCCTTACCTCCCGTGACTCCCATCTCTTCCTTGCTCCCTCACCTTGGCTGGCTACCCTTCCACTTACAGCTAAAATTTTACTTTCTCTGCCTTCTCTTCAAATCCCTCCATGGTCTTGCTCCTCTTTATCTCTCCTCCCTTCTTTCCTTCTACTCCCCCTCTCGTTCTCTTCGTTCCGCTGGCCATTTCCTTCTCACTGTACCTCATTCGCCCTGCGCTTCCTTCCGGTTCCGCTCCTTCCAAATCCTTGCTCCTCTGCACTGGAACTCACTCCCTCTCTCAATCCGCTCTACCACGACCATCACCTCATTTCGCACTTCCCTTAAATCCCTCCTCCTCCATTCTCCACCTTGAAAACTCCCCCTCTGCCCCCTCTACTCCTCCCTTTTTTCCCCCCTCTTCCAATCCCTCTCTCCCCTCTCCTACTACACTCTCTCCCTTCCATTTTCCCTCGTCCAATACATCTCCTACCCCCTCGCCCCCCTCAGTTAATTGCTCTTTGCACTGTTTTGTTGAATGATTCAAGATGTAATTTTTGCTCCCAATGTTATTTGTTGTTGTTACTCTGCATTATGTTGTTCCATTGTATAGCGCCTTGGTGTAAAGCGCTCTATAAATAAATCAAAACTTTCTTCTTTTCATTGAGGAAGTCATCCACAAAATCGGTGTCCTCCCCAGCCTCCGGAGTATCAATTTTAAAATAATGTGCAGCTGTTTAAACAGATTATTGTAAAGGATATTGCCATCTATTGGTGATGAAAAGGGCTCATCAATGTCAGGTGAGGTAACACAAAGGTCTTCCAGGTCAGTGCCTGTGTTTCATCCACAAAATCTTCCTCCATCAGTATATAAAGTTCTATTTCCACTGGTTCCTCATAAGGGACAGCGGGTTCTGTCCTCAATTTTTTCCAAAAGGTACTTCGACCTCCTATAAGACCCATTTATGTTTTAATGGATGTTGGTCTAAAAACTCTATAAAAAAAGAAACCATTTTGCTCATTGAGACTAAATGTCTTTCACACAACATCTTGTTCTTGCGTATGTATATATGTGTTTTTCTTTTTAAGTGTATCTGTTATTGAGGAGCTACTGTTTGTGGACTTTGGTTTTTCTAAATGGGCATCTACGGCGCATACGATTTGGCCTTATTTATAGTTCTATTATCCTTTGAAGCAGTGACGATCAGTGTGGACATACTCTTTTGAACATGCGTATAGTGTGAGGCACTCCGGGCAGAGGTATTTTGTTCCACCAACTCGCTAGGCGGATACCTGCACCGCCGAGGATTTAGGAACTTGACTAATTTGTTGAAAATGTCCTTGTGGGCAAAACGTGCAACGAGCGGCATGCTTTGATTTTCTCTGCATCCTGGCGGAATGTGCCGAAACAATCTTGTGTACGGGTTTAAAGCGTATAGCCGGTCACCAGGGAAGGCCTCCATAGTAGCGTGTGACGCCTGCCTTTCGGGGCTGGCCCTCAGGAATCTTCCGTTTTCCCAATCTGAAATGTCTTTGGCTTCTGAATCGAAGCCAGGGCTGTCCTGGCTCCGATTCCTCCGCACTGGCAGGGTATTCAGTTGATGCCTCGGTTTGCATCACAGAGGTTCAGCATTCCGATCACCGATCTTTCAGCGGCTTCGGCTTGAAGAGCTTACACAACCAGCATTCATCTTCCTGGTGGTCTCTAGGAAGACAATTACACACGTTGTGTGTCTTTCCACAGAAACATTCGGTTAGACGTTTCAACAGGGTATTTTCCATGTCGAAAGGTAGACAGCGAGATTACAATTATTAAAGGGGCAAAGTATGGTGACATTCTCCTTTACCTATAAAAATGTAAGTGGCACTGTTAGCCAAACACCGAAGCTGCTGTGTGCAGAGTACAACGATGGATCTTGCAGTCGCCCTGTCCCGCTGAGAGATCTCAGTAACTACGGTTGAGCAGATGGTAAAAGAAGTATCAACATTACGCTCTATCATGAGCAAGAGTACTATTTCTACTAAGTCTGCAAAATGTCACCAACCCGAACGTGGAAAAAGGACCTCCGTGCGTGAAGGGTCATGGGTCACAGTTGTGATAGTATTACAGAAATGCCCAATCAACGTTCCTCTTTGATATTTTACACACACACACACACACACACACACACACACACAGCGAAGGAAAATGCCATGGGCGCCGGAAGATGAAGACCCACATTATGGACACTGGGATATTTACTCTTAGAGAAGGAGTTTCCTAACAGAGAGGAACCAGAATTGTTCATCAAGGAAATCCTTACCGCCATCCAATTTTAATACACTTCATGGACTGATATTAAGAGAATAGTAATGCCTCCGAAAATTGGGCAGAGATTAACCCCGAGTTAATTGGCCTGCTACAGATCCAGGAACATGGGACGGCTTTCAACAAGCTTGAAGTAGACTGGCAGCAGCTATACCAGAGATATGCGCTAGAAAAACTGATTGGGGAAAGCTAGGCAACTGTAATCAGAATTAAAAGGAAATCACCTGTGGATTACAGATTGATTAAAGATCAGGCATCACCATGCCTGATGGGACAGTGCAGGAAGTGATCACCAATTCCTATTTTAGTTTGCAACCATAAATATAAGTCCAACTCAAAAAATAACGTGTATTGGGTGGCAGAATAAGCCATGGTCAGAACTAGCTACGGTTGCAAACCATTGAGTGGCATGCCAGGAAGAAAAGAAAGAATATGGAGAATTAATGACACTGCAATTGCAGATCTTGCAGGCACAGGAACAACCGACTAAAATAGTAAGGAGCAGGTTTTAGGGAGGATTCAAGGGTAGAGGAAGAGGCAACAGAAGAGGAGCAATGCAGCCATCCTCCTCTGGGCAACAGGAGCAGACCCCAGTAGACCCCAGAGTAATAGGTTTACTAGTTCTCAGGTCCAGGGTTTTCATTAGGTGCCGGTATGAGGGCACAACGAGGATGTCCAAATAAGTGCCACAACCCCCAATACTTTTTCCCCGAACCCGAATACTCAGAACTTTGCCCAGGTTGGTCAGTCCCAACCTCTGGATCCTGGTCCCTTCTGGCTAGAAGTAGGGGGATGCTGTCATTACTGACCCGATATCCACAGACCAGGAAGGCCCATAGATACATTGTGAAATGGAAGGAAAGAACGTGCCTGGTTTAGTGGTCACCGGTGCCAATACGTCTGCCCTTCATTCTGAATGTTTTACCAATGTCCCGCTATGCGCTGAAACAGTAAAGTCAGTAGTAACCTCAATACCCTCATGGCCCATTGAATAACAGAGCCTCTTACTGTGACATTAGGACTTATAACTGACAACCATGCATTTCTCCTTCGCCCCACTGCGCCAGTCAACTTACTAGGTAGGAATCTGCTATGCAAACTCTGATGTACTATTCATTTAACATCTGAAAATATGTTCATGGCCAGAATGCAGAGGCGGTTTTAGCAGTACTCCAGACAGATGCTATTAAGATTGTTTGGAATTAGGAAGTGCAATGGTCACTGGATATGATCTCAGAAATACAGCACAACAGACCATATGGTCTGCATATGATAGAGGTTGGGTATGTTTACAATACAGAAAAAGTAAAGAAAAAAAAAATCTGCCTCGCATTCCCCAGTATCCCTTCAAACAAGAAGCAGAGGAAGGCATTACACCTCAGTCATTGAATCCCTTTTGCCATTGGGTAATATTGTCCCCCCACTATCACATGCAACACACAGATATTAGAAGTTTAGAAGCTCAGAAAGGATACATACAGATCTGTGCATTACCAGAGGGCAGTGAAATCTGTGGTTAGTACATCTCTTCCTGTTGTCTGTAGTCCCAATGGCTGCTACTATCTTGGCCTGTATAACTCTGAAAGCATGTGTCTTGTGATCAGTTTTCTTCTCATACATGTGAATAGTCAATACCTTTTCACATTCTCACACAGGGGAATCCAGTACCCCTGGACCGGTTTGCCTCCGAGTTACACTGAATAACCCCCACTCTATTTTCCCAGCTGTTGAAGGATTTGGAGGATATTCAGTTCCCTGGTAAATCAGTGCTGGTGCAGTATATGGACATCTACGTCTGCCTCCTAAGAGGGTTGCAAGGAGGACACTGGAATTCTGCCGACTGCCTAGCTGACAAGGGTCATAAAGCATCTGAAAAGAGACTGCCATTGTGTAGAGGACAGGTTCATCACCTGGGTCATGATATTGTTAAGGGGCATAGCGTTAAAGATTCCTTCAAAACAAAACGGCTGTACACAAGATTTCAAAGCCACAATTACCTAAATGAGAGCACTCCTTGGCATGGTTGGTTTCTGTGGACAATGGATTTTAGGGTGTGGCAAATTAGTGAAACCCCTGCAAATGCATATGAGAATGAATACTGAACCCTTACAATGGTCTAAGGCAAGGCTGAGGCGGCATTCTTTGAAGTGAAGAGAGAACTAGTGAAGCATCCACATTGGGTTTACCCTATTAAAAGTTTACTTTGTATGGTCATAAAACAAGGGGTGGGGGGGGGGGATTTGCCCTTACGGTACAAACACAAAAATATAGGTTCTACCAAAAGCCTATTGCATATTATATCAAATAACTGGATGCAGTAGCTGCAGGCATGCCACCTTGTTTGCGGCCTGTAGCTGCGGCAGCCATGAATCATAGTGTTGGGTTCTTCACTAGAGGTATCGGTTCCACATTCTGTAATTACTTTGCTGTCGAAAACCAAAACACAGCATAGGTCTCTCCCTCTCAAACCAACAAAATGTTAGGTCTTAATATTGAGACCATCTAAAACCACTTTCGCCAGGTGCCCTGTATTGTATTAATTACAGACTACCTTTCTAATTCCCGAAGGGACTGGAGTGACACTCCCTTGCACAAAACAGACATGAATTGCTTCATAGATGGGTCATGTTACTGAGATCAAAGAGGTATTTTGGCGGCAGTATGCTTTTTGGCCCCCCTGAGCGGTTGTGGGAAACTATTGTAGGTCTCATCTGCACAAGTAGCAGAAATAATGCTCACCAGGGCATACAAATTGCCAGACCAGCAGACAGTGACTATACACACAAATTCTTACTATGCTTTTGGAATGGCCCACAATTTTGGATAGTTGTGAAAGCAGCAAGGATTCCTGACCTCCTCAGGCTTCCCATCAAATACCAAGAGTACGTAAAGGAACTCTTTGATGCCATTATGCTCCACAAGCGAATCACCATAATCAAGTGTGAAAGCAACCAGCGATTAGATGACTAGGTCAGTTGTGGATATAAGCTTTATTCCAATGCGCATGAGAAAGGCCAGACCTGGAAAAATCTCGTTAGACCTACAGGTTGAGTAACTTTGTTTATCTACTCTGCCTAAAGACATTCACTATGAATTGAAACAAAATTGCGACTTATGAAGAAACAGTACCAGCACTGTCAATGTGCCTTTCGCAACAGTGCAAACAAGTGGCAGTTTACATTTTTTAATAACACAATGGTTCCCTAGCAGGCAGACTCCTTCTTGGGGAACATCAGCAGGATGCAATAATCTAAATGTATTTTCAACATCTGTGATACACATATGGGGGCTCCAAACACTGTTCCTGGCCAGAGCCTCCAAGTGTCACAGCAACTGATGCTCTATAGTCGTGCAACAAGTTGACAGAAATTATTAGATTTACCTACTATGCCCTTTGCCACATGTCTATCGTCTGAATCAACCCTTCATCCCACAGAGATCAAAGTAGCAGCAGACTGCAGGGATTTTGTACAGCACAGCCCACAATACATCATTTCTTGCACATTCATCTTTTTTGGACAAGCTTGCAAATTGTATAGCCTCAGGCAGAGCTACGAACATTGTGTTAAGTAAGATGTTCATAGTAATGGTAAATCTTCCTGACCTGTGTCAACCCCAGAACGTTTTGCTTTACTGGTGAGTGGGAAACTTTTTACACACACAGAATATTTAACTCTTTTTATGGGTGTCTTTTTTTTTTTTTAGACTCTCCTCACTGTCTTTTTAAAGTTATCCTCTTTGACAACGTTTTGGCAATAAGTGCCTGTGGTTGCTGGGTTGCCCTAGGGGTTCCCCTTTTAACTTTCTTTGCCTAAACTTGAGAACTACAGTTCGCAAGGGTAGAAAGGATCTTTGGAACCCCTTTAATTTTTTTGGGGGTGAAACCAGCACACCCCACCTTATGTGGAGTGCTGGGGAGATGCAATGTATCCCCTTTCACACTAAAACTGTAACAATTCTGTAACAGGGATACGCTTACCTTTAATGGCTGGTGGCAGTGATGCCTTTTACTAATTTGGTGCACCTTCTTTACCACAGGCTGTGTTCACAGCTGCAGTAAAGGCACCCAAGGGTGCTCATTTTACCAACATGGCCCCCGTCTTGTTTTTTTGCCATTTTAGTGTTCCTTGCCCTTTCTTCTTCCTTCTCCTGACATCCAGGGCGGGAAATTCCTTGGTGTGATTATCATCTTCGGCTTGAGTCCCCTAGACTCCCCGCCCAGGCTCCCGTCTGTGAAGGCAGGAAGCGAGGGAGGAGTCCAAAACTCTGCAGTACTTTTTCTTCCTCCTTGCCTGAATGGGGAAAAATCCCAGTGGGCGGCTGGCTGTCCTGATGGGACACCTTCGTCAAAGTTTAAAGAACTGCTGCAGTAAGTAATTAAGCCGATGTATAATGATGGTATTGTTTTTATCAAATCATGCAGCTGCAATATTTGTGTAATGTCTGATGCTTCAATGTGTGCGGCAGGAGCCGATGGTGCACACCAGGATGTGGTCTGCTACTTTTAGCACATCTACATAACTTAAGGGGCTTGTGTAATTGCACCTGGTTTTAATCAATTGTAGACCTGTATGAAAGTTGCTTTAATGCATCGAATTACAGATCACTTGTTTTATATAGGCAGTGAACTGCAAATTCTCATTTCTGTGCCAATTACCTTCAACCTTAGAGACCCCCAGCTCTTTTGCTGGACTTTACGACTTTTTAATTTTAACCCTGGAGTGATACATTTTTCTCACTCAGTATTTTGACCCGATTTGGATTTTGTGTTTACAGTGTGATAAACTCCACAGGCATCTACTTTTTTTATTATGGTGACAGCACCTTCAGTGCAGTATCACAGAGAAATCCTTTAGATTTCTCATAACGTTTAAATACCTATTCTTGTGTGAACCAACGTTCCCCAGAATAGTAAAGTGAAATGTACTTATACTTGCCTTTTCTCTTTGTAGGTCCAGCACACACCAATGTATGTGGAGTACTGGGGGGTTACCTAGTAGCCCCTTATCCTACATTCTCAATTAACATTTTTATGTTACCCTCACTACTTTAAATGGCTGGTGGCAGTGGTTTAATTTTCCTACCACTGTGCTTTACTACCACAGGCTGGACCCTCAGCTGCAGTACAGCACTCATGGGCGACCATTTTGTGGAAATTGCCCATGGTCGTCTCTTTTGCCATTTACTGTTTGTGAGGTCTTTCTTGGGTTTTACTCTGTGCGTTGAGCCAGGTTTGAGCTCGCTTCGTTTTGCCTTTGGCGGGCTCCATTGAATCTGAAATGCAGGATGCGATGGAGGTTCCTGAAGTTCCGCGGTCCTTGGTCTCTAGGTGTACCTGAATGCAACCAGTCCCGATAGGACCAGCCAACCTGATGGGCGATTAACAGCCTAGGCTGTGCATGAATGGGAGAAACCTGCAAATGTGAGTGTTTTGGGACTAGAGGCAGTCTCTACCACTCTTCTTCAAACTAGTGGTACTGTTTAGACTTGGGGTACATACCTCATTGTCTTTTAGCTGTGCTTTTCTCAGTTGGGAACTGCAGTGGCTTCCTTTTAGAGTAGAGTAGATTCCAACTCTGTTTCTCACAGGCTTAACAGCTTGTGACACTACAAGTAATTTTTCTACAAACTCTCCAACTTTGTGCAAGACTTTGTTATCCAAGAAGTGCCTCAGATACATAGACTTGTTTCAATTGACTTTGGCTGTCCTGGCTCCCTGCAGACTCTTTGTTAGGCAAGATTGTATGCAGTACCCTTTGGGTGCACTACAACAACCCTGACCTCCTGGCAATAGAAACCCAACCTTTGGTATACGTCTGCACTACACAGGTTGGTAGCATGTGGCGCAGCCAGGCTCATCTCAATAGGGGTCAATGTGAGCTGTATGGGAGTTAGAGATTCACAGTGACAGGTTTTCAAATAAACTCTTACACACAAGGTTTATTGATAAAACTATAATTTATCAGTCAGTTACAATAAGCCTTCTTCAGAAGGGAGCAATATAAAACACCACACAAATATACTTCCAAAATACACACTCTTAGTTATCTAAATCAGCAAATACCCATTTAGGATGTCACACAAGCCCTACCTACACCCTCAGGTGACTTCAATAGCTAGGGTGCTGTTGACACCAATATATCACTGTTGCATTTAGAATATTCTTGGGGAGTAGTATTGGAGAGAAGAGAGTTCAGAAGTATTCACAGATTCACAAGCAGGTAAGTACTTTCAATACAACCCCTCAATGCAAAGTCAGTTAACCCTTTCCTGGAAGGAAGGAAAAACATAAGCAGAAGAGACATTCAGGGCGCCTAGGCCAGCCAATGTTAAGTTAGCAAAAGGTCAAGGTGAACAGAAGCACTTCTTGCAGGCAAGTAGAAAGTATTTTCCAATGTCTAAAAAGTCTTTGTAGAATAGAAGCAATCAAAGTAGGGCCATAATGGCAGTAAAAAGTCAACCACTGCAAGCAGCCATTCAGTGAGGAAATGGTTACATAGAAAATGTTACATGAGAAGCTAGACAAAGATACTAAGTAACCCCTCCAGCACCCCAATGTAAGATCGTGTGTGCTGGGTCTAGAAAGTTACAAAATGTACGTAAAGTCAAATTCACTTTGCTGCTCTGGGAAACAGTATCCCAGAGAAGGATTTAAACATTTGGGAAATCTGAAAGACTTCCCTGTGGCACTGCACTGAAGGTGCTGTGTGACACAATGTAAAGGATGATGCCTATGGAGTTTGTTAGACTCCATAACCAAAAGAAACAGTGTACAAAATCACATTAAGACACGAGAGAGTGAGAAAAAGGGTCTTGCTCTCTCCAGGCAAGTCCTCAAAATCTAGCAAAGTTGCTGGGTGTCTCTAAGGTAGAGGGAATTAGCACATTTCTGAGAATTCTCCCTAACACTCTTCTAGCCCATTGACTGATCTTGTTTGTCCCTCATAGGTGGTGACTTGGATTGAACTGTTACTGCTGGGAAAGGCTTGTCAAGATCTCATTGGAAGATTCAAATGGCCACACATATACCGAGAACCTTTTTAACCTTTTTCCTTCCTTAAACCTTTCCTTTCCTTTCTGCAACCTTAGCATCTGCAGAGTATAATTAGTGCGATATATAAATGCCATTACCGTCCATGTAAAGGAATTCACCTTAGGGTGTAAGAAGCGTAAGAGTATCCACTAACTAAAAATAATTTCCAGAATTAGAACAAAAGTATATTTTATTATTACATGACTTGCCTCTTTAACAAATGCTTGTTTAAAACTTGATGTTAGACTCAAGGTTTCACTTATACATTATTTGTTTAAGTGTTACTTGTATGGATTCATTTCATTGCTACAGCTCACATT
Source organism: Ambystoma mexicanum (assembly GCF_040938575.1). Lineage (NCBI taxonomy): Eukaryota > Metazoa > Chordata > Amphibia > Caudata > Ambystomatidae > Ambystoma > Ambystoma mexicanum. Next base: position 1,392,574,303 of record NC_090924.1, read on the forward strand.
TACCCCTCTTGAGATAAGCCTGGTTGCTCAGTCACACTACCAACTTGTGTAGTACAGACCTATACCAAAAGGGGGGTTACCCAATACCAAGCAGATTAGTGTTGTGTAGCCTCACACAGTAACTACATCAATTCTTACCCAACAGCAGTTAAAGACGAAATGTCTCTAAACTGTTGCTGGATATCAGGAATTGTATACCAGCATTGTAAACATGACTGCACTGTGACCATACTGGGGATGTTGGGCTCTGTGTACTCAATCATACATGGAGCACTTTACGCTCCTCTCACTGCCGACCGCTCTAAAAAATAGCAGCATACTCAGTCTTGTGCTCTGGCTGGCCATCTATCTCTCAATTAGAACTCAACAGTGGCATCACGTCTGCAAAAGAGCGGGGCTTAAGGTTAATAAAAAGGTGTAGGACCGATGTTTTAGCCCCCTGCCTCGCCCCCCCAACACAAACAATTCAAATTTGGGAAGCATATTTGACTTATTTAAAAATGCGATAACTAGCCCATAGTGAGTCAAATTAAATATTTTAAAAGCAGCACTCCATTGATCTAGTTCCTATTTTATCCTGACCATAGTCGTGTCTTTCACTGAACCCAGATTATCGCCACAACCCCAATGAAGACCTTAACCGTTCACAATTTTCCTTTTTCTTAAATGGCAAATGTAACAAGTACAAACAAAAAAAGCAAAATAATGTAAGATGTAGCATTCTTTTTTTGAGGAATAATCTATTAAAAAAAAAATACTTTGTGAAACAAATGTTCCAATTTGCACCAAGGCAGTTCCAGAACGTTTCAAAAGCATCGTCATTCGCTCTCGCTGCCTCTCATCTCCCAAACTGAATGCTCTTCGTCATTTATGAAGAAAGAAAAACGGGATTTGTAAAACTCACAAATAAAGAAGTGACCCAAGCATTTTAATATTTTCCAGCTATTTTATGCCGTGCACACACAATTAACCCTCAAACTAGCAAGACCTAAAGGAGAAAATCCAGATTTACATTTACTTATGAGCACTGCTGCCACCTAAAAGACAGCATTGGAAAAGTGCAGTACAAATACTGCAGAGAAATACAATAAATAAAATACCAGAAGGAACGCTCGCCTGGATGGTCGGGTACCCTTGAAATGTTGCTCGACCGTCCTAAAAAAGTATTCGCTAATGCAAGAGAATTTTGCAATCCCTGAGAAAGCACCAGGAATAGCCTCCTTTCAAAACCCATGAACTGGCCATTCTACAGGAAAATACCGCAGAATAGGGTCTAGATCTCACCTACACTCCTGGCAGAGGTGGTGGCCATGAGGAAAGCAGTTTTCCAGGAGAGGAACCCGAAAGGGGCGTGGTGCATCGGCTCGAAGGGGTCCCCCTTGCCCCATGAGCCTTGTCAGTAACACGTTGAGTTCCCACGCCGGGGCAGGCGCCTTCACCGGGGAGGAATGTTGGAAACAGTCCTTTGAGGAACTCGGGACCAAAGAGAAGACCGTCCTGGAGACCTGGTGTAGCAGGAGATAGCCGCCAGATGCAGCTTGATAGAGGCGTGCGCCAGCCCGCCTTGGCCAAACACAACAAGTATGGAGAATCTGTCCGCCACCACGTCGCGAAACGCTTCCACCTGTGCCCATAGCACTTAAGAGTCGACTACGCTCTGGCCCTGGCAAGGACCTCCCCGCAGTCCGCCGGCAACTCACACTACGAACTAAGGCTGCAGGAGCCAAGCCTTCAGGTTCAGCAACCATGGGTCGTGATGTAGGATTGTGCCTCCTTCTCTGGCAAGCAGATCCGCCACCACTGACAGCTTGACCGGGGGTGACGTGGACAGACCGAGAAGATCCGGGTACCAAATCTGCCTCGGCCACACCGGGGCGACGAGGATCATCGGCACCCTTTGAGTTGATTGAGGACTTGCAGCAGGAGAGGGAACCGTTACAGGAACAGGCCTTCCCACAAGAAGGATAACGCGTCCCCCATGCTCCTCGGCTGGTGGAACCTGCTGGTGAATTTCTACCATTTAGAATTTGTCGCCAACAGGTCGATCTGGGAACTGCCCCACTGGCGGAAAAGGCAGTCCACTTGATACTGCCGAGCGCAGCTCCTGGCTAAGGGCGTCGGCGATGGTGTTCTTGACCCCCGTCAGGTGCCAGGGGATGAGTAACATCTTGGGCGATGGCCCAGTGCCACAAGTCCTGCGCCTCTCTGGAGAGAGGCTGGGGATCTGGTGCCCTCCTGCTCCTAATGTAGAACATTGTGGTGGTATTGTCCCTGAAGACCCTCACCACTTTGCCCTCAGGGGACGGAAAGAACGACTTGAGGGCCCAGAACACTGCCTGCAGCTCCAGGACATTAATGTGGAGATCCCTCTCCTCCGGCAGCCACTGGCCTCTGGCGTGGAGACATCCGTCTGGGCTTCCCAGCTCTCCAGGGAAGCGTCTGTTGTGACCGTCTCCTGGTACAGGGGGCTCTGAAAACCTGTGTCCCCAGCGATGTTGGAGCGCACACCCCACCACCTTATCGCTCGACGGAACTGCTCGTTGAGCGCAATCTTGTCTGCGAAGCTTCCGGACACCTGGATCCACCAAGCATTCAGGAATTCTTGAAGGGGTCCCATCGGGAAACTGCAGAGTTGGATCAGGTGGATGCACGACGACATGATGCCAAGCAGCGACTTGATGGTCCGCACTGTGGCGGTCTTCAGTGCAAACAGCTGTTGCACCTTGCCCAGCAGGGCCGATATCCTCTTCCGAGGGAGTCGCCAGGCAGGAGACCATGTTGAGCCTGGTCCCCCAGGAACAGCGCGTTCTGCGATGGTATCAAGCAGCACTTTGGATAGTTGGCAGAGAAGCCCAGATCCGTCAGCCGGACGGTCCTCTCAGTGTATTGTACGGCTACTTCCATTGACTTGGCCCGGGTTAGCCAGTCGTCGAGCTACAGGTACACGTGCATCCCCTGCAGACGCAGATGGGCCGCCACTGGCTTCAGCTTCGTAAACACCCTGGGTGCAGACTTCAGTCCGAAGGGGAGGGCCTTGAATTGGTAGTGCCTTCCCTGTACTACGAAGAGCAGGAACTTCCGATGCCTCTCACGAATGGGGACGTGGAAGTATGCGCCCTCTAGATCCAGCGACATCAAGAAGTCTACCTCCTCCAGTTGGCCGAACACGTGCTGCAATGTGACCATCCAGAATTTTTGGGACTTGAGGTATATGTCGAGACGCCACAGGCCCGTACTTCCTGCAGGTGCTGAGGGATGTGCTTCTCCTGCCGGGCCAAGGTATCTGCAGACACTTCTGCTGGAAGTCTAGAGTGTGTCCATGAGCGAGAGCATCCAGCACCCATCGGTTGGTGGAGATCTTCCTCTCGCTGAGGTAGCCCGGCAGCTGGCCTCCCACTAAGGTGCATGGGGGGGGGGGGACCAGACGTCCTGGCCGGTTCAATCTCGCTTCGGGGCCTGCATGGCGGCTTGGGAGCAACGTCCGCCACCTCCACAGAAAGCCTTGGAACGGCCTCTGTAGGACTCCTAGGTCGTGGACCGGGAGGGTTGACTGTAAGAAAAGGACCCTCTGCCGAAACCCTTCGACGATCTGCCAGATTTCCTGCCGGAGGCACGAACGGACGGGCAGTGTTGAAGAGTGCCCAAACACGGGCAGTCACCATTCATTCTTAAAGGCCTGCAATGGCTCATAAAGTCTACCCAAAGAGGTTGTTCCCGAAGGGCATGTCCCGAACCCTTGTCTTGACTTCCTGACAAAAGTTGGTGGCTTTCACCCAGCCATAACAACGGAGACAGACACCATTCCACATCTGTCAGAAACCCGTGTCCACGACAAACACGGCCACCGTGATGGCATGGTCTGATGCCACCTCCCCCTCCTGGAGGATGGAAAGCACATCAACCCGCTTGCCATCGGGTAGGAAATCCAGCAGTGGGGCCATTTTAAACCACAGCTTCGCCTTCATTCTGGCCAGGATTGCAGGGGCGTTGGCCGCCTTGACTGTTGACAACGCTGAGTAATTACTTTTGTTCCCATGGCATCTAACTTCTTCCCCTCGCTATGCAGAGGGATGAGGACAAAAACGAGGGGTTAGACTTCTTGCTTGCAGCCGCCGAGACCACCTAGTCCGGGAAGGCTGCGAATGCAGTCATTGGGGTGCGGACTCGGGCACCCAGTATTTTTTTCTCCAGCCGATCCTTCTTGGCTGGGTTTCTTATCAAAGCCAGGCCTTCCTCCCAATCATCATCCAGGAGAGGCAGATGGTCTTCCTCTTGGCCTCACGTCGTTGATATAGGAAACCTTCCTTCCTGGTCTCGTCTGATTCCGACACTCTGGCGACCATGCATGGAACGGCCCCACATCATCCAGGGGATAAGCCCTTGGCTGCGGCAAACCGCCCGCAGTGGCCATGTCATCCATGTCCGTAGTCATGTCCGTCCCTGTGCCTCTGGGGGGGCACGTGTGAAGGTTGATCCGGCAGCCTAGAGTGAAGTTTCCTCTTTTTAGCCAGAGGTTGGTCTGGGGCCACCGGGGTCGTCAGCATCCGTTTCTGAATCTCCAACACCAGGGCATGCAGGGTCGAAAGGATGTCCAGCGATACCATTCCTCGGAGGGGTCGGGCGGTAGGCTTACTGGGCCCTGCGCCGTCGGCAGGTCCACCTTAGTCACCTCTGTCATCCACATTGGGATTATAGCCGTCAACGTCCACCACATCCTCCTGGATTACGTGTACGGACGCCCGGTCCTCCTTGTCCGAAGAACTATCTGTGCCCTGGAGTGCGGTTGAGGTCCCCTTCCCCCTTTTTGCATCCCTGGGAGTTGGGTTAGGGCTCAGGGATGGCATCCTCTTCTCCGGTGTCCTCTCCACTAGCTTGGCCAATGCCTCCTGTGTCGGGGACTGGGATACTGTGGGTACTGCCGGGGCTATCTTGACTGGGTCTACCCCCTTGGCCTTCGAAAAGGGCAGCTGCCACCAACTAGATAGTCGACGACTTCACCTGGGCCTTCTGGGGCAGGTCGGCCATAGTTATCTGCGCCTTCTCTGGCTTTTCCTACAGCTTCGCCGGGTTAGTCGACCCTCTTCGGGGAGGAGCTGGAGCGATGGAGGCAGATTGTGAAGATGAGTGCTCCCTGCGCTGCTCCCTGGACGGAAACAGGCTGGCAGTGATTGGCCTCGTGTTGGGGCCCCACTGATGGAGCACCCGCAAAGGACATAGAAGCCTGCTCTTCAGACTGGGTGGGGAAAGCCCCTGCTTTCCGCATGGGGCAGAGGCCTTAGCAGTGAGGCACGCCATCAGCCTACTGTGAATCCTTCGCGGTTCGTTTGGAGAACCCGAGGCAGATTTGGCAATCCGCTTTCCTGTGATCCGGATGGAGCCAGCAAAGGCACTGGAGGGGTTTGTCCTCTACAAACACATTCCGCAGCTGGAGCAGAGCGGGAAAAGGGAGCTTCCATCCTCCTCCTCAGACATGGCCCGGAGTGCGGAGTAGGCCCGATGGCCTTCTGGAATCTTCGATGAAACTTCAACGATTTTTGCCTTTGCAGGGCATAGAAATTCACTGACAAACTGGTCCCCACATGCCGGCCGATGTAGAGAAAGAGCATACGGGCTGTTTGACAAAAATCGAACTTGTAACTGAAAAAGCGCGAATACGTAGATCAGCTCACAGAGCAAACCGTGAGGATTCCCAACACTGAATGTGCGGTAAAAAATAAAAAACTGAAGATGGCTGCCAGAGGAGGGGCTTAGGGAGAGAGCAGCCATTGGCTGGTGGCAGTATGACCCAGAGCTCAGTGATTGGTTTAGAGGAGAAATACAGTTTGAAAGTGATACTTTCTTTTACTGAGGGTTCCCGGCCTGACGACAGGAAATATTCATGAGCATGTGAATCCATGCTGTACCCCATGATGGAGAATGTCATTTATGTTAATAGGAAAATAAAATCAAAATAAACTACAAATATAACCAGTAGACACGAGATCACAATATTACGTAAACTGAAGTAAAATAAAGTTTAAAAAGTAGAATAATATTGATAAAATACATAAAGAAATATTACAAAGAAATAGTACAATGAATAATTACATAATACATAAGTACATTACAACAATTAAATGACAAAACCTATATAAAGCCTATTTAATTGAAAAACAATATTTTTAGTAAATATTTTCTCACTGTTCGGTAATATATCTTTCCTTGCTTGGAACCCGAAGTATCTTAATTTTAAGGCAACAGCTCCCTCTACCGGTGACAACAGGTGAAGCGGACAGTGTCTACTGCGCATGGCTACAGCGGATAAACATACATCGGGCCTTTTATTATTATAAAGATTCAGGATCTGTAAAGAACCATCTTGCAATCCAATTCACTGAATGTAGCAGCACATTGAATATATTTTTCTTTGCGTTTCTTTACTCAAAAGCATGACTGATCTTTTGTGGGCCAATGCCTGTGGATAGAAGAGGAGTCGGGCTTCATTGTACTCCACTTCCGATTGCAGACACCGTAGATGGCAACAAGACTGTATCCCGTTACCGAAGCATCCTCCTCATTCCCCGGTTGGCTTCGGGTACCAGGGTGAGGTATGCCCCCTCAACGATAGGGGGATCCGAGCTACTGCATCTAGATACAAGCCACATGATGTCAGCCACTGGCGATTCCTTAGATTACCTAATAGCAGCAAAGCTGTCCTGCGTGGTGTACAGGTGACCACTATTGCCCCTCATCCTGTTCTTTCCCCTTCTGCTTGCCTATGGCCAGTTACCTTGTAGTCACACACTCTGAAACCGGAGAATCAAGAAGATGACTGGCAACACCACATTTATACTGAGTGGAATTAAATTATATACTGGCTTCCAAATGAATACATGGAAGGGGTGAGCTTTCATCTGCCCTCCACCCCCAATAAAATGGTCAGTTTGTAGTACTTAAACGCTTTAGTAACGTTGGACCTGTTATGGCGAATTGACTGCCAATTGAATAAAAAGGTACACACCAGTGCAACCAGGAATAAAAATCATAGCCGACAACCATAAAAAACACTAAGCCTTATTGTCTATGAATTCCAAATTACATGCAGAGGACCACCAATGTTAGCACTTACATGCTGCATGCAATTTTAAACGTTGACAAGATTGAGTGGACAACGAAAGAGTAAATGTGAGGTTAACTCGCTTTTACACACCCATTTCCTATCGGTCTCGTAAAAAAGTAGCTGCTGTCTACAAATTACAATTTGCTGGCAGCGTTTACTATGGAATCTGCCTGGTTTTAAGAAGTTGTAAAACCAAGATGGTTAACACAGGTATCCATTTGTTGTACGTTTGCATGAAAACCTAATGCAGGTGTAACAACGGGACAAGATCAGCACAGCAGAAATCGTGTCTTCGCTCACCTCCTTGTCACTTTAATTGGGAAAAGCAGAAAATTGAGGTGTAAAAGCATAACGCCTCGTTTTCACGCTCCATATCACACACAACCCCAATTAAAGCAAGGCTAAAACATTCACTCAGGGAAGTATCCTTGTTGGTTACTAAGGTCAGCACACCAAAATATAGTTTGTTTTCAGGAGGCTTTTGAAAAAGGCACACTGTTGGCAAAGGTTCATTTCAGACCACAGGGAGAGAAAAAAAAACGCACAAAAAAAAGACTGGCAGTACTGCAGCTAGTAAAGAGACTAAATAAGGGGATTCCTAATCTAAAAATGATAAAGTGGTTATTTTCTTATCAAACTAATTTGCAACACCGGATCAAAGCCACTAAACCTTTACCAACTGATATGCTTCTTATAAGACAGGATCACAACGCGACCATAGTTTATACTTCGATGATTAGTGAATTCTCATACCTTCCTTCTTCAAATCCTTTTAAAATCTGAGTAAATCACGTGACTGATGAGAAACGTGCATCCATTTTGAGCCTTGGATACTAAATGAATGCAACTCCATTGGGTTTCATTTTGATTTCAATATCACCCTCCGATCAGACTGGTATTGCGGCATACCACACTTTTGACGAATATTAACCACCAAATGCATTTTTGCGAAATGTACCACTTTTTTTGTTAACCACAGATGCCAAGTTTGGGTAAGGCAGACAGGGTGCGAGTCTCCCCGCTTTCTGTGGTAAAAGAAATGATTAACAAAGTGAAAAGAAATTTGGTGACGTTGCCATTCAGCCCAAAAAGAAAAACCAAAAAAAATAACAAAACACATGGCAAACATTTATAGAACCGATATTGCACGTTATGTTTTCTACATGTTTGGTCAAAAGCTGAATAGTGATGGATTTAATAGGTTGGTGATGTTAAGCCATCTCAGGAATTTAAATGTCTGTGGCCTTGGGTTATTCAATGTAGCTGTATGAATGCAAGGGTGTGTCACATGTGCAATAAGAGTCTCTGAAAAACTGTCACATGTGAATGAGGCATTATAAAAAGGTCATTGTATGGATGCATATGTGAATGAAAAAAGGAAGGGAGAAGGGCCAACTTATTTCGGGGATGTCCTGTATCACCCCCACTGTAGCTTGCAACAAGTTCCTCTTTCGAAAGCTCACCAGCCATCCACTAGGCTGCGATGGGGACAAAGGAGAGTCGCCTAGCTTTCGTTGCTCTTAAGTGCCAAATAGGTCATTTATTGCACCATTCTACACACCAGTATTCATGGTTGGAAGCACTACCCTTCTGTATTAGACAAATTAAAATGCATATTTAAGAAAATGTCGGTTTTGCTAAATGAACCCCACTGAAGATGGGGAAACATAACGAATGAAGACACAAAACAGCATTATACTGTGTTCCGCTTTGCAGTACTGTGTCATCATTGCTACCACCATTTTCTTCTTACCTCCAATAGTACTCTCTTGAAATTCGTGAAATTGGCCTTTGACAAATCGCAGCACCAAACTGGACTTGCCGACAGCAGACTCTCCCAAAAGCACAAGTTTAAACTGACAAATTTTATTTCCAGTATTTGGTCCATTGGGCCTAGATGCTCCTCGATTAGCCATGCTGTTTGGAGTTAGCGTCTCACTTCCAGGAAAATAAAAAAAGGAAACTGCGCCAGTATTCAAATGTTACTCTTGTCCTTTCTTCTGTTGCTGTTTCACTGTTCAAAATAAAAAAACAGACATTAACACATGCCAAAATGTAATGGTAATAACTTTAGATATGTAAATTAGTTCTAATCAATATATCATTTTGGTCACAAAATACAGAAAAATAAAGAGGAGGCTGGGATCAAAGGACAAAATCAGTGATATTATAGAATTTTAATGCATGCGTTATTTTAATAATATAATTGGCAAGGCCCTTTTATTAAGTCTAGGGCTGGGAATGGCATGACTACCTAACTTTCCAAATAGTTAGGTGCAAGGTCTTAGTGGGTGAACTGCCATTAGGCTTCTTCACTACATACAACGTTGATACACACCCGAATTTTACCATGCTCTGAGGTGCGGGACAGGGGAACCTGGAGCCACGCCCGTTTTTTACAGTCAGGGTGTTATACTTATTACCTTCTTCAGTTTGCACCCCAAGAGTGCGAAATGAAGGGCACCTGAAGGAAATATTGCTCTACCTTGCCGACACTCATGAACAAGTCATGTACCCTCAAAGGGTTTGAAGGTTTCAAAACGTCCATAAGTTCACCCCTCAGTAGATCAGCCTTAGAACTACCATTTGGAATCACAAAAGGATTCCCAGACTTGCTATTTGGCCTCAGTGGACTGTCTGGTCAGCCCCTTGCAACCCCCTCAACCCTTAAAGTCTCAGAATTCTACAGAAAAAGAGTTAATCTCCGGACAATTCTGCCCGAGTCAAGCAGATGTTAGTCTGAATTGCTTAGTAGTACCTTGTCATTGCTACAACACTGTTAGCATATACTGTTGGGCCAGAACTCAGACCTGTTCTCACCCTGGCTCGCCATCACGGTATGAACCACTTCCCCCTCAAGGATGCCACCCAATAGTTTTCCACAAGTGTCATCCCGTTTTATGTAAAAGAAAAAAAAGATTTTGGATCCCCAGAGCTGAGCTACTTTCAATTTCATCCAAAAATGTCTCTTAATGAGGATTCCGATGGTGCTGAAAGATATTTGGCACCCACTTGAATGGTACTGGAGCCTGGATATCTTGACACAATTCGCTAGCAGGAGGTACATTTGACAAAGGGGACAGAAAGTGAACCCATGTCAGAATACATCTGTGTGGGTCGTATGAGAATTTAGCGAAGTCTATGCATTAATGAACCTCTGTGCAATTTTAAAATAAGTTATGCACTAGAAGAATCAAATAACCCAATGTACTTTTAGGCATTTACAATACCGCAAGGACATTTCTGGGAGTGCAGGGGGTGGACAATAGGAGAGGCAAGGGGGCAGGAGGAATGTTAGGGAGAATTCTCAAAAATGTGCCAATTCCCTTCACCTTAGAGACCCCCAGCAACCTCGCTGGATTTTGAGGGCTTGGATTTTTCTTACCTGGAGAAGGTGACCCTTTTTTCCCCACTCATTTATTTTGATGTGTGTTTTACTCTTGTGTTCTTTGATTATGGGGTTTTAGAAAACTCCATAGGCATCATCTTTTCATGTGTGTTACACAGCACCCTCCGTGCAGTGACACAGGGAGGCCTTTTAGGGTGTCCCAAGGTTTAGATACCTTCTCTGGGATAAACTACTATTTCCCAGAGAAAGTAAAGTTAAATTGACTAATTCCTAGACCCAGCGCGCCCTATCTTACAATAGAGTGTGGGAGGGGTTAGTCTCCCCCTATGTCTAGAAACTCATGTAGCAGTCCAATGCTACCCTTTTCTCTCAAAATGGCTGGTGGCAGTGGTTTTACAACAAACTACCATGATTTTTCCCGACCGCGAACACCGGTAGCATTAAATCGCGTGCGCCATGTTTTTCAAGATGGCATCTGAGTCTCGTTTAAACGGGTCCCGATCTTTTTTGGCCATTTCTTTTTGGAAAGGTTCTTCTAGAGTTTGTCTCTGCACGCCAAACTAGGTTTGGTCCCTTTGTTCCTACACCTTTGGCGGGCTTGACTGAAAACCGCCTCTGGCACAAGAGTGTCTGGGGTGGGCAGGAAATGAGGGAGGTGCCTGAAACTCCCTGTGCTTAGTCTCCTTGGAGACCCAAATGCACTCTGGTGTGATTGGCTGGCCGACTGTCCGGCTAGAACAGCCACCCTGCTGGGTGAGTGGCAGCTAGGCTGGAATGAATGGGAGATAACTGTTTAAAAGGCGAGTATCTTAGCTTAGAAGGCTGAATCGACCACTGGAACGAAAGAACCGAAGACGAGCTGGAAGAGGACGGCTGCTGCAACTCCTGGACCGTTGGTTTCCCGGTGAAGCCTTGCTGCAGGTCTGAATCGCCAAGTTCATCTCGACAGAGAAGCCCTTCCAGGATAACTTCTTTCCTTTGAGCTGGTAAGACCAATCAACTCGTAAGCCACCTGGATACCACTGTCTGAGCTGGTTGTATTTTCCTCAGAGTGCTGCAGGAAACCGAATAGCCACGGAGAGGGGCACCAGTTTGTGTGCTTGACGACAGATACCGGAATCGAAGATTTACCAGTTTGCCAGCTTTGTGACCAGTCCCTGTGCAGTGCATGAGTCCCCCGACGTCCTCCCTCTTGTCCCCATGAATGAGGCTCAGGAACAGCGAGATCTGCAGGAACAGAAGTCCACAGCTGCATCTTTTTCTTCAAAATAAGGTACTGTGAAAACCCGACAGAGAACTTACCTCTCACTGTGAAAGTGCATGAAACTTTGGCAACTTGCAGGCCTAGTCAGCTTGTGACCTGACATATGAATCTTTCTTCTATGAACTACTCCTGAGAACCGTGGAAAGAACCGTTTAACAACCAGAACCGTTTTTACTTATACAGGACTCTAGTCCATTGACTTTGGCCTACCTACTGGATTGGAACAACTCCTCTGGTGAACTCAAAATTATTTGCACCGTTTAAGAATAATTCTACTATTCGTTTTATTAACTTATGCCTTTATGCTCCTACTTCAAATGTTCTGAATGCGATTTTGCTCCTCCTTCAAAGTAGTTTAAATGCCTCAGAACAAGATAGTGTGAAGTATTGTAGTATATTTTGTGTGATATTGATTGCCTCCTTTTAGTGAATGTTTTCTAACTGACTGCGTAATAAATTAATAAGTGTTTTACCAAGAAACCTGGAGTATAAGAGTCTATTTGAATACTTGTGATGGTAGACCTCAGTAACATAATAGCTCACATTTCCTCTTGAGAAAAGCCTGGCTGCTCAGCTCGCTACCAAGAACTGTGTGGTACAGACTTATACCAAAGGCTGGTTTTGCTTACACCTGTAGTCATAGTTGTGTGTATGGTCCCAGAGGCTACTGCATGCAAACTAACAAGGAAGGAGAGGGACATAACTAGCGACTATCATACTAGGCCTGATGACATTTCTGGTAGTCCTGGAGATTGACAATAGGTGAGGAAGAGGGAGGCAGTGATTTCAAGTTGCCAGGCCTCCGTTGTCGTTGTTGACTACCAGCTGCCTTTTCTCTGCTTCCCTCACTGTGTTCTTCCTCCTAGGAGAGTAAAATGCTCGGCTGCTTTGCAAAGCTAGGCCCACGCACAATAAATACTATTAATCAAATAGAAATTACAGATGCGCCCCCCCCCCAATCACAGTAACTGGATGTTGCACATGGGCATACTTCAGGTGAAGTGGGAGCCTCATCCACAGCTCAACTGAAATTTTAGAGTTGGATATCGCAGACACTAGTGATGGACAAATTCATGCAGCCCTGGACAACAGGCTGTTCACTGTCGTGTCAGAAGCGGCCAGGAGTCTGGTGCGGCTTGACAAGGACTTGTTGGAAGGTCCTCTCTTCAAGTGTCATCATGGAGGCTTTGGTGCTGCCGGCTGGCATCACCTTTAAGGCTGCCAGGAAATTAGCCTTTTTCTACAGCTGAATACGGGCTGCTGCGTGGTTTTAAGCTTTGACCCAGGCTCGTTCTCGAGCCGCGATCCATGCCGGTTCTCCTCGCCCTGTGTTGTTGTGAGGATTACTTGATTAGCGGAGCTGTAATACTGCTGGTGGGGCCCGTTTTCTCCTCCTCCTATTCATTACGTCCGGCATTAAAGGACGCGTTATAAGGGGGACTTCTGAATATTTTATGAAGTCATCTTTGCAAGCTAGCCCACACCAAAGCAAGACCAGAGAGATAAAAACATCCACACGGTCCCTACAACCTGTTTCTAACTTAGGGTCTCTGGGTTTGGCACTTGTGTGTTACGCTCACCTGATATCCCCGGGGGCATCTGGAAGGCTCTGAGATCTGGAGCCCTGGATGCATAGTTGCCTAGTGCTGAATAATGAATTTGCAATTACAGAAGGGAGGATTTGTGATAACTGTCTCTAATAGGTAAATCTCCCACCTCCCTCTGACCGATTCCCTTCCCACTGGGTTCTTTTCTCACTTTAGTTATTTGTAAGGTGAGCTATCCGTCCTGCGTTTCTTGTGCAGGGGCGCTTGACGTTTGTTGGCGAGCTGCCCGAGTTGCTTTACTGGTGCAGTACGCCTTCCTTGGGCCCAGGCCTGCTGTGACCCGGAATCTGCTGGTAGGCAGGTAAGTTTGTTAATTGTAAGTCTTTGTTCTGTTTAAGGTGGGAATTCGTTAATGTCGTTATCTCCTTTTCAGGTGCGAAAGTCTTGATGCTGGCGTGCCGCATGGAGAGGCACGTTTTCTAGGTAAGAGAAAGCGCGAAGCGCAGCGCCTTTATTGTCTTTTAAAGCTAACCTGTGTTTTCTTCATCTTCTCCTCACAGGCTGCTGTGGTGCTGTGAGTGGATGAGAGCGAGATGAAAAACAGGCCCCCAGAATCCGTTAAGGTAAGTACAGCGCCGTGCAGTTGTTTAATATTGAAAGCGAACCTGAATATGTCTCCTTTCCTTTGCAGATGTTGCTGTGGTGCTCCGGATGGAAGCGTGGCGTAGCGCAATGGAATTCAGGTAGGATGATGGAATTCGATGTTTTGGAAGCGCGCATTCTGATATTTTTCCCTTTCTCGTTATTGCAGGTCGCAATGTTCGAACAGCAGCTGTGGTAGCGGTTCGCCGGAAGTCCTTAAGATAGTACTCACAGGTGAGTGATGTTTCTTCTTCTCTCGGTTTCCACAGATTGCAGCCCAGTTGAGATGCTGAGTGCTGGATGGTGTTTTCTAAGGTAGACAGAATAATCTTGTTTTTGCAGGATTACAGGAAGATGCTGAAGACCAGGAGCTGGACACAGTGAGCGTCACGCTGCGGGTTGCACAATAACACGAGGAGTGTTCTGCAGTCAGGGTGTGGTTTATATAGCCCAGGTAAAGTAGTACCAGGGAAAGCAGTTCCAGGCCTGCCACACCCAAAACACTAGACCTCTACTTGGTTCTTCGAACTAGACTGTGTGGGTGCTTCCATGTTGGATTTGAAGGCCCATGTACATAAATGGGACCTCGTTTGAACAGCCCTTCCTTCCTACATATGAGCCTAGTGCCAAAGGCACCAGGACTGGCTCCAGGAGCCCTTTTGCAGTGGTTTTAAGGCCCTCAGAGTTCTGGTGGGAGCCTTCTTGTGGCACAACTTGTGCCCCCTCACAGTGGTCATGACACTGATCTTGGCACTATAGCCGTGAGTGGGCGTGTGACATCAAATGTGACCAGAGTTGATTGCCCATGTTTCTTGTAAAGAGCTCTATGAGAAGGCAGTGAATACAGAAAGATAAAATTAAATCTATGGACTAGCCCCTTGCCATAAAGATGATGTGAACCTACTTGAGGTAATCGTATTGAATGTTCATCTACCAAGTGTTTGGAAACTGCTATTCTTGAAGCTGGTTCACAGAACAAACCCCTCCCCACCCCTACTGGCAACTTATCAAGGAGATTTTTTTTTTTTTACCTTAACCAAAGTTACAATAGTAACGATTTTGGCAGTTCGTCTAAAGCTTTAGAAAGAACTATGCTACAAATGTAGGGTGGATAAACAGCGTCAAACTGATGTTAGCCAGACCAGTCTCCCATGATGAGTACAGCGTGCCAAACCAATGGGGCAGTTTCTGGTCCCCCTGCTGGGAATCATAAAGTAAATACTCATTATCTGGTGGTTACAAAGGATGCTGCCACTATAGTTTTGCCAAATAACCTACAAGAAATGGGAATGTGGAGAATTCTGCAGATAAGCCTATGGGCTTGCCGCTAATGAAGAACCTATGTCATAAGAAGCAGAGTTTGCCTGAGATCTCGGCTGAGTGATGGGAAATCTAGACAATCTTATAAAAATAAGGTTTTCCATTGGTTACACGCAAGACTGGAGCATGGTTGTGTTTGAATGCAGGATCTTAGATGTTTACACAGGGCTCAAATTGAGGGCTGGTCCACTGAAGACAACATTGACTGCATCAGGGTTCGAAAATGAGGGGACCTGGGAGCTATTTAGCTCCTGCTTCTAGCATAGTAGAATCCGTTAGCTTGAAACCAGGAGCTACGTTTGGCTCCTAGGGCCAACTGGTGCCTTCTAAACATGTAAATGTAAGATGAACTTTGAACATTTGAGAATGTTAATGAAGAAGAATTAGAACACTTCTAGATTTTAAACACAATGGTTCATACAAAATGGACAAAGTTAAAGGAGCATCCCTGGTAGCTCCTGGTTCCTCTGTGGTAGGTCCTGTCTACAGGGTGATGCCCGACACCCAGGAGATGGGTTTAGCGCCTGCTCATCGAATCTCAATTTCAAACCATACTGCATTATTGTGGGTTATGGTCTCAGCAATCTTCCCATTTCCTTGATCGCCTGGAAGACTTCACGCTGTCTGGATTCTAAGATTAGGATTGTTCTTGATGAGGTGTGCCAAGGACTGAATAATGGAAATGACATTTCTTTGTTCTTTATATTATTTTTAGTTTAAGTGGCCTTCTGTGTAGTACGTTTTATGTCCTGCGAGTATTTGTTCGTACACTTGTGTTAATGTGCGCCTCAATGCTTTGGCACGACAGAAATAAAAATAAAAACCCACGTACAAAATGCATTCCCTCTAGGCAAAGTGAAGAAGAGGTTAGTAGAGATGTACTGGATAACTGTGGCTGATGAAAGTGTTCTTTCCTCACATTTTAGGATTCACATTCCCTGCAGTCCTACGCTTCTGATGGTATCAGAGTGCTGTGCTACCTGCCCCAAAGTATTCAACTTTGCAGGATGTGAATAAGGTGCTGAATTGGTTTATTTCTTGGCCGGATAATATCATATCATCCGGTTCTTTAAAGCATTAGTGCCTAAGCAGACTGATATCATGTAGCAGAGTTACTGATGTTGGATGCTTGGTCTTAGCAGGTAGAGTTTTCTCCCAAGAAGAGGCCCAATTTCTTATTTCTAAGAGAATCAAGAGTAGCTCTAAGCCAAAAGAAGAGGCATTTCAGGGTCATCCTAGGTTATGCAGAATGTGGAGCTTTAGAATGTACGAGTCAAGGACGGAAAATCTGAAGTTTGCTACCGTAAGGAAGGCAGGGTTATCAATAGTAGACACAGACAATGGATACAAGTTTCAAAACCCCTCATTTGGTATTTTGGTTGGGCTGGTAGAATTCCTAACTGGCACCAACTCTACCATGGGAGTAATCTCAACCATCAAATAAATAACAAACAATTCCAAGTCAGTCTGGTCAAAATAAAGAAGGCCTATACTAAAAAAGAAACCTAAACTTGCCCTCCTTCTCAAAATGACAAACATGTTAAGGGAATACAAAGGAAAATGGTGTCTCAAAAGGAATGTCAGAATGGCTTAAATAACCGCGCCCTTCAGCACCACAGGGTCTAGAGAGTTTCTTAAAAAGGGATAGGTGGATGGCACTGTTTTCAGTTTTGCACACTTCGGCTTAATGGTACAATAGTTCAGGCTCGGGCTTCAAGTAGTTCAATCACTTCCCTAGGCTTCGTCCACCTTATAAATATAAAGTTCCACTTTTGACCTTGAATCGTCCATAATTCAACACAGGCTTCCTTCTGCAGAGCTCAAGCCTGCCTTTGCCTTCACATTTACCTTCTCAATTTATATCACAGTTCTGCACAGGATTCCCTCTGCCGGGCTTGAGCCTGTCCTACTCTTCGTGGGGTTCCCTTCCCCAAATTTTGAGTTTGTGTCTTTTCACTGTCGAAGACTTTCGAAACTGCAAGGATTTTACATAGACCTCTGCATGACCACTTCGACCTCTCTTTATTGACAATCCACAATTCTGCTTTTAACAGAAACCAGACTTTTGTGGCCTTCGATAACTCACAGGTCATGTTAATTAGTCATCATTCATCAACGCTCTACATGCAGCAGTCAAGGACCTTTCCAATGCCTCCTCTGCTCCTACCCAACTCTGTTCACCCGGGAGGGCCGCTTTCAAGTACCTTGAAGGTTGCTTTCTTCAGCTCATTCGATTTAAATCTTGGAACACTTACGGCTTCCCGAAAGGGTGGAATTCTCACCTGTCTCTCTCGATCTTCCTAACTGCGGATCAGCCCCCAGGCCTTCCAACTTCCATTGCTGGTTCGCATCAGCCCCGAAATAGCTGTTCCTTCTCGTAACCAGCCTCGCTCAGAGAGTGTGCCATCTTTTCGTTGCCTGACAGGGAGTGTTAATAAGTGGCAGGTGTATATAGTTATGATTACGTGGCTGACTGCATGGCCTCATTACAGGGACAGAGCTATTGCAAGTCAATAGAGGTAATCTGCCTGAACTCCTTCCTCATTTTCCTCGGCTCAGTAGCGTTTCCCATAAAATAAGCAGGGATATGGGTTAGATGGGTTGTGGAAAAAGGGGGGCTACCATGTCTCACCATTGGGTGCTTCTCACCCACTCCCCGAGGACACCCCCTATTCCAGGTGATCCTCCCTCGCTTGTCCAGCCCAAGGGTCGGGATCCAAACACAATGGCCTTTCCCTAGCCACCAGAGTATGGGATCACCGGGGACTAGGCTGTGAAACACCATCTAGTTTGTTTACACTTTCACCAGGATAGCTTTAGATCTCCTTGTGCAAGCTGCACAAACTGGTTTCGTCCCCCATTCTTGCTGGGTGAGTTTGGGTTTATGGATCAAGCAGGCTTAGGATGTGACGTACATTTTGCGAGAGGAGCTATGGCTTTACGACATGAAGGTGGGGGACTGGGCTAGCAATTCTGTGTTTAGGGCCCTTTATTTCAAGTCACCCGTCTGCCCATTGAATGTTGATGTTCTATATTGATTAATGAAAATGATAATATTGATTATATTAGTCAAGGAGGCACACACTATCCCTCCCATTAACACACGTTAGGGCTACAACTATTTTGTCTTGCCATGTTGCAGGGTTCACTTTGCCGGAATGGTTGCATTGTAAGACATTTCACCTTTACTGTTCCACCTTGTGATCCTTTGTGACCTTTTCTCTTGATCAATTAACGCATCCTTCTTCTGGTAGAATTATTACATTGTAAGATGCAGAGTCGAAGGAAAACAATAATAAAAAAAACTCCCATAGTAGATTCCCTGGGTGTTGAAGAGAGCCATACATTCAGTACAACAGAAGAAGCTGAAATTGTTCCAATATTGAAGAACTGCCACCCTATTTCAGTAATGGGCCCATCTGCAAAAAAGTATAGCAAGCTGTTCTTCGCATGTCTGGAAGAGTGGGTAAAGGCACAATATAGTTTCGAATTAAAAGGTGGATTCACAAAGAAAGAAACTGGGTAACAGACTTTTCCAAATACTGCTATCATTTTAAAATGTATTGCAGCAAGGAAAGTCACTTTATATTGCTTCGGTGGACTTCTGAATGGCCTTCAAAAGGACTGATAGAAATAAACACTGGGAGTTCTTAAAAGAACTTGATGTCCTGGGAACACTACTGAAGGCTGTCACACAATAGCACATTCACTGAATTGGCTCTGCCTGAGCCCCACAGTCAATGCGAATGGAGACATGTGCATGAAGTCAGCAGAGTCAACATTTAACAAAACTAACTTAAGGATGTTTGTAGCACAAACAGCCTTCAGATGTTACTTACGCATTCTGGTCTGAATTTTCTGTAAACTACAACCTATGCAACCGCTTCATGTTTTATCTGTGACTTATCTCTGCTGTAAGTGACCTGTAACCAACGCAAGAGAACGATGTAATCCATATTCTGCTACTTGTGTGACTTAATTATGCAACTGTACAAATTATGCATTGACTGCAAACTGCTTTGCTACAAGTAACCTCTAACTGACTTCTCAAGCAAGAAGTGACTAGATGCCTCTGGGTTATGTGTGCTATATAAATGACAAAATAAAACGTCTGCTGCAGTCAAAACTCGTTGTCTAAAGTTGAATGTGTTCACACACACACACACACACACACACACACACACACCATCTCCCCCTTCCAGTCTCCCACCTTCGCTCAAGACATAGGCAACCCTCCTTCTGGACATATATTGTGCTACCCTCGTCCCCCACAAAATACGTCCTCATGGACAACGATGAGAGACAGACACATAAAATGGAGAGAAGACTACTTGAAATACGCTGCTGCAAAAAGGAAAGGGTCAGAAAACAAGCCTTCTCTGCCTACACCCAAATACTATGGAACATACTCCCCGTCAACATCAGACTTGCCACCACGCTCCTACAATTCCGAAAAGAACTGAAGAGCGACCTCATCAAGAAATCTCTCCCCCTCAACACCTAGGCCATCACGTTGCCCCCTGCGCCACCTGACTTGCTAGACGCCATCTGCCACTCTCCTCCCAGTCACCCTGTACCTCTCCTGTCGCTCTGTATCCTACGTGCCCTGATGTATATCTATTCTGCTACCTCTGAAGAGCGCTCAGTTATGCATTTGTACTTTTGTATAGCTCTGTAAAGCGCTCAGTCCGTGCTCAATAAATACCATAATAAATGATGGATGCCAATGGCGTGCCACACGTCCAGCAGAAGAAAAAAAACGGACTTCAAGTGGCATATCCGGTGCACTACGTCGGCCACATCTTTCTAGACACAGCCCAATAGGAATTATTTCCATTTGTAATCTTACAACCAAAAGGAGAATCTGCATTTCCAAATTTGGACTTGTTTTGAAGTACAACTGTCGAGAGCGCTCAGAAATGAATGCCCTTCCAATTATCTAGCCAGGATTTAAAAAGAGTGAGCTACTTAACTCCTGCTTCTAATCTAGGACAGCCTGGTAAGCTTGAAACCAATAGCTATCATGAGCTACTTTTGGGTCCCAAATCAACTGGTGCCTTTAAAAACCATGCATATGCAGCGCGGATCATTGGGTCGAATTTTCACGGATCAGAGATACGGCAGAAAATATCTTCCTGGGTCTCGGATCCAGGAAACCTATTTGGGACCATGACCAGGATTCGAACTGGGTCATCAGGACCAAAGTCGAGTGACTTACCCACTAGGCTACTGGAATGTCTGTTTAGAACAGTTGTGAATATTTAGTCAGGATTGTACTCTGCAGAAAATGTTCTAGCACAGCTTCGTAAAGATGTATATCTTTTCTAATTTGCTCGCAACATTACAGGAAACACTCCTCCTTTCTCTAATGTATTAATAATTCTCGTGAAATGTAAATGTTTTTTTATCTGGGGCTGAGAAAAATCTGTGTTCAACCCTCCCCCAATTTACAATCCCCACCCTCGGATGGTGGATTACCAGTGTTAATAATTTCCATTTCCAGCACTGTTAGTACGTGACATTAATTTGGAGCATTTGAGTATTAATAAAGAATAACCAGGACACATCGAATGCAAATTTAAATATAAAGGATCAGATATAATGTGCAAAAGGTTTGCCTCATCTGTAGAGGTTAGATATGCTGTGTGCTATTTACACTCTCCTGGATCCCCAGGGGTAGCTCCCGCCTGCTAGGTGACACGAAGGAGATAGTTTTTAGCTCCTGCTTATTGAATCTTAATTTCGCACCACGAGTTAATCCCTCAGACAAGCGTGGTTTCGTATCCAGAGATTGGGATTACTGAGCAAGAATTACATTTGTATTGACGAAGCTAAAACATTCCATGGGACAAACAATCTTAGATGGGCAGGAAGACCCCAATGAAGCAATTAGAAGTTTGTATGATGCACTCCATCACGGACTGGTCTAGAGGGCAATACACGAAGCAACAATACAAAATGCTAGTGTGTTGGTCAATGTGGGCCCGTTTGATGATTACTTCACTATGTGACTAATAAAAACTCTTTAGAAATGCATAATTTGCATCACATTGTATCCCAAACCGCCCCCCCCCCATTGGGTACTGTTCAAACAGAGTGACACAAAAGGAATGAACTGCCATTTGCAACGTGGGCCACTTTTTCCACTGGTGCCCGCGACAGTTGTACGCCCCAGGCCGACCCCGGCTGTACTGTACAAAAGATCTAATTAAAGCTAACTATAGAGTGCACGCTCCAAGCCATGCCTTGCAGGCCCATGTAATGGATGACAGACACTCACGACTGCACAGACCATAACACGCAGGAAAGAAGGTGCCATCTGAATACAAGCAAACGTGTGGCATTGTGTAGTTCAAAAATGGGCTCTGAATTTCCAAGGTGTTCACTGGCTTGCAGAAAATAATTTAAACATTTTTTTTTTTAAAAAGACGTTCATACTCACTTGTGGCAGTGCAATCGAGAGCTCCGTTTTTAGCTTGATAAAGACTACTGGAGATAACCTGAGAAAGAGTTCAAAGCAGGCAAAAAATCCTCCAAGCTTATGACGCTGAGGGGAGTCTTGCTGCAGTGCACTGTGTTCACTAGAGAAGTGGTATACCGACCTTTTTCACACACTAAAAAAATAAATGTAAAAAACCCTAAAAAAACAACAAAAAATGTATCAAACCAATGATATGATATGGCATTTATAACGCGCCTATATACACAAGTGTTTCAAGGCGCGACGAGGCAAGGGAGGGGGGGACAAAGGGAAGACCGACAACGATCTTACTAGGCCAGGTGTCATTCAGATCGTGCAACTGCATGGGAAGAGCGGAGGCGGGGGGGGCTGGAGGGGGGGGGGACTGCGAGGGGCAAGGGAGAGGGGGAAAGTGCAGTACATGGGATAGTAGAATAACAAGATAAATAAATAAAGCGCCAGCAGGTGGCAAGTGCAAGGTAAGTGCAGACAAAGTGCTGGGAGGGGGACTGTAGAGATACAGAGACAGTCCCGAGGTGCAGGGGTTGCCAGGGAGGCAGTGCCGGGGGCAAATGTCTGGGCCTGGGCCCGAGATCAGTGAGAGTAGCCCGGTAACCAGTGCAGTTTCAGTCAGGAATTTAGCGGGGGAGAGGGGGAGAGAAAGCAGAAAGCAAAGAGGAAAGTTTTGAGGTGCTTCCGGAGATGGTTCTCCTCAAGTTTCAGGGAGGCAGGAAGGCTGTTACAGAGGTCGGCCCCTGCCACGGAGAGAGATCTACCCCCAACTCGTTGCTTGGAGAAGCGGCTGACCCGGAGGGAGTTGGAGGCGGATGAGTGAAAAGCTCGAGAAGGAAGATATTTAGGAAGAGAGAGTTGAAAGTATCGAGGCCTCAGGCCCCAGAAGGCCTTGTGGACAATGCAGAGGGTTTTGAACGTAATCCCCACAGCCACAGTCAGCCACTGACGAGATTTCAGTCCTGGAGAGATACAGTCCCTGGGCTTGAGGCAAAGGACAAGTCTCGCTGTCCTGTTCTGGATAAGTTGCAGAGGGCGGGGAGTAGAGGCAGGCAGATTTAGATAGAGGCTGTTACAATAGTCCAGCCTAGAGAGAACCAGGGCTCTGGAGATAGTGGGCTTCTGGGGGGGAAGGAGAGGAAAGGACGAATACCTCTGAGGAGGTACAGCTGGTAGTGTGACTTCTCAGAGACGTCAGAAATGAGAGGAGAAAAGGAGAGTGTGGAGTCGAAGAAGACACAGAGGTATTTTGCCTTGCAGGTGGGAGCAGGAAGAGGGCCAAGAGAGGCCGGCCAGAGAGCTGCAGGGAAGGAGGGACTGGGTGTGCCGATGAGTAGAATCTCAGTCTTACTGGCATTAAGGCAGAGGTCATTGGCAGCACACCACTACTGGAGAACAGAAAGACAGTCCGAGATGAGGGAAGGAGAGGAGGAGGCCGAGGGTAGCCTGAAAATGAGCTGGGCATCATCCGCATAGCACTGTAAGTTGGGGCAGAGAGCGGCGATGCGGTGGGCAAGGAGTGCCAGGTATTGGTTGAACAGCCAGGGAGGTTAGATCCCTGGGGGACACCACAGGTATAGAAAAAGATGTCAGAGAGGAAGGACCCAAGTTGGACATGGGAGGGTTGATTGGAGAGGAAAGAAGTCAGCCACGCCAGAGCCTGACCAGTGATACCCAGGTTATCAGACGGTTGAGCAGGATAGCATGGTTGACAGTGTCAAAGGCAGAAGAGAGATCAAGCAAGATGAGAACGCACAGAGTGTTAGAGTCAAAGTTGGAGAGCAGGTCTTCACGGATGTTCAGGAGAGCAGTTTCCGTGCTTCTGGCAGCTCCGAAGCCAGACTGATGGTCATCAAGACAACCAACAAATTCAGTGTGGAGATTAAGCTGGGAGATGGCCAGTTTCTCCAGGAGCTTGCCCAGGAGGGAGTGATGGAGATTGGGCGATAGTTAGCTGGGCAGGAGGGGGAGGTCGGAAAAAGGGTTTCTTAAGAAGAGGGTGCACAAGGGAGTGCTTAAGGGGGGGATGGTAAGACTCCAGTGGCGAAGGAGTGATTGCAGAAAAGTCAGCCAGGGCAGGAGCCAGGGAGTCGATGTGGTCCTGGATAGTTTGAGGAACATGGGTGAACCTGTTTCGACGAGACTTTCATAGATCGGACTGGTCTAAAAACCTCGTCAGCAGGGAAAAGGGGAAAGGCAGAGAAGGAGGGAAGGGGGGTGGCGGCAGAAGAGCCAGAGGAAGAGCAGGGAATAGGGGGAGGGAGGCGGTAGGGGGAGAGCGAGGACAGGATGTCGAGTTTTTGAAATGAAGTGAGAAGCCAGTGCCGCGCAGAGGGCCTGGGTAGAGACTGCGGCAGGATTGACCAGTTCCTTGCAGATTTTAACGAGTTCAGCCGAGTTATTAGATGCCGCAGAGATGCGGGCTTGGATGCAAGCTCTCTTCTCGGTGAGGACGGAGAGCCGGTATCGTCTTTGCAGCAGGCGGCAGGCCAGTTTGTCAGAGGATGAACTTGAAGCACGCCGTTTCCTCTCGGCCACCCTACACTTGCGTTTTAGGGAGACGAGGTCCGAGTCATACCAGGAATTACAGTTGGCTTCGGGCTTCAGGCGGATTCTCATGACGGGGCAAGGATATCAAGAGTATCGGATATAGAAGAGGGGAGCGTGGAGAGGGCTGTGTTAGGGTGTCAGCCAAAGGGGGAGAAGGGGGTGAGAAGGTGGCGGCAAAAGCCTCAACTGACACACGCTTCATGGGTCGGATGACCGAGAAGGTGGGTGGCAGTGATGGAGGAGGCTTGGCCTAAGGGGTAGGGAGTGTGAAGTGGGAGGATAGGAGAAAGTGGTCACTCCAGGAGAGAGGGGCAGAGAGGGGAAGGTCTGAGGATATCAGAGCATCGAGAGTGTGCCCTGCAGAATGAGTCAGGCCAGAGGGGAGAATGGTGAGCGAGAGAGAGTCACAGAGGTCACAAAAGACGTCCAGAGGGGGGACAGGAGGCATCCAGGTGTATGCTGAAGTCTCCAAGAAGGAGGAGTTGAGTGGTAGAGGCAAGGAGTGAGGAGGAGAGGTCCACCCACTCAGAGAGGAAGGGAGAAATATGACCAGGTGGCCGATAGATAGTAGCCACAGTAAGGGAATGGCTAGGGGAGAGCGAGCCTGCAGGCGAGGCATTCAAAAAGAGGAGTAGGCCTGCATAGGAGTGAAAGAGGCAGGAATCCACTTGCGGATAAGGGCTACAACCCCACCGGAGCGGTTGGGCCTGGGTGCAGAAAGGATCTTGTAGCCATCGGGTAGGAGTGTGTCGAAGCTGGTGACAGAGCTGGCCGTGAACCATGTCTCAGTAAAACTGAGGACATGGAGGTCAAGTTCTTCGAGAAGATGGCAGATGTCGGAGGAATGCTTGACAGCAGAGCAAGAGTTAACAGTGGCAATGTAAAGAAGGTTTCCATCCTTGAAGGACTTCCGGGGAGGGGTACAGATCAGAGGTAACGATAAAGAATACAGAAAAATAGCATCTATTAGTAGTTAGTCTAGCTTTGATCCAATGTCGACAGAAATATTTTAGACGGTTAGCAGAATATACAATTATATCAACTGAAGATTTATGGAGGATATTATTCTACACTAATATTATGTCTACTAGAATTGCTACTGTACAATTTTTAGAGTTTTTGTTTAACGGAATCAAAAGCCTGATAAAGTTGGCTGACACTAAATGAAAGATGAAATTAACTAGTTTTATTTTTAGTAAGTCTGTTAGATTTTAGACCTTGGTTTTTAACTTTATGTAAATGTCTATTTATATGTAATTTCTTACTGTGCAATGTATTGTGATACTATATTATAAGATAGGTGTTTTAATTGTATAAGATACACAATTAGCTTGGAGTAATATATTATAATGTTAATCACAAATGTATACTTTCTCTTGTTTCTTATATACACTATTTATAAAAACTGAAAGGTTGATGATTCAGCCAAAACACTAAAAGAAAAAAATAGATATATGTGTGCGAACCCTTTAAGCCACCTACACTGCTATACGGACATCATGAACAGCAGCTCACACAAAGAGACATCAGCTAAAATGGTGTCTTATAAGACGATTGCCCAGAATTCCAAACACAAATGGCCCTCAGAAATTAAATAAATCTGCATTGTGCAAATAAGCAGGTCATGAAATGGAGTTGCAATGGTTCTTCAGTGGCACAAAGTGGATATTGTTTGTCAGTTGTAGCTTCAGTAAAGAGATAACCCCAGGCATCAGAGGAGACAAGTAGGCACAGTCAAAACATTGTACTAAAAGGTGATAGAAGGTGACGGTACATTAACTTGGCCCGGCACTACTGAGTACCAGAGTCGTGCTCTAGAGGAGTGTGCTGGGCAGGAGGGTGAAGGGGACAGCAGGACATTTGCATTAATCATCATAAATTGCAATGACATTCAGAGCATTTCTATGAATGTCAAAGTGGATATCGGAGACCGATTAAGTTTCACCAACGACTGCAGGCTGGACTACACAGCGGCTCAGGTCAGGAATCATCGTCTCAGTGCTGATCAGCGGTTCTGAAGCACTGGTCGAGACGTCTCAGATGTCTTTAAGCGACTGCGGCTTAACAACTGTTAGCGTTGCAGCTCGAGTAACTACTGGCTCGAAAAATGTCATCCAAGGCAGACGTCGGTAAATGCTGGTTGAGGCACTTCCCCAACTTCTTCACTTGGCTTGTGTCATCCTTTGATTACAGACGGCCCAAAGCTGGGGAGTGTGTTGCAGGCATCTGCATTGTCCTTGGGCTTGCGAGTTCAGAGACCTGTGTACCGGTTCTGGAGCTGCTGGCCGGTCCTATGTATTCAGATCTCCCTGTTTCCTGGGAGCGGTTTTGTGAGGGATCTTGCTTCCTTTACTTGCAGAAGATGTAAGGCAGACTGTACTCAGCCAGGGTCCAACGAGGAGGTCTACTTGCTACTCGTTGCAAAGTCTTCAGAAGATCTGCCAAAAGAGGGGCTTGTCCCCCTTTCAAAACCAAATGGCTCACTGGGATTGGTGTAGCCCAAGCATACCTTATTGAATCAATCCTGGGTCACCACCAACAATCTCCTGCATGCATGCGGTCATAACCAGAGTGCTTTGCAACACAAAGGGTAAAGGGGTGAAAGCATGCAATACCAAGTCCCACCCATCTTAACGTCCGTTGTGGATCAAAGGGTCTCTCTGGTTAATTAAGTTCTCTGGGGTTCCGGATTACAAGTAACTGGTCTCCCTTGAAGATGCGGCGAGACCAGGCTCTGGCTCCTGCAAACCACATTCTGATGAATGTGGTTCCCCTGTGGGATGGACTACTGTAAACACGCAGTCCCAGACATGATAATGATAGTTTATTGTCACCGATATGGAGGAAGGGAGCTGGCTTCAGTTTGATAGTTACATATGAAGCTGCCTCCTTTGGTAACTTATGCAGCCAGGCCACACGTGGACCTGTTTGAAGTAGCCTTTAATTGATAATCCTGTTCGCTGCCACCAGCTGCAGGGATCAACACAAGAGCACAGCGGATAAATGGAACAATGTTGTTAGTCAGGAAAGAGGTGGCAGCGAGGGGGGGGCTAGGGGGAAGTGGGTGGATGGTCCTCCCCCCTTCTGAAGATGTATAGAGTACTCCTGGCTGTCATATCCAAGCTAAATATGACAGGATGCACTGTGTCCACCCAGAGTACGAGTCTATACGTTTGTCGTGCTGCGACTATAGGAAAATGTGTGTGGATTAGCCCCACACATTTTCCTGAGGTTGGTCTACCATCATTCCACGTCATAAAAAAAAAATATATGTATATATATTTAAAAACAGGTGAGCGCACACCCACCGTGCGGATTGTCAAATTCCTCACACCAGAGGACTGGCCTTTGTCATCTAAGTGAGACTGCAGCATTGTGGGACATCTGCATAAAGTCTAATCCTATAATCCAGCCAGAGTAGATATAACGTCTCATTTTTACAGATGCAATGGCTTCTATGGCCTGAAGTATACAATTCCATCTTACTCGTTCTAACGCTATCTAAGCTTCCACCGAGATGTCTGCCAGGGTACCCTGCTCGGTTTTCAACAGGTTATACAAAGTACAGCCAGAGGTAAACGTAATCAATACCTTCCCTTCAGTTTATTAGCAATCTTTCCCACTCAAAGTATATTGGCAATTATCTTTACTTTTAGTTTTATCATCAATGAAGTCATTCTGTAGGTAAATCACAAATCAGTATAACATAGCATAATACTCATGAGGTCTTGATCACTTCTTTATGCAAGGCTTTGCTTTGAAACTACTTGTAGAAGTCTGTAGAGACACTAGGCCTCATTACAAGTCGGATGGTGTGGGGGAAAAAAATAGGCTGTAAAAGGGACGGCAATCCTTTTACTGCCATTTTGCCATACTATGAGTTTTGGTGGTGAAGTCGATGCATTACCGCCAACAAAAGCTAGAGTTAAATCAACCACTTTACAGCCACACATCGTAGAACTACTGAGGTGGAATTGCTGCTCACAGTCATTCCAAAAAAAAGATCCCCATGCTAACACTTAAAATTCTGTGGTAATTCTAGGGGACCAAGTGCTGGAAACGGCTATTGATTTTAGCAGCATTTCTGTGGCCGAATTACCAAACATTGTAATGATTCCCCAGCGTCTATAGAGCCTTTCCGAGATTGCAGGTTGCAAATCGAGTTCTTATCATTCTATCTCTATACATATTCACTGGCAAATAATGTTGTTAAAAAGGAACGTTATGGTTAAGTTGCACTAGCAAAAACCTATGCAAGTCAATGGACAAATGTTACAGGGATGTTATGGTTACAGGTCAAACCGAAAACCCTCCGAAAGTCGACAGTTATGGTAAGCTAAGCAACCCTTACTTCGTACCACCAGTGTGCACTGCAAGGACTAACACCCATGACATCAAAGATGCCATCACAAATCTCATTCATGACATCACTGATGGACTGGATAAACCCTTGACCTTACTTCAGACCCTACTATAAGCCTCACCAATTCACTAGTTGGTATTAGGACCCAACTACTTGAATAATGCACTGCGCCACCATGTGCACACCCACCAACCCATTTCCCCTCCTCGCATTAAGCCACATATTCAACAGGTGCCCCAACCGGCAACCCTCCGTGAATCCACTACCATGGCACTGTGTGTCATATTGGCAATTATTTCAGACATTCAGATACTAGGTGGAAAGTGTGCCAATCCGACGCCTTAACCTAGAGAACAAAGACCTTCGGAATTAATCACTTAACCTGAGGTCTTCACATCAGGATTATCCGGAAGCCCGTCTACATGGCTCCATTACCACGACCCTCACAGAAATTAGAGAGTAATGACAGCAAAACGTAATACCGACCATTTCCATCCATGGCATTCATGAGAGGCATTGTATTAGACTGCTCGATTTGAACCCTTCTCCCTCTACCACGCAGATGCGCCAAACCCCGAAAGGACAACTTAATTCAAGGCTACATGCCCTGCAAATATAATGGATCACAGTTTAAGGCCACACGCCTCCATCTAATCTTCTTACCAAGATACCCTAAACCCAGGTGAGAACACTAACCCGCTATGATAACCACACATGAATGACCTTATGCCGACAGCATTCTTGCTCTTAACAGCTAATCCATTCTTCTATACCTCTTCCTTCCCTTGCGCTTCACACTCTCCTCTCATGGACGTAATTGACAATATGTGAACCTATGTTTTTCTGTTATTGTATACAATTTTTATGAATGTGCTTTACATCCCTGAACTCATCTTAAATGTCAAATTACACAATTTTTTGCTAGATCATATGGATACCTATATCGTGAATATATCAACTAGGCCAATTCCCCTGTATGTATCTGTAATAACACTGATGAAAATGAATTATAATGTTAATTCACCTAATGCACTAGACCACTGATCACACTGCACATGTCACAACAATGGTGTTTACTCTGAATATATGATAACTAATGAAACGATTAACTATGGTAGCCTTGATAACGACCCGTTTATGGTCGAAACATGTGTTGGCACTCTCTGAAAAATAATACAATTTCAATAAATCACAATAGAAAACATGTGAACCATGCTCAACTAAGTGAATTAAATGAATATTTATAATCAAATGTACTAGCGCCACTTGAGTAGAAACACCAACAAAGCTACATGTACCAGAGAAGGCCTGCCTAGCTTAACACCCAACCATTAGCAGAAGCTACATACGACTCCCACACCAACTACTGCCAAACAAGCACAACTATGTCAATTTGGGACAATATGTAATTTAACATTATGACACACCTACAGCAAAAACATTCCAGAAAAGAATCCTTCGTTGTTCAAGAAAAAGTCCTCTACATGTGTTTCACCACAAAGTGTGGATCTTCAGGAGGCGAAAAGTACTCTTATGTTGATTTATCCCATTTATTATTTGCCAGTATAATAATTTCACCAAAACATTTGTAAATGCTTTTTCCTTGGTGGCCGTGAGCAGGAGTTTTTGTTAGAAAAGGGTATTCTTTCAATTTGCTTTTCTTTTGAACATTGCTTGTTTTCTTGTGTGTTCGGATTTGATAAAGCATTGGATTATGTATAAGGTCTTTATAGGATTATATCATTGTAACCAAGACCCAAGCATCCCTATGTAACTAAGACAATGTCATGCAAGAGTGCCTCGATGCCCCTGGGCTTCTAGTGCGCTTTACAAATCCAAGTAAGTGAATAAAAAAAGTTTTAAAAAACATAATATATCACTCAGTTTCCTACACAGGCAATGTGATATCACAAGGAACAGATACAGTGTTGGGGGTTTGTGAAACGTGCATAGCGACTCAAAGAACACATCACTGACTTTCCTAGACAGTCACGTAGACCCCACAAGGTACACATACACTGGTGGGGGTCTGTGCAAAGTGCATTACCGACCGGATATGACTCAGTTTCCTACACAATCAGTCATGCCGCACACAGTACACAAACACTGCAGGGGGCCTCTGAATGTTCTTGAGCAGTATGTCACATGCATGAGACAGGTCTGGGTATTCTGGGGTAAAAGAGTGCCTCTTAAAACCATTTCTAGAAGAAATTGGGTGCATTTCACTTTTCGCAATGGTGGAATGCCTAAAAGTAGTGTCCTACAGTGCGCCTGCAACTCCCAGCAACCATTTCACTCTGAATGAATACGCACTGTAGTGGAGAGAATTATGAACATCCCTTCCTGTCACCCACACCAGCAGCAGCGACAGTCCGCATTGTCTCAATGGCATAGGCAGCTTGCAGAAAAAGGGAGTATACACACGTTTACCCTAGTACGGCATCGGCCATGTCCGGATGAAGCTGAAACATTACTTCTCCGCTTGCAGTGTCTTCTTTGCAGCACTGCGACAATGCGTGCACGCAAAAAGTTGCACACACTTCCACCAATAACATTGAAGAGCTCTCCATGTCACAGTATTTGTTGTTTACAACAGCCCTCTGCATACGCACTGCAGCCACAAACATAGTTGCGTAATCCATGTGGCGGTACAGTCCCATTTCCATAGCCGCCATATTCAAATCCCTGGATGTGCCTTTCGAGTTGCGTGACGACCGCAGTGCCAACTTGACCAGCCGACCACACAGACGGTGCGCGTGGGCCCTCATTTCGGGGACAGGAGGCGGATTCCGCCTGCAGCAAAGTGTAGGGTTGAGCAATCTACGCAGTATTTTTTGGAAAGGGCAGGCTTACAAAAACATTACTATGTCCCATTGCACATGCATGCATGTTTGGGAACAATGTAGTGCTGCTTTCCGGGTGAAAAATGCGCACAACAATTCGCCCAAAAGGCACACCGTAGAAGTGCTGTATAATGTGTTTGCGCCTTTCCTGAGCAGCAGAGTATGGCACATAGGTTTGCTTTGCAAGTAATGGTGCAACACATCTGCTCAGTATATAGGAAGACAAAGCTATAGTAGTGCAGATGCTAGAGATACAGAACATACGTACTCAAAGTAATTCAAATGGGGGACCAGTCAGGAAAGTGCATATCAAATTTTAATAATGAAGCATAATGATTAAAACATAAAAGGGGTCCACAGTACAAAACTAACATCCAATATGTAAAACAACAAGGAATACGTGTCAAGCTTGAATAGCAAGTTAAAACAGTGTTGCAGAAAAAAACAAAAACATAGGGTACTTGTAAAGCAAATAGTATGGTACCCAATTCTGTTAGAATAAATGTGTAAAAGATTTATATCTCTGTTTATAGTCCAGAGAGATGTCTCGACATGTTTCTGTTCATCAAGGCTTTAGTGTGGAACATTCATCAGGAGGGAGAATTTTAACACCGTAGCCTAGTTACAATTGGAGCCATCATAGCAACAACAAAAGTTTCATAGCATCTAAAATGGTGCTGGTGGGAGCTCTCTACTATAAATAAATAGTAGGTTGTAGTAGACGACTATGTCGGTCCTAGTAACTGACAGCTGGAGTGCAGGCTACAGACACGCCTCGAGTCGGGCTGGCTGAAGGGAGAAGTTCCCTTCGTACAACGCTAGTGAAGAGAGTACGCGGCGAAGTATGCCATGTACCAGCAGGACGGCTACGTGGGTCGACTGCGAGATAACCTTCCCTTCCCAATTCGGCCAATTCCTACGACTGAAGAGGAATAGCTCAGACAAAGAAATATATGAAGCTGAAGCCACTACTCTCAGTAAAAAACTTAGACAGAGAGGCTACCCCAAAAAACTTGTGAAATAAATCAGCTTCTAGAACCCAAACCCAAAAAACCCAAAGATGATCGTATGGTTTAAAAACCGCATCATGGAACACCAAAGCTGCTTGAAGAACAAAACTGAAAATGCGCCACTGGTGAAACACTTCAACCTTCAGAAGCACAAGCATGAGGATTTCACATGGACTGTACTTCTAGCCCTTAAAGGAACTAATTGTATAACACGTGAAAGAAACTGTTGAAGATGGAACAAAAAAATGATCTACACCTTACATAGTGATGTAATCTGCCTTAATGAATCCATTGTAGGGCACAATATTTAGTTCTCTTAGGCCATTACTTTTCTTTCCCGAGCCAATTGCTACACACGTCACCTTGATGACCTCTGTTCCCATTTTCGTCATTTTTCTGACCTCCCTTTTCTCCCCAAATTTTTTGGGGTCGTATCCATTTATCTAATTATTCTTCCGAAGTTAGTTTATTCCGGACCTTCAGTTATATTTGGTCCTCCCGTTCACCTTTTCTACTCTTATCTACATTTTCCACCTTCACTTTACCTTGGCGTCGCATCTATTCTTGCTTCTCTACACTCTAGTCTAAGATGGCCGCCACCTTTTCGCCCCCTCTTTGGGCCCTTTGGGACTCTACTAACACGGTAGGACTGCCACATTTCCATGACTACTCTGAGGCGTCATCTCCTCGCGCTTTCAGTCGACCCACGGAGCCGTCCTGACTGTTACATGGCATACTTTGCCGCGTACTCTCTTCACTAGGTAAGCCTTGCGCTTGATTGCTAACCATAAAAGCCATGCTGGCCCTGAACTATATAGCTTTATACGTCTGAGGGGCTCGTTCTTGTGATTTATGTTATTGCTTTTTTACAGCGTTGTACGAAGGGAACTTCTCCCTTCAGCCAGCCCGACTCGAGGCGTGTGTGGACTGCACTCCAGCTGTCACAGTTACTAGGTATTCTTTCTTTCTCTCCGTTCCATGCTGTCACGCAACTCTCATCACTATTCTTATTCGTATTGAGGGTTCGCTACTGGCACGTGCACACCACTGGCCTTTGCATTTTGTCACTTTGTCTCATTTATCATTTTTCACCCTCCAGGGCTCCATCCTTTCAACTGTACTGCTACACTGTGCCTCTTTTCAACTGGTTCCGATTAAGACCCTTGTGTATATTGGTGCACATGAATGTTATGGATTAACGCTGCTCTTTTCTCTGAACTCCCATTTTTCGGGGTCCATTTTATGGCAGGTTCCGCTATTGGCTCCTCTTAAACTCAGCCTAGTCCTTCCGGATTGGTCTTTTAATTCTGCTTTATTGTTGAGAGCACATTTATGCTTCTTTTTAAGCAATCTCTGATGCTTAATGGACATTTCTATCCTCCGTAGGACCGACAGTCGTCTACTACAACCTACTATTTATTTATAGTAGAGCGCTCCCACCAGCACCATTTTAGGTAAATATTCCCCTTCATATGGTGTTTTAGTTCCTGCATTAGAACTCTCCAAAGCATTTAGCTATTCATAAGCTGACCCTTTGTTTTTTGTGTTTTTACTTTTCAGATGCTATGAAACTTTTGTTGTTGCTGTGATTGCTCCAATTGTAACTAGGCTACGTTGTTAAAATTCTCCCTCCTGATGAATGTTACACACTAAAGCCTTGATGAACAGAAACATGTCGAGACATCTCTCTGGACTATAAACAGAGATATACATCTTTTACACATTTATTCTAACAGAATTGGGTACCATACTATTTGCTTTACAAGTACTCTATGTGTGTTTTTTTCTGTGACACTGTTTTAACTCGCTATTCAAGCTTGATACGTATTCCTTGTTGTTGTTTTACATATTGGATGTTAAGTTTTGCACTGTGGACCCCCCCCTTTATGTTTTAATCATTATGCTTCATTATTAAAATTTGATATGCACTTTTTATCCTGACTGGTCCCCCATTTGAATTACTTTGAGTACTTATGTTCTGTATCTCTAGCATCTGCACTATAGCTTTGACTTCCTATATACTGATGATCCTCCTCCCGGA
This sequence comes from Ambystoma mexicanum, assembly GCF_040938575.1. NCBI lineage: Eukaryota > Metazoa > Chordata > Amphibia > Caudata > Ambystomatidae > Ambystoma > Ambystoma mexicanum. The sequence goes on from NC_090924.1 coordinate 1,392,608,803, forward strand.
TATAGACAGAGTATACACTGCTAACTTCTTTTAGCCAGTAGTATACCAGGTATCCTCTCCTTATAAGTAGTAGCACCACATCTGCTCACATACAGTGCGTCTGCAACTAGTACCAGCCATGTCATAGTGACTAGGTACACACACACTAGTGGCAATAACTGACCGGGCCTTGGTGGCACCCACACCCGCGATAGTCCCCATTGTTGCAATGTCATTGGTAACTTCCAGAAGAAGGGAGAATATGCACGTGCATGTACCCAAGGACGGCGACGCCCTTGTCCAAATGAAGCACAAACATCCCTTCTTCCATTTCTAGTTTGTTCTTTGCAGCACGCCGTCATTTCGTACTTTTGAAAGGTTCCACACGCTTCCACCAATGACATTCTCCATGTAACAGTATCAGTTCTGTACATCAGTCCTCTGCGTACACAGCCTGCCCAGAAATGTTATTGCACAATCGCTGTGGCTCCATACTCCCATTTCCATTCTCACCATCCTGAAAACCCCCGGATGTGGCTTTCGTGCGAGCGTGGGGGCATAATGTGCAACCAGGGTAGGGGGTATAATGTGCAACCAGGGTAGGGGAAGTTTATAACGGGCAGCTCTTAAAAGAGCGGTGTTATTTTTTGTATTTTAGAATCTTCTAGAGGAACACCTTTTCATTTTTTTTTTGTAATCTCGTTTTCTTGTGTGGACATTGTACAGTAAACTTCACTGCATCTTGTAGACTGGCAAACAAAACAGCATTACCAATGGGCGACAAGGAAATGCCACCTGGTTGGAAAAATTCTGCATTTCCACAACTAATGAGGTCATTGTTGCAGAAGAACATCCCAGCAGCGGACAAAAAATAAATAAATAAAAAAATTGTACATACTTCTGTTGAGGAGAAACTTCCTGCGTCAGACTTGGAACACCCATGAGCAGTGGGCCACACTCTTCGTGGTATCGATGAGAACAGCACCTTGGAAGTGGGAATAAGCCTCTTCACTAGCATCAGCAACCTCTTTAGACGACAGAACAAGCCTGAACAAGACATGTAACCCAAGTGCAAGCCACCGTAGTGGAGGACGATAACCTTGCCTCTTCCGAAACTTGCTGCATGTCGGTGAAACTGCGCTCATAGACATGTTCCACAATACTACCACTCCTTCCAAACCAAAATTGTCATCAAAGTTTCTTTCCAGGGCATACTTGAGCAGATCTAGTAGAAAGGCATCGCCTATAGGCAACACAATGGGTTACGCAATGTTAGGCAGCCTCACTACGCAGAGAATAATGTACAATAGTTTCAACGCTCCTTCCTCTGAACCACACCCACAGTACCCGATTGGATAATCCCTAAAGTCCCATGTTCATTGGACAACCACGTAAAAAGCGCAGATTGCGGCACGTGTAGGTCCCAAACTACGGCAAGGGGCGCACCCCAGGAAAGCAGTAGCAGTCCTTCCCTTCCCACTACCTTTTGTCCAGCACCACCTCATTGGGTACAGATAAAATGGGCACACACGATTCCACAAATGGCATCCAAGAGGTTAACACGGTCTGTGCTGCAGAACACTTCATAAGTACCATTAGAAAATCAGCTGGCTACTTTATTGTCACTTGCCAGCACGTTCACTAGACATTTCGGTAATAGCTTGCTAAATTTTTGCATCCACATTCATCCACTTGGGTACCCACTACCACAAATTGAAGGTACGAGAAATGTTTCTGCAGTATGCATATTATTGTGCTATAAGTGCCTCTGTGCACTATCTGCCACTGAGTGGCCAGTATGGTCTTTTAAAGCATAGTGGGTTTTTTCTCATCCACTACCATGAAGTAGCACATTAGTGACATGTGCTTGCAACGTTCTCATTGACCCACATCATACAGTCTAATATCGCCACAGGAACTCCATGATTTGCTTGCAACAATGCTATGAAATGTTTTCCCCACTAACCCACCTCCAACATAAATTGTACAAAAATGTCATCAATAGCAGCATTCAATATATCATACCCAGGGAAAGCAACTTTCCCAAAGAGCGCTGTCCGCACAGCTGTACTTCTAGGTAGGCTGCACTATTAAAGCAGGCGCCATTTAAAAATGCTCCCTTCTACTCTCCACCCTCTGCAACGCATGCAGAAGAGGAGTGGGCGACTTGGGACGGTATGTCTCCTGCACTGAAGTGTCGCCAATAGCTCCCAGTGGCTGTGAGGAATCAAGTGAGAAGAGACTACATTATGCAGAAGGCCTTCTGGGCCCTGGGACCACAATACCTTCAAATGTAACTCCCTATATCTGTGTGCACAACCTCTTCTCTCAACCGTCACTCCCTCAGGGTCACGCGCTTCTGCAAAAAAGCAGTTGTTGGTATATGTACTTCTTCACCTGGAGCCTCCCTCCGCAAAATGCTCCCTGCCCCCTCGACACTAGAGGGGAACCATCGCCGGTTCCGGAAGCACATCAAAGTCTCTCCGAGTCTACGGTTTCTGCTCATCTCCCCGACTAACTGAATGGCGTACACTTAATCTGCACTACTTACCTGGCGACTGATGTTGGACCCATGTCACCTCTCCCTGCCAGGCAAACACCTACACTGGCTTTCTAGCAAACCCCGCAGTTGAGGACTGTTTCTTGTATGGCAAAAGGTACATCCACCACCTCGTGTGTGCACTTATCGGTATACTTGACACAATTGGGCTGTATTTACTCATTGTATTTAGTATTTATTTTATTTATAAAGCGCACAAGGCCCCAAGGCAACCGGGTGCATCACTTAGTTACAGGCATGATACAGACCGAGACAACTGAATTATATATACAAGACATAAAACCATTGTCATTTGTTCTTCCCCATGTACTGTACCTTCCCCCTCCCTCTACCCATGCACTTGGGCAATCTAAGTCACACCTGGCCTAGTACGTTCATTGTCTCGGTCTCCCCTCAGTTTGCCTTCCAGTGCTCCGCTGTGCTTTGCTAGACGTGTGTGTATGCACATTACGAGTGCTGTAGCATACAACGGCACATCATATGATACCATACACACAATGCATGCACGACAGTAGGATGCCTGGCACTTACCATATACATTGCAAAGTTGTTTTTTGTTTCCCGCACTTCCCCACTTACTGCACACTTTTTACAAAATATTGGGCACACGCAGCACACCTTGCATGTTACTAACTCCAAAGAAATACATGCAGCCGATACATCCACCCTGGCGGCCTGCTCCTTACATTTCTCACTTCCTCCATATCCTTCTGCACTTCTTTAGGCAAAGAAACCTTATGGTACACTGATGGGGTACACACACCTGACCCACCAAACTTATGAACAATTTCTTTCGCTCCAGTTTCCATGGCTCCCATCCAGAAAATGGCTGGATGTGGCACGTGGGAGCGTAAAGTACAGCATAAATCGTGGACTTTTCATGGTAGGTAAGCAGGGATGTGGCGGTTCAACGTGGCTATTGTAAAACAGGATAAGGAGTTGGGGCTGTAGTACTGTGTCAGAAAAGGAACTTTTTTTCCCGTTTTTGTTATGTATATGCTTGCTTACACATTTTTTTGTTTTTTATGTCTTTCATGTTTGTTCCCTTCTCCTCCTCACATTTGTACGTACTGAACATCAATGCTTCTCTTACAGTTCTACAGAAATGTATTCAATGATGCGTGCAGAGTGACAAACAAAACAGCATTGCCAATGGAGTGAAAAAGAAATACCATTTCCTTGGACCCGCTGCAAATCTTGCTCCTTAATGCTGTTGTAGTCGGTGCTGAACCTCCCTGCAATGCACATAAAAGCACACATGCTTCCGTTTATAAAACACCTCCCGACCTTTAGCTGTGGGCAAATTACAGCCTAATGTGCAACACGTACAATTACCTACGCCATGTGCTTGCGAACACATAGCACCTCACTTTGGCTGTTACACCAAGTGTAAAATGCTCGCTTCACACATTATTCAAAGGTCACCATCCTCGGACAGAAACAGAGGCAAATCTACATGGCTTCAGTATGGTATGCTGGCTGCCGCCAAGGGATAGGCGCTTGGTGCATAACCAACAGTCTACAGCCCTTGGCCATGTACCCAATACTGTAGGCCTTACTTACAACCAGCACAACATAATTGGTGCATGAAAGAGAACATTTCCCACATACCACAATCCAGAAACGTAACATATGATGGGTGGTGCAAAGGGCAACTCAAGTCAACCACAAGTAGGGCCACGTGGCTCCCTAATGTCCAAGGTGGTGGCATAAAGGGTACCGCATGGTATAAGACACATCAGCCCACTTGTGCCATTGAACCACGTCTAAAAGGTCCTGCAGAACAATTTTTTCAACGTCACCACCATCAGAGACCTGCATACTTGGAAGGTCATGTCTGCGTCACGGTGGTGTGCTATTGAGCAGGCCTAGCCTCTTCGGGGACTGGCCTATGGCCTACAGGCTTTTTGCCATACATCCAACAGTGTAGCACCTGGCCACACCCAGCTCAACATAAACTTATGCAGGTGAAGAAGTGGCCAGGTACATGCAGGTCAGCCCTAGCCACTTCTAAGCAGCCACTACTTCACCTCTTCTCCCACAAGACACACTGGAGGAGTCATCACGCCATCAGGTCCAGGCATATACTACACAGGGTAAGAATTGCAACCAATCCCCACAAACATACAAGCAACATTGTATGCAATAATCGCAAACCACACATCGAAGGCAACATTATGAAACCTACTGCACCCCACAGAACTTTTTTGCCAGTGCAAGGTGGGCACCCATTCATGGGAGGGGCTACAGGCTTAGCACACCGCAGTGTATGCAGGTTTCATGTGTTCTCCATGGTTCTCCGCTTCTGCCATTCTTCTACCATCACGGACCGCTGCACCTCACTACAACCTAGTACAACCCATGTTTTACTTCTCATGTCATGTGTAAATTAGGCCCCATCTGCAAATGCGCCTGCCAACTTTCACCCAAGCCACATCTGAAAATACATCGCTCAATTACACTGCGTTGCCTGTGCATGCCGGTATGTGAGTGGCAGTGTACATTGTGCATATTGCTACTTTCTGTTGACATGTAGCTCCCTATTGTGCAACGGAGGCAATGATATACACCATATGGTAATGTATGCATAGCAGCTCACTTCTGCTGTTCCACCAAGTGCACACTCCGCAACCATTGTGTGCTACTCACCAACTGCAAATGCATGCACAGTAACAACTGCATTGCTGCATTATATTGTGGATGCTGTGATCAAGGCCTAGGCTGTTTGGTGCATGGCTTTTGGCTATGCACCCAACAGTCCAGGCCTACACCACACTCACCACAACAGAGCCATGTAGGCAACCGGGTGCGCATGTGCCAGAAATCACAAAGGTAAAACACACAAGCACTTCTACCCAACTGCCACACCATACAGCAGGGACGCAAGGACACGTGTTCCACTTACAGTGATGCAGAAACATACCACTGTGTTTGGGACCGCTATCCACTTCCAATCAGAAAACATTACAAGCATGCCAACCAAAAAAAGACAATCTTTGCAACATGCAGCCTGCTCCCACCACTCCAGTACGTGTATAGAACCAATGTTGCATACTGCACAGAAACACTTACTAATCTGCACAATGGACACTACACAAGCACATACAAGAAACATTTGCACCAGGACCTCTTCCATATGTACACTATTCCATTAATACACCCAGTGCACACACTGCACAGCTGGTCACTGCACCATTTACACCGACAACTGTTGGTTCTTGTACCAATCACCAGACACATGCAACCATCATTGTGTGCACTGCAGCCAAATCGCACACAATAAGCAACAATGTAGCAGCTACTTTCAACCAGTGGACATAATTGTATGTGCTAGGGCTGCAGCCACTCAGACTTGCCTCACACAACACACCATAGTACACACTATGTTGACATCCTCATGTTTCGTGCAATGCACTCCCCTTCTGCAAATGTGCCTACCACCACTCATGAAAGAAAGACATCATCTGTGTAGCTCTCATGCCATAACTAATGCTGCCTACAATGAGCCCACAAGATAGTTTCCTGTTGAGGTGTCCGCACATTGGCGGAGCATGCACGGATAGCGCCATCACACTACCGTCTTCTTGTACAATGATATACATCACGTGAAGCTCTTACTCCCACACCCTTTCCATCCCTTCTTCCCACCACCAGATGCCATACACTATGTTTTTCAGATCATGTTGCTGCCGGATTGTCCTCCGATAGAACATACTGCTGACAGGGAACACTTTTCACACATCCCGTCACCGCACACTGCAGTGCAATGACTGTTTTGACCGCGCTGCAAACAGGGAAATACGAAGGCGGAGCGGAGCCAAATATGACTAATTTTAGTACGCACACTGCTGCTTACAAAAGGCCCAGTCATGCACACAATAACGTAGATCCTTGCCACACCCATACACACACCGCAGCACTGTCCTCCGATATATCATGGCAGCGTTTCCCAAAACCTCTCTCGCACTGCACACTTCCCTCTATCCAACCACCGGCCGCATCGACTGTTCGTCGACAGCACGGCGTACCGCAGGCTAATGAGACTTAGGTCCGCGGAGCAAATAGGGAAATGGAGCGACCCAGATAGCACCAATTATTTGGGGACGTACATTTCTGTGTTTTGCAACAAAATTACAGGTCCGTTTTCCACCAAACACACAAAAGCAAGCCAAGCCTCGGTCGCAAATTTGGTAAAAATCCGTCCAGCCGTTCAGGCTGTAGCCATGCGCAAGTAGTTCCCCATTCAGTCTATGGGGGAAAATTGGTTACCCCCCTATAACTTTTCCCCACCCCGCACAAAACCTAACCCAACTTGGCGAAAGAAATTCAGCGCCGGCCATATACTTTTTTTTCAAAGTTTGGTGAGGATTCGTCCAGGGGGAGCGAAGTTATAAACTGGCGAAAAAGTGCTCTTCCTATGAGTTTAGCAACTTAACCATAGTTACACACCCGCTACCACGGGCCGTACAATATCCATATGAGGTGTATTTGTAGAGCACACTTCACCCCTAAATGGGTATCCTGTAGCAGATAACTTTTATTGTTATCCAACGGTAACGAAAGATGAAGGGTTGAGTGAGCCTGCTGGGATTCGGACCTGTAACCATGAAATGAAACATCTTTGTAGCAGTGACTCTGTGTCCTTGTATATACACTACAGAGGACTAATGAACAAGTGGGCATATAAAGATTGTAGCTTCCTACGACACTATTTGAAGATCTACTTTCTGGGATACAACGTACACATGTTTTTATGTTGCCAGTGTCTTATGTATAGCGACAGTTTAAGCAAATTATTTATGAAAGTCTCTGTTGGAGGTTACCACCCAGCCTTCCCCACTCTGCATGAGCCGATTTCCCCCCTAGATTCCCCGAAGTTGCATTAATCTAAAGGGGGCAAATTCAGCATGTTTGGTTTCTTCTTTATTCACTTTGGATGTCAGTGCAGGGTTCAAATTGCTGGGAGCTACTTAGCTCTTCTACCATAGGATAACCTGATTTGCTTAACAACAACAGATACCAGGAGCTACATTTGGCTCCCCAAGCCAACTGATGCTGATTAACATGCATATAACTGAGTGTTTGAGAATGAAATAAAGAAAAATTAGAACCTGTTAAATATAATGGATCATAAAGAATGGGCAATAAAATAAAAGTGTGCATCTCATGTATCCGTTACACAAGCAGTGTGCCATTTACTCGTTTCCCAGTGGTAACTCCTGCTTAATGAGTGAAGCCTGGTACTCAGGAGCTGGTTTTAGCTACTGCGCCTGGAGTCTTAATTTCAAACCCCGACAATGCAAACAACATTCCCAGGTACTGTCCAACACGTTTTGTTGGTATGCCCTACCCCTCCCCAATCAAATGTTCAGTCTTGTTTCAGGACTCTGCAGCTATGGCATGTCTGTCTTTTTCCTTCCCAGCAGAGCAAGATATGATCCATCCATAATAGAAGTCCCACAGAATGCTTCACTAATTGATATGAAGAAATAATTTTTTATTTTTTGATGTATCCATTCTACAAAGATAGTGTCATACAACAAGGTATCGTTTAATGTCCCCGTTGGGCTGTGTGTATCCGAGGAAAGGACATCGAGGGAAACCAATCCATGATCTGCCATTCCAAAGTTCCCAATCTTGTTCATGCGTACGTTGTTTTATGAACTAATTTGCTGTAAAGCAATTATTTGAGAATCATTTTTGTGATTTTGCATAGAAGATACTTTATTGCCAACCGGTCAGGAGAGTTGTGACATCACTGGTATGTAACACGACTATACACAAGTGTTTCAATGCGCGCCAACCCCCTATACAAATACAGTGGAATGTGAACTTGGGACTTACCCTAAAAGCAGGCACATTAACCTGCCATGCTACCTTACTGGATTCACATGAACGAATACCAGTAAAGAAGATTAAGTGCAGTATGTCTGGCTGCATAGTTACATCGAACATGCTCACACACACACACACAAACCAACAAAACGTGAACAGGATTTATTTGGTTCTTTTACATTTCTGGTTCTACGATAGTAGTAATTTCTAATAAAATGAAATGCCTTACAAGAGATCTATCAGTGTATGCGATTGGTAAAGGGGGCGAGGGATGGGAGGGTTCGGAGACCAAAGGAAAAAAAAAAACAGACCGTGGTAAAGACAAACAAAACAGCAGTATAATTCAACAGCAATAGAGCACTGTTCGGGAGAATTCTCAGAAATGTGCCGATTCCCTCTACATTAGAGACCCCCAGCAACTTTGCTGGATTTTGAGGACTTGATTTTTTTGACCTGGAGAGAGTGAGACCCTTCCCCCCCCCCCCCCACTCCCTCATGTATTTTAATATGGTTTTTATACACCGTTTCTTTTGGTTGTGGAGTCTGACAAACTCCATAGGCATCATCTTTTACATTGCGACACACAGCACCTTTAGTGCAGTGACACAGGGAAGTCTCCGATTTCCCAAGGTTGAAATGCCTTCTCTGGGATAAACTACTGTTTCCCAGAGCAGTAAAGTGAAATTTACTTTACTTACACTTGTAAGTTTCTAGACCCAGCACACACTATCTTACAATAGGGTGCTGTAGGGGTTACCTAGTATCCCCTTTGTCTAGCTTCTGAAGTAACATTTTTATGTTACCCTTTCCTCACTGAATGGTTGGTGGCAGTGGTTTTGTTTTTACTACCATGGTGTGCATATACCGCAGGCTGCGTTTGCAGCTGCAGTAAAGCATCCAAGGCTGCCGTTTTTCTCAAAATGGCCTAGTCTTCTTATTTCGCCATTTCTTTGTGGAAAGGTCCTTCTTGCGATCTACTCTACGCGCCAAACCAGGTTTGGTCCCTTTGTCAATTTTGCCTTTGGCGGGATTGACGAGTGAAGCCTGCCTCTGGCTCCAGGGTGTCTGGGGTAGGCAGGAAGTGAGGGAGGTGCCGAAACTCCCTGTGCTTAGTCTCCTCGAAGACCCAAATGCACTCAGTGAGGATTGGCTGGCTGACTGTACATCAAGGACAGCCACCCTGCTGGGTGAGTGACAGCAAGGCTGGAATGAAAGGGAGAGAACTGTATAAACGGCGAGTCTTTTGGCTTGGAAGGCAGAGTCGACCACTGAACGAAGGAACCAAAGAAGAACTTGAAGAGGACGCCTGTTGCAACTCCTGAACCGTTGGTTTGCCCGGTGAAGCCCTGCTGCAGTGCTGAAACGCCAAGTTCGTATCAACAGAGAAGCCCCTGCAAAGACGACTTCTCCCCTTGAGTTGGTGGGAACAATCAACTCCAAAGTAAGCCACCTGGACATCCATCTCGGAGTTGGTTGAATTCCCATAGAGTTGCTGCGGGAAACGGTAGAGCCAGGGAGAGGAACACTGGTTTGTGTGCGCTGCTTTTAAGATGGCCAAGAGCCCCAGGAAGAACCTCTGGACTCCCAGGAAGCAGGACTGACCGAGCCTAAGCCCCCTCAACAGAGTAAGGGTCCCAGAAGCAAGAAAAGTCCACCTCGACAGCCAAGAGCCGCAGTGTTGCTATTTGCGGTAGATGCGAGGAGCTGAAACACTGAACAGCCACTGAAAGTGAAGGTTGCCAGTTGCGAGTTTTGACAGTCCCAGTGCAGTCCAGGAGTCCCAACGTCCTCCCTCTTGTCCCCACGACTGAGGCCCAGGAACAGTGAGATCTGCAGAGCTGCACAGGAACAGGAGTCACCTGTTGCATCTTTTCTTCATTTTAAAAAGGTACTGTACAAATGCTAAGAGAACTTAACTCTTGCTGTAGAGTTGAGTGCATCTTCTACTCTCACAAGTCTAAATAGCTTGTGGCCCTACATTGATTCATCTTTTTCTTCAAGGACTTCTGAAACATTGTGCAAAGACTTTTCTACTTACCTTCAAAGCGCTTCAGCCTATCTAGATTGCCCATTGACTTTGGCTTAGCCTGTTTTAACTGAATGACTCTTATTGGGGGATTTTAAAGTATTTGCCTGCTTAAGAAATATTTGTGGTAACTTGTTTGCTCTAATAACCTTTTCCTTTTTACTTGCTCCAAACTAATTCTGAATGCCAATAGTAATACACCCTAGCAATTGAAGTCACCCGTGGGTGTAGGTCTCTGCTGTATGCCATCCCAAATGGGTATTTACTGAGTAATTCTGAAGTATATTTGTGTGGTGTTTTACAGTGCTCCCTTCTAAAGAAGGCTTACATTAACTGACTGGTAAATAAATATTTGTCTATCACGAAACGCTGTGTGTAAGTGTTTGGTTGGATGCTTGTCACTGTGAACCCCTGTAATACTCCCACTTCAAAATCTTACCCGGAGTACTGATTGTAGTGGTTATATATAAGACCACTACAATCAGTACTCCAGATAAGATTTTGAAGTGGGAGTATTTTGCTCCCTATACATTGGGAGCTAAATTATTTTTTAGGCTTGTAAAAAAGTAAATTCCGCTCCCAAAGGGAGTATTTTATAAGCAAGTAAATATATTCACTGTAAAACAGAAGTGTTTTGTAATAAAAAATGACATTTAGTTATCCATGCACATTAAAAGATTAGGCCACAATAATACACATTTCTTCCTATGGTACTACCTGTACTACTGATCCAAATAGAACTACAGAGCTGTGTGGGTAAAAAGCATGAGGGCATGTTCCTGTGCGTCTTCTTCCAACTTTATTGTTGGGAGGATTTTCACTCCCCGTTTCTTGTTTGTGAGTACAAGCGACTGATGCACCCCTTATCTGTAGGTCTTACTACTAATACCTATATTAGTAACAGAAGACATTAGAAGGTATAACATAAGCAGTGCCCCATGGCAATTTGCTATGCAATTCTGCAGGTTTGCTCATTAAATCAGCACTTGTGTAGCAAAGCTAGCTATTTAAGTTACCCAGTTCAATGAAAGCACAGCTCTTCTTGCATTCTCGCTTACCCTCTATTCACCCTCTTTTCTATGTTGCACTTCAAAAGGAGCTAATGGAGAGAGGGAGCAGCAGTAAGCATCTCCTCCACTCTTAAACGCCATGGGCCTATGTGGGAGTGATATGCAAGATATTTCCGTTTTTCAATTAAATACCATAAGTAATTGGGGTGATACTTTTATCAAGCAATCTGACAAAAGACCATTATGGGTTAACTTTTTTTTTTTTTTTTTAAAGACAGTCATACAATTCCATTCCTAAATTGTATTAAAGGTTAGGTTAGTGTATCTAAAGTTCAGTGTCAGCTATATTTCATTTAGTTGAGGATGATGCATCACATTGATGAGTGAACACTTTTGAAAATGTACATGATCACACAGCCAAATGCTTTTGATGGCAAACCTAGGGGGGCGTGGCCAGCGCGCATGCCGTAAAGACGTGCAACCGTGAAGCTCCTGCCCGCGATCCTTTCACTGACTGCATCAGGCTATTACGCCCATGATATCTGCCAAAAGACACATTTCCCGAAGGGGTAACCTCTCCCCGCTGCAGCGACCCGACTCCCGAGCAAAATCGAAGTCGCCATCACCCTGATCGAGCTGAGCACAAAGCCGCCCCTGCGGACCCAAGATGGCGGAGACCGCTGCGTTCCCGGGTGCCACTGAGTGAATAACGAGGCTGCGGTGAGACCGGAGGAGGCTCCCCGCCCCTCCCTGCATGTCGACGGGCTAATCTTTTTCCAGCCCTAAACCCGACCTCTGTTCCACGGAGACCGAAAGAAGAACTCTGGGACTACGCAACACAGAGACCCACGGATTGCCAGCTGCTGCTCGCCGGGAAGAGAGGAGAACCCACGCGGGCTGCATCGAGGGACCAGGAGGTGTAGGACTCCTCCTGCCGCCCGTGCAGTGCTGAGCCCCCTCCAACTACAGCCAGCGACGGAACACGGGGAAGCGGACATCGGCTTCCCGCGGGAGACCAGAAGCATAAGGAGCTGCCCCGCGCAACGGAATCTGAAACCCGATCTTGGTGGACCGGACCGTAGAAAAACACATGGGACATGGAGATGAGCCCCACCATCTGAAACTGTGAGTGGCTGACTTTCACCCCCCCCCCGCCGTTGCGCAAATACGAGGAGAGGAAGTAGGGCTACTCTGGTGCGCGCCAGCTCAACTGCCATGGTCTGCGGGCAGGGGGACATTAGATTAATTGCCAGGCCAAGCCCTAGAAGTCCCTAGCTACGGCTCACAAAGTGATCACCCTGACACGGCATACTAGAGGGCACTGTAAACCCCTGGAACAAGCCAGACGGAAGCCGGGGCGACACGCAGATAAAGACACTACTGAGGAACCCTCGGCGGAGCCCTGCATAACCACAACCGAGAAACTACACACAATTCGACACGGCAACCCTGAGGGAAGCGATGTCTCCACCTAGAACCAAACCGAAAACCACAACAATGGACTCTTACACGACGGTCAGATCTAAACAATTCCCACTGCCTGAACCCACAAACGGATGAACCAATGCATACGGAAGCGATACCTAATAATACCCAAGTTCTTCAAGCCATTGCAGAGCTCCGCACCTCCATTGAAAGCAAGATTGATGAAATAAAAGTGGACATGCAGCTCATGCGCTAAGACGCACGCAACCTGACTGAAAAAGTGAACGCCAACGAAGCCACTCTACAGGTTAATGTTGAAAATACCACAGAGCTGAAGAAGAGTCCAAGATCTGGAACAAAAAGTGGCAAAATTGGAGACACGATCCGAGGATGCAGAAGGTCGCGCACGGCGCAATAATACCAGGATTCTAGGTGTTCCCGAAGATATGGAAGGCCCGAATCCTACAGAATTTATAGAGACAATGCTACAACAAGAAATTGGAGCAGGAAACTCTCGCAAGGGTTTTCAGAAGAACGCGCCCTCTGATCCCTTCAAAAGCACCCTCCTCCAGGCTCGCACCCGCGTCCGATTATCGCCAAAATTCTAAATTTTCGCGACAGAGAAACAATATTGCGGTATTCCAGAGAAGGCGGAGAAATTAGAAAGCAAAACTCGACAATTGTAATGTATCCCGATTACACCCCTGCAGTACAACGCGCCAGGAATTAATTTATACTAATAAAGGCGAGGCTGCGCAAACTTAATCTTAAATACATGTTGCTTTACCCCTCTCGCCTCAAAGTCCTCTATAAAGGGAAAGCCCTCTTCTTAGAGACCCCAGCCGCAGCAAACATGTGGCTTGAGCACAATAACCTAGCAGACGACGGAGAGGAACCACCACAAGCTAACAGCAGATGAAACAAGAAGCTACAACCACCAATTCCGGTCTTTGACCTTGCATAGAAGTACAACTAAGACCATAATATCAAGATAGCAATATCGGGCAGAAGCGCATGGTACCACATGCGACTACGTCGATGGCCCACCGCCGCAAAGAACGTGTAAGCCAAATGCTTGCACACCGCCCGCACTGGAAGGCCTGGAGAGGGCCAGAAGGCTTGGGAGCCCCCGAGCGCTGCAAGTTCAACCCAACTGCTGGGGGCAGTTCGCAGTTAAATGGTTTAAATAGTTCATTCACTAGAATGACAGTTGAAAATGTTGGTAAGTCTCCGAATTCCATCATGTTGGCGGCAAAGAGCGAGGCGGGAATGGGGGATATGCACCTGGAACCCGAGCAAACAGAAAAAGTTTCTTATTCACAATATCCTGATCCCGGGAACCCACCCGAAAAACTGCAAGGACCACAACATCCCCTATAAAGTGACATGGCGATGAAAATAAAAATAATGACATTGAATGTAAGGGGCCTTGGCACTTACCTCCGAAAAAATAGAATTAAGTCCTACCTTCACAGAAAGGGGATAATGATAGCGCTTCTACAGGAAACACATTGCACTGGGGAAGCTATGCCCAAACTCCAAGAACATTGGGGTGGGCAGGGATACGGAACTACCTACTCCAAGTACGCTAGAGGAGTCTACACCTGGATCCGCCCCCAACTTCCATTTCGAATAACCAATGCCGTAAATGACCAAGAGGGCAGATTTGTGATATTATGGGGACACATAGAGCAACAAGAACTGTGCATAGTGAACTCCTATCTCCCCAATAATAATATTCCAGCCCACCTCGATTCAATGTATGCCAAAGTCACGCCACACAGGAATGGCCTATTCATACAGGGGAGGAGGGGGATTTCAATTGCACTCACAACCCAGAACTGGATAGATCCTTGCCCCTACCCAAAGGCCCATCAATGGCCACGACCTCACTAAACACCATGAAAAGTAGATTAGAACTGGCTGATGTGTGGATGGAACTCCACCCACAGACACGTACCTACTCTTACTATTCATCCCCCCCAAAGCCTCCACACAAGACTAGATTATGTCTTTGTAGGCAGAGAACACTTACCCCAAATGGAAGAAACACACTACCTGGGTAGGACGATTTCTGACCACTCCCCACTGGAGGTAGAATGGAACCATACAGGCCCCAGACCACCCATTCCCATGTGGCGAATGCCGGTAGAAGCCCTGAAGGACCAAGCTTTCCAAGATGAATTACAAGATTCAATAGACGACTACATAGAGCTAAATATGAGAAGTGTAGATCATGTGAGCACCGTATGGGAAGCCCTGAAAGTAGTAATACGCGGCAAAGTTATAGCAAAGGCTGGATGTGTAAGAAAACAGTTGCGGGAAGAACTAGCGCAAAAAGAAAGGGAGATAGAGGCTTGACAACAGTCCCTCAGACCCACAGCAACGAGAAGACAAACTTAAAACCCTTAAAGATGAATGTACGAACGCCTGGGATAGACTGGCCAAGATTGACTATGCTACCAAAACAAACAGAGCACACATGGAAGCAGACAGGCCTAGCAGACTGTTAGCCTGGCTCTGCAGAAAGGAACATCCCAGACACACAATTACTACACTTCAGGACGAAGATGGCAACATACACCAAACCCAACATATTATAAATGACACCTTTAAAAACTACTATGCACACCTATATTCACACGATGCTGAAATTCCTCCAGACCAGATACGAGACACCCTAGAGGAGATAGGACTACCTAGGCTCTCCCCTACACAAGCCAAAGCCTTAGACGCTGACATCACCGCAGAAGATATAGCTGAAGCAATTAAATCACAGGCTACGTGCAAGGCCCCAGGCAGCAACGGGCTACCCCCAGAGTTTTATAAGACGTATGGCTCCTCTCTGGTCCCACTGTTACATGAGGTCTTCCTAGAAACATATGAGCGAGACATTCTACCTGACAGCATGAGAGAACCCCTAGTAATCCCAGTCCTCTGTGGCTCATACCGACCCCTGGCCATGCTTATGATGTCAAACTATTGACCACAATCCTAGCTAAAAGACTCTCCAGACTTATAGGCGATATTATCCACACAGACCAATGCAGATTCGTACCAGGACGCAACACAACTATGAATCTACGCAGACTCCAACACATCATTAAACAAACAGACACAAGTCCCGAACCCTACGCCTTACTGTCTCTGGATGCCATCAAGGCGTTCGATTCAATATATTGGGAATGGTTGTTGGCAGTCCTGAGGGAATTTGGCTTTGGTCCAGGCTTTGTTCGATGGGTCAAAATCTATATACCAGTCCAAGGGCTCGGGTAAAAACTGGGAGATACGTGTCAGAGACATGGGACAATTGCAGGGGTACTAGGCAGGGATGCCCGCTGTCCCCCATGCTTTATATCCTCGGGTTAGAACCCATTGCTATTTATTTCAGAAAACAGTTTTTTGATGCAGGGATAAGACTAGGGGGGATAATGTCTCGTTATACGTCAGAGACCCGCACCTTAATATCCCAACCATGCTGGAGGTCCTTGACAACTTCTCCAAGGTCTCGGGTATACAATTCAGCTGGGCTAACTCCTGTCTGTTCCCACTAGCAGGGCTAAAGGGCCAGGACACAGAGGAACTTCCAGCGCTTGGAATACAATGGCAGACCACGACGTTCCGCTACCTCGGAATACAAATAATGCATACCCCAGAGCTTATGCATGAACACAACACGAAGGCGGCGATACCTGCATTGCGCAGATCAATGAGCTTCTGGGTGAAACTTCCCTTATCAGTGATGGGCAAGACCTCTGTAGTAAAAAGGATTGTCCTCCCCCGGTTCCTATACAGGTTCCATAATGTGCAATATTACATCAAAAACTCGTTCTTTCGCCTGCTTGAATCGATTGTCCGTGGATTTCTCTGGGGGCAGAACAGACACAAAATAGCACACTCTACCCTGGTATTAACATACGCACAGGGTTGGATCCAACTCCCGAACCTTGAAAAATACTATCTAGCCGCCCAGCTCAGCTTTGTGTCCAAATGGTTGGCCGACGATGCCACATCAGAAACCCCCCTATTGCAATCCATGATTTCCCCTATACAATTGAAATAACTTATATGGGCACCACAACACCTACTGAAAGACATGCCTTTCATAGCCACTCTGGGGAGACAAATATGGCAAAGAGCGCGGTCAAAGACCCAGCTAAAACACCTGTATTCTCCGGAAATACCAATGATCCAAGACATGTGTAAAAAAAAAAAGAGATGGACCTACTACACCTTAGACAGTGGGAGAGGAAAGGCGTCTTACACTTGGGGAGACCTATATGACGAAGGCTCCTTCAGGGAGTTTGAATCGCTTCAAAGGGAGGATGACATACACGCTGGCCAATTCCTCTGGTACCACAGGATACGGGAAACGGCAAAGAAAAAATGGGACACTTGGCCAGAAGAACCAGAGTCGGCCCCCCTCATAACACTGTTATATAATTTGGGGGAGGGACAGAGAGCTGTCTCCCAAATGTACAGCCACCTTAGCGACACACCCCAACCCAAAAAGCGAGTCAATGAAAAAGAGATGGGAGACGGATCTGGGGCGGGAACTGTCAGAAGGTGAATGGAACAGTGTCAAGTGTCAAAGACCTGTGCGGGAGTGCGAGCCTTGAAAAGCATTTTTTTCTCCAAATAATTGAAAACCAGAAGTAAATTGGGATGCTACTTTTATCATTAAACTAACTATATTCTGTTTGGCACACACAGTACATTCCGAAAAATGTTAAGTTGTTACATAATGCATAATTACAGCACATCTACCACTGCACTGTCTCCATGTTTTTCAGCAAAGTTTAATCCATCTAAATTTCATAGTGTTGCAGAAGTTGCATTATATTGACAAGTGCACACTTTTTAAAATGTACACGATCAGACAAAGATGTACTTTTCATGGAAAACCTAGTTCTGTGATCTGCTGGTTGCAAACATCTGTGCATCTGGTGCTCAGCCCATCACCTGACCCAAACCTCCTTGACATTATACCATATCACACTGTTGCTTTATACCAGCTACCCTAAAGTGAAATGGCCACAAACTACAGTATTCCACCTAGTTTGCCCACTTTATCTGCCTACTACACCATCCACTCGGTTCAGTCTCTTACTTTTTCCCACATAATGAATACACAAAGCTAACTAGACGTTTACGGAACGTAGTGATTAATGGTTCTACCCAGTCTGTGCATCTAAAGACCTATTGCAATACCACCTTAGTAAGTCTCCAGAGATAGCTCTGCTCTATGATATTACATATTAGTACCTAGGAGAGAGCTGGCCAATCCAGAGACCGGGAACGCAAGCAGAATCTACAAATAGCTGTCTGCATTTCATGCTGACCTGCTGCGCCTCTGCCGGGCTATCATCTAAACTTTGGAAGCAGTGCCCCAGGACGAGTCGCCACAAGAGTAACTCACCTTGACCACCCAACCCCACTGGAGCCCCACCAGCTAAACACCTGCCCACTCACCTAAGCACCTCTGGGACCACAACCAGGTCCTGGAAATAGTTCATTCCAATCACGGACAAATGTAATTTTTTTTTAGGGGAAGCATGAATTGTGTAAATCCTGGAACCCTTAAAAACAAACCAAAAAAAGAACCAACACCCCAAATGGTGACAAGAAGTGCTAATGGCTATAAATACTGCTTTTGTGGGTGACTGGGCTGGAATGATATGATTGGGCCTACCTGGCTTGGGCCTGTGGGCCATTACTCGCTCTGCCCTTCCCCAAAAGTGATATTTAATGCTATATCGAAAACCGTTGAAATCAATGACAGGCAAGAGTCACCTTGTCGGCCTTAAATTGACAATTACACTTCCCTGCTGCAACACTGTACTACGTACTTAAGTCTCCAGCGATTCCTTTCTTTAACATTGAAAACTTGGTGATTTGTGTAACTTCAGAACTTCTCTTTACATACTTTCTGTACAGGCATTAGAGGATTTCTGTTAGTGTATTGAAAATTAAAGTTCTTCAACGGATGTACAATGTAACTAAATCGATCTCATGCAACAGCGGCACGATGCCTCTGGGCTGTTTTTTGTGCGCTTTATAAATGCAAATAAAGTCTACAAATATGCAATACATGGTGATGATGGATCAAGTGGAGAGAGATGGATATGATAGATATAATTGGTGCTCTCTCCTGGGGTGAATGTCCTTAAACTCTGGGGTAGGGAGTACCAGTTATCAGAAGGATGAAGGAGCGAAAACGGGAGGCAGCACAGGGACAGCTCGGTTGATTGAGTGGCAGGAGATAGATACAGCTAGGATGGAGCAGGGGGTTGAGGGGATGGGCAAATGGGAGACGGGTACCAGATTTAAGCACATGGGGAATGGATTTAAGACACAGAGGAAATGAAAAGGATTTGAGGGAAAGACACCTCAAAGATGTGAAGGTGGTATACAGAAATGTGCCAGGATCAAAGCAGGTAGTAGAGGTGGCAATGTTCCTATGGTAATAGGGGAAAACGAGGGACCAGATCTGCAAAATCTTTACCAAACTAAAAATTCAACACAAACAATGGATCACTGAGACATCATTTCGATTTTACGACAATCACCCTCTGCATTTTAAGCTAATTTTTCTAAAGTGTGCCAGCTAATAAAACCCATATCCCTGCTTCTCGCAGAGGAATGCATGACAAGATTAGCAATAACGGCCATAATCAGGAATAAGAGCATTTAAGCATTCATTGCTATAACGACAGAAGGAAGTGGGCAAGCAATAATGGCTAGCAGGCATAGTTAGCAATACTGAAAAGCAGGTACAGGATTTCCTATAATGATCTATTGGAATGCAATTATCAATGAGAGCAGTGAAGTTAGCATAGCAAAAATGTGCTATTTGAAATACTATTGTTAAATAACACCTGCCTGGATACACATTCACTGCTTAAAGGCACGTCCTCAGCCCCTATAGGGACCACAAATCGACACTAAAAAAACGATCCTTCCAACTACACATACATTGGAACAGTAGAAAAGAAGCGAGCGGGAACGAACGGTGTAGTGGGTACGTTGCCAATTTACTAACCCCAGCTTCTCCACTGCACTACACTTGTAAGTCGTTGATTAAATAACTCTCTCTGTGGTTGTGTTAACATGTCTGCGAAATACGGGGCTCGATAGAAATAAAAAGGAAAACCTTTATAATGTGAGGCACTAAACCAAAAAGAACGGATAAGGCAAAAGAGATATACATCCACACAATGGCTCATTTTTCTGAACGCTGCCTTTAATAAACTGAACTATTAAACCCATTTTGGAGAAAAAAGGCTTCTTGCCATTATATTTCTATTGCAAAGGTTTAGTTTAAACTTTTTATTGAAGCGTAATCATGAAAAAAGTAGCATCAGCAAGTATAGTTATACACAGTAATCAGTATCATTACAGTGTGCTCATGAATCCTAAACCAGTTATGGGTAATGCACAGCAGTTCGCTACATTTGAACAGGACAACTAATATCAGGAGGGACTCAGAATCGGATTTTTCAGATTGAACTAGTTTTTCAAGGTAGATATGAACTTCCCCACAATAATCCCTTGGACGAAAAGTTGGCCATGCTCCATTCTGGATTACATTTACCTTTTCCACAAAAGACTTCATCCACTGATTGTTGGTGTCATTCATCCATGATTTTGTCATTAACTAATTTGCCATTAGACATGCGCAAGCAGAACGAATTAGTTCCCAGCACTCTGCAATTTCGAACCCTACAATGCAGGGAATTACATTGAACACATTTATGGGAAAATCTCATCAGTATCTCACATATTTCAATGGTGTGTCACCCAGTTACATGTAAAGTGTGTTCTCGCATCATCCCGTAGTTAAAGGAGGCTGTTTCCTAGTGGATAATGCTGGCGTGTAGAGTGTTGAGATGACGTGGTTTCAGCCAGAAGAATTCAATATGAAGCTGATTGGACTGTCAGGTGGCAGCGATATTGATCAAAACTCTCAAGGAAACTTGTAAGCTCTTATACCAGTGTGTGCATGCTGCTCGTTCCCCCATTTTCTCTAAAAAGATGCCCCTAGGGAATATATCTTCTAATCTTATCAGTCGCAGTGACGCAACACCCCCTTTGAAAGGCCATGTCAAATGTCACAGAAACCCCCATGATATTGTGTAGGAATGTTTGTGAGGAGATGCAGGTGCCTAAGTCAAGGTATTTGTGTCCTCATCATTACGGCCATACAACTGTGTCAACCGTGTAGATTTCAGCAGTGAGTGCAGAGCTAGCTCCAGGAAGCAACAGAGTGATTTACAAGTCATACGGAGAGGAGTGGGTTGAGGGAAAGAAGGTAGGGGGGGCAGAAGGGTACCAATGAAAGGCTTATGAGGCTTGCGCTACAAGATAGTACAATGCTAGGACAGGACTTCCAAGACCGACACCATCAAGTGTTTGCACGGCCGGTTCATAACCATTCATTTTTTATTAAATGGCACAGCTGCTTAAAAAATGATAACCATTTAGGTAGTATCACTATACAAACTATTGCTTTTTTTCCGACTGCTGAAATTGGGGAGGACCACCACATGGTAATCTTTTGCTCACATTGTAACCACGTAGCTGGCCCTACCAGGACGTTTGGCAATCATGCTAAATGAAAGCCTAGGTAACATGCCGTTTCTGGGCACCAGAGGAGCTGACCAGTGTCAACAAAACATTCAACGAGATTTGGACAGGATGTATTTTAGACCGATAAGGTCAAAGGATTTAACTTCCGAGCAGTGGCTTCAAATTTTCGGTGAGATTTTCCCAGGAATGTTCCCCTAAAATGAAAGGTCCATAATTAGGTTCACCCAAATTCACTGTTCCATCATCACTCTTAACCTTGAAGCTAAGGGCACTTGCATACAGCAAATAATGGAACTGCTACCTAAGTACCCAACAATACCACCCTTCATCAGCTCAGCTCCCACCTCGTTTGCCAGGTACCTCTCCCCTGGGTCCCCCAAGGTTCTATCCACTCCCCATGGCTCTTCAACATCTACCTTGCACAGCTGGCCCACCTCATCTCAACTCTCAGTGTTATGCAGACGACACTCAGCTCTTTATCAGACTTACTGCTGACTCACTCTTACCTTCCTTCATCCCTGACTGCCATCCAGACTTGGTGCTCTTACAGCGATCTCTGCCTCAACAACAACAAAACTGAGATCCTTCCAATTGGGACCCCTGCTCCCTCCTCCTTCCCTCTGCCTCCCACCTTGGGCTCTCCCACCTGCTCCTTCTTCGAAGTCCCACTTCCAACTCTTCTTTCTCAAAGGAATTCTCCCATTTCTCACTTTCTCCCAGAAGCTCAATGGTTCCCGAGCCCTGATTTTCTCTAAGCTTGACTATTGCAACAGTCTCCTCATCAATCTACCTTCTACTCTGCAACCCCTTCAGATAATCCAGAGCAGCGAGACTTATCCTTGGCCTTAAGCCCAGGGTCTGCATCTCTCCTGCCCTAAAAAGCCTCCACTGGCTCCCGGTTTCAGCACGGATCAAATTCATATCCTTATGTATCATTCACAAGGCTGCCTGGGGCAGGGACCACACTATCTATAACTCTCTCTTACAAAATACTCTCCTTCTTGACCTCTACGCTCCTCTGGCACCAACTCTCTGTGTGTAAAGCATTTCGCTAAACAGAGAACAGGAGGCTGCTCGCTTTTCTCAGCTGGATACCTCCTCTGGAACAGCCTCCCCCTCTGCCTTAAGCAGGACCGTCTGAAATTCCAAAAACACCTCAAGACTCTCCCCTTTCACTCCTCCATCCCTTCTTCCTTCCTCTGCTAATCTCACAGTTGCTGCGATTGATGTCTTGGACCCTTATGCATCCTCTGGGCCTCTGACCATTCACACCCAATACCCCCAGCATCTGTCTTCCTTAAGCACTTGCCTCGGCACACCGTCCAAACTGAGATTTGCACTTTAGAAACCAACACAGCTCCTGAACATATAGCACTTACCATACCTCACACTTCGTCTGCAGCTCACCCTCAACTTGAGCCCAGACGCCACAGCACCTGCCTCACTGCGCTCTTCCATCAAGCACTTGTATGCTCCGAATACTCACAAGGCACAGTAAGCTTGGCCATCTCTTCCACATCTGTATTTTTTTTGTATTTAATTGTACTGCTATCCCATGTTCCCTCCCTGCTCCCCTGTGGGCGCGTGGAAACAGAATGTATTTCCTGTATAAGCGCCTAACAAGCTAACAATAAATAAAATAGTCCAATTGGTCCATTTCTTATCAGGCACTAGAACACCCTCCTTGCCTTTCAAGAACATTGGATCTGGTACCTAAGCAATCAAATCCACAACCGCACTTATCTAGGAGGTACCTCAGACATCCTTGGCTGACAGGTTACTTTACCACCGACTTTATAGCTAGAACATTATGCAAGTAATTTAGGATTAGCAGACTTCAGTGGAAGAGGAGGTCACAGTAGATTGTATATTCCATACTACATGGGTGGAATATACCCTGAAATAGCCAGTAGTAAATGACTTTTCAGTACTTCAATCCCATTTGTGTGCCACGCAGTTCCAAAAATCCCCTACTTAATTAAACTCTCTCCCTTTTTTCCCGTAAATCAAAAAATGTCTTCTATAAGCCATCTAGGCAAACCATATACCCTGTCCTGTTATCTGTGCTATGTCTCAGTTCACCTGTCAGGTACAACCCACACATCCTCTGTCATGCCTGCAGGTACCTCACGCACCTCCCTCCTTGTAATGCCGTACCTTGAACCGTCTGGCTGTTCCTCCACCTGTCCTCTTTAAACTTGGCCCCCCCCAGGATGAGGTATCGTCTCCCCCAAGATGCTTCCCGGGTATCACAGACAACTTCCTCCTCCGCCTCCTGCCCCCACCCAGAAAAACAACAAACACCGCCGCTTCCGGTCCGGCGCGCGCCACGTCACCGCCTCCACCCCGCCCTGTGTCATTCATCCCATTGAATCGCATATAGGCTCGCAACTAGAACGCGCAAGGGGCGGACCCTGTGGCGGCCATGTTGGGAGTGTGTGAGGCGGTCGACGGCATCGTGCGATAGGACGGGCAGTGCTTATATTAAACGAATATAACAAATGAGTAGCAGTTTTACGCATGCGTTCTTACTTACTGAAGGCCCATCAGCGCCACCACCATCTTGTTTGGGGAATTTGAAGATGACAAAGCAGCAGCAGTTGAGGTTTTGCTAATTAGTCCGTGGCACTTAACTTCTTTCTTCCAGTAAGCGAGCCAGTGGTCTGCTAATATCTATACACCTGCCTGGCAGCGAGCCTCCCCATCTCGGATGAGCTGCCTGTCTCTCGCCTCAGCTACCCCGTGTTTACAAATCAATTCCAGCTTCGTAATGAAGCCTTCCCTACTGGCTGCAAGCTGGTCAGTACCTCTCGTGAAGCGCCAGTAGTCCCTAGACCCAGCATTACTATTGCAGCAGATTTATTATAAATATTGTTTGTGTTATTGTTTAATTAGAACATGGAGACCCTTATTGACTCCTCAGACGATCGGAATGTTTAGAGTGCAGTCAATAACTAAGGGTATTGACCATACCTGCCTACATTTCAAAATCAAAATTCCTGAGATTTATGTCCCGCACAGTTACCCAAAACTCCGCCCATTTTCACATGACTCCGCCTACATGTCAAAAAGGTAAACTGTTGTAATGTGATGTGATGTCAGAAATTTGCAGTTCAAATTGAAATATGCATATTTCATTAAATTGCCTTTTCACAACCAACCAAATTGCATTCGCCTTACATAAAATCAACACGTTAAAATGTACACATGTAAACTCCAAGAACCAATACAAAGGTTTTCCCTGAATTTTGCAGTACCAAAATTGGATATTTCACCTTAGTTGTTTTTCAGCAGGTTATTTAGTACAGTGGTGAGTTGTCCAGCCTGCAAACCTGATGGCTGTGGTTCAGTGGGGCTGAGTCCACCTTAACCAGGGCAAAAAGAACGAAAGTAAAATAAACGCGCATTCACATTGAAAGTCGGCAAAAAAGAATGAAAGGTGAAGCAAAATAAACGCACGTTATTTTGCTTCACCTGCATTCTTTTTGCCAATGTGCTAGAAGCGTTACAGTCATTGCTACAGAGATAAAGCCACACTCGGGCAGGGAGTCTGGGCCAGGGGAGCCGACTTATGAATTTCCCCGGGGGGGGGGGGGGCAAATACAGGAAGTGACATCACTGGCAGTTATATGACTGCAAATTTCCATGTAGTCGCCAACTTGGTGCAACGGCGCGCGCGGGGGGCGGGTGTTGGCGCGCGCAGCGCAGAACAGTGGAAACATTGGCTAGCATGCACTGCATATACTAAAGTCAAGAAAGAAGGAGATTTAAGCCTTCGAGTTGCATTCCAGTAAGACATCACTGCCCCTACTCCACCGCTCTATAATCGTCCAGCAAAACAACTAGGATGGGAGAATGAAATGCTTGCTAAACAGAAGGTACAGCTGCAAGGTGGAGTACCACCACCAAAAAAAAAGTTCCCAACTCAAGGGAAACGAGAAGTAAAGACGTTTCCCGATTAAAAACTACCAAGCAAGATGTGTGTGGTGCCATAGTTCAGTAAAACATCAACAATTCAAACTTACAATAGTGCCGCTGTAGATTGGCCAGCCACAAGTGAAATTTGCTAAGATGTTACCTCTGGGTAACCAGATAGAGTTAGGGATGTAGCTTAATCTTAAACCTTTCAGTGGACATGTCAGATGTGCTGCTGAAGTATAATGCAATCCTGGCTGAAGTATAATGCAATCAAGTGTGGTTTCAGACTTGGGGGGGGGGGAGAGTGTTAACTGCTTTTAACATTGTAGTTTACCAGAAATTCTGGTAAAGTAGTGTACAATGTTAAAAAGCAGTTACCCAGGCTCACCCTGCACCCAGGTGATGTTTGGGACTGATGGAAGCACTCGTGTCTAAATGTTGTAGCCATGGTTGTCTCCATGTTTTAAAAACTCCCACTTTCCGGGTTTTCAACATTCATTTGAAACACCCCTTATTCAAAAAATGAAGGAGTCAGTAAAAAAGCCAATGCTGAAAAGCCTATTTCGCACAAGTAGTAAGACCCAAAGGGTAAGAGCGACTGTATAGCAGACCATGCCAATGTAGGATACTCCAGGATTACCTTCAGTCAAAATTCACCCACTGCAATGTTCCTAAATTCAGATTGCAGAGTAGTGTCCGACTGAACCTCAATCAGCTCTTCCTGGGCATCAAATGGATGGTGCACCACCTCCTCTGCCAGAAAAGTCTGCATCACCCAGTCATTAATGCCAGCATTTACTTCAGGGAAGTATTCATCAAAGCTGGACCTTAATGTTGCTAGGTGGCTTGCCCAGCTCCAACTGTTCTTTTGCAAAGGTCTAGCTTCCTCTTGAAGGCAAATACTTTTTTATTCATTCTTTCCTCTGTGTTCCCATGTCCACAGGAATGCCCCCAAAGGTGGGATTGGGAGTTTCTGGGGTGGTGAGTTCTAGTGGTCTTAGTTTCCTTTATAAAATACACAAATCACATAGTATGACAACCAGACGATGTATCATTGTGTACAGCTTAAAGGGGGCCACCTGACCCAAAGCAAAACACTAGGAGATGTATTTTAACAATCAACATTGTAAACACACCTTTAGTTTAGATTGTAAAGAGTGCTTGTGCTGCAATTACAAGCACCCAGTTAATAAAGTCCAGACTTAAAACACTTGATCAGCATTCAGTAAGTAAAATAACCGTATAAAAATAAAATGCAGCTTTGCATAAAATTAAAGAGAGTTTTGGGATTATCAGGCACTGGCAAGTGGGCTCTGCTGTTGCTGTGGGAGAAGTGTGACTTGTAATGGCGACAAATTTAAGGTTAATAGCTGCCATTTATCACAAGATGGCAGGCCAGCATATATCTTAACCACTAAATGCCCACCGAACAGCTATAAACCCTTCTATGTCAGCAAGAGGCTGATGTAGAGGAACCAGTGATAGAAAGCAATGAGGTAATTATACTGTACCATATCCCTTGGGAGGTGATGCCCCCCCAAGACTCAGTGAAGGCCCCTCGTGTCAAAAGGTTGAAAAGTCCTGCCGTCTCAGTCCCCACAGTCCTAACTTCTCCCACGCTTAGAGTGGCAGTCTGCGGCACACAGCTTGTAATGCAAATCACACATTTTAAGCGTCAGGACAAAAAACAGAGAACTGAATACATTGCTGAGGTAAATGAGTTCTGACTGGCAACACTGATAATACCGTATAGAGCCACATTATCGCACCGCCCAACTATGAGTCTAAGGGCAAAGGTGGAGGAAAATCCTCCAGCAAGAAGCTGAAGGTATTTCCTCCACCATACCACCCAAAATAGAACAATTTGGGATATAACCACCAGCAAAATTACTACCAGCAGTAATACCGCTCTAATCCACCATGGATTCCTATGGACTCCAATTAATGGGGACTAACACTGCCTACCACCACTTGTAATCCGGCAGTAATACCGCCAGACCAAGTGGCAGTAATGGTAGTACAGTTTGGTGGTATCTCGGCAGATTTACAGGCCACACAGAGACATCACCTTTCTCCATGTTGTCTTTTATTGTAAAGTGTATTACCAGGTTTCAGACCTGTAAGATACCCCTGTCTCCTCAGGTGACTCAGACCCCCACCATTCCATCCTACATAAACTTGATACCCCAGGCTGTTCTTCTAGTCTACTTTTATTCTACCCATGTAGATCCAGGAACGTCATACTCCTGTTACTTTCATGGATTATTTTACTTCCTGTTCCTTAAAGCCAGGGGTCTTAAACATGTGGCTCTCCAGATGTTTTGGACTACGACTCCTATGATCCATCACCATTGACTATGCTGGCTGGGGCTGATGAGCATTGAAGTCCAACACATTTGCAGAGCTAAAGGTTGCAGAACCCGGCTGCCACAAGCACCTTATCATTTGACTCTGGCTCTGAAATAGAGACTTTATGCCGGCTCTTTACCCACAAACACTGGTTGTTAATATTATACCTTGGAGCTGCACGCGTTAATAGCACTAGTGCAAGAAACGTTCAGGACGGGCGGTAAAAAGACTTGTGTGGGTCTTATGCGGCCTATGAGTTCACAGGGTTTGGTTGACCAGGGAATAGCACACGAGGCATGGAGTTGGGACAGGATGGCAGGTTAGCTGCTGGCAACCTTTCAGGTGGCAACCGTAAACCCATGAAGAGGGAGCGGAGATGTGCAGTGCTTCTTTGCCCCCCTGATTCTCTGATTTGTCAGAGCTACATTTTCAAAGCCTCTCTCTGAATGGAGCATGAGTGCATTCATCTCTCAGTTGACTCACACAGTTATTGTTCTGTCTGCGTCTTTCATTTGTTATAAAACAGCACCCAAGGCTGGTGGCTCTCATGGGTTAGGGAGCCTGGGACGCTCCAAGGACAATGAACTGGCAGCCAGGGGGTTTTAGCAATGTGCTACTTTTGTAAACAAAATGAACCCCCAAAAAATCATTTTTTTGTGACTGCACCAGTAAATCATCAAGAATCGATGACTGGGAGAGAGGCTGCAGGAGAGCGATTCCCCCTTATTTGTATGGTACAGTAGCACAGATAGGTGAAAGAGGTTGGTTGGCTCTTGACTTACATCTACCTGTTCAGTAACACACCTGGGAGTGGGTAGTTGAACTGGCTTTGGGGTCCCCGTTTCTCTGTGATAGCATACTCATGAGGGCATACTTTTTCTAATGAACAGTTAATTGCAACTGCATGTGTATACCAAGTGCTTAGTTTGTAAAACAGTAGGTGCCTGTGCCCAAATATTTTCTAGCACTTCTGTGACACTTGGGCAGTTCCACACCACTGCTGCCACCCAGGGTCGGACTGGGACAAGAAATGGGCCCGGTCACCCAAAAAAAAGTGGCCCACCCCTCGCCTCAAAAAAGTGGCCCACCCCTCACGACACTTGACCTCTGATGATATCACCGGAAGTGATGTAATTTGACCCCACACCAAAGTGACATCCCGGGATGCAATGAAACACAACCTTTCACCGCTTGACAAAATAGGAAGTGGCATCAAATAGCATTGTTCCTAAGTAAACTACACTACGAAAAATATGGTTATGATTTCACTAAGGTGATATACATTTCATACAAGAATGGATCACCATACGTATCATTAATATCTGTGTGTATAGATCCATATTGTCAAATTACTGTGACTCCAGGCAGACGTCCAAGGCCACATGATAATATGGTATTATATAGCACTTACCCTTAAGCTCTTTTTATGCATACAAATATGCATACAATATCACCCAACCTGTGTTGGTACTCATATCGACCCAAGAAGGATGAAAGGTTTTTGAAGAATAAAAAATGAAAAAATAAATTAGAAAAAAAATAATTTTTCCAAAAATGTTTTTTCGAACCGCCCCAAGCATGGCCTGAAAGCGTCCCTTACTCCCCAGGGACGATTTCGGCCCGGCCAGGGGCCAATCCGACCCTGCTGCCACCACCCATAGTGCGACAGAGGCCGGGCCTTTGTGGGGCCTCAGGCTCCATTAGGAGCCTATTCATGAAGACAAAAAAAATCACACACCTTCTTTTGCCGCGATGACCATCATCAAGGCAAAAGAAGATGTGCGCTTTTTTTGTCTTCATAAATAGGCTCCACAAAGGCCCGGCCCCTGTCGCACTAAGCATGTGTGGCAGGGGCCGTGGATCGGGCTGCTGCTTGTTAATGAAGCAACAGCCCGACCCTTTGGTCATTTATCCTCTTTTTTTTTTTCCTTTCAAACTGTGGATGCGCGCCCCCCCTGGGCATGAGGCTGCGGCCCACCTAAGCCCTCCCCTCCAGGACCATACACCAATGAGTCCTAGAGGGGAGGGCTTAATCGCACATTTTCGCGATTATACCCGGCCGGAGAGAAGTGATGCAGTATCGATGGAAAGGGCCATCGATGATGCATCACTTCTCTCCGGCCGGGGGGGGGGCTCAGCCCCGACTTGCAGGCCGATTCATGGAATAATTAGCGCGGCGCAAGTGGGCAAAAACGTGCGAATCGCAGTGGAATAGCGAAAATCGCAGTGCAATTGCGAAAATCGCACGAAAAGCAGCGCACGTCGATTCATGGAAGGCCGTGCGCGAGAAAACCAGCGGATGTGCGATAAAAAAGTGCGCAGCGCACGTTGGCGCACAGGCCATCTAACAGCGTGCGCCAGGTCACAGCGAAAATCGCACAGGCCACAGCGAAATTCGCACATAGCGCGGCGCACGCAACAAAAGTAGGCGGAACACGGGCGTAACACTCGGAATGGGGAACAACTTGCCAAAACGTGGGCGTCACGGGGGAAGTACAGGGCACAAGTGCGCGGAACGCCCACACGCTCGCCTACAACACGTATTCATGGAATAGAATAGGGCAAAAAAGCGCACGCTCAAACCAGCGCACAGGCACAAACACGACCGCCACAAGAAAGCAGGCGGTAGCGTCTCTGCGGCTGTAAGAAATGTGCGCCAAAAGGTGCGCCAACAAATAGCACCTATATACTGCCATGATGAATGTCCCATACTGTGGCCCTCCAGGAAAAATGACGTGCAAAGGGGTACCCACAAACACGGACACCCGCTGACAAAAAATACGTGTGCGTGTATACCGGGGTGCGCGGGAAGTCTAACACGCGATTACAGCAGGGTACGTGCATCACAGGGGTTCGCGTGAAGTTATTCACGCGATCGGGCCTGGGGGAGCGTGCTACGTGTATTTCAGGGGTTCGCGTGAAGTTTCACACGCGATCGGGCCTGGGGGAGCGGGCAACGTGTATTACAGGGGTTCGCGTGAAGTTCCTCACGCGATAGGGCCTGGGGGAGCGTGCTACGTGTATTTCAGGGGTTCGCGTGAAGTTTCACACGCGATCGGGCCTGGGGGAGCGGGCTACGTGTATTACAGGGGTTCACGTGAAGTTCCTCACGCGATCGGGCCTGGGGTAGCGGGCTACGTGTATTACAGGGGTTCGCGTGAAGTTCCTCACGCGATCGGGCCTGGGGTAGCGGGCTACGTGTATTACAGGGGTTCGCGTGAAGTTCCTCACGCGATCGGGCCTGGGGTAGCGGGCTACGTGTATTACAGGGGTTCGCGTGAAGTTCCACACGCGAATAGCCTGGGCGCGTGTATTTCAGGGGTGCGCGGGAAGTTCCATAAGCGAATAGCCTGGGCGCGTGTATTTCAGGGGTGCGCGGGAAGTTCCACACGCGAATAGCCTGGGCGCGTGTATTTCAGGGGTGCGCGGGAAGTTCCACACGCGAATAGCCTGGGCGCGTGTATTTCAGGGGTGCGTGGGAAGTTCCACATGTGATTTGACAGTGTGGGTCCTCCCAGGTGTACCCTGTACACCCTCCACGGCCCCTGCAGGCAGCCCACACCACAGGGGACTACCCTGCATCCCTGGTCATGTCCCGCAGGCAGCCCACCCACCATGGGAATGCCCCCCAGCAAAGGCACATGTCTCCTTGAACTAATGAACACCAACTCATGTCCCCTTGCACCCCCACCCCCCAGCACTGTGGGGCACCTGCCAGCAGGCCCCCACCCATGTCCAACTCATGTCCCCCACCACCCCCACCCCCCAGCACTGTGGGGCACCTGCCAGCAGGCCCCCACCCATGTCCAACTCATGTCTCCCACCACCCCCACACCCCAGCCACCAGGGTCACCCTCCACCAGGCCCCCACTCATGTCTCCCACCACCCCCACACCCCAGCAGTGCAGGGTCACCCTCCACCAGGCCCCCACTCATGTCTCCCACCACCCCCACCCCCCAGCCACCACGGGCACCCTCCACCAGGCCCCCACTCATGTCTCCCACCCCCCAGCCACCAGGGGCACCCTCCACCAGGCCCCCACTCATGTCTCCCACCACCCCCAGCCACCAGGGGCACCCTCCACCAGGCCCCCACTCATGTCTCCCACCACCCCCACCCCCCAGCCACCAGGGGCACCCTCCACCAGGCCCCCACTCATGTCTCCCACCACCCCCAAACCCCAGCGGTGCAGGGGCAGCCTCCACCAGGCCCCCACTCATGTCACCCACCACCCCCCAGCCACCAGGGGCACCCTCCACCAGGCCCCCACTCATGTCTCCCACCACCCCCACCCCCCAGCAGTGCAGGGTCACCCTCCACCAGGCCCCCACTCATGTCTCCCACCACCCCCACCCCCCAGCAGTGCAGGGTCACCCTCCACCAGGCCCCCACTCATGTCTCCCACCACCCCCAGCCACCAGGCCCCCACTCATGTCTCCCACCACCCCCACCCCCCAGCAGTGCAGGGTCACCCTCCACCAGGCCCCCACTCATGTCTCCCACCACCCCCACCCCCCAGCAGTGCAGGGTCACCCTCCACCAGGCCCCCACTCATGTCTCCCACCACCCCCACCCCCCCCAGCACTGTGGAACACCTGCCAGCAGGCCCCCACCCATGTCCAATCCATGCCCCCCTGCACCTGGGTCCCAACATTCCCCAATCATGTCCGTAATGCCCATCCTCCCCTGCCAAAAGGCCCAACCAACTATCACACCCACCCACATATCAAAGGCAATTACATGTTACACCCCCAATTTAAATAATGCAATTGAACACATGTCTGTCACACACAATGGCTGCAAGTGAATGACAAAACACCCAACATGACATGCCTGAAAGCAATGAGATGATACGACACATTGAAGAATAAAAAAAAATATGTATTGAACAGCAAGTACAATGGAAATGAAATAAGAAAAAACACAAAGCAAATCAAACAAAACAAGATGAATGTCCAAGAAAATAATCTGAAAAATTAAAATAAGCCAATGAAGAACCATGAAGAAGATCATCCTGGGTCCATGAGCCCAACCAAATTAAACCTAACTATGACTACTAACTAAAAACTGAACTATATACAAAAAAGTGGTGCATTGTCCAATCGCAACCAAAATAAAATCAAAAAAACAAAGGAAACCTAACCCTAACTATACAACTATATACAAAGGCAGCGGGCTATTCGGACGGCTCACTGGTTGTTGTCATGGGCCAGGGCATCATCGAACTCCTGGTCAATGGCTTGGAGGCGGGCATGTTCCCTGGCCGCGAGGTCCCGCAGGGATAACGCAGTGTCAAGCTCAAACTCCCTGCGAAGACCCTCGAGGCACTCAGCCCGCCTCAGCGCCCTCCGCATGGAGTCCTCCGCCCTGACCATCGTGAGCCGTTCCTCCTCTGCCCGCTGCCGCTCCGCACCTATCCGCTGGCACAACCGCTCCCACACGGAAGCCACTCCCATTCCAGGGTTCTCCTGCCCTCCGGCCGATGCCTGCACCCCTGATGTTGATGGCCCCGAGCCATGATGCCTCCCACGTTGAGCCTGCTGCTGCCTCCGACGCAACTGCCTGTGCCAGCACGACGGCATCCAGGCTGATGGAAACCGCCGACGCCGTCGTGCACGTGCCCTGCCCGATGATGCCGTCACATCCTCCATCTGCTGGGGTCCAGTTGCTGTGGTGTCCACCCCTGCTGGATCTCTGACTCCCGACTGTGGCAGGGATGGGATCCCCACCGAGCTGGCTGCATTGGTCGGGGCAGGTCCACAGGGGGCCCTGGTGGCATCTGGGCTGGAAGACGGCAAGGAGAACGACTGGTGGATAGCCTGCACAGAGGAGGAGAGGGCCGCCACATTGGCCAACACATGCAGGAAACCCCTGAACATGGCCGATCCCAATTGGGCCACGTCGGCACGGTGAACTTCGTGATGACGTGCGTGCTCCTCCCGGGAAGCACGCACAGCATCACGAATCACAGCCGTGCGCATCGCGACCCCAATCAGGACCTTCTCCGCACGGCCAGGGGTTCCCACGTCCGCAGGTGGAGGGGAGTCAGGTGACATGGACATCCCCTCTACCTGCGGACAAGCCTGGGACGGGGCATCCCTGCTGGTGCATGGTGGTGCACTCACAGGGTCAGGGACAGCGACATGCACAGGCCCCTCCACGGTGACCTGTGCTGCCTCCTGCCCCTGGCCCTGGACTGCACCACTTGCACCAGCAGGGATGCCCCCACCAGGCCCCATGTGTGCCCCAGTGGCGGCCTCCTCCTCCTCTGTGCAAACCACCAACCTGGATGGCTCCTCACCGTCTCCCACCGTAGCAGGCCCCTGTGGGGGCTCACCCACCCCTTCCGCTGCAGCCGTGGGGGCATCCCCGCCGCCTTGCTCCACAGCGCCGTCTCCGCCCTCTTCTTCACTAGCCGCTGCGTAGAGGGAGACAAAGAACACAAGCATCAGGGCACTGTACAATGGTCCCCTAGACAGGAAGCAATAGCAGATGAGCACCACTGTCAAAGTACACTTCCATCATGTCCCTCCACAACACATGGGTCAGTCCAGGCAAAACACACACAGTAACAGGCATGGTGCATGCCATGGACATTTCCATGCATGTCCAATGGACTCTTGAAACATTCAATGATATGTAACTCACATGCATCATGGCTCATGCCTATCACATGCACACACTTCACCTCAGTCACATCCATCTGGCCCCAAACACACCAAACACAGCGGATACAAGGGTAATTTGGCTGCTTTACTGAATCTGTGCATTGTCACACACATGTGTCATGCATCCATGGCATGCACAAGTCACAGACACGCAGGTCAGGCACA
Organism: Ambystoma mexicanum; assembly: GCF_040938575.1. NCBI lineage: Eukaryota > Metazoa > Chordata > Amphibia > Caudata > Ambystomatidae > Ambystoma > Ambystoma mexicanum. Next base: position 1,392,643,328 of record NC_090924.1, read on the forward strand.
CAGACATGGCTACCATATATGTACCTGGCATCAGCACCCATCCCTCACCCCCACCCATGTCCAGGTACAGAGACTGGCATGCTCTCATGTTCAAAATCTGCATAGGGCTCCCCATGCGGCATTTCAACACATGCAACAACCATGTGCATCACACATCACTGGTCGCACATGCATTACCATGATGTCCCTGCACAAATACATGCATACATGGCCTATGGCACACATACAGGCAAGTATCATAGAACCAGCACACCGCAACATGCCCTGTCTCACACAGTAATGCATGGACACTTACCGCTCAACTCCAGACGGGCCTCCCTCTCAAGGATCTGGGCATGGAGCGCTGGGCGTACGCGTTCCAGGACCCTCATCTGGATGGAACTCATGCGGCCCCGGCCCCCCTCCACGAGGCGCCGGGCCTTCACAAGGGTCCTGGACCTCAAGTCCTCCCAGCGCTTCTTGATCTTCAGGACGTCGCGGGTTGCCACCCCCTCCGCGTTGATGGCAACCACACAGTCGGCCCAGATCCTCTGCCGTCCTTCCTTGCTGGCGCGGGACGATCCAAAGAGGGCATCATACTGCCCCAGGACATGCTCCACCAGGACACCAACTTCGGTGTCAGTGAAGCTGGTGCCCCTCTGCCCCTCTGGCCTGGGGTTGCCACTGGTGCCAGATGTGGAAGTGCCCGACATGGCAACCCCAGAGGCAGGTGTGGGTGGGCAACTGGGTCCTGGGGCTGGGCTGTGGAGCGATGTAATCCCAGTCGGGAGTCTTCAGTTCCAGCAGGGGTGGACACAGCAACTGGACCCCTGCAGATGGCTGATGTGCAGGCACCAAATGGCAGGGCACGGTGGCAGCAAGCAGGCAGGCAGGCAGCAGCAGATGGCACGTGGGAGGCTGCTCGGGGCACTGGGGGGCAGTAACTCGGCCTTCTGGGCAGGAGCGTGGTCTTCCGTGTGTTTTCGCGTGGCCAGCTTGATACGGAGTGATTTGGCACGTGAAAATCCTGCACGTCAGCGTGAAATCCGAGGAAAGGCCCTTAGCGCGTAAGCGCGTCAGCACGCATACGCGATTCTATTGGACCAGAGTCCCTCAGCGCGTAAGCGCGTCTGTGACGTGACCCGCACGGGTGTTCCCCACTCAGCACGTGATGACGGGGCACACGTGGAGATACTGCACGTCAGAGTGTCACCGCGTGTAATTGGACAAAAGTGCGCGTACACGCGATTGGCCTATGTACGTGTATTTAATGGGTGCGCGGGCACTTACACACGCAAGTACGTCAGCGAACCTGTATCCCGTGGTGCGTGTGAATTTCCACACGCTATTGGACTGGGAACTGGATTCCAGGGGTGCGCGGGTCACACGCTGTATCCCGTGGTGCGTGTGAATTTCCACACGCTATTGGACTGGGAACTGGATTCCAGGGGTGCGCGGGTCACACGCTGTATCCCGTGGTGCGTGTGAATTTCCACACGCTATTGGACTGGGAACTGGATTCCAGGGGTGCGCGGGTCACACGCTCGCCTAGAACACGCGCAAAGCATAAATTTGCGGACTTTAACAATAACAAGCTCAGACGCCAGGATGAACATACCGTTCCTAGCAGCAGTGGCAGTGGGCTACCAAAGGAGGAGGAGGAGGATAGTCAGGGCCAGAATATTCACACCCAGAACCAGCCTTTTCGGGATGCCTGATGACCAGGTGTATGGGAGGTACAGGTTTCCACCACACATTATACTGGACCTGGTGAGTGAGTGGGAGGATGACCTCACATCACCCACCCTGTGCTCCCAAGCACTCAGCCCCCTGGAGAAGGTCCTCAATGTACTGCACTTCTTAGCCACTGGATCATTTCAGCGGACAAGTGCCATAGTGGGTGGGGTGTCACAGGCCACCCAGTCACGCTGCCTACACCAGGTCTTGAACATCATCACTGCACGCCCATCAGTCCGCAGGCACATATACCTGCCCAGAACACCTGCAGAAAGGCATGCTGCCGCCCTGGATTTTTACGCTGTGGCACGATTCCCCAAAGTGCTAGGTGCCATCGACTGCACCCATGTGGCTCTACGTCCCCCCAGGGCATCTGAGCACATCTATAGGAACCGCAAGCACTGGCATTCCATCAACGTGCAGGTAGCATGTAATGCCAAGGGAATCATCACCTCAGTATATGCCAACTATCCCGGCTCCACCCACGACAGCTTCATTTACCGAATGTCCACCCTAAGCCGGGACCTAGAAGCTGGGCGGCATGGCGATACATGGCTGCTTGGTGAGTATGTATGCCACTGCACATGCATGCATGTTGGATACTGAGCAAGGTCACAACCCCACCAATGATACCGATCACCACCTCCACAGGGGACAGTGCCTACCCTCTCAGCCCACACATGATGACGCCAATTCGGAACCCCACCACGCCACCCCAGGTAAGATATAACACAGCCCACATTACAACCAGGGGCATAGTGGAGCGCACATTCGGAGTGCTAAAGTCACGCTTTCGCTCCCTTGACCGTTCTGGCGGGCAGCTGTTATACGCTCCACCAGTAGTGTGCAGGATCATAGTGGCAGCATGTGTCCTGCACAACGTTGCAACACGCCGGGGCCTGGCCGTGGACATGGTGGTGGCCCCACATCCCCAACCACATGCACAGCCGCTGCGCATGGGAGGGGAAAGGGCACGGGGGGAGGCAGCCCGTACACAGCTAGTGGCTAATTACTTCACATAGTAATCACACCCCTGTGGAGTGCACACTGCCCTGGCACATTCCATCTGACAATCAATGATGACGCAACCTGACACTGATCCTGAATGTCTGGAGAATGAACCGGGAATACCATGTCAGCCTGAGATTGTTCACCTGGAAGTGTCACAATGTGTGCATCCCTACCCACACAGACACCACCAATGCAGTTTTGTGAAGTTACACATTGAAGCAGCTAAAATGAATACCCACTTGCAAAATGCAACAAGAGGACAGTGCCATGTCAGCCAACCCAACCCCAGCACCGCCACTCGACACACCGTGCCATGTCATGCTAATTGCAGGTAAACAAAGTAATCCCCACAACATGACATCAGTCTCACTATGTACAGTGGCACTATTAGAAACCTGCAACACCTGAAATGCTCACAGCAATGCCGGACCAACAACATACTTGAGCACGTACTACCATTAACATGACATCACAAATGTTACATATTAGTAGTCTCACCACCTGGAAATGCCTGCACTCCCACCACTACCAACTGTGCAGTGTTGTCACCATGTAGAGTTGTAGGTGCACTGCTGCCAACATGGACCCCATCTCCAGACTAGAGGTCCTTGTGTGGACATGAGGAAGGGACCTGCAAATTGGGAGGTAGACACAGAAGAAGAGTTACACATCAATGCAACATGCAGTGTACAACACAACAGCAATATGCACTAGGAATGTATACACAGTATTGACTACAGACTGGCCACACAGCTCATGGGAGTCCAACGTCACTGTGTAATTCACTGTCACTTGGGCACACCCTTTGCAAGCCCATGGAAACGGGAAGCAGGAGGGGTGTGTGTGACTCAAACCCAAGCATCTGAACCAAATACATTACAAGCCTGCATGTGCCCAGCCACAATGCAGCGTATGCCCACAGGAACCACGGAAGCCAACAGATCGTCCCAAAAAAATTGGGAATAAAAGAAATCAAAATAAAAATAAAAATAAGAAACAATCAAAAATGGCCATTGATGGGCCCGGGGGGGTTGGGGAGGCCACCCAGGAGGTCCGAGGACAGGATGCACACCAGAACCCACCTGCGTGGATCCTGGAAAGATAAAACACCTCCATGTGCTCATGGCCCACACGGCTACCCTATTGTGGGAGTATCACTGCTGTCGCTATTATCACCCTGTGCAGCTGCATCCGGAGGTGGTTGCACTATGGGAGGCAGCCCACGCAAGGCCCTAGTCTGCTCCTCCATGGCTGCAAGCATGCGGGTGTGGTAGGTCTGGTTCTGGAGGATGAGTGTGCGGAGGTCCCCATGCAACAACTCACGGGATGCCCGGACCTCCGCCCTCGTTGCCTGCATCTCAGCTGAGAGCGTACGGGTGAGACGCTCCAGCTGCTGTTCTGTCCTTTGGTGTGTTGAAGCCTCAAGCTCAACAAGAGTCGTCCTGAGGTGAAGGAGCTCCTGCCTCAGGGCTTCCCTGTGTCCCTGGGACTCAATGGAGATGGCCTCCTGCAGAGTCGCCAGTGCCGCCCGCTTGTCCCTGTTGGACCCCAACATGTCCTCCCTGTGTGACTGGCAGATGGAGTCGGTTGCCTGCTCTAGTCGCTCCATCAGCCTTTCTGGGGGGACAATGGAAGTGGCCACCCTATCCATGGCCTGAGCCATCATCTCGGATGATGCAGCCTGTTGGGTTGCCATACCGTAAATGGATTGCTCCCATGCGGTATTGCCGGGTGGCGTACGGCCACCACGTCGGCGGGCACCACACCTGTCTGGGGCAAGGCGAACTGCGCCTTGCTGTGCCGGCACTGCCTGAGGCTGCAGGACTGCATTCCCCCTCTGATCTGCTGGCCCAGGAACAGGATCAGATGTCGCGGAGTGTGACCCTGCATCCGTAACCACCGAAGGCGTAGCTGCCAACACTGACATCCCCATGGAGGGTTCTGACCCTGGTGCAGGTGGGTGAGACAGAACAGAATCCCTCCCTGGAACACTCACATGCGACGGCACGTAGGTCTCATCCGAATCAACACCTGAGTACAGCTCGGGGGAGGTGCAGCCAGAGACACCCCTTGAGAGCACGACCTGCAGCACTTGTGGGTTCTCCCCCACCACCACACCACGTCCCTCACTGGTGGTTGGTCGGCCCTCGGACCCCTCCTGGGTCTGCACCATCTCCACAACCCCAGCAGTATCAGGTGCGTCTTCCCCTGCAAAGACATGAAAACAAAGAAATGGAAACAGGCATTAGCACCATGGCACACATTGAGGGCTGAGAAGCAAGAGAACCAGTACTTGATTGACACATGTCCCACATGACTAAAACCCTCCCATGCATGCACCCTCACTGCGTATGAAGTGCAGGCAAATGGCACACACTGATGACACCAAGATGGTAGATGAACACATTTTCTGCATGCTGCCTGGCAGTGGCATCACACATTGGCCTGTGATTGGCAGGTGAAACACACATGCCATCACACAGATGGCATGTACCATTGCTATTGAGTGAAGATGGAGAGGAGGGCAGCACCTATTCATTCAGTCCAGTTCCCGCATGTAATTGCTTTTCTAATTCTAACAGGTCAGATTTTTCACCTGGAGCTGCCAGTCTGAAATGGTCCAATTGCACAGGGACATGTGTGTACTAATGATATCCAGGTAACAAAGTCACTCCACTTTACCATACCCATGTCAGACATGTGACTAGTGGACAGCGACATGCCTAGTGAAAGTGGTGGAATGCAAACAAACTGACTGAATGAACAGTGAAAAAGAAGCAAATATGTTGTGGCAAGGTGACACTTCAAGGGCAACTGGCGTGCAGTTGGGCTAGATGTCTACTGTTGGCAGAAGGTATACTGCTATGGCCAAATGCAGCTGCGCAGGAAGGATTGCATGAAGCACATGGCTGACCCATACGACTCAGGCGCACACACTCTCACCTGGCACCCGAACAGCAGCCCTCACACACACACCATGCACATGGATAAAACACACATGCATGTGCACTCACCGGACAATGCCTCGTAATCAGCCAGATCTCCCACGCCTTGGATCTGTTCCTCCGTGACATAGGTCCCAGCGACTGACTCATGTGGAGTGAGTTCCATGTCTACTACTGGAGACCCACCTCCAGTCACTAGAGTTGCGGCATGACTTGAGGCCAGCTTACTCTTTGCCCTGCGCTTTAGGTCATTCCAGCGCTTATAGCAATCATTGGCTGTGCGCCTCACGATTCCAAGGGCACTTACGATGTCCGCAACGGTCTGCCAGTGTGCCTGGCGTTGTGCAGGTGTGGTCTTGGATCCTGCAACAATGACCATCTCGTTGTCATGTCCGGACACATACTCGACAAGTGCATTCAGTTCGTCATCCGTGAAGCTGGGCTTCCTGGACGTGCCGGACTGTGTAGCCGTGTCTGGGGCATCAGCCTGAGCCGGACGAGCACTCTTCCTCTTCCGCTTGGAAGGTGGTGGTGATCCTGAGTGTCCTGCGCCGCTCTGGACACTAGGGGCAGGAGCCCTGGTGGACTCAGTATCAGGAGTGTGGGATTGCACACTCAGCATGGGAGTTGGTGCAGGCATTGGCTCTAGTGTGATGGTGTCAAGGGGAATGTCAGCAGCATGGACTAGGACCGACACTGTCCTGGCTGGGTGTGTGAGGGCTGGGGTGGGTGGAGCCGCAGCTGCCCCTGCAGCCTCTCCGCCCTTCCTCCTTGGTGCAGCAGATGACCTTGCTGCCCCAGATCCGCGTGGCATGATGGCATCAACATGCACCAGCGCACGTGTCGTAGCCCTGCTGACCTGGAAGTCAGCCATGGAGTCAGCCAGGTCTGGTGCCACAATGGGCTGGTCCAACAAGGGCTGAGCATGGATGGTGTCAGCCACATCAGCCTCAATGGGAGGGGGGGGGGATTATGGGTGCCCGTGACTGGTCCTCCACACATGGGGGGACAGGCTCACCCTGCAAGTTACGACCACGTCCCCTACCGGATCCACCACGGCCACCACTTGTGGCTCTTCCACCTTTGCCACCCTTACGGAATCCTCGCCTCCCAGCCATGGCACTGATGTTAATGTGCGTATGGGAGTGGATGTAGACTATTGTCCTGGGCAATTGGGGGTCAAAGGGGTTGGGTACCAGATGGTAATTGTACCCTAGTGCTCTAGCAAGGCTGAATGTAACCCCTGGGGAAAGATGACGGGTCACGCAACGCACAGGAGGCCCAAAAAAGGGAGATGACGTGCACGCAACCCCTCCTAGACCACGTGTGCAGAAAGAAAAACCTGCACTACGCTGTGGCACCCAGAAACACAAGAATGAACGTATGCGTGTCACACGCAGCCTAGAATGACCTCTGAAGGGGTAGGCTACACTCGGGGCAAGCACAGATGTTAGATACGTGCGTGACTCACCGTCTGCCTGGTAAACGAGCGTGTAAAAGGAGCACGTTTGGTTGGCAACACCCCCGCCAAAAGAAGATTTGTCCGCTGTCTGAGGAGACAGGACAACAGTAGAAGGGAACACTGTTTGAGGGAACAGGCCCAGGTAAACCAGTAAAAGAGAAAAAAGAGAAAAAGCTGTCAGAGGTAACAGGGAATACGAACTTGAAACGCCGTGAAGTAAATCGCGTGTGAAACGATAAGAAGTACAGAATTCACCCACTCGCTCTCCACGAAAAGCACGTACAGGGAAATGGTGTTGTACACGTACCTTTTATGCAGGCCCACACGTCCAGCATCACTTACGCGGCGTGTACGCGCTAGGGCCATTTCCACCTATTACATGCTTTGTCACTTCTGCGTGTAGGGCCATTTCCACCAATTACACGCTTTGTCACTTCTGCGTGTAGGGCCATTTCCACCAATCACACGCTTTGTCACTTCTGCGTGTAGGGCCATTTCCACCAATCACACGCGATTACACTCTGACGTGCAGTCTTTCCACGTGTGCTCTGTCACCACGTGCTGTGTGGGAAACACCTGTGCGGGTCACGTCACAGACGCGCTTACGCGCTGAGGGCCTTTCCTCAGTTTTCACGCTGACGTGCAGGATTTTCACGTGCAAAATCACTCCATACCAAGCTGGCCACGCGTACGCACACGGAATACCACGCTCCTGCCCGGAAGGCCGAACTACTGCCCCCCAGAGCCCGAGCACGCTCCAACCTGCTGCTGCCTGACTGCCTGCTGCCCCTGCACTGCTGGGGGGTGGGGGTGGTGGGAGACATGAGTGGGGGCCTGGTGGAGGCTGCCCCTGCACTGCTGGGGGGTGGGGGTGGTGGGAGACATGAGTGGGGGCCTGGTGGAGGGTGCCCCTGCACTGCTGGGGGGGTGGGGGTGGTGGTAGACATGGGTGGGGGCCTGGTGGAGGGTGGCCCTGGTGGCTGGGGGTTGGGGGTGGTGGTAGACATGAGTGGGGGCCTGGTGGAGGGTGCCCCTGGTGGCTGGGGGTGGTGGGCGACATGAGTGGGGGCCTGGTGGAGGGTGCCCCTGGTGGCGGGGGGGTGGGGGTGGTGGTAGACATGAGTGGGGGCCTGGTGGAGGCTGCCCCTGCACTGCTGGGGGGTGGGGGTGGTGGGAGACATGAGTGGGGGCCTGGTGGAGGGTGCCCCTGGTGGCTGGGGGGTGGGGGCGGTGGGCGACATGAGTGGGGGCCTGGTGGAGGGTGCCCCTGGTGGCGGGGGGGTGCGGGTGGTGGTAGACATGAGTGGGGGCCTGGTGTAAAACTTCACGTGTACCCCTGTAATACACGTACCCTGGCCAATCGCGTGTTAAACTTCCCGCGTACCCCTGTAATACACGAACAAGCCAAATCGCGTGTGATAATTCCCGCGCACCCCTGTAATACACGTACCTGGCCAAATCGCATGTGAGAATTCCCGCGCACCCCTGTAATACACGTACCCAGCCGAATCGCGTGTAAAACTTCCTTTGTACCCCTGTAATACACGTACCCAGCCAAATCGCGTGTGATAATTCCCGCACCCCTGTAATACACGTACCCAGCCGAATCGCGTGTACAACTTCCTGTGTACCCCTGTAATACACGTACCCAGCCAAATCGCGTGTGATAATTCCCGCACCCCTGTAATACACGTACCCTGGCCAATCGCGTGTTAAACTTCCCGCGTACCCCTGTAATACACGTACCCTGGCTAATCGCGTGTATAACTTCACGTGTACCCCTGATATGCACGTTACCCGCTTTGCGTTCCTTGTTTGGAAGCCCAGTAAACTGGTCCAGGGTTAGCGCAGCCCTTTGCGATGATTTAGCGATTTTGATGGCTTTTCCTTGCGCGAGGGCGTTCTTGGGGGCGTTACTGGCGCTGCTGCAGGGTCGCTGCGATACTCTGCGCCACGGCTGGTTTGGGAGCCTAAAATCCATGAATACGCTGTGCTCGGAAATCGGTTTTAGCGCACGTGCCTGGCGCAGACAATCGCACGCGGACACTCTGCGCCAGCCGCTTGCGACACTTTTCTGCGAAATTCTATGAATTACCCTGTTGATTTTGCCGGGGGGGCTCGGGCCCCGCAGCCCCCCGTACTCCGCGCCCCTGGTCTGGGCGCAGTCCTACAAGCATATACAAAAAAAAACAATCAGTGAAAGAGCTGTGCCCCACTAAAATTCCTGAGATTCCAGGGTCTTTCCCAGAGACCTGGAGAAATGGTTATAATTCTTGAGTGTGGTGGCCTTGAAGGGCAACAGGATGCCTGGAGAGATTCTAACTGTATTTATTGAAGGAATACAAAAGGTGGATATTTGTTGTCCATGTATAGGGCAGGAGCAGTACTCACAGTTGCAGCCAGGAGTTCATCGCAATCTCGTTGGCCCCGAGATCTCACAAGACCACGCTCCTGGGATCTTGCGACATCTCCACACACCTCCTTTGATGGGAAAAGGATGGATGGTCATTCCATGACAAAGTCTGCAAATTTGCTGGGTTTTCTTTTCTCTCTCTGTGGTCCGCCTTGACCTAGGAGCACAGCAGGGTTGTGAGAGCACACTTGGGGAGATGCAGGTGGATCAGGTTCTCCTTGTCTTGCCTTTCGATGTGACTCCCTGGGTGGGGTTGAGGAGTCGGTGCCTGAGAACTCGTCGCAGTATGGTGACTCCGAAGCCTCTCTTTCTGACTGGCGAAGGTTGTCGGACGGCCCTTGTTGGTCTTGATCTTCTCCAGTTTCCCACAGTGGCTGTTTGACGGATTCCTTTCTGCAGTACATGGCCACCCTTTCTAGGTTCCATTTCTTTCCGTCGCTGGTGCAGATGTGGTTTGACTCTTTCGCAATGACTTCTATGGGACTACTGTATCTGAAGCTGGTCGTAGTGTCTTTGTGGGGAATGCGTATCTTCACCAAATTGCCTTTGTTAACCACTGTATGGCGAGCGGCTCGCTGTGTGTCCCCTTGAGCCTTCATGGCTTCTTTGTTTCGTTGCATATGAAAAACTACGTCTTTCATGTCCACACCTTCATCAGCCCTCACTTGGTGGAGCCAGGGTGGCACCAGTGTGGATGCTGCCCTTCTCCCTCTTAGCAGATGGAACTGTGAAACGCCTGTGATGGCGTTGGGAGTGATGCGGTGGGCCATGACGGCTTCCTTGACCATCTTGTACGGGTCTAGGCCTGAGGCATGCACCAGTTGCCCCTTTGATTAAGTGTTTCGCCCGCTCAACGAGCCCATTGGCCTGTGGATGGTAGAGGCTTGCTCTCCGCTGTCGAACATTGTTGAGTTTCAGAAATTTCTCCATTTCTTGAGACACCAGCTGGACCCCATTGTCCGTCACAATTTCCTCGGGGAGGCCTTTGCGCTGGAATATGGCGGTGAGCGCTTCGATGACTGTGTTCGTGGTGATGTCCGCAGTGAAGTCAACTTCGACCCACTTAGATAAGTAATCAACTGTGACTATCCCATATTTGTGTTCTGGGGACATGCTGTCCAGGGGCCCGATGAAGTCCAGCCCTAATTTGCGCCATACCCCTTTGGGGACTTCGGTGGGCAGCATGGGGGCTTGTCTCATGGACAGGTGCTTGTCGCTGTTCGTGCATTCATGGCATCTTTCAACCATTTGCCGTATGTCCTGATCCATGCCGGGCCACCAATAGGCGTTGCGTATCCTGCATCTGGTCATGTTGCACCCCAGATGGCCTGAGTGTGCTCTGCACAGTATCACTTTGCGAATTCCGCCGGGCGGGATCACTTGGTCGCCTTTCAGAATGAGACCGTTCATGGTGGTGATTTCGTTACTCACTTTCCGGTAGGGACGTAAACCCTGCCTCTTAGAATGAGACCGTTCATGGTGGTTATTTCATTACTCACTTTCCAGTAGGGACGTAGGCCCTCAGGGATTGCTCTTTCATCAGGCCACCCTTCGCGGACCCAGGCAGGCTGTTATGCGCTGTCGGGCATCATTCTGCTCGTACACCTCCTGCCAGTGGCGCTCGCTCAGGTCCATGTACTCGCCGTTCCGCAAGTCACTTATTGAAGCTACGACACATTTATCTTCCAGGAATGTGGTCCCAGGGGCGTTTTGGTTCAGGAGTCTGGACATGCAGTCCGCTTGCACGTTTTTCCAACTGGCAATGTGGGCTATCTCATAAGTGTACTCTTGAAGCTTTGCAGCGATCCTGGCCAGCCTCGGTGTGGCAGTCTTGGTTCCGCCTGGGCTCAACATGTGATTGAGGGCTTTGTGGTCGGTGACCAGTCTAAATTTCATGCCCCAAACGTAAGATCTGAAGTAGTCGACGGCCCAGGCACATGCCAACATTTCTTTTTCTACGGTGGAGTAATTTTCTTCCGCTGATGATAAGGCTTTCGATGCAAATGCTACAATGTTTTCTGTGTCACCCTTCTTCTGGGTCAGCGTGGCCCCTAACCCGTACGTGCTGGCGTCCGTTGTGATGCAGGTGTCCCATTCAGGGTTGAACGGTGGGTGCATGTAGAATCCTTCTTTTGATTTCAGTGAAGGCTTCGTCTTGCTTTGGCCCCCAAGGAATAGGTTGCCCCCTTCTTCAAGAGTTCCCTCATGGGGAATGTGGTTTCGGAGAACTTTGGGACAAATTTTGCGTAGTACTCTGCGAGGCCTAGGAACAAGCGTAATTCTTCTCTAGACATCGGGCCGGGGTGTCTGTTATGGCCTCCAGTAGGTTCTTCTTGGGGCTCACCCCTTCACTTGATATGCAGTACCCAAGGTACTCTACCTCGCTCACTCCAAAAGCACATTTCTCGTGGCGTAGATGGATGCCTGTCTCTTGAAGCTTGCTCAGGACTGCCCTGAGAGCTTTGTAATGGGTCTCGTTGTCCTTGGCATACACAAGGATGTCGCCCTGAAAGTATGAAACATTTGCGACTCCTTTTAACGGTGAGTTCATCATCCTCTGCAATGCGGACGCTGCCGAAGACAACCCAAACGGCATGCGGGTGTATTGGAAAGTGCTGAAAGGGGTGATGAACGCTGTTAGGGGGCGCAAAGTTTTGTGTAATGGAATCTGGTGATAAGCGTCACACATGTCCAGCTTCGAGAAGATTGCCGCTTCTTTCATCATGAGGACAATTTCGCTGATGCTGGGGAGCGGGAAGCTATCGGTAACAACCTCTAGATTGAGACTTCTCAGGTCGATGAGGTTGTTGCTGGATTTCCTCTTTACTAGGACCACTGGGCTCAGCCACTCGGAGGATTCCACTGTTTCGATGGTTCCTTCTTCGACCATCTTCCGGAGGTGGGCTTCTAACGCTGGTCTCGCCGTGGCGGGTACCGGTCTAACTTTATGTTTCACCGGCACTGCATTGGGTTTTAAACGGATCTTGTGGACGTAGTTCCTCACTTTCCCCGGGTTTTCGGAAAACAGGCTTGGAAAGACCTCTCTGAAATTTTGCGCTTCTCCTGAGGAGACCATGAGTACCTGTTCAGGGGTGCTGGGTTCCAGTTTTCTACTGAGCCTGTGTTGATCGTCCCATCCGAGCACGGCTGGGCCTTTGGACGAGAAGTACACCTTGGTGGTGGTGGTGGACCTGCCTTTGAACTCAATTTGGGCTCTGATGTAGCAGAGTAGATCGACGGTTGCCGCCTCCGAAGAACGTCGGCTTTTGCCTGGTCATTCTGATTTCCACTCTTGCTTGTCCCACCATCTCTTTGTACGTGTCGATGTGAAGGATTGTGAGGCGGCCATGACACGTGTTTCCATGCCGTCCACTTTAATGGTGCAGTGGGGCTTTTCTCTCCTGACGTGGAGGGCGTGGACCATGATGACCATGGTCTGTCCTGTAGCTCGCCATCTTCACTTGAAGCACGGTCCTATCGACGCAGGAGATGCTTTTTTCCCGCCACGTGCATGCCAGGGCCACGTGACCTATGCGTCTGCACTTGGAGCACTCATTGTTCCTGGCGGGGCCGTCGTGATCGTTCGCCATGTGTTTGGTGCTGGCACATCTATAGCATTTCGGCACATCCCTTTGCCTAGGGCCTTTGTCTCTGGGGCTGTCACGAGACTGCTTATCTCTGCGCCCTCTCTATTGTAGCGCCGTAAGCTCGGCAGGTGGCTTCCCGCCTCTTTGCGCCTGCTGGAGGTTTCTTCCGCCCTGGGAATTTGGATGGCTGTGATGCTAGAAATGCATCGGAGGGACAGGGCCTCGGTATCCTTGTCCTTTACTGCTTTTTATCGTGTGTTCTGTTGTGTTTTCCACACAGGAGTTCATGTGGGACTCCTGGCGGTGCAACTCTCTTTTGGTTTGGTGTACAGACCCATGGGATACCCTTATGACATCCATGGGTGGGGGGTACAACCCTGTGCCCCTAGTGTATATTTTTGGGCACCTGTGTGTGGCCCACAGAGCAGGGTATGGGCTGGTGGCCGCTCCGTGCTGAATTGACGAGTGCCCTGAGCGTCCTCCATTTTGGGATGCCCAGGCCCTGTCATTGGAATCAGTAGATTCCTGATGGAGACAAAATGGCCCCCATGGCCTCCTGCCTTCCATCGCCTATTACCTTGATCTTCCCAAAGTCCCGGGAAGCCCTGACTCTCCCTTCCCCCTGACTGGCTGTTGGGTGGAAGTTCCATGTATGGTAGTGTGGGGAAGTGCTGACCAGACTGGCTGCAGCCTTCTCAACAACCGTATGTTGTGGGTACGCCTGTGGGTGGGACATGGGTGAATGGAGTGTGTCACGAATACGCATTCTATGTTGTGGGTGTCTAGTATCAGGTGGTTGACACAATGACTGAGACAGCCCTGCCCGAAACTGGTATGAATGCAGTGTGCAGAGTTGAATGGCTGGGTACTTGTCCCAATACACATAACTTGTTGTGAGTGTCTGGAGAGGAGTCAATGGCCTGAATGCACTATGCACCTGATTGGATGCCTGCCTGCAGGAATGCCCTTCTGACCGATTGGTTGCCTGAGTGTGACCCCGGAGAATGAATGGGAGATAAACTAGTATATCTAGGGGCCTCTCACGGCTAGAATTCATGTTCAGAAGCTGAAACCACTACGAAGAGTAACTGGAGTAAAACTGAAGCTTAACCTTGAAGCCCTGTTGGAAGAGAAGAATTGTTGTTGCTCTCCTTCACAATCTGAAAGCTGCTGTGTCTCCAAGAACTGACACAGAGAGGACCTGGTAAAGGCGCCCTCTTTCCAAGCTACGAGGGACCATCATGCACCAGCTGATCTTTGCCAAAGCTCCCTAGTAGACAGACCTTCGACAGGCTGCCAACCCGAGACAGGGACTGCTGCGGAATCCCAAGGAGAAGCTGTGCTCCTGTTTGCCTAAGAACTTAATTTGATCCAAGGACGCTCTCGTCTGCATCATCGCCGCTGTATCCTGCTGGAGAAGGCCTGACCGTCGACGCGCCGAGGAGCATCCGCCGGTGGGATTCCCGCCACCCAAAGACCACAGAGACACCGACGACTCGACGCCCTTGCTGGGCCACAGTTCTACAAACTCTTTGCAGTCCAAAACTCTCGATACCAAGGTGCCCCGCATGCCTCTTCCTAGCAGGACGTTTACGCTTCCCCGTCAACGAGCAACGCTAGGAACGAAGCTGCCACTTCACTGTCGTAGCTCACCCTGTTCTCTGTCAGACGTTCAACGACCTGTGACTCCTGCTTTAAAGGGAGGGCACTCAAGAAGGGCTGTTGATTCCCCGCCAAGGAACGCTACCGCGCCAGGTAATTTGGGGTTGCAGAACTATTGGGAAGTCTATTGTGAACAATATATGGACTGGGCTTGTACATTTATTCTGCAGGTTGCCCAGGGGGGGGGGGATCTCCACACAGAGCTGTGTTTAACGGTAACAACCAGTATTCTGCCAATTGTTCAACCGTCTTGCTTTCTTTCCTCTCTCTACTGCTGGTTTCCTCTTTATTGATCTGTGTGACATTTTTGACATTATCGTTGATGCACTTTAATGAAATCTGATAATATTTGTGGTACCACTGTAGAACTGTATATATTTACCATTGTTGATTTTCGGAGCACAAAGTGAGTTATTGTGATAGTGTACATAACCTTGAATATTAATTATATAAAGACTGTGTTTTAACCAATACAGTGTGCGGACATTTTTTTGTGGGTGCTTGAGGACTACACTGTACTTAAGAACCAGCCTGCATCACCTCCTGAGAAGCTAGGCCTTGATTGCTCGACCACGTACCAATAATAGAGAATCTTGGCTGGGGTCCTCTGTGCCTCTCCTCTACCATAAAGAGAGCGGAAGTACAGACACCCTCCTCCAGTCTTTACAATGGCCTTGTCGAGGGTCACCTCCTTTTCTTGGATGAACTTGTCCTGCACTTTCCTGGAGTTTGTGTGAATGACCAGCATGTCGCAGATGACTTGTTGTGTGTTTTCACCAAAAGCGCATAGGCATGCCAGCTATCAGGTTACAGATTGCCCACGTAGTGTAGATGAAGAATTCTTCTTCCTGATGTACCCCTCTGGTTAGTTGAAAACAAGGAACCAGAGTGGTCAATCAGAGAAAAGAAGGGATGCCAATGGAATCCCAGGTGCCGCGATGCCAAGATACAGCAATGCCAGATACCAGAGGAGAAGGTATGGGCTGGATACCGGATAGACACACCAATGATGTAGACGCTGCTCCAATCGACCAAGTAGAGACGCCGGCCCCTACGTACCTTAGTATCTAGAATCGCAGATACCTCATATTCATCAAACCCACGTACCTTAGCAGGTGAAGGTCGTAAAGGCAGCCTGGCCGCTGGATGACAGGGCTTTACCAAGGATACATGGAAGACCGGGTGTATCTTCTAGGGCAAGGCGAACTACAGCAGGATTTATGACCTGCAGGACCTTATAAGGTCCCACGAACCAGGGTAGAAGAGTCTGTCGACCTGGTAGACACAGGTTCTTTGTGGATAACCAAACGTTCATGCCTGGGGTATACCGAGGGGCCGGAGTGCAATGTGAATCAGCATACTTCTTGGAACGTTTCTGGGCCAGTAGCAGTTGATCTTTCACTGAAGCATGGGTATCCAAGAGTTTCCTAATACAGCTCAAGGTGGCAGGATTACGGAACGGAAGTTCTGCACCAACAGGCAATGAACGTGGGTGTAGACCATACAAAGCGAAAAACGGGGAAAAACGGGTCGCAGTATGGAGGGAATTGTTATAGGCAAATTCAGCTAAAGGCAACACGGACACCCAGGTGCCCTGACATTGAAAGGTAAGGCAACGCAGGTACAGTTCCATGGTTGCATTCAGTCTCTCGGTTTTCCCGTCAGTTTGGGGGTGGTATGCACTGGAGTATCTGCCATCTATACCCAGCGTCGTGGTTAACAACCTCCAAAAGCGAGAAGTGAATTGAGGTCCCCGGTCAGTGATGATCATAGAGGGCAGACCGAAGCTTCTAAAGACGTTCTTAAGGAACAGATCTGCTAACACCGGAGCGGTAGGGATACCATGACACGGTACAAATAGTGCCATTTTTGTAAAGTAGTCTATGACTACCCAGATAGTATCGTATCCGTCTACCAGAGGAAGCTCTTCGACGAAATCCATAGAGATCATTTTCCATGGAGTGTCTGGCTCAGGCATAGGTTGAAGTAGGCCCACAGGTTTGCCATCTTGATGTTTACACTGGGCACAGATGGTACAAGCCGCTATGTATTCCTTTACGTCATGGTTCATGGAGGGCCACCAGCACCACCTTTCCAAAAGGTCTATGGTCTTCCCTATTCCCGGATGGGCTGCTATGGCAGCATTGTGACACCACTGCATGGCGGTACGCCGTGTATCAGAGTCAGGCAAGTATATCTTACCCTGTTTATAGGTTAGTGAATGAATGATCTCCAGTCCAAGACTGGTTACCTCAAAAGGGTGGGTACGCACCCAGTCTTGAATCGAGACCTTTAGAGAGGGACGTAAAGTACAGGCACACACCACTTGGTTAGGTAGCACCAGGACACCCGGAAGATTAGAAGGATTGGGAACCCCATGGAGACGGGAAAGGGCATTGGCTTTCGAGTTCAAGGAGCCAGGGCGGTAGGTGATGGTGAAATTGAACATCGAAAAGAATTCATGTCACCTGGCGTGGCGAGCCATGATACGTTTCACTGACTGTAAGGCCAGGAGGTTCCGGTGGTCAGTGAATACTTTGACAGGTTCAGGAGAGCCCAACAGATGATGCCTCCATACCATGAAGGCATCTCTGACAGCCAATAACTCACACTCCGTGATCGTATAATTTCTTTCATAGGGGGTGAGTTTTCTGGAGTGGTAGGGTGTTGGTCTCAGGACAATGCTGAGATAAAACAGCCCCAGGGCTATATCAGACGCGTCTGCTTCAATGACAAAGGGCGAGCTCGGATCAGGATGCTGGAGCACAGGAGTGGAGGTGAACGCAGACTTCAAATTTTCAAAAGCTTTTTGTGCCTCCACATTCCACTTAAACAGGTGTTTAGTGCTGGTGAGGGCAGTGAGCGAAGATGCAAGGCAGAAAAGTCTTGGATAAACCGTCGGGAAAAGTTGGCAAAGCCAAGAAAAGATTGCAGGGCCTTTAAAGTGTTGGGAGGAGGCCAATTCAGAATCGCTGATATTTTGGAGCGACTCATCTGCACACCTTGATTGGTAATATTGTAGCCCAGGAATTCGACCTCTGTAACGTGGAACATGCATTTCTCCAATTTAGCGTACAAACGGTTTTCTCTCAGTCGCTGCAGCACGTTAGACACATGAGTGATATGAGAGTCAAGCGAAGGAGAATAAATCAAAATGTCATCCAGGTATACGACTACATATTGGTCCAACATGTCAATGGAATACCTCATTGATGAAGTATTGAAAAGTCGCCGGAGCGTTGCACAAGCCGAAAGGCATAACGCAGTACTCAAAAAGGCCATACTTGGTTTTGAAGGCGGTTTTCCACTCATCGCCCTCGCGTATTCGTACAAGGTTGTATTCGCCCCGTAAATCCAGTTTCCTGAACATCTTTGCTGAACCCAACTGGTCCAGTAAAACCGTGATCAAGGGAATCGGGTATTGATTCTTAATCGTGACTGCGTTCAATGCGCGATAATCAATGCAAGGACGAAGGTCCCCTTCTCTTTTCGGGACGAAAAACAGGGGGGAGGCAGCAGGTGAACGTGAAGGGCATATAAAGTCGGTGTCCAATGACTTCTCGATATACTCCTTCAATATCAGATCTTCCTTTGGGGTCAAGGAATACATTCGCCCCGATGGTATTTTTGCTCCTGGAATTAGCTCAACGGGGCAGTCGTAGGGCCTGTGTGGCGGGAGCACCTCCGCCCCACGGGCGTCGAAAACATCCTGATACTCTTGGTATGCCAAAGGAAGCGTGGTATTAGTGATGGCCCCTACGGTACCGACTGTCTCAGAGTTGGATTGGTAGTGGTTGAACGGGTTGTCAAACAGTGGCTTTCGCAATGATCCGAGAGAAAGCAGACATCCCCTGAATGCCAATCCACAGAAGGGTTATGCAGCTTCAACCAAGCTAGACCAAGTATGAATCTGAACTGTGGTGCGGCAATGAGGTCGAAGGCTATGCTTTCCTGATGACCACAGTCTGTGGTCATGACAAGGTCGACAGTGCGTTCTGTCACTAAACCAGAGACCAGGGAAGAGCCGTCAACAGCATTCACCATTTCAGGACACGTTTTAGGGACAATCGGAAGACCCAATTCTCTGGCGTAGGAGGCATCTGCATAATTCCCGGTGGCTCCAGAGTCCAAAACCACGCTTACTTCCAGTTTTTCAAGACCGGAAGCTGCGAGAGAAACAGTTAGACAATAGGGACTACACAAAGGGGGATCGATTGATGGAGCACCCGGCGTCTGGATCCCTTCAGTCACCCGGTTTTGGCGTTTCCCTGTTTCTTGGTGGGTTTTTTGGGACACTCCCTAAGCAGATGGTCAGATGCTCCACAATAGAAACATAGTCCGTTCTTCTTGCAGTGTTCCCTTACTTCTGCCGACAAGGGGGCTCTAAGTGCCCCTATTTGCATAGGTTCTGTGGATCCAGAAGCGGAAACGGGAACAGAAAGGGAGACAGGAGGAGGCGATCTTTTTTCTCCTTTCCTTGCTGCCAGTCGAGAATCGATCTGGAGAACCAAATACAACAATTCAGAAAAGGCCGTGGGTATCACAGGAACCGTAGCTAGGGTGTCCTTCAGGGAATCTGATAAGCCCTTGTAGAAGAGCGATGCCTTCTTTTCTTCGGGCCAGCCGGTCTCTGCCACCAACTGATTGAACTTGGCTAAGTAAGACAAGAGGGGAAGTTTGCCCTGCTGCAGGCTAAGTAGTTCTAAGTCAGTGGCTTGTGTGGCATAACGTGTGTCAAACACCCGACTCATGGCATCAATTATACAAAAGGTGACTGCCTTCTTCCAGCAATGGATTAGCCCAGGCAGCTGCGGTGCCCCCTCATTGGGACAACAAAAATGCTGCTTTAGTAGTGGCGTCCGGAAAGGAGGCAGGGCGACATAGAAAGTGCAGTCTACACTGGTTCAAGAAGGTCCTGTAAGTCTTGGGGTCTCCATTGAACCATTCAGGCGGGGCCAAAGGAAACTGGGCTGTCATGTAAACAGGTCCGGTTCCCTGCTGAGGAGGGAGAGAACCAGCCTCAGAGACACCCGCCAAAGGAGGCACCTCTGCCCCCCGAGGTGACAGCCCTGCTTGCAAATCATCGATGCGTCGTTGCGTGGCATTATGGGCAGCAGTCATATCATTGCGCAATTCGGCCACCAACTGCAAGATGGTGTGGCCAATGTCTCATTGGCATCCATTGTAGGCTTCTGATTCTGTCAGGTTACATATTGCCCACGTAGTGTAGCCGAAGAATTCTTCTTCCTGATGTACCCCTGTGGTTTGTTGAAAACAAGGAACCAGAGCGGTCAATCAGAGAAAAGAAGGGATGCCAATGGAATCCCAGGTGTCGCGATGCCAAGATACAGCAATGCCAGATACCAGAGGAGAAGGTATGGGCAGGATACCGGATAGACACACCAATGATGTAGGCGCTGGACCTGCAAGTGAAGCAGTTTTGATTAATGCACCACAAGAGCAATGTACAACCAGCTTCTAGATGCGAACAGAGCCAAATGCCCAAGAGAAGACAAGGGGTAGTCACAAGGATGTGTACCCTTACTGCTTGGTTATTCTGGATTGATCACGGACTCCTCGTCCCCCTCTTAGATGCAATTCCCCAAGAAGCTAGCAATGGCTTACCGTAGTTTCTTTTTCTTTGACAGTGAATCCCTTCAGCAGGGAAATGGGAAGGACCCAATGCAAATCCACAGGAGGAGAGAAGTCTAACAACCTGTCTCGATGGCACGAGGACGCCTAATCCAGCAACCTAACCCGACGGCACGAGGACGCCTTAGTACACAATGGAAGTCTCTAGTCCGTGTACTGAACCAGCGAGGAAGACCCAAGTTCAACGAGTCCTAATAGCCAACAGAGAGGCACACAATTCCAAAGGAGAAATCCAGAAGCAGTTCTACGGAGCGAAATGCTAAGTGGTGCAGCAGGCAGACGGAGTCCAGAAGTTGCCAAGGTAGTTCAAAGGGGTGCAGCAGGCAGACGGAGTATGGAAGTTGCCAAGGTAGTTCAAAGGGGTGCAGCAGGCAGACGTTGTCCGGAAGCCGCCAAGGTAACGTAGTTCAAAGGGAGAAGGCAAAAGGAATCCAACAGCGGTCCGAGATCAAAACAGGAGTCCAGGCACAACGAGGCATAAACGTCCCACAAGCAGTTCCAAGCATCGGTCCGGGTCGAGGAGCCAGGAGGTCTATGAGTACAAGCGGGGAAGGGGGAAAGGAAGGAAACAGAGCAACAGGAAACAATGTACAATATTATCCCAATACAAAGTTCATAACGCCACTAATGTATAATCAGAAGCACCGGGCAGAAAAAGGGAGGTGCTTAAAAAGGGGCAAGTCACGTGACAACGCAGCGCGTTGCTCGGCGTCGGTTGTAGGAGGGATAGAGAGGACGCCAGCATTGCCATGCCAACTTCCAGGCACCTGGCTGTAGAGTTCTTAAAGGGCTACAGCACCGTGTTTTGGAGGTGAACGTACGCCCGTACATGACACCAGCTCCCTCATCTTGGTGATGTAGTCGTCCACGGGCTCGTCCCCTTCTTGTTTACGGTTGTAGAACCTCAGCCTGTATAGCACAACATTCTCCTTATTGGTGAACCTCTTCACTAAGCGGCGGGTTGCCTCCTTGTAGATGTTGTCGTTGTCGTCGTCCACTGGTATGGCCGTTAGACTGGCAAAGATGCGCTGTCCTTCAACCCCCATTGCGTTCAACAACATCGCCTTCTTCCTGGCGGGAGCATATCCGTGCCACTTACAGCCTCCAGATACGTGGAGAAAAAGGGTTCCGACTGCATCCACAGAATTGCTGGGGTCCCAGGTGAGGGGAGAAACGCAGGGGGTGGTGTGGCGTCTTGCATGGTGGGCCTGTGGGTCTTTAGTATCCTCGTCACCAATCATGTGGTGGCCTTGAAGGACAACAGGACGCCTGGAGAGGTTCTAACTGTATTTATTGAAGGAATACAAAAGGTGGATATTTGTTGTCCATCTATAAGGCAGGAGCAGTACTCATAGTTGCAGTCTGGGGCCTCCCAGTTACTTCACTGGAGGCAGGGTGTGCACATGGATGGCACGCTGTAGGCTTCCAGGGCACCCATGAGGCCTCCTATGGCATTGGACATATGCTCCTGGAAGCCAGGCTCCATAGATTTTGTGATGTTATTTAGAAGTCTCCTTATCAGGAGCAGCGCCGGAGCGGACTCCTTCCCTGGCGCTCTGCCAACGTTCCACTCGGAGCGTGGGTCTTCGCGATCTCGTTGGCCCCGTGATCTTGTGAGACCGGGCTCCCGAGGTCTCGCGACGTCTCCACACTGAGTCTCTGGGAAAAATCCGGATGTTAGGCAGGTATGGTATTGACTGCATTCTTAACATTCTGTTTTTAAAGGAGAAGCAACAATGAGATTTCCGGACCAGATTTCTTTCAACAACGCACTTCCTCTCTAAAGGGGCCTTTATTTGCTGCAACATCATAAGGCCTACAGAAGAGCCCTGAAAACCTGGCTGTTCGCCTAACCCTGTTGCGTGGGACTCCCAAGTGCATGAACTCTTTTCTGTTTTGTCTCTTACTGCGTGTAACTGGATCTGTAACAGCACCTTGATGCCCTCGGGTTTAGGCGCTTTATAAATGTTAAAATATATATTTAACACACGAAAGGGAAAGCTAAAACATGGGAAACCGCTTTCCCTTCCTTAGAGGGAAATCTTTTCTTTTACGTGACACCTAATGCATGCACATTTTAATTGCACTACAACACAACCTAGTTTGCAGTTGTAAAGCTTAACAAGAGAAACAACATTGGAACAGCACCCAAGAAGAGACGGAGATGACAACCAGATCACAGTGGTCTTTAGCCACTGACCTATAGATAACCGCATAAAAAAGGAAGTCAGGAAACTTTGGCCTATCCTTAATGTTAGTGAGAGAACCCTAGAACCACCTACTTTCGCCATCAAGAGGAGACGAAATATAAGGGACATCTTGGTACACACCTACAAAGAGGAAAACGAGAACCAACCCACAATGTGGAACACAGCAAAGGCCATAGGAAATACAACATGCGGGACCTGTGCAGCATGTCCTTTTACGAATCAATCCACAACAGTAGATATTGGCTGGAATAAGCCCTGGGAGCAAAGGACGCTGACGAATTGCAACACCTCAAATGTGGTTTACCTAATAAAGTGCCCCTGTCAAAAAATCTACATTGGGATGAATACCAGAAAAATAAAAACAAGAATAGGAGAACACAGATCCAATATTAGGATGAAAAGAATCACTGCTTCTCTAGTAGAACACTATCTACTACATAAACATTCTGAGAACGATATGAACTGGACTATTCTTGAAAAGGTTAAGAAAAGGCGGAAATCTAGCTGCCATGTTGCTTAAACGAGAATAACTGTGGATATTCAGATTAAAGAACCACATTATTGGACCCAACAAAGGTATATTCTGGCAAACATTAGCAGTCTAAAAATGAGTCCGCAGAAAACTACTACCAGTGGTCTGGAAGAAACACGACACACATTGCAGTACCCTTGCCACTACAAGCACCCTATGATAAAATAGGCAGCCTAAAACATTAGAAGCTCACATTCACGCACTCTACACACAGCAAAAAATGTGTATGATGCTAAAAATGTAGTGAGACCACACATATGTTTGTTTAAATACCATTTTGTCCTATCTGTTAATATGCTATGTACCAACAACTACAAACAACTTATGCCATCTCAAAACGATCAGACGGAGAGGACAGAGCACATCAGACTGTCTGGATGTTAACAAATCACAATAAAAATAGAAGAAGGACACGAGGATAAGACACGGCCTGGGCACATGTGTCACTGAGGGGCAAAGGAGGGGACCGGAGCACTGCAGACACACGTGGTAGTCGCATAGCGCAACACCCTCTAAAAGACACACACGGGCAATCAACGATACAGACAGGGAATGACATCGCCCCTGGAGTAACAAAGTGAACGGACCAAAGATGGACCCAAGGAGTGCAGTTGCCATGGAGTAACCAAGGCGAGGCCAGAGAAGGCAGAAGACCTTGGAGTCCCTAATGAGCATTTAAGCATCCCACACCCAGTGAGAAGCACCTTGACCCAGGTCAGCACAGTGGTTGGCCCCCCGCAAACAGAATTTGGCACTGGACAGAAGAGCATAAGTGCAAACACTCATCATTTTGGCCCCAACCATCTCGAACTACAACGCTAAGACATAGAGCGATGACATCCAAGCTGCCCAAGTCAAAGGGGAAACAATCCACAATGGAGGACTTCACGAAAACACCACAAACAACGGAGGGGGCTAGGAGCAAAGAGAGGAGTGCTCAGGCGGAAACATCTCCAGCACGTTGTGATCAGCAGATTGTAGAGGTCATCGCAGACTTGAAAATGACATGGGAAATGAAACTGGAGGCCGCCATGACCACACTCAAGGAGTCTCTAGAGTTTAAAATTGATGCAGTACAAGTGAACGTTAACTTACTATGACAGGATGTAAGAACAATTGCGGAACGAACAAGCGAGCTAGAGAAAGAAGTGAAATCAAACACTGCTGTATGCACATTGCATGCCTCGGAGATCCACGCATTGCGGCAACAAGTGAGTAACCTGGAAAACAGGGCTGAGGAAACCAAAGGTCGCGCACAAAGAAACAATATACGTATCTTGGGACTCCCGGAGGGGCAAGAAGGCTCGAACCCCATGGAATATATTGAGACCATGCTGCTGCAAGAAATAGAAGGAGGGGCACTCACTCAAGGATTTGCAGTGGAGAGAGCGCATAGGGCTCTGACAAGAAGAGACCCCCACCCGCCCCCCTGGGAGCACCCCAAGATCAATCATCGCCAAGATACTAAACTATTGCGACAGAGAAAGGATTCTGGAATACTTTCGCAAAGGAGGCACGATACAAAGGGAATCCGCATCTATCACTGCATACCCAGACTACACACTCCAGGTGCAAAGACGGCGACTAAACTTTGGAGCAGTGAAGAGGAGACTGCGCGATGGCGGTCTCAAATACATGCTGATGTACCCGGCAAAGCTGAAGGTGTTCCACAGGAACCAAGCAATATTTTTTGAGACCCCGGAAGATGCAACATAGTGGCTGGATGCACAGAACTGTCCGA
Source organism: Ambystoma mexicanum (assembly GCF_040938575.1). Lineage (NCBI taxonomy): Eukaryota > Metazoa > Chordata > Amphibia > Caudata > Ambystomatidae > Ambystoma > Ambystoma mexicanum. The sequence goes on from NC_090924.1 coordinate 1,392,668,259, forward strand.
CGGGGGCAGATGACCAGAAGCAGAGCAGTACAGAGTAATGAGAAATTGGTTCCTGAAGCTGAGGTGCTGTATGAACTGTGACATTGGGACTTGATTATAGACCATAGATGCTAGACAATGACGGGCAGAGTTGATGTGGCATAAGAGCGGGAGGTAAAGAGAAGCCAAACTCATACCCCATTAGATAGGTTAGTTGGGTTACTGGTAGTGCAGTAACCCCCTGCTGGGCTCCTAGCACCGGCGTAGCCAGGATAGGACCAAATGCGGGGTCGCCTGAGATCCAGGGATGGAGCTGGGCAACAGTTGGGGACGAGAAGGGAGGCGGGAAGGAGGGGAGTTGGGGAGTTTGCAATGGACCTAGTTTGGGAACGAGCTTACACCCACTCGCTATTGCGTGTGACACGGATGATGACAAGGGATAGAAGCGGGACAGGGTACGGCTGAAAATGGGAGACCTTAAGATAGTAACCTGGAATGTCAGAGGACTCAACAGCTATTTAAAGAAGAACAAGATTATGATGTATCTGAGGAGACAGAAGATAGACATAGCTCTATTACAAGAAACCCACCTTACGAAGGACAAGCAGGAGGTGATACGGGGAAAATGGAAGGGGACCACCATTGGGCAACATATTCGGCATACGCTAGGAGGGTAACTACCTGGATTGCTCCACACAGACCCTTTCAGCTACTACAGTCCACAGAGGATTCGGACGGGAGGATGGTGGCGATAAGGGGATTGATTGAAAACAAAGAGGTGTGCATAATCAATACATATGCCCCCAACCCAGATACTGTAGCCTATTTCAAGACCCTGTATAGCAAAGTCAGCCCGTATCTGGGAGGGATAGTGATATGGGGGGGGTGACTTTAACTGTACGCTGGACCAGGGGATGGACAGATTGGATAGGAAACAAAGCAAACCCACCCCAGCTGCCAAAACTTTGAGGAACCTGGTGGGTGAATTTCAACTAGAAGATATATGGAGATTGAGCCACCCACAAGATACACAATACTAGTACTATGCGGCTCCACAAAACCTGTTTTCTAGGCTGGATTACATGTTCATTTATTCAGAGATAATGGGAGAGATAGTGCTGGCAGAATACAAATCGAGGGTCCTCTCGGACCATTCCACACTGATCGTAACATGGCAACATTTGCCCCGCAGAGCGAAGATCTCCACATGGCGGCTCAGAGCTGAGGGACTGAAAGACACAGTGTTTAGAGAAGACCTGAGGGAGGATATTATAGAATATTTTGGGAAGACCACCGGAAGCGTAGATACCACGGGCACACTGTGGGAGGCGTTTAAGGTGGTGGTGAGGGATGAGCCATATCGAAATCCAAAGGGCTCCAAAGCGGAATAATCTGAGAACTACAAAAAGCCGAAGTGGAACTAGAAGCAATTATGAATAAGGGAGACAGCTCCACGGAGAAGGCCGAAGCCATAAGTAAATTGCAGCAGGTGTGTGGGGGACACTGGGAGAGGCTATGTAACTTAAACTATAAGAAAGATACAGAAAAGCAACACGCGGGCGGGGACAAGCCAGGGAGGCTGCTAGCATGGTTATATAAACAGGAGACGTCCAGACAAGCCATCAGTGCAATAAAGGGAAAGAATGGTCAAATACTAGACACCCAAGAGGGATTGAATAAAGGGTTCCTCGAGTTTTATCAACAATTGTATGGAGACGTAGCAGGGGGGGGGTGGAGCGAGATTGTGTAAACATTAGAGGATATAGGCTTGCCGAAGCTGAATGCAGAGGAGAGAGAAAACCTAGATGCCCCAATTGCATTGGAGGAATTGGAAGCGGTAGTCGAGCAACTACCTACCTGCAAGGCCCCGGGAGCTGACTCCCTAGTGAGTTTTACTAAACGTATGGGACGGAGGTGCTCCACCCATTGCTGGATATGTTGAACGAGGCATGGGAGACAGGGAGGTTACCGGAATCCCTCAGAGAGGCAATCATTATCGCACTCCTCAAGCCCAACAAACCTAGCACGGACTGCGGGTCATATAGACCGCTATCCATGCTAAACCAGGATAGCAAGATTCTGACGGCAGCGCTGGTAAACAGACTGAGACAGGTTATAGGGAAACTCATATACCCAGACTGCGTCATAGAACATGCAAGAAGTAGCAATTGCTTCTTGGTGAAGGCCTTTGACTCAGTCAGATGGCCCTGGCTGATGGCAGCCCTGGAAGAATATGGTATAGGGCCTGGGTATCTAAAATTGGTTAAATTGCTGTACAGCTCCCCACAGGCCAGGGTCAAGACAGGGGCGACCATTTCGGGCAAATGGCAGCTCAGCAGGGGCACTAGACAGGGTTGCCCCTGGTCCCCAATGCTGTACATCCTCGCATTAGAACCCCTAGCGATATATCTGAGACAACAAGGGGGGCGTGGCTTGGACGCCATGTGAAAGGAGCTCCCGCTGATCCGAACATTATCCGGCTGAATCCGCGCAACGGCCGCTACGATGTGGCATAGACGGTGATGACTGTAAATGCGAAGCTCGGCTGCACATGTGGATGCATTTTCATACGGGATTGTGCAGCGCTTGTGTCCCCAGGAGCCGCGTGAAGTTTTTGGGCCGGAGCTTCGCCGGCAGACAAAATGGCTGCCGCCGCTTGATGTTGGGACAAAGGATCGGGGACCGGATTCTGGAGGCGATTCCCTCAGTTCACGTTCAGCGCGATCCAGCGAAAGCAAGCTTGACTGGAGGTAGCCGAAACTGTGTGGCGACGGGGGGACATAGTGCCCCCAGGCCTGGGGCCTAAGCGAGATCGAAGGGACGCTCCTGATCGAAGATATGACGAGCAAGCTCCTGAGGGCGAAGAATAAACAGCCCACGCTCGACGAATTTGCCAAGACATCGCCTGGCACCGAGGGGACCAGGAGCAAAGAAAAGGCCCAGCCCAAGGAGATGGCCGCAGGAGGAACGAACCAGGAGGTCCTGGCAGCGATCGCAGATCTGAAGGCGACATGGGAGACCAAACTCCAACTTGCGGTGGCCGAATTGAAAACTGCGATGGAACTTCAGGTCGGGGCGGTACAGGAGGACGTGAACCTCCTGAGGCAAGATGTGCGAACCCTGGCCGAGCGCACAGAGACCCTGGAGAAGGAGATGGGCCCGACTGTGGCGGAATGCACCGCGCACAAACGAGAGATCCATGCCCTGGTGCAGAGGGTAGGCAACCTGGAAAGCAGGGCTGAAGAGGCAGAAGGTCGGGCCCGCAGAAACAACATCCGGATTGTGGGCCTACCGGAGGGAGCTGAGGGCCAGAATCCCACAGATTTTATTGAGACTTTGCTGCTGCAGGAGATCACCGGAGGTGCCCTAACGCAGGGATTTGCAGTGGAGAGGGCACACAGGGCCCTGATCAGAAGGCCACCGCCGGGTAATCCGCCCAGGCCCGTGATCGCCAAGATCCTCAACTACAAAGACCGGGAGAAGATTCTGGAACATTTTCGTAAAGGGGGCACCATACGGCGAGGGGAGGCAACCATCTCTGCTTACCCCGACTACACTCTACAAGTGCAGCGCAGTCGGATGAACTTTGGGGCGGTCAAAAGGCGCCTGCGGACGGCCGGTTTCAAGTATATGTTACTCTACCCAGCCAAACTTAAGGTCTTCTTCAAGGCTAAGACGCTGTTTTTCGACACCCCTGAGGAGGCCATGGAATGGCTCGATGCGCAGAACTGCCCTCAGGAGCCTGATGAGCAGATGGCGGACGGAGCAGGGAGAGCTAAGTGAAACAGTGGGCCTGGCGGACTTTGAACATTTGGACTGGAATATAGTCTTTGCCACTTTGTGATGGGGATGCATTTTTTAACTGTTTCGAACATGGTCCGCGAGCGCGGATATAAATGTGTAGGGGGCATCCGAGGGCCGTTTTATTCGTACCCCAGTGTGTGGTTAGGTTAGTCACTGTGTGAGGTGTGACACCCTGTCGGGTTCTCTACGGGGGCTTCCGTGGAGAACCGAACACGGGGATGCCTGAGATCCAGGGATGGAGCTGGGCGGTTGGTTGGGTTAGGGGGGTGGGGGGTGTTAGTTGTTATGTGAGCCTGGGGAAGAAACTGAGAAGGGATGTAGTCGGGACTGGGGGGAGGCGATCAGACCAGAGGGGGAAGTGGGAGCTACGGATAAATCATGGGAGACCTTAAGGTATTGACATGGAATGTTAGAGGGTTGAATAGCTACCTGAAGCGTAATAAGGTCATGTTGTATTTGAAGAGGCAGAGGATAGACGTGGCCTTGTTACAGGAGACGCATTTGACACGGGATAAACTTGAAATGGTGCGGAGAAAATGGAGGGGGACAGTGGTTGGATCCACATTCTCTGCGTATGCCAGGGGTGTGCTGGTTTGGGTTGCACCACATGTCCCGTTCAAGCTCTTGGGGAAGGTTGTGGAGTCGGACGGGCGGCTGGCCATGGTTCGGGGGATTGTGGAAGGCAGAGTTGTCTGTATCATAAACACTTATGCGCCCAACCAGGACACAGCGACTTACTTCAAGACACTGTGCGCGAGACTCGGTGAAGGGATGGGGAGCACAGTAATCTGGGGTGGAGACTTTAATTGTGTGCTTAACCCCAGGGAGGACAGGTCGGATGACAAAATGGTTAGGCCCAGCCCAGCGGCCAAGGTGTTGCAGTCGCTGCTAGCGGATCTAGGCCTGGTGGACGTGTGGAGAGCGAGACACCCGGGTGGGAGGCAGTATTCGCACTATTCGGCTCCGCACCAACTGCACACGAGGCTCGACTACTTTTTTGCCACTCCAGACATTCTTACGGAGTGTGAACAGATTGACTACAGGGCGAGGGTCCTCTCGGACCACTCGCCCCTAATCATGCATTGGCGGCTGCGCCCCCCACGTGCACGGATTCCAACATGGCGCCTTCGGGCGGAAGCGCTACGGGATGAGGGAGGAGATAGTCGCGTACTTTGAGTCGAACACAGGGAGTGTCAAATCGGCTGGTACTTTGTGGGAGGCTTTTAAGGTGGTGATAAGGGGAGTTGCTATCGCGAAGTCCAAGGGATTAATGGGCGGAATCCTGACCGACCTGCGAGAGGCCGAGATCGAGCTGGAAAAAGAATTGGAGAAGGGTGGGACCGATGTGGAAGTAGTTACTGAGCTGCAGCAGCGGTGCTCTGGGCATTGGGACAGACTTTGTAACCTGAATTATACGAAGTACATTGAGAGGTTGCATGCGGGTGGGGACAAGACAGGCAGGCTCCTCGCTTGGCTATATAAGAGCGAAACCCCTAGGGCTCCGATCCGATCGGTCATCACTGAAGGGGGTGCGGAGATCGATACGCAAGAAGGGGTAAATGGGGCATTCGCAGAATACTACCAAACATTGTATGAAGATCGGGAAGGGGGGAGCCGAGAGGAGATAGATGAAGTACTCGGGGATATAGGCCTGCCCAGAATCAGCGATGAAGAGCGAGAGGAGATGGATGCTCCGATCACTCTGGAAGAGCTCAGAGAAATAGTGCGACAGCTGCCCACTTGCAAGGCCCCGGGGGCGGACGGGTTCCCCAGCGAGTTTTATAAGGCGTATGGGGAGGAGGTACTCCCACCCATGCTGGACATGTTTAATGAGGCGTTTGAGCTGGGACAGCTACCAGAATCACTCAGGGAAGCGGTCATAGTGCCACTCCCCAAGCACAATACACCGGGACACGGTTGCGGCTCCTATCGACCCTTGTCAATGCTGAACCAGGACAGCAAGATCCTAACAGCTGTCTTGGCGGCTAGAATGAGGAGAGTGATAGGCAAGCTGATTCACCCTGACCAGACGGGCTATGTCCCGGACAGGAATATTACCCACAACCATAGACGCCTACACAGAGTGGTCGAATGGGGATGTAGCAAAGACGGCGAAATGGCGATAGTGGCGCTGGATGCGGTCAAGGCGTTCGACTCTGTTCGTTGGCCGTGGCTGTTGGCGGCACTGGATCACTTCGGAATGGGGCCAGGGTACAGGAGGTGGGCCGAATTATTATATAGCGCGCCTCTAGCCAGAGTTCGTACGGGGGCAGTAGTGTCGGACAGGTGGCAGTTAGGTAGAGGCACCAGGCAGGGATGTCCTTGGTCCCCAATGTTGTACATCCTGGCCCTCGAGCCCTTGGCAATTTACCTCCGGCAACAGTATGACCCGGTGGGCATAGAGGTGGGGGGGGAGAGCCATCTGATATCCCTGTATGCCGACGATATGCTGTTGTACCTCCAATACCCTGAAGAGAACTTGCAATATGTCTTGGAGGTGATGGAGAGGTTTGCTTGGCTTTCTGGTATAGCGGTCAACCCTCGGAAATCCACTCTGTTCCCGCTGGGCGGCTATGTGGGGATACCGGCTGAGAGGTTGCCAGTATTGCGAATCCCATGGGCGACAAGCACCTTTCGGTACCTTGGCATAGACGTATATCACACGACCGGGGAGGAACACAGGCACAATACTGAATTGGCAGTGGGGAGGATCGAGAAGTGCATGAGGTTTTGGGAGAAACTGCCCTTGGCGATGATGGGCCGGGGTGCTATGCTTAAGATGGTCGTGCTACCTAGGCTGCTGCATTATTTCAATAACATTCCATACATGATACCCAAGGGGTTTTTTGCTAGACTACATGGGGTATGTAGAGATTTCTTATGGCAGGGCACGCGTAACAGGGTCGCATTGTGGAAATTGCAGAAGGCTTATGAGAAAGGCGGCGTGAGGCTGCCGAACTTTGAGGCCTACTACGTGGCAGCGCAGCTGCAGTACGTGGCCAAGTGGCTTTCGGATGACGAAACCCCGGAACATAGACTGTTGGGAAAGGACTGCTCCCCCTTCTACCTGCGAGAGATTATTTGGGTATCCAGCACATGGATGAGGGGGCGTCCTAAGATGCTAGCGTTGGGCAGGAACATGTGGCGAAGAGCCTGCCGGATGATGGGGGATCCCCTGCCGTGCATGCCGCAGCTGCCGCTGGTGGCCTTGGCAGGGGGAGACGGACAGCTTAGGGCCATCCTGCGAACATACTGGGAGTCAGTGGGGCTGGTCACTTTGGGGGACATTTGGCAGGATGGGGCCTTGGCGGAGTTCGCAGATCTGGAGGCGGGGGCGGGGCTGCATGCGGGGCAATACATGACGTTCCACAGAGTGGTCAGAGAGGTCCGGAGCACTTGGCCCGAGACCGTATTGGCTGACGAGCCGGATGCGACGCTGGAGATCATGTATGACGCATCCGAGGGCGGGCATGAGGTCTCCAGGCTGTACGAGATGCTGATGGCAAAGGTTGGGAAGGATTTGGGGTACCTGAGGTTGGAATGGGAAACAGAGATGGGGGCCCCGATGGCGGATGGGCAGTGGGAGCGCGCCCTGGGGTACCACAAAAAAGTATCGAGGAATGCCAGGTTTAAACAGATACAACTATATATCACGCATAGGGCATACATGACCCCCCTGAGAATTTCCAGATTTCGAGACGCTGGACGCCAGGCGTGTCCTAAGTGTAACACAGAGAACGCTGATATGATTCACATGTTCTGGGCCTGCCCTGTGATTGCAACCTACTGGGGTGAAGTGGCGCAGAAGCTGGCAGGGAGGGGCATTGAACTTAAGATAGATTCGGCCTGGGCCTGTTTGCTTGGAGGGTACCCCAGGGCGCGCAAGCTTCGGCACGTGGAGAAGCTTAAAGATTTGGCTTATACACTTGCCAAACGCAGAATAGCCATGGGATGGAAGAATTGTCAGAGGCCACGGGTGGAGGTATGGTGGCGTGACCTCCAGAAATGGGCTGCCGCCGAGACGACAGCATGGTGGGAGGCCAGCAGGGCGGGAGGGGAGGAAGAGGTGAGCTCCCTCGCGGCATGGAAGGTGCTATTGGCTGAACTGTTTAGTACGGGGTCGACCTCGGCTGGATCTGAGAGCGACGGAACCCCACCACACGGAACGGACAATGATGGTGGACACCCTACAGGCTCATAGGGGGGAGGGAAGGGGATTGTTAAGTTAATTTTGTTCTGTTTTTTCTTTCTTTTCTTTTTCATATCTGTTGTTTGGCCTTTGTTGTGGCTTGATGTGTTCTATTTATGTTCTGTTGCACTGTGTGGTCGTTATAAAATAAAATACATTTAAAAAAAAAATATCTGAGACAACAATACGAAATGGTGGGGATTTACATGAAGGGGGGACCCCATCTCATATCACTGTATGCCAATGATATACTGCTATATCTGAGATATCCAGAATAAAATATTCAATACATCCCAGAAGTAATGGAGCAATTTGTGTCGCTCTCTGGGATCGCAGTTAACCATATGAAATGGAGCCTGTTCCCTTTGGGTACATATACAGGGATCCTGCAAGAGAACCTACCAATATTGCAAATACCTTGGGAGACTAGAACATTTAGCTACTTGGGTGTTGACATTTATCACAAAATGGAAGATGAACACACACATAACACGGAAAGGGCAATAACACACTTGGAGAATGGCATGAGATTCTGGGTGAAGCTCCCCCTGGCCATTGTAGGGAGGGTGGCGCTGTTAAAGATGGTCGCACTGCCCAGGCTACTACACGTTTTTGTGAACATCCCCTTTGTGATACCCAAGCGATTCTTTGGCAAATTACAAAGCCTATGCAGAGGTTTTATCTGGCACAACACTAGGAATATGATAGCCTTATGGAAATTGCAAAATACATATGATAGAGGGGGGTATAAAACTGCCTAACCTTGAGATCTACCACCTGGCCAGCCAACTACAGTATGTGGCGAAATGGCTGACAGAAGACCCCACAGCGGAATCCAGATTGTTAAGGTCTGAATGTGCCCCATTTTTCCTGAAAGAGATGATATGGGTGCCCAAATTCAGAAGTGATGGGGCGATCTAGGCTGCTGGAACTGGGATGGGAGGTATGGCTTGCCGGGCTATGGAGAACCCGACCCCATGTTCCCCGCAGATGCCGCTAGTGGCATTGTTGGGTGTGGATGAGCAATTAAGGAAGATAATTCGCAAGCATTGGGAACCGGTGGGCATAGCAACATTGGGAGATCTATGGAAAAAAGGGGAAGTAACGAAATTTGAGGAGCTAGTAGATGAAACTGGACTACACCCAGGGCAATATATTACCTATACCAGAGTGGTACGGAGGGTTAATGAATCATGGGCGGAATCGGTGCTGGCGGATCAACCCGACGAAGCTGTAGAAACAATCTATGATATCTCGGATTGGGGACATGAAGTCTCCCGAATCTACGAACTCTGATGTCTAGGGTGGGAAAGGAGGTGAAACAGTTGAGACGAGACTGGGAAGATGAAGTGGGGGCGCCGATGCATGATGCGCTATGGCAAAGAGCCCAGAGATATCACAAAAAAGTGTTCAGTAATGTGAGGTTGCAGCAGATCCAGCTATATATAACTCATAGAGCGCATATGACCCCTCAGAAGGTCGCCAGATTTAAGAACGCAGGAACACAAGCATGCCTTAAATGTGGTGAGTTGAATGCGGGGCTGGTACATATGTTCTGGGCATGCCTGGAGATTGGGAAATTCTGGAGCAAAATCACCCACCGGCTAGCTGAGAAAGGAATTCAGTTAGATGTGTAATCTGTATGGTGGGGGTTTTGTAAGACCTTGCAACCTGAGACACGTGAGTAAGCTGAAGGACCTGGCCTACATACTGGCCAACTGTAGAATTGCTATGGGTTGGAAGGTGAGCCACAGATCCAAAATAGAGGTGTGGTGGCATGACCTCCAGAAATGGGCAGATGCCGAAACAGTGGTATGGTATGAGGCGGCCAATAGGGGAGGGGAAGAGGAAACGGAAACCCTAATGGCGTGGAGACACCTAGTAGCCACTCTACATGGATCCACACAAGATTGCCCGGACGATCAAGACTCCTCTGGAAATACAGATGAGGAAGAACCTCTAGAAGGAACTAATGTGGGAAGCGAGGGTGAGTAAGCTCGAGTTAAGGGGGGAGGGTAAAGGCTGAACAGTGGCCACTTTGTGGAAATGTGTTTGATGCTTCATAACTGTGACATGCACTGTTGGATTTGTTTTTGTTGGCTGTTAATCTTTAATCTCTTTTCTAACTGCTTGTCAAATCCGCGCCACCAATAATCCGCCCTCAAAACTGCTTTTGTTTTGCTGATCCCTACATCCTGTTGCGGATCTCCTCGGGCACCACAGCTTTGCCCCACCGAAACACAATGCAGCCTTCAATACTCAATTCCTCTCTAACTTCCCAAAATGGCCTTTCCTTCACACTCAACTCACTTTTTCTGGGCCAATAACTTTGAATGTACATTTTCACTCATGCCAACAATTCATCATTATCTACTGCTCTCACCCATTCTTCCTTACATACCACATTATCAGTGTTGGCAAAAACCATTTCCATTTCCTCATCTTGAGTCTCTTTACTCTTCTTCATCGCTAATCTGGACAAACAATCCACAAATACATTTTCCTTTCCTGATATGACCGCCACCTCGAAGCTACGACACTGTAATCAGGTAACATATCCTGCAACTTTCCAGGATACCTTAGTCAAAAATCGACTTTAATAGCCTGTGGTCGGTTCTGATCACAAAATGTGTGCCCCATACAAAACCTTTGAACTTCTCAATTGCCCATAAACAACCTAAGGCCCCCTTTTCCAGGACTGAGTACCTCAATTCCGCACCTCCCAATGCTCTAGAGGCATGGGCTATAATTTCCTCACCTCCATCAGCCTTAATTTGAGAAAAACCAACCCTAAACCCACATCGCTCGCATCAACGGTGAGCACACACTTTCTTCTCGTGTCAAATTTCTTTAAAGGTTCAGCCAGATTTATTTCCTCATTAATCTTTTTAAATTCCATCTGGCACGTACCAAACTCTTCACTTTTCCTCAATTATGTTCTCATCTCAGTGACCTTTTCTGCATAATCTTTTTATACATTTCTGATAAAACTCTTTAACATTTCAAGGAAAGATCGTAATTCCCCTTTGTTCTTGGGATCTGAAACCTCCTTGATAGCAGTGACCATTGAGTCTATCGGCTTTATGCCCTGGGCGATTATTACATGTCCCAGGTACTCTACCTTGTAACCACAAAATACACACTTTTCTTTCCTTAGAGTTATGTCACTCTCATTGAAAATTGTTAACACTTCACTTAACCTCTGATCATGTTTCTCCGCATTCTCTCCAGATACTAGAATGTCATCCTGAAAGCAAAACACACTACTTATTTTGCCAAACAACCTATCCATAATTTTCTGAAAAACAGAGGATGCAGATACCAGCCCAAATGGCATACGCTTGTACTGAAATACACCTTCATGAGTGATGAAAGCCGTTAACTTTCTGGACTTCTCTTCAAGTTCAACCTGATGGTCCGCAGACGCCATATCAAGTTTGGAATAGATTTTTCCCTGCCCAACCATAGATAACATTTCGCTCATATTGGGCAATGAATGTCTATCAACCATAATCGCTTTATTTACCTCCCTTAAATCTACACACAATCTCAAATCTCCAGATGGCTTTTTTACAATCACTAGTGGAGAAATCCATTCCACACCACCAGCTCTTTCAATCACACCCATTTTTGTCAATTTCTCAAGTTCTTTCTTTACTTCCTCTCTCAAAGCGAAAGGAACAGATCTCAACTTTGCTTTCACGGGAACACATCCCTTCTTAACCACAATCTGATGCTGAATACCTCTCACTTTACCAATCTCTATTCTACTTATTTTCCACACACTACGAAGTATTTATCTGCATCACCTGTTCTTTTTGATTGGGATCCAATCTTACCATAAGTCTTTTCTGGTCCCTCCAACCAAACAAAGTTTTCCCCTTTTTAGTGACGTAAACCTTTCCTTTGGCATACCTTCCCTTAAATTCAAAATCTGCGATGAAGTATCCTAAAAGGTCAATCCGGTCCTCGTTATACCCCCCACCCCAGGATTAATGTCAGGCTTGAGTACATTTCTAACATCCCCATTCATTTCCTCTTCAAACACCTTCTTGGACATCAATGAAATTTTAGATCCTGAATCTGCCATCATCCTAACATCACACCCATTAAATTTCACAATAGCATAAGAAAGGTATCTCCATTTCATCATCATCATTTATCACATTAACCATAATCTTTTTCACATTTGGATTTCCTCTTCCTCTGAATACCCAATGCTCTCCTCATCATTTACTACCAAAACACTTCTTTTGAAAGATTGCAAAATGCCCACGTCTTTTGCGCTTTGCACATATTGCCCTCCTCCCAGGACATGCTAATGCTGCAGCAAAATGTGAATTACTCACACATCTGAAACATAGATGCTTCTTTTCTTCCCTTCTTTCCCCTTTCCATGCTTCCTTTTTGAATTCAGGCTTCTCCTTCTCCCTTTTATGCAATTTTTGCTTCATCTTTTTCTTCTATTTTGACTTTACTACATTGAGTACTCCAATTTTTCTGACAACTTCGCAACACATGCCAAGGAGTGCTCTACTCTTTTTGCTATGTTGAGTACCTCATCCAATGAAGGTTCATCTCGCAACCATACTTCTTCACAGATTTTGTTACTTCGGCAGTTGTTCATAAATTGATCCCTTATCCGTTCATCAAATGAGTCTCTGAATTTACATGACATAGCTAGAAGGCTCAATGCTGTTACAAATTCCTCTATGCTTTCACCGGTTATTTGAACCCTCACCCCAAAATTGTGTCTTTCGAGAATAGAACTTGTTTTAGATTCAAAATGAATATCCAACTTCTTTAAGGCAATATCCAACTCTGTCATCTCCGTCTCCCGCTCCTGTTCTATCTGGAAGAGTGTCATGTATCCTCTGCCCCAGCTAACCTAAAAAATGCATGAGCAGTGCTACCTTTCTTTCCATTGAGTATGAGTTACTGCATGCCGCCCTAATGTAGTGTTGAAACCCTTTTTTCCGTTGAGGCCACTTCACCTTTGGGTTTCATGGGCATGCCATAAACAGTGAAGGTCCCAGCACACCTGGCATGGCCATGTTCTCCTTTGCACTTGTACACTAGCTGCTCTGTATACGTAGGTAAAACCTCTATTTAGTTCTTTCACTTTGGGGTTTGCAATACATTTTGCTTGCTGATATTTCCTACTTTTTGTGCATTTCTCCTTAAAGGTAAGTGCTGTCTACTTTGCACCTGTTTAATTTATTTTGTATATGTAAATGAAGTGATCATTCAGTTCTTTCTCCTTGTTTTCTGCTGTATTTGTTTTGCTTGCTGATACTTTTAGTGTATACTTAATATTCTGTTTTCTATTTTCCATCCTCGTCTCCAATTAAGAATAGTCCCACGCAGTTTCCAGTGAAATAAAATAACCTTTATTACAGGTCATGATGTCAGACCCCCAGCTCAACCTTACACCTGGCTGGCTAGTGCAAACAATAATAGAAGCAACATTTAGAATAAACATTCTCTGGTCACAGGCAGGCCATGACACCCTGCTCCTAACTATATTACACTGTGACATTCCACATAGAACTATACTACATCATACACAATGAACACCCTGCTCTCTATGAATAGCAAGCATGGCCATAACTATTTATATACAGTGAGACAACTTCATAACAGTTATTATATCTACTGCAGGTCAATAACACTACTGCATTCCATGCATTTTGTCACACACACACGTGCATTCCTAACGATTGCCACTTTTGACATTGCAAGAATAATTGGGTCCTATAATTCCATGTTGCTTCCATGCAACCTAATGCTAAAATTCTCAAGCTAGTTAACTAGATAAATGTCAATTTAGGCTGTATTCATGCATAGCGTTTTGTACTATGCATGCCAGAGTCACACTTGGTAACCAAAAGTCACGCTTGATAACCACACCATACATCTAAAACTGCACATTCCCATTGCATCCCTTCGGGACACAGACATTATATACCCAATATACCGCAAGTCATTGACTTTCTGCAAATATTGGATGTACATTGCCAACTATCTCCTGTACCTGATGTTTCAGATGTAACCTGTATGTGTGCAACATAATAAAGTAACCTAAGGACTTACCATGCTGCTTCCATGAATTTCCTTTATAACACACTGCTCTTGACAGTCTTCGTCCTGAGGGCTACAAACTCCTCTCCACACTCAGGCCCAACTGGCCCGGTGGTGGAGTGGCCCTGATTTTTCCCTGATTGCGTCCCAGATTTCATCATACCCACTCAATTCTACCCCTCTTTTGAATGTCTCGTCTGTAGGCTTGGGGTTCTCCTACTCTGCTGAACTCTTTAAAATCTTTAAGGAGCTGGCCATCCCTGCTGTAGTCTCTTACCCTCCTGTTGCCTCCCAGACTCTTTGCAATGCCCTTGCCTCTCTATCTAAAAAAACCAGGACATCCTGTCCACCCTCTCCACCTCTCCCCTCTCCATCTGTGCTTGCTGACCCTCCTTCAGCCACCCCCCACCCTCCTCATCCTTTCCTCTTTTCTCCCCTGATGGGGTCACTAGACAAGTCCGATCTGTGAAAGCCTCATCAAAACAGGTTCATCCCTGTTCCTCTAAAACCATCAAGGACAACATTGACACCCTCACTGATTTGTGCAACCACTCCTTTGCCTCAGGATCCTTTCCCTATCCTCTGAAGCACTCCCTTGTCCATCCTCTTCTCAAGAAACCCACAGCTGATCCTTCTTGTCCGACTAACTATCGCCCAATTTCCATTACTCCCCTTCTGGGAAAACTCCTGGAAAAGTTGGCCATCTCTCATCTTAACCTTCATTGCAATTTTGTTGGCTGTCTCCATGACCACCAGTCTGGCTTCAGAGCTGCCAGAAGCACGGAAACTGCTCTCCTGAACATCACTGAAGATCTGCTCTCCAACCTTGACTCTAACATTCCCACTGTCCTCATCCGCCTCATTCTCTCTTCTGCCTTCGACACGGTCTACCATACCATCCTGCTCAACCGTCTCCGTGATAACCTGGGTTTCACTGATCAGACTCTGGCCTGGCTGACCTCTTTCCTTTCTGATCGACCCTCCCAGGTCCAACTTGGGTCCTTCCTATCATCTATCTTCCTCTCTACCTGTTGTGTTCCCCAGGGGTCTAATCTCCCGTCCTGGATTTTCAACCAATACCTGCCTACTCACGCCCCCTGCATTGCCATTTTCTGCTCAAATTTCCAGTGCTACGCTGACAACACTCAACTCATTTTCAGGCTGCCCTCAGCCACCTCCTCTCCCTCTCTCATCTCTGATTGCATAACTGCCATTCAAGATTGGTGTGCCACCAATGATCTTCGTCTAAATGCCAGCAAGACCGAGATCCTCCCAATCAGCACACCTTCACCATCCTTCCCCCTCACTCTCTGGCTGGCCTTCCTTGGCCCTACTCCTACCCCCACCTGCAAGGCTAAGAACCTCAGGGTCATCTTTGATTCCACACTTTCCTTCTCCGCCCACATCTCTGATGTCTCTAAAAAGTCAAACTTCCTACTGCACCTCCTCAGAGGTACTCTGCCTTTCCTCTCCTTCCCCCAGAAACTCATGGTCTCCCAACCTCTGGTTCTCTCTAGGTTGGATTATTGTAACAGCCTCTTTCTAAATCTACCTACCTCTACTCTCTGCCCTCTGCAACTAATCCAGAACAGGAATGCAAGACTTATCCTCGGCCTCAGGCCCTGGGATTGTATCTCTCCAACTCTGAAATCTCTCCATTAGCTCCCAGTGAATGCAAGGATTACATTCAAAACCCTCTGCATTGTCCACAAGGCTTTCTGGGGCCTTGGTCCAAAATTCCTTCAGCTATCCCTCCGCAAATACCTCCCCTCTCGAGCTCTTCGCTCCTCTACCTCTAACTCCCTCAGGGTCAGACGTTTTTCAAAGAAACGAGCTGGGAGTACATCTCTGTCTATCTCTGTCAATACCTTCCTCTTTGCTTCTGCCTTCGCTCCCCTCTCCCCTGCTGATCTGTTCTCTCTTGGCACTGTGCACCTAGCCATCCTCTGTCCTCTGGGCCCAGGTACCTGCTCACCCTGCCACTTTCCCGCACTGCCTCCGGGCCACCCCTTGCACTTTGGTCTGTATCTGTACCCATACAGTCCCGCCCCTTTTTTCTTCCTGCACTTATCAGACCTACCCTGTCTGCTGCCTTAAACCCAGCACTTGAGAAAGAGATGTCCTAACTAGGAAACCTGCGTCCCCTGCACTATATCTGTTTGGCCGAAGCCTAAAGGTGTATTTGTAGTTGAAGGATGGTCCTCTGTTTGTAGCTCCAATATAGGAGATACTAACTAGGCCTCCCTCTTATTCTAGAAAATATTCAAGGTTTAGACATTTATGACCCCATAAATACAAGGTAATTTAAAAAAATAGCACAAATATCCTTTGACAACGTTTGGATTAAGTTAAAAAACAAGTGTTTTTAATATACATTTAATGTAAATGGCCCAACGTGTTTCGAGTTTGTATCACTCTTCATCAGGGGCATAAATTCTTTTCCATACACATTTCTATGAAAAAAAAGAAAACATATATATATATATATATATATATATTAGATTTCTCAACTTATGTATAATCAACTTGAAACTAGATTCTTCACATTCAGCACTAACAAAATAACTAATTTACAAAAAATGGCTCATTATATCGCAACTTCGTACATCAAATCGACACAATATACGAAAAGGTGGACCTGCTTCTGTTTGTATATAGGCAACACAGGAGGACAACTAATATTCTGATAGCTCTATCTGTTATGTTGGCCTGGTATATTCATCTAGTCCTGTTTTTCTACTATATACTTGCTGCTATTGGAATCCTTATGTCCTCAAAGGTTGGTCACAGACACCAATGGAACCTGCCAAGTTAAGTACTTTGATAATGGCCTAGTTGGAATATAGCTCCTATGGCAAATCATCATAACTCCAGAGTGTGTTGGTAATCCTACCATATGTGGTGCAACACTATGCCCAGTCTCTGGACCACATGGTGGGTGTAGATAAGGTTCTACTCCTCATTGCTCAAACCGTCTGGTAGAAATCTGATGTACATTTCTGTACTAATTGGGGGCAGTGCTTGAGTCTAAGAACAAGACAGAAAAAGGGATAATATGTTAAGGTAACTTAACCCTGATACTGTCAGGGTTTGTAAACATAGAGTAGATTGATTCACTTACTCTGTAATGCAAGTGAAAGTAAAGGTCCCAGCAAATTCTTAAAACAAGATTTCAGCTGGGTTGACAGCTACTGTTCAAGAGTTGCAGGAAGAAGAAGGGCCGTGTGTTCCTGACCCTGGTTTCAGATGCCTAGTGTCAAAGAATGGTAAAGGTAAGTATCTAACTAATGAGTATTTCTATGTTGAGAATCTCTTCCATAGTTCACTTACTTGTCTTGTTTCTCTTAAATAGGTAGCCTGGAGGAGCTTATCCGGACGTCAGAGATGGTGAAATCCGGAACCGTGTCTGCCATTTTGCAGACAGCGGCTGTTTATATATGTTAATATGCGGGTGAAATTATTTGCGCAAGCACGAATGACGTCACCCCACTTTGTAAGATGATGCCAGGGTAAGTAATGTAATCATGACATCATCTGCGCATGCGCGGGTGATGTCAGCCCTGTTTACATGGTAATCCTTTGTGTATCAAGGTCGTGAATGCGTTGCATCGCACAAAGTATATTTGCTGCAAATAAATCTAGAGAAGAGGTATGTGTGTACCTCAGTTGGAACAAAGTCTTGACAATTAGTATTGTACAAACAATAGATATACTGGTCCCTAGTGGGAGCCTTAGTTAAAAAGGTGACTGGGTTGAAAAATATATATTGGTACAGTTCTCATACAGTAAAACTTGGAGCGTCAAAAAATGCCTTTCTCTACATAGAAGAAAGTTATTTTGGGGCGAGAGACCTGTTTACTTTATTGTCTCAAGATCGCAAATTCATTGCATCACAAATAAATATATATTTGCCGCAAGTACATCTAGAGAAGAGGTACGTGTGTACTGCTCAGTTGAAACAAACTAGACATTTCGATTTGTGCAAATAGTAATATTGTTCCCTAGTGGGAGCCTCGGTTGAGAGAAGGTGCCAAGGTTTGCTTATTCATAAACCCAGCACTTGCCAATTGCTGTCTGCACTACCACTGTTTGTTGCCTGTATTATTTATTTATTATTATTATTATTATTAATCTGTTTCTCCTTTGCTACGCACTCTCCACTTCTCCCCCTACCATGCACTTTTCCCCTCCCCCTTTCCCATGCACTTGCACGTTCTCAATGTCACTGAGCCTAGTAAGATTGTTCTTTTGTTCTCCCCTGTTCCCCTCCCTTGCCTTGTCAAGCTCTGAAACACTTGTGTACGAGCATGATAGAAATACAATATCAATATCAATACTCTCTCACTCACCCTCGCTACCATCTACAGGCCCTCTGTCTCTCTCTTCCTCTCTGAATAGGCCGATTTCACCTCCTCCCTCTTGACCTCTTCTTCCAAACTCCTCCTCTGTGAGTTCAATATCCACCTAGACACCCCTGAATCAGCCACCTTACTGGTCCATGACCTCTGTGACTCCCTCTCTCACTATTCTTCATCCGGTCCGACCCACTCAGCCGGACACACTCTGGATGCCCTCAACTATGGAGACATCCATCTCTCTAACTCGGTCACCACCCTCATCTCCTGGTCAGATCACTCTCTCCTCCCACTTGGGGCCCCTCGGCCCTCTGTCTGAACTGCCTCCCACACGCCCAGCCTCCTTTGCCGTCATTCGACCGGTGAAGCGAGTGTCAGTCGCTGCTTTTGCTTCCACTTTCCTACCAGCCTTCCCTACAATTCTCCCTCTGACTCTGTCCTCGACAACCTACACCTCGACATCTCTAACACTCTCGATATCTTTGCCCCTGTCATGAGAATCTGCTTGTAAGCTGCCTTCAAGTGCAACGGCTGGTATGACTCCGATCTAGCATCTCTGAAATGTAAGTGAAGAGTAGCTGAACGGAAGTGGCAGACTTTGGGTTCATTTTCTGACAAACTGGCCTGCCGCTTGCTCCAAAGGCAATATCATTCTTCTATCTGCTCCAAGAAGAGAGCCCACATCCAAAAAGTATGGCTGAACTTTTTTTTTCTTTTTTTTATTTACTTGTATTTAATCATTTCGATTTTTACAAGATCGTCGTAACAGAAGCACTTCTTAAATGTAGACAGCGCCTATTGTTAACAGTTCTGAGGCGCAAATCATTTATTTGACTATATTTTCAGCCAAGAGTTGCGATGCCGTCAAACGAGATTTTATCTTATCCATGGCGATGCTCAGAGGTTTAGCCGTAGCAATTGTCCATCTGGTTTGGGCTCCTGTGATCAGACGATACCACCATATTTCTTCCTCGTTCAGGAAAGAATTTGCAAGTAGTGGAGTGAAAAATGCCAGTCTTTCTTGATTCATTTCGGGGATGTCATCAGGAGATGTCTGATCGTTTCTGTGTGATAAGGATCATCACAGAGGCAACATTTCTTTTCGTCACTAGCTGCCCTTATTGCCAAAGTATCTTGCGTGGGAAGCAGGTTTAGACAAGCTTTCATAAAAATGTTCCAAAGGGCTTTGTGCGGGTGCTTTACACAGTATGCCATGGGCTCTTTTAGTTTATTGAAAGTCATTGGTAAGTGGGTTAGAAGTTTGTTGGAGATTGCTTTGGTGTTTGTTGCAATCCAATCCTGACATTCCATGTCTTTACTCTAAGCGGGTTGTGTAGCAAATCCTCCTCTGTACAGGCTATCTCACATAGCTTGTCCCTTTGGGCTTTTACCCACTCTTTTAGCAAGTTGTTATTGCCCCTGATGATTTCTTCGGGGATCGTTTGGTAGATTGGGGGGCGGTCAGGGAGCTGGGTTTTTCTAAACAGTTGCATAGTACTTTGTTCGACAACTGTGTTCAAGGAAAGTAAGCCTAATGCTCTTCTTATTGCAGCGATCGAAGTAGATTTCAGGAGCCCCAATACTGATTTCAAGATGAAACCTTCTAATTTCAGCCACAGGGAAGGCAGGATCATCAGCGTCGCGTCCATCCCATAGGTTAATGAAGGGATGACTTTCGCCTTATACAACTGGATTGCTGGGAATAGGGAAAATTTGCCATATTTTGTGTCAACCACTCAAGTCTGGGCTGTAAGGTTCTTTGTCTTTTCCCAGAGTGTCTGTTGCATTTTTAATGCTTTCTTAGTGCTATCGATTTGCACTCCCAGGTACTTAAAGGATGGAACCATTTCAATTTTTGTCTTATCCAGATACCACTGCAAGCTCTCCTTTTTCTTTTTCCGAGGGTTTTGAAAGATCAGTATTTTAGTTTTTTGTTTTGTTAATTTCGAGGTTGTTATCTTCAATGTATTGTGTAAGGTTATTAAGTTGACGCTGGAGGCCAATCTGTGTGTGATCCAGTAGGATCAGATCGTCTGCGTATAGGAGTCTTGAGACAGCGTCTTTCCCTACTTTTGGGGCGAAGGATCTGATCTTGTCTTGCAAATCTTTATAGTCGCTGAGGAAAGCTTGCTTCACTCCGCGTTCCAAAGGTATGGCTTCAGAGAGTAGGCCCTGCTGGTTTAAGCGGACTCTTATGGTGGTGTTTGAATGTAAAGCGATCACTGGCTCCAGGATGGACTGAGGACAGTTCCACCCCTTGAGTTTAGCCCAGAGATTTTGTCTGTTGACTCTGTCGAAAGCTTGCGACAGGTCGACGAAGGCTAAATAGACCCGTGGGGCGTCTGACAATACCTTTTCCTTGATTATGTTCAATATCAGTATGTTCACCGCTGTGCTGGCATTCTTCTGAAAACCCGTTTGGAAGGGGTCCGCACTAGGGGATGCACATGCCCATTTTTGAAATTGTCCTAGAAGCAGAGTTGCAAAAATCTTCCCGATGATGTCTAAAAGGGCTTTAGGCCGATAGTTAATGGGGTCTTCTCTATTGCCCTTTTTGAAGGTTGGAACAACTACTGCTTGGGACCATGAATCCGGAATTATTTTCCTTTCCTTACAGTTGGTGAAGATCATGCTGATTAAAGTTGACCAGTCTTTCGGATGCTGCTTTAAGTCCATGTTTGTAAGGCCGGCCGGCCGGCCCCGGTGCTCTCGATGATTTAAGATTTGATATGACTCTCTTGATGTCCTCTTCGTCCGATAGATCCACCCAGTTTCCTTCCGTTGTGACCTTATGTTGTGTCTTGACTATTGTGTAGTCAGAAGAGTCCTCTGTCCACAAGTACCGCACATAGAGAATCTAAATCACTCTCTGTACAACCTTTGAGGCCACAGGTGGGAGATGATCTTCCGGAACCGTGGACCTCTGGGAACCCCAAACCACTGTAAAGAAAGCACCGGTTAAGTGACAAGCCTAAAACAGCAATAACAAACCAGACAACAAGGAAGTGGAACGGTCTTACCAATAAGTGGCCGTGGAATATCTGCTACACCTATAGAGGAGGTTCCGGGACCCAGCAAGGCTGTTTCCTTTTGCAGGGCAGTAGGTGTCACTGAGCTGTGTGTTCCGGGCCCACCTGTTGTCAGAGTTCGGGCAAAGAAGCTGAGCAGAACGTAGTACCAAAAGGATTAACGAAGTAGAATGTCCAGAAGGTAGTCCGTGAATCATAGCAAGGAATCCAATGAAACAAGAACCAGAAGCCAGGGGAAATCCAATAGCAGTCCGTAGAGTAATCCGAGGTCAGTGTCCAAGTAATCCGAAGGAATAAATGTAGCGCCGAACAGGTGTCCAAATAAACAGCTGTGAAGCACCGAAGTGTTGCGATGCGGCTGTTTAAATACCGGCGCTGCCTATTACCTTCCGGTCACATGAGTCGTAACCGCATCACGTGAGCGTAACTTAGAAACACGTGAGCGGGGAATGCTGGTCATGTGACGCGGAAGAAGCCGGTCTCGCAGTCGCCAAGGAACACGCCAATGGAACGGGCGTGTCCGTGAGTGGGCAGCCTGTCGAACCATGCGCGGTGGCACATGGGAACTCAGGGAAGGCACAAGTGAGTCCCGGAACCGGGCAAGAGGGCGAGATGGGGTGGAGGTGTGAGAACGGTCAGGGGGAACACTAGGAACACTGAGGGGTGAGGGTGAGTGTGTGACAGATCCCCCACCCAAAGGCCCACTACCCCGTGGGCACGAAGGATTGTCCCTATGGAACCGTGCCACCAGGCGAGGGGCATTGACATCAGCAGCAGGGACCCAGGACCTCTCCTCCGGGCCATACCCCGACCAGTCCACAAGATACTGAAGACAACCCCTACAGATACGCGAGCCCAGGATTGCAGAGATCTCAAACACATCCGGGGCGGACAGAGACACCGGAGCCACAGGGACACAAAGCCGTGTAGGAGAGGGACAGGGCTTGAGTAAGGAGACATGGAAAAATGGGTGAAGCTGCCAAGATCCCGGGAGTGCAAGATGATAGGTCACAGGGTTGATAACTCGGGTGACTGCATAGGGTCCTACAAAACGAGGCAAAAGCTTGCGGCAACCCACCAGTCGTAAGTGACGATTAGACAACCAGACACGGGACCCCACGGAATACAACGGGGCCATCACCCGTTTCCTATCCGCCTGTGCCTTCATGGACGCCTGAGCCTCGACGAGGTGAGTCGAGACCTGCGCGTGGATGGAGGACAGGTCCCTAACACAAGCAGCGGCAGCCGGGTTGACAGAGGATGGTAGATCCATGAAGGGTACAACATGGGAGTGCTGACCATACAGGACATAGAAGGGGGAGAATACTGTGGAGGAATGCACAGCGTTGTTGTAGGCAAACTCTGTGAGATGCAGCACTCCCAACCAGGATGTTTGCATCTGCAAACTTAGACAGCGTAGATACTGCTCTAAGGTTTGGTTGAGCCTTTCAGTCTGGCCGTCCGTCTCGGGGTGATATGCCGAGGAGAAGCGGACATCCATTCCAAGTAGTTTAGTCAGAGCACGCCAAAAACGTGACGTAAATTGGGAACCCCTATCTGAGTTGAGAACCGAAGGAAGCCCGAAGAGACAAAAAAGGTTCTCAAAAAAGAGCCTGGCCAGTGTAGGAGCAGAGGGAATGCCCTTGCAAGGTATGAAACAAGCCATCTTAGAAAAAGAATCAATGACCACCCACAAGGTATCAAAGCCCTGGACCCGGGGCAAATCTGTGATGAAATCCATGGTCAAGGTATGCCAGGGCCTGGGAGGGACAGGTAAAGGAAGCATGAGACCCACAGGGTGACCCCTACGATGTTTACTTTGTGCGCAAACTGCACAGGAGTTGACATAACATTCCACGTCCCTCTTCATGGACAGCCACCAGCACCATCTTTTCAGTAACGCCAACGTGCATTTCTGGCTGGGATGTCCATGAACAGGGGCATCGTGGGACCACTCCAAGGCCATATTGCGGGTATCTGCAGTGGGCAAGAATAGGCGATCGGAAACCAAGGGTAGTCCATCATGAATCGCAAGATCCCATTCGGACAACTGGTCAGTGTGTAGGGTGACCCAGCTCCGAACAGCTTCGAGTAAAGGCAAGGTTGGTGTACACAAACAAAGTACCTTGCCAACATCCAGAAGAGTATCCGGAAACACCGGTAAGGCCACCCCCCCAGGGGAACGCGACGATGCATCTGCCTTGCCATGGGTTGAACCCGAGCGATGCTTGATAACAAAATCATAAGCCGCAAAGAATAAATGCCATCTGACCTGCCTGCTGTTGATACATTTCAAGGAAGCGAGATCCTGCAGGTTCTGATGATCTGAATAAACCATGACCCGGTGCTTAGTACCCAAGAGATGGTGTCGCCAAACACGGAAAGCATCCATAACGGCTAGCAATTCTTTTTCGGTCACAGTGTAGTGGGATTCGGCATCAGTGAATTTGCGAGAGTGAAAGGCCACGGGGTGAAGCCAACCAGTGGCAGAGCATGTCTGTGACAAAACCGCACCCAAGGCGAAAGAAGAGGCGTCAGCCTCCACAATGAACGGTAGTTGAGGGTCCGGGTGTTGTAGGATAGGTGCAGTAGTGAAGGCCGTTTTGAGAGTCTCGAAGGCTCGTTGGTGTGACTCTGTCCACAGGAAGGGAGTGCGAGGACTCATCAAGGAAGTAAGGGGCGCCACTAGAGACGAGAATCCAGAGATAAAACGCCTATAGAAATTAGCGAAGCCAAGAAAAGACTGAAGTGCCTTCAGGGTTTTGGGGACTGGCCAGTCCAACACCGCCCGCACCTTAGATGAATTCATGGCCAACCCCCCGGACGTGATATGAAAACCGAGGAACTCCACAGAATCTGCATGGAACTGGCACTTCTCTGGTTTGGCAAACAAGGAGTGTCTTTGTAGACGAGAAAGCACTTCCTGAACATGTTGTACGTGATCCTTCATATTCTGTGAAAAAATCAAAATGTCATCTAGATAGACCACGACAAACACGTCCAGGATATCGGAAAAGATGTCATTCATGAATCTCTGGAACGTGGCCGGTGATTTACATAGACCGAATGGCATGACCGTATATTCATATAACCCGTAGCGGGTGCAAAAGGCGGTCTTCCATTCTTCTCCGGGGCGCACACGGACTAGATTGTAAGCTCCACGGAGATCCAGTTTAGTGAAGACAGTTGCGTGTGTGAGGCGATCTAGCAGAGGTTTGATTAAAGGAATGGGATAGCGGTCTTTTTTTGTGATGGCATTAAGCCAGCGATAATCCACGCACGGCCGCAAATCACCATCTTTTTTGGGGACGAAGAAGATGGGGCTAGCTGCTGGAGAAGTGGAAGGATGTATATGGCCTAGGCGGAGGGACTTTTGGATGTAATCCTTCAGGGCTATGTCTTCTGTAGGGGAGAGAGAATAAATCCGGCCTGTGGGAATAGCACTACCTGGAACTAAGTCAATTGGGCAGTCGTAAGAACGGTGTGGAGGAAGGACTTCAGATGAACCACGAGCAAACACCCCTGTGTAATCCTGGTATTGGGTGGGAACAAGTGCGGAGATCAGTCCTACTATATGCTGTTCAGTTGGGGGAATCATAGAATCCTCTATGGTCAAGTGAGCAATGGCCCCCAAAGCCTGAGCGGGTGTGTTGTTGCTAGTGGTTGAGTCTGGAAAGGCTTGGGGTCTACACAAGAAATGCAATTTGCATTGATTCAAGAAAGTTCTAAACTTACTAGGATCCCCATGAAACCTCTCGGGGGCAGCCAATGGAAAAGGTGAGGGGAGTACCACGGGTATGGGATTCGGAGGGGAAGGAACTGGAGGCTGGACAGGGTGTGGGGCTGATGACGCTGGTGAAGCATCCCCAAACTCAGCATCTGGAGGCAGGGGGTGTCTAGTGCTTTGGATGTTGTCTAAACGTTGATGAATGGCAGTGTTTGCTGCGGCCATATCGGCACGTAACACGGTTATGGCTTGGACCATAGTGGCCAAGGGGTCCTCCGCGGCTCCCTCCATTGACTACACAACAGGATGGCTTCACAGTCTGTTGTGTCTTGACTGTCGTGTAGTCAGAAGAATCCTCTGTCCACAAGTGCCGCACAGAGAGAATCTAAATCACTCTCTGTACAACCTTTGAGGCCACAGGTGGGAGATGATCTTCCGGAACCGTGGACCTCTGGGAACCCCGAACCACTGTAAAGAAAGCACCGGTTAAGTAACAAGCCTAAAACAGCAATAACAAACCAGACAACAAGGAAGTGGAACTGTCTTACCAATAAGTGGTCGTGGAGTATCTGCTACACCTATAGAGGAGGTTCCGGGACCCAGCAAGGCTGTTTCCTTTTGCAGGGCAGTAGGTGTCACTGAGCTGCGTGTGCCAGGCCCACCTGTTGTCAGAGTTCGGGCAAAGAAGCTGAGCAGAACGTAGTACCAAAAGGATTAAGGAAGTAGAATGTCCAGAAGGTAGTCCGTGAATCGTAGCAAGGAATCCAATGAAGCAAGAACCAGAAGCCAGGGGAAATCCAATAGCAGCCCATAGAGTAATCCGAGGTCAGCGTCCAAGTAATCCGAAGAAATAAATGTAGCGCCGAACAGGTGTCCAAATAAACAGCTGTGAAGCACCGAAGTGTTGCGATGCGGCTGTTTAAATACCGGTGCTGCCTATCACATGAGTCGTAACCGCATCATGTGAGCATAACTTAGAAACAAGTGAGCGGGGAATGCTGGTCATGTGACGCGGAAGAAGCCGGTCTCGCAATCGCCAAGGAAAACGCCAATGGAACGGGCATGTCCGCGAGTGGGCAGCATGTCGAACCATGCGCGGTGGCCCATGGGAACTCGGGGAAAGCACAAGTGAGTCCCGGAACCGGGCAAGAGGGCGAGATGGGGTGGAGGTGTGAGAACGGTCAGGGGGAACACTAGGACCACTGAGGGGTGAGGGTGAGTGTGTGACACCTTAGTGATAATGGATAGTTGTTTCGGGGGCTCAAATAGATGTGTAAAGTGAGTAATCCAATTTGTTTCCGAAACTGCGTTAGTCATTTGGGTATTTGTTTGTCAATCTGTTTTGTTGACGAGTGACCAAAACTCTCGAGACTTCTTATTGGTCAAAGCTTTTAGCAACTCCTCCACGTCGCTCTGGTATAGGGCTGATCTTATATTTCAAAATGATAACTTGTATTTCTTTTGTTATATGCATGGTTGGCCTTTGAATTTCCATTGTGTGCACCCTAAGTTGCCTTTTTAAAAGGTAGCAGAAGCGGGACGTAACTTGCCCTATAGGTTCCTTCTTGAATGTCTTCACCTGGCATTAGGGATTTGTATTTTACAGAAAGCTCTCGAATGTCGAGTGCTGACATACGAAGGCGTGTTTGTTGAGTGGTAAGTTCGATGTTTGTTTTGTATGTCAGGCGAGGAGGACCGCTTGAGTTGCAGGTTAACCTGAGCAAATTGTGGTCACTCTCAGTAGTTCTAATTACCACAAACGTCTCTATAATTGTAAGCACAGCTTGGGAGGCAAAGATGTAATCAAGCGTGGCCGAAGAGGTGAATTCATTAAAGCCATCCATGCCAGCCCCCTTGCTTCAGTCAAGGTGAAGTGTAATGACTGGAGGGGGATGTCTGTACTCCTGCTCTCTATATGGCAGAGGAGAGGCACAGAGGACCTCAGCCAAGATTCTCTATTGTTGGTAGCAATGGACGAGCTATCAGGGCCTAGCTTCACAGGAGGCGCTGCAGGCTGGTTCTTAAGTACAGTGTAGTCCCCAAGCCCCCACAAAGGAATGTCTACACACTGTATTAGTTAAAACACAGTCTTTATATCATTAAGTTCAAGGTTATGTACACAATCACAATAACTCACTTTGTGCTCAGTGAATCTACAATGACAAATATATACAGTTCTAAGTAGTACCACAATTATTATTAGATTCCTTTAAAGTGCATCAACTGTACTCTGGTTAAATGTCACACAAATCAATTAATAGAGGTAACAATAATAGACATAGGAGGACAGCAGTTGGCTAGAACAATTGGCAGAATACTGGCCCCGTTACCTAGACAGGAGATCCCCCCACCTGGGCAACCTGTAAATAAAGATATCATACAAGCCCAGTCCACATATTGTTCACAAGAGTCTTATTTCCTTCTAAAATAGTTCTACCACCCTAATGTACCTGGAATAGCAGAGTTCGTCGTCGGGTCGTCGAAGGATCCTTCTTGAGCGGCTCCCTTTAAGCCCTTTAAGGCAGGAGCCACGGATCATCGAGATCCCACGAGGAAAGGGGTTGAACGCGACAGTGAGGTGGCAGCTTCGTTCCTAGCGGTGCTTGTCGACGACGGAGCGTTGGCGTCCTGCAAGGAAGAGGCATGCGGGGCACCTCAGTGACGATAGTTCAGGACCGCAAAGAGTTTGAGAACTGTGGCCCAGCAAGGGTGTCAAGTCATCTGCGTCTCTGTGGTCTTTAGGTGGTGGGAAACTCACCGGCACATGCTCCTTGGCGCGTCAGTGGCCTCAGCTTTCTCTGGCGGGACAAAGCAACCGACGGTGCAGGCGAGAGGGTCCTTGGATCAAATATTACTTAGGCAAAGGGAGCATGGTGGCTCCGGTCGTCGACGGCAGTCATCGACGGTGATGGACAACAGTGTCTGGGCGCTTCTCCTTGTGATTCCGCGGCCGGTCTCCGTCTCCGGTCGGCAGCCTGTTGTAGGTCTGTCTACCAGGGAGTGCTAGCAAAGATTAGCAGTGCACGATGGTCCCTCATAGCTCGGGAAGAGGGCGCCTAACCAGGTCCTCTCTGGGTCAGTCCTTGGAGCCACAGCAGCTTTAAGATTGGTGAAGTAGAGCAGCAGCAAGACTTCTCTTCCAGCAGGGCTTCAAGTTAAGCTTCAGTTTCAACTCCAGTTTCTCTTCAGCTTCTGAACATGAATTCTAGCAGTGAGAGGGCCACAGATATACTAGTTGATCTCTTATTCATTCTGCTGGGTCACACTCAGGCAACCAATCAGTCAGAAGGGCATTCATGCAGGCAGGCAGCCAATCAGGTGCATAGTCATTCAAGCCATTCACTTCTCTACAGACACGCACAACAAGTTATGTGTATTGGGACAAGTACCCAGGCATTCAACACTCCACCCTGCATTCATACCAGTTTCGGGGCAGGGCTGTCTCATTCATTGTGTCAAACACCAGAAACTAGACATCCACAACAAGAAGTGTATATTCGTCACACACTCCATTCATCCAGGTCTCACCCACAGGGTGTACCAACAACATACAGTCACTGGGAAGGCTCCAGCCAGTCTGGCCTGTACTTCACAACAACACCATATATGGAACTTCCACCCAACAGCCAGTCAGGGGGCAGGGACAGAGTCAGGGCTTCCGAGGACTTTGGGAAAACAAGGTAACAGGCAATAGAAAGCAAGAGGCCACAGGAGCCATCTTGTTTCCTATCAGGAATCAACTGATTCCAATGCAAGGGCCTGGGTATCCCAAAATGGAGGATACTCAGAGCACCTGTCAAATTCAGCATGGAGCTGCCACCAGCCCATACCCTGCTCTATGGGCCACACACAGGTGCCCAAAAACATACACTAGGGGCAAAGGGTTGTACCTCATCCCATGGGTCTGTACACCAAACCAAAAACAGGAAGAGCTGCACTGCCAGGAGTCCCACATGGACTCCTGGGTAGAAAACAATACAGAACACAAATGAAAAAGGACTAAAGGACAAGGACAGGGACACCCTGTCCCTCCAATGCATTTCCAGCATCACACGGAGGAGAGATTTTGTCAAGTTCATGTTAGACGCTACATACATTTAGCGTTGAAATCTCTGCAGATTAGAATATTCGAAGTCTCCTGTTTGATGAAGATTTCATCAATGAAATTTGCAACATACATTGATGATTGCCAAGGGGTCAGTGGACCACGAGTTTGCAGCCGGAACTAGGTGGGTCCAGGTAGTAAGGACTGCCAACAACTCATAGCTTTCCGCTATTTTCTTCATAATAGTTATCCCAGATCCCGCGTGGATAGCTGTCAGCAGGCCCGATGATGGACGATCTAGCAAGCCTTTGGACGCCGGCGAGATTTCAATTACAAAACCGTTGAGGGCAGGTTTTTCCATCAGCCAGGCACAGAACGTCATATGTCCCTAGGTCGTGGCTCTCTGGTTTTGTCAGATGGACATGGCCTCTGGTGTTCCTTGAGGCCATGTCCAGGACAATCTAAGGTAAGTCGTTGAGGTCCTGTTGGGCTGGATGCGAAGCTGGTACAGCATCCCAAGGTGGTTGCTATCTCTTGGAGTTAGAGGTCATAACAGCTTGGATCCACGACCATGGGCCCTTCCTCTGGTTTCCATCCGCACAGAGACCTGCTCGGGATCCGATGTGGTATTTTTCCTGGGATCTGACATTACTGGAGTTGTCGTAGATTCGTGGTTATAAGGGTGAGGCGAGTCTAGGTGAACATGAGGACACCTTGGATTACCCTGATTTCTGACATCCAAATGGGGCGAACTTGCTCTTGTTTCAATTTGGTTATTCCTACTTTGCTTGGTGGGATTTGCCCATTCCGGATTCCGCCTACTGTGTCTACAATGAGATTCTTCTGGAGAAATTAAACTTCTTTGCACTCGCAGTTTTTTTTCGCTGTGTCTCTGGTCTTATCCGTTTTTGCAGACTTCGTGACCCAATTTGGAATCTCTGAGAGGGTATAGCCCATGTGGGCTAATTCTGAACACACATCTTGCAGGATTTCTCATAGTGCTGATGTTTTGATATGGAGAGAGGCCTTGGCTTGTTGTTCTCTGTGGTACGGCTCAATCAGGGTGAAATCTTCTGTTTTTAGTGTGTGCAGCTTGTCAACTTTATTTAGTATCTTTAGCACTGTTTTTCTGTTTAGAACCATGTACTTTTTGTTACCTGATGTCTGCTCAATTTTAAAAGTACGGATGGGTCTTGTGGGTATGTCTCTTCTTCTGCACTGGTCGTCTGTTGGGTAAATTGTAGATTTAGTCTGTTGTTTTTCTTTGGTGGAGTAATCCAGAACATTAGAGCAGGGGTCGATTCCTCTTTGGGCTTTTTGAATCGTCTTAGATGGTGGAGATTTCGGACGAGTAGCTTTTTGTTCTGCTTTTGGCATCGAAGTTGTTGTTTTGCTTTCCCCCGTAGAGGGGGGATCAGCCGCCTTGGTTCTTGTTCGGGTGTCCTGTGGCTGGTTTTGCATACAGGCTCTCCTCCTTCTACTGGGTCCTAGTGTTGAGTTAGATCAATCAGGGGGCTTCTGGCCATAAAGTCATCCGGTGTTTTGGGTGAAGTGGTGCTGTCTATCACTGCCTGGTTAGTGCGCTGTTTGTCTTGCCGGGCAAGTTGATTTTCTACTGTCCTTTTTTAGAGGTAATCGCGGGGTCCTGGGTAATCACGCCACTGGCCTGGTTCCCCATTGATAGAGTAGATCCTGCTAATTTCAGCAGTACTTGCTTTTTATTGATGTTGGGATCCTTCTGTAGGTTACCCCTTGAGACTGTTGGTTTGGTAGGGGAGCTCGAAGGTCGGGCTGCTTTATCGCTTGGTCTTATAAACAATGGGGCCAGTTCCTGAGTATGGAAATTGACCAGCATTTGGGTTTCTTTGTCTGAGCTCATGCTTTGGGAAGTCATAGGTAATTTGTAGAGTTTTCATTTCTCTTCTAGTAATGTTATCTTCGATTCCCAGAGATCTCGGTGTTCTTTGTTTCTTTGGTCAAGTGCTGTTATGAAACCTTCAACAAATATTAGCTTGGTGTGCATCATAGCAGTCACTGGGCCTCATTACGACCCAGGCGGTAACCATGGCGCTAGTAGTGCCATGGTTGCCGCTGGTATTTTACCAACTCCGCCATGGTGAATGGCGGAATTACCGCCCCATTCCAAGGTTGGTGGGGCGGTAATTCCCCATTCACCATTGGCCCTTCCGCATTCCCATTTTTGCCCCCATGGGGCTCAATGGGAATGGGGAAGGCGGTAATTACGGTAACGCAAATTCAGGCGGAGTGGAGCAGTAGCGTGTGTGGATTTTCGAGTTCTAGCTCGATCGATTGTAATAAGCTTCCTTTTAAGTTTCGTACGAGATCGATTGTAATAAGCTTCCTTTTAAGTTTCGTACGAGTGCGCATGAATTATAAGACAATTTAGTGTTTGGTTCGGCATCTCATTAGTACTGAAGTATTTGTTTTTCGTTACACACAGTAATCTGTTTGTGCACGTGCACGTTATATGGTAGCATAAGTGTTACGCATGCACAGTATAAAATTAGTCTTTGAAGTCAGGCAGTTAAGAGACTTCAAGTTAATTGTTAGCGCACATGCGCATATCTTGATCAGTTTAGGTAAAGAGCATACGCAGTATAAAATAGTCTTAGAAGTTAGCCAGTTACGAGAGTTCAAGTTAATTGTTTGTGCGCGTGCACAAATCTTAGTCTACTAGGGTGTAGATCATGCGCAGTGGAGCTTAGTCTTTAAGGTCAGGCGGCATTTATTTCTATATGCGCGTCCAATACTAAAGAATTAGTGGAAGGGCTTTGAAAGGGATGTTACTGCTGTGAATCCCTTAATTTCTGGAACTGTTATGAGGAGTGACTTTGGACGTTATTTGGACGCCAACACGGTACTTGGACCATATAACTTGGCATTTCCACTGTCAACAGTCCTCATTGTGTGGAGGTTGTTTGTTTAAACAAACATTTTCATTGTGTCTCCTAGTGGCCAATTGGCTCCGCCTCTGATCACCCCGCATCCAGCTCTCCCTTCATTAAGAACAGCGCATGCGCATTCATGGAAGGGCTTTGAAAGGGCTGTTACTGCTGTTAGAGCTGGTGAGCAGAAAGCAGGGGCCTACACTTATATTTGATTATTTTTTTTTTCTGTACTTTCTTGTTTCTGTTTACCCTATTTACTGATTATTCCGAGCAGGGGTCTTTCACCTGGCCCCTCTAACAAAGTTGTATTACGGCGACCAAAATGTACACCTTACGCACAGGTATGCCGCTCATGGGTAATAAGGTAGCTGACTTTGATTTAACAATGGTCACACCCAAGCGCGGAACTTTATTTCCAAATGTACCATGCATGGCTGCATCACGCTCGAGATTGCTGTGAAACACCACGGACATTCGGAAATTCTATCCTGAATGTCCGTCTATAAATGTATCAGCAAGTGTGGTACCCATTACAGGTATCGAGGTGCAAGATACAACTAACATGAAAGAGTGTGTGGGAAATAATAATGAGGGGGGGAGAGGGCAGGTCCAACCAATTGATCTATGTTCCCTTTCTGATTCCTTGATGATGGCTTTCTCCCAAAAGGACCTATTGGGGGAGTTTGTTTTGCCGGCCCAGAAGGAATATTTTGTTCCGGATGTAATGAATACAGTAACTACTGTGCAAATTCATGTAGCGGCAATAGGCTGCCAACAAGAATGTAAAAAAAATAAATAATGGTGAGATTGTTGTGAATTAGGAGCAAAAGAATGATCACGGAGAAATGCATTCAGTTGATGAAATTGTGCCACAGAATTTGGACATGAATAAACAGGGGCTGCACTCAATCGGCTTAGAAGAAAGAGGACAATTGTCTCAGTCCCCAGTTATGTTCCCTGACTCACAGCATGAGTCCTCTGTCCTGTCCATTTCATTTACTCAACCTACTCCGCGACAATGTAGGACTAAAGCAGTGAATTTAAATGAAAATGTTGTCCAGGATGCATAATTAGGCGCGGAAAACCCACTGCAGGCTATGAATACTGCCCTTTTTGCTCTGGCTAAGCTTTATGAGTCCTTAGATTCTCGACTCTGACCAAAACTTCCTACTGAGAGAATTAGTAGAATCAAGAGAGGCAGATGTACAGCAAGAGGCTTTAAGTATGCCTCCAATACAGGCTGGTAACAAGAAAAATGAAATAACACAAAATCAAATAGAAACTGTTGTGCTAGCGTTACAAGTGGCTAAAGCAGAACAGGCAAGGGAAGAGAATTTAACAGCTACAAAATTAAAACAAAAGGATGGTAAAGATCAAATGAATGGCTGTGACGTTCATCAAGAAAAGGGAGAAGAACAATCAGAAGCAATTGATCATAAGGAGGAGGAGGTAATTGCTAAAAATGACTCTGAGCAGAAGCCTTTGGTGGTATCTAATCCTGTGTATAAATATTTTTGCCGCTCAGGGCCCCCAGCAACAAAGTAAAAAAGATGTAAAGCAACTCAAACCACTGACTCAAAAGAAGGCAAAGAATCAAAAAATATCAAAATTGCTAAAAAGTAAGAACTCTAAGCAATTTATAAAATTACTTACCTTGCCTGATAAACGAGTGCAGGATAAAAGTGCTGCTATTGTTAGAAAATATGCTGCATTGGCTAAGGTAACAAGTATCGCAAAGGACACATGTGGTAAAGGAAATCTCTCATATCCCGCAAACCGATTTGATATATGCCCCTTTGGATAATTTGGTGCAAGAAATAGGAAAAAAGGAAGGGGAAAGTAGTGTGATAAAAAGAACTGCGGCCGGGGCATGTGAAGTAGAAAAATCTATTGGAAGTGTACAAATTGTACCAGCCAACTCTGACACATATATGACACTTGAAGAGCGCCGAGAAGAGATTGAAAAATCTCTGAGGCAATTCATGGTGCAGCCAGTTGTGACCTCCAAAAAGGAGGGGGGTGGAATTAAATCGGTTTTATGAGGGCACAATGAATGAGTTATCAAGGCCACCTCAAAGTAATGTGGAAATGAACAGAGTGTATGTAGGAAGGCAATCAGATCAGAGGCTGCTCCACAACACTCCTGAGGTAAAGAGAACTACCTATGGCAAGCAAAGTGAAATGAATGAGAGAGTAAATGGTCGACATGGGAATTGTAATGACTTAACGCATGTAAGCTTAAAAATGCAGTGCAGGGGAGGAGAATTTGGTTTGCATGATCTAAACAGATCATCGGTCTTGAATATCTTGAGAAACATTCCACGCTTGCAAGGAGTGAAGTCATCTGACCTCGCCCAGATTGAATTTATTCATGAATATAATAGAACAGTGGTTAAGATATGGATGACGTCAAATATGGTGAAGGATGCAATATGGCAGAAAAGAATGGACATTTATCAGATTGGGTTTATGTTACTTAACTTGGCTGAGAAAGCCCAAAGAATAGAGTTAAATCACCCGAAAATCCTAGGTATGCCTGGTAACAAACCATGGAAGCAGAATCCAGTGTCAGTTTCATACTCTACCATGAATAATGAACGATCACACTCTGTAATTTATCCAGCTACTGGTGCAATGTTGAAGAGATGATAGCTAAGCAATATTATGGAAAAACAAGTTGTTAAAGTAGCATCATGGAATACGAGAGGTAATTCACATCTAAACACCTTTTCAAGGGCCCAGTTGGAGGATTATGCTATTTCATTGTTGCAAGAAGTGTGGCTGTATTCTGCTCCGGTCTGGGAAAATCACCAAATTGAATTGATAGCTGCAACCAGCCAAGGTCGAGGTAGACCTAAGGCAGGACTAATGGTCATAGTTAAGACCGGTAGTGGTTGGGGTTGGAGGCTGATGCACTGGTACTCTCCAAACAAACATATACAGGTAGTCAAGATCATCTATGGCAATAAAGTAATTGCATGTGTAAATATATATTGGAACCATCTGGACATCAAAGATAGCACCTTTTTAAAACACATGGGGAGTGTTTAGATCTAATAGCAAAGGATCTTACGATAAATTACACTGTGGTGGCGGGTGACCTGAATATGAATTGTTTGGAGAGTGACAGAGGAAAACTAACGGCGACAGCTAAATAATGGAATTTGCTAATGGGGGATAGAGGTCTTAACATGGTCAATGGTGCAATCTCAGAAGATATTACCCGGAAGTATACATGGCGTAGAGAGAAGTTAACGTCATTGATTGATTATATCTCTGTAGACACTAATATGTTCAATCTGCTAACCAATCTTAGAATATCTGAATCAAAGCAGAGTGACCATAGTATATTGTCAATGAATTGGCAATGGTCTGTTGGTAGCGAGTGTGAAGATAAAGAGGTCTATGTTAATTCTCTGACGCTGTCTGCAAGGGGTAATCGTTTTAGATGGTCTCCGCCGATGTTGTCAGGTTTATTGAAAGCTATGTCATATCCGAAAGATATCCTGGAACCAAATGTAGCATATCAAGATGGGAATTATATAGCCGTCGTACATCTTTTAAAAAAAATGTTCCAGTGGGTCAGTATAATCAAAAAATACATCGCCATGTGAGTGATAACGAAGTCAGACTAAAAGAGATGAACCTTAGGAAGGATATTCGTAACACCAATGTATTGATCTGGTAGAACGGAAAAGAGCAACTACAAAATTGAAAAATGCTTATAAGAACTGGCTGAAACTACATAGAGCTCACATGATATTACAAGATTCCAGAATAATGCTCCATTCCCTGGCTTCGAAGAGCTTTGCAATGATCTGGGGGTTAATAAAAAATATATATGTCCCCGTTCAATCTATTAGTCAAATTAATGCAGTACCAGAGGATGTATGGACTCAGTATTATTCATCCCTATACGCAAGTAGTGTCTGGGCCAATCGGCAGTTAGACCAGATTCCTAATGAAGCATCACAGTTAAGAATCATGGAGGAGGATATTTTATATCATATCAAGAAGTTGAGCTCATCAAGGGCAATTGGTCCTGATGGGCTCTCTAATTCTATGCTGAAAGAATATCCAGTAGCATGGGCCTCCATTCTCCGGGTAATATTTAACCAAACTGTCTATACAGGTAAACTTCCGGCCTCCTGGCAGAAATCTATTATAATACCAATTTATAAAAAGGGGGACAGAACAGACCCGAGGAATTATAGGCCGGTGGCATTGTTGGACGCACCTGGCAAGTTATTTGCTCGCATAGTGCTAGATGAATTTAATCAATGGACCAATAAGTTTGGAATTAATGACCCCTTCCAGATGGGTTTTCGACCGGGTTTAGGAACGGCAGTTAATTTACAAGTTATTCATGCTATTAAAAAAACATGAATTGCAGATGAAACTATGGGGTCGATTCATGGAGCAAACGTGCGCCGAAAATCCCAGCGCAAGCAGGCGCAAGGTGGCGCAAGCGTGAGAAACCCAGCGCACGCGTGCGATTCAAGGAAGACGCTGCACGTGTTTCCCGCTGTCCATGCGCCAAATCCATGGCGCACGCGGGCACACACGGCGTGCGCTACGCGCACAGCAAAAGCGCACATAGCGCGGCGCACACTACCAAAGTGGGCGGAACAGTGGGCGTAACACGCGGAATGGGGAATAACGCGTGAAAAAGAAGGCGTAACTGGGGAAGTACTGCAGGCAACTACACGGAACGCCCACACACACGCGAACAACCCGTATTCATGGTTTCGAATACGGGAAACCCGCGCACGGCAAAAGACGCACACAGGCGTCAAGGCATCCGCCACACGAAGGCAGGCAGAAGCGTCCCCGCACACAGTATAAAAGTGCGCGCAAACAACAAACACGTATATACAGCTACGATGAATGCCCCATTTGTCGCAGCACTGATCGTGGGACACCGCAGGAGGAGGAGAATAGCCAGGGCCCGCATTTTCGCACCACGGACAAGCCTTTTTGGGATGCCTGACGACCAGGTCTACGGCAGGTATAGGTTTCCACCCCTTATCATCCTAGACCTGGTCAGGGAGTGGGAAGATGACTTTACATCCCCCACCCTTTGCTCCCAAGCATTGAGCCCCTTGGAGAAGGTGCTCAATGTCCTTCATTTCTTGGCCACTGGGTCATTTCAGCAGACAACTGCCATAGTGGGGGGGGGTCTCACAGGCCACGAAGTCACGCTGCCTACACCATGTACTGGCAATCATGACAGCGCGCCCCTCAGTCCGCAGGCACATATACATGCCCAGAACACCCGCAGAAAGGCAGGCCGTTGTCCTGGATTTTTTCAGGGTGGCACACTTCCCCAAAGTGCTCGGTGCCATAGATTGCACCCATGTGGCCCTACGTCCACCTAGGGCCACTGAGCACATCTACCGAAACCGCAAGCACTGGCATTCCATCAATGTACAGGTGGTATGCGATGCAAAGGGAAACATCACCTCTGTCTATGCAAACTACCCTGGCTCCACCCATGACAGTTTCATATACAGAATGTCCGCCCTGAGCCGGGCCCTGGAAGCTGGGCAGCATGGCGACACCTGGCTCCTAGGTGAGTACAAATGCCCTTGCACCTGCATGCATGTCACACACACACACACAAATACACAAACCCCAATAATCACAACCATTTACACCTCCCCAGGGGACAGTGCCTATCCTCTTAGCAACCATATGATGACGCCAATCCGGAACCCCACCACACCACCCCAGGTAAAATACAACGCCGCCCATATTGCAACCAGAGCCATAGTGGAGCGCACATTCGGAGTGCTTAAGTCACGTTTCCGCTCCCTTGACCGCTCTGGCGGGCAGCTTCTCTATGCACCCCCAGTAGTGTGCAGGATCTTTGTGGCAGCATGTGTCCTGCACAATGTTGCAACACGGCAGGGCGTACCGGTGGACATGGTGGTGCCCCCACATCCCCAACCACAGGCACAGGCGCTGCCCATGGGAGGGGACAGGGCACGTGGCGAGGAAGCCCGGACCCAGCTTGTGGCCACATTTTTCACCTAAACTCCCACCCCTGCGGAGTGCACACAGGCCTGGCACATACCAGGTGACAATCGATGATGACAAAGAGACAGTCAACTGTCACAACCTTACCACCCTGAGATTGTTGCCATGGAAGTGCCACATTGTGTGCATCCCTAGCTACTTAAACACAAGCTATCCTGTGTGACCAAAAGGCACACATATTATATATGATATAATATGATATGGCATTTGTAACACGCCTATACCCAAGTGTTGCAAGGCGCAACGAGGCAGGGAGGGGGGAACAAGGGAAGACAGACAACGATCCTACTAGGCCAGGTGTCATTTAGATTGCGCAAGTGCAGGGGTAGGGAGAAGGGAAAAGTGCAAGGGGAAGGGGAGGGGGGAGTGCAGTACAGGGTAAGTAGAATAAAAAACAAATAAATAGGCCAGCTGGTGGCAACTGCAAAGGTAAGTGCAGACAAGTGCTAGGAAGGGGGGGCTGTAGGGATAGAGAGACAGTCCCGCAGTGCAGGGGTTGCCAGGGAGGCAGTGCAAGTGGAGAGTGGCTGGGCCAGGGACCGAGGTCGGTGAGAGTGGCCCAGTTGCAGATCCAGTGCAGTTCCAGTGAAGAATTTAGCAAGGGAGAGGGAGAGAGAAAGCAGAAGCAAAGAGGAAGGTCTTGAGGTGCTTCCAGAGCCGGAGATGGTTCTCCTCAAGTTCCAGTGAGGCAGGAAGGCTGTTCCAGAGGGAGGCCCCTGCCGCGGAGAGAGATCTACCCCCAGCTAGTTGCTTTGAGAAGCGGATGACCCTGACATGCAAGGTGTGAATCACACACACCTGCAAAACAGGCCATGACCATCACTGTTATGTCACTCAAACCCTCCCAAACCACAACATGACATGGCAAGCAATAGCCATACACCAACACAGTACCAATAAGGTACACATTGCCATGTCAAAAATGTACAGTGGCATCAGACAATGATGCCTGACATGGAATCAGATGAAATGACTGACCAACAACCTCCCACCCAAAATAAGTCATTCCCAAATGCATTACAAAAGTTGTAGACGTAACATAACAATGAATGCCTGTCTACATGCACATTGTGCATTGCAAAATCAACACTGCAGCTTCTGTGTGCTGTGTCCAACTCCTGCAACACACTGCTCAGCGCACAGAACAGTTATTGTGTGTGATGCACACCCTGAGCACAAACCACATCAAAAAGCAAATTAGGCATGTACAGGATCCATAATTGGTCACAGAACATGTGCTGCAGGGACACAGTGGGCACCAGAAGGCAAACAGAGTGTACAAGTGGATATCCAAGGGTGGTTGTACATGTAGTGCATCATAGTGCAAGTGTGTGGGTCAGTAAGGACATGCACTCAACATATGCATGTGCAATCAAGTGACCATCAGTGTCCTCTACACATCACATGTGAACATTCACCATGTGTACACCCCAGCATGTCAAACCACAACTATCCACTCACACCTGAAAGGTAAAAACAACACATGAACAGGCATTGATCAGCAGAACACAACATGTACATAGGATACCACAATTACAATGTCAGGGTTCCCATCACACTGCAGGGCAAGGCAACTATCAACAACAAAACACCCCCCCTCCCTCACAAATGACCATGACCCACCGAACAACTGCACCTGGGTCATGGAGCCTTCAACCCTAAATTTCACCTGGCCACAGGATCACCCTTCCCCTTCATCACCATCTCCAACCTTGTGTGTAAAAAGGTTTTACACACAAGGTGGGAGTCCACCCTCATTTGCAAATGCACAAACTCCAAGCCAGAAAAACGAACCAGAACACCCTCCAGTAAATGACTTGACGTAGCAGTACCTCACAAAGGCCAAGTACTACCACAATGATGTAACAACCAAGGTAGCACAGTAAAACAATGTCACAACAGGATGTGAACCATGTGTGGTACATAACATAGAATGATGCACCATGAACGGATGTGTACTGTCACAGGTCCCGTGTACAGGCGCAGGAGTGGCACGAAATAACCACCCCCACCGTGGGCCGGGTGCCTGCAAGGTCAAACTCACACAGGCCTCTGAGACCCTGGTGGGGAAGGAGGGTCAGGGATATGCAGTCGGGACAGGTGTTGGCAGACTGGATAACTGGAATGAGTGGCAGGAGAGGGGAGGAGGAATGACACATGAAAGTAGGGAATGCACGAAAATGTACTACCTGCATGAACACATACACAATCCGAACAAACTTGGACATCATTGTCATGGCCTTCTGTAGTCCAGGCTTAGGAGTGGCACGAACCAACCACCACCTCTAGGGTTTTGGCGCCTGCAAGTTTGGGGCTTACACAGGCATCCGCAACCCTAGCGGGGAAAGAGGGTTAGGGAACGTTGCTGTCATGAGCAGCCGACCCTGGCGGGTATGGAGAAGGTGGAAATGGTAGACGGACACCGCCCTTGTAAACTTCAGGCACGTTCTAGTCTTCCAGCCTATAAAAACCCGGAAGAAGCTAACGCGCATGCGTTGCAACTTTCCAGTGCTACGGGAAAGTTTTTCCTTATCGCTCCTGTGCGTTTGTTTTTCTTCCCGTTTTCAGACGGGATCCCTTCCTACTCCTTTTCCGGCTTCCCTGCCCTTCCCTCCTTCTGTCTACTTACCTTCGTCTGACCTCTCCTCCTGTTGGATTCTCCGCCTGACAACCTTTGCTGTACAGTTGCTGCTCCATTTCGCCGAACTCTTGCTATTACTCGCTTCTGCATCGCAGTGCATCCTGGGAACTGAAGTCCTCAGCTGAGTTACACCGTTACAACTTGCCAGGGTTTTTTCACAAGCTTTTTCCCTGGTTTGGGGTGGGCTCCCTGGGGTCCCCGCTGCCAGAATTACCCACGTTTCTGGCAAAGTGGCTTCCGGTGGAGCCCATACCTGCAACTACAAGCAGAAGGGAAGGATTTACCCGAAGGAGATCAGCGAAACCTGGCGACAAAGAAGGAAAGGACTATCCTCAGACAAATCGGAAGAATCCTCTACAACTCATACCGGCTCAGGTGAGGAGGGGGTCGGGAAACCTGGTGTTACCATACAGTCCAAACCTGAGAGATTGCAACGCCCAAAAATGGCCTCCCTTGAACAGTTTCAGGAATTGGTAAATGCCATTCAGGCTCTGACCTCAGAAGTGCAGTCTCTGAGAGCGGATAATTCCGCACTCAGACAAACTGTCCAACAAATACAACAAGCGGGGCAGCATGTCCCACAACAAGATAACTATCGTGGAGAATTGCCTCCCATTCCATTACCTTGTGGGAAATACGACGGAAACCCTAAAAAGATCAAAGAATTCTTGGACGCTTGTATTATTCAGTTTACCTTTCGGCCTAGAACTTATGATTTAGATAAAACAAAGGTGGGATTCCTGGTTTCCAATTTGACAGGAAATGCCCTTGCATGGGCCACTCCTCTGGTGACAAGTGCAGATCCGATTCTCACTGATTATTCCGGTTTTGTCCAAAGATTCCGGGACAGATTTGAAAGACCCGAAGTAGGGTATTCGGCATACGAAAACCTGTTGGACATCCGCCAAGGTTCTTTTGATGTCCAGACATACGTCACGGGTTTTCAAAGGATAGCTGCCGAAGCTGGATGGCCAGAGACGGCTCAACAAACTATCTTCAGAAGGGGACTCCGTGAGGATATCAAGGATGAACTGGCGAGAGTAGCCAGACCGAATACCTTTCAAGAATTGATTTCACTAGCTCTTCAAATAGAGTTTCGCATGGCCGAAAGGAAAGCAGAAAGAAGAAGACCAAGAACCTTCGTTCCAGGTCCAAACCCCTCCTCAATGCCTGAAAAAGGATCCATGGAAGAGCCGATGCAAATTGGATCCACCACAAGAGGACCGCTTTCCACCAGTGAACGCAAGAGACGGAAGGACCTTGGGTTATGCATGTATTGTGGTTCAAATGGTCATCTGTTACGGGACTGCACGGAAATCCCTCTCAGAAGACAGGGAAACGAAAGACCCCAACCTTAAACAGGGAAAGGGAAGGGGTGAATAACGTAAATCCCTGTCACCCAGCACAGCCTCCGGTTTTGAACAATAACTGTTTATTGGTTATCAAGGTTCAGATCGAGTGGGTCGAACATGAACCGGTGACATGTCTAGCCATGGTTGATTGCGGAGCTGCCGGCAACTTCGTGGATGATAAATGGGCTCTGGACCAGCAGATTCCTAGACACCCCAAGATACGACCTATAACCGTAGAAGGGGTAGATGGTAGCCCGTTAACCTCCGGTCCCATCAGTCATGAAACTCAAGATCTTAAGATCACAATGGCTTCCCATCAAGAATATCTAACTTTCGACTTAATCAGGGCGGCACATTTTCCAGTGATACTAGGCATACCCTGGTTGAGGAAACACAACCCGTACATCGATTGGAGTCTTAACACAGTGGACTTCAGATCTCAGTATTGTGAACAACATTGTCTTACTGCAGAAAGTTCAAGGTGCGTACAAGCAGCACTACACCCTTCTAATGGTATTCATATGATTCCAGCACCCTATCAAGGGTTTGTAGATGTGTTCACTGACACACAACCCCGCTTACTACCTCCTCATCGCAAGGAAGATTGCAAGATCGACCTGATTCCAGACGCAGTCGTTCCCTTTGGAAGAATGTTTCCTTTGTCCTTACCCGAGAAAGAAGCCCTAAAGGAGTATCTTGCAACCAATTTAAAGAATGGTCTCATCAGAGAGTCGTCGTCATCAGCTGGAGCTTCACTTTTTTTTCTGTCCAAAAAAGGGACGACTGAGTTAAGACCCTGTATAGACTACAGAGGCCTGAACAGTCTTACGGTGCGGGACAGATACCCTATGCCCCTAATTAAGGACATCTTAGAAGCGGTTCAGGGAGCTCGAATATTCACTAAACTGGACCTGAGAGGGGCTTACCACCTCTTACGTCTCCGTGAAGGGGACGAGTGGAAGACCGCTTTCCGGACACCACTAGGTCATTATGAATATAGGGTTATGCCATTTGGCTTAGTCAATGCACCTGCTCAATTCCAGCGTTTCATGGACAATGTGTTTGCAGATATGCTATTCTCTTCCGTAGTAGTCTACTTAGACGATATATTAGTGTATTCTACCAACCTGGACGAACATCGCACGTTGGTTATAGAGGTTCTACACAGATTAAGAAGACACAGTCTATTAGCTAAACCCGAAAAGTGCGTCTTTGAAGCAACCACGGTACCTTATTTGGGTTTTGTTTTATCCGCTGACAATGTACAGATGGACCCAACTAAGACCAAAGCAATCACCCAGTGGTCCGTACCCTCCAACGTGAAGGAAGTACAAAGATTCCTAGGCCTTGCGAACTTCTATAGAAAATTCATACCGAACTTCTCAATGATTGTTCTACCCATAACGAATTTGCTAAAAAAAGGAGTCAAATTTATTTGGGACACAAGCACCGAACAAGCCTTCCAAGTATTGAAAGAGACATTCGTAAGCGCTCCTATTTTGAGACAACCGGACCAGACCAGACCGTTTATCGTGGAGACCGATGCCTCCCAAGGTGCGATTGGGGCTGCTCTTCTACAGAAGGAAGAAGATGATTTGGAACACCCTGTCTCCT
This sequence comes from Ambystoma mexicanum, assembly GCF_040938575.1. Lineage (NCBI taxonomy): Eukaryota > Metazoa > Chordata > Amphibia > Caudata > Ambystomatidae > Ambystoma > Ambystoma mexicanum. The sequence goes on from NC_090924.1 coordinate 1,392,712,023, forward strand.
ATTACTCACGGACGTTAAGTCCCAGTGAAAGGAACTATTCAGTCCTAGAAAAGGAGCTTCTAGCTATTCGCCAGGCCTGCAAGGAATGGAGACATCTTCTCCAGGGTTCCGTGGTTCCCTTTCTAGTTCGCACCGATCATCGAAACCTTAAGGTCTTACAACAGATGGAGTGTCGTAATTCAAGACATGCCAGATGGGCCTACTACTTTTCACAGTTTGATTTTTCTATCACCTATCTTCCAGGGAAAGAGAATACTCTAGCAGATGCCCTTTCACGCAGCTTTTGCGAAGAAGCAGAAGAGCCACACAAACAGGAACTCATACTAGCAGGAAAGACATTCATCAACACAATCAACTCTTTTTTACAGAAGGTACAGGCAGGACAACAAAGAAACCCCAGCACGGAAACAAGTCTTAACCAGAAAGGTGGTTTTCTTTTCAAAAACGATGCCTTGTTTTTACCTAGCCGAGACCTACAAACACAGGCGGTTTCATGGTGCCATGATATTCCGTCAGCAGGACATAAGGGACAGAGAGCCACGATAGAACTTACATCCCGTCATTTTTGGTGGCCTTCTCTGATCAAAGATGTAAAGGAATATGTAGCGACTTGTCCAGTGTGCGCTCAGAGTAAATACTCCTGCCATAAACCTTTGGGTCTCCTTCAACAAGGAGCACCTCCAGGTGGTCCATGGCAACACATTTCTACGGATTTCATTGTGGATTTACCGGACTCATGTGGATACACCGCCATAATGGTCACAGTGGACTCCTTTAGTAAACTGGCTCACTTTTCTCCACTTAAAGGACTCCCTACTGCCAGTGTTACCGCAGAAGTTTTCTTGAAGGACATAGTGAGGCTGCATGGGCTCCCCAACATTATCGTCTCCGACAGAGGGACACAATTTACGTCCAAGTTCTGGACCGTTCTGTGCAACATGCTAGGAATAAAGAGAGCACTTTCTTCAGGATTCCATCCAGAAAGCAACGGGCAAACAGAACGTCTAAACGCCACCCTAGAACAGTATGTTAGATGTTTTTGTAATCAGGAACAAGACAACTGGCTCCATCTTTTGCCGCTGGCTGAATTCTCATATAACAATGCCATCCATACCTCCATTGGAATGAGTCCCTTTAAGTGCACTTACGGTTACGAACCCAAGCATATACCACTGTCTGGTTTGCCTCCTACCAATACACCTTCAGTGGATCAATTACTGGACACGATACAAAGATTGCATCGGGATACGTTATCTAATCTCATGAAGGCCCGACAAGACTGCAAGAGATGGGCGGATTCCAAAAGGAGCCCAAACCCTCAGTGGGATATAGGAGACCGCGTATGGTTGTCTACTAAATACTTACCCAGATGGGTTCGTCCAGGAAAGTTTGCACCCAGATTTCTGGGCCCCTTCCGGATAACAGCTAAGATCAATCCAGTGGCATTCAAGCTAAATCTCCCATCAAGTCTCAAGAGGGTTCATCCAGTCTTCCATACATCGCTTCTTAAAGCCTACCGTGAAGATCCCCATTCTAGGAAGATACAAAGACCACCGCAGAAGACCCCGGATTCTACTAAGGAATATGAAGTATCCGGCATTCTCGACTCCAGATACAAGAAGGGAGTTCTGCAGTACCTGGTCTTTTGGAAAGGGTATCCAAAGACCGAATGCACATGGGAACCACTTAGGAACATTTCTGCTCCTAAATTGCTTCGGAAGTTTCATTATCTCCATCCGGGAAAGCCGGGAGGGAGAGCACTGAAGAGGGGTCATACTGTCATGAGCAGCCGACCCTGGCGGGTATGGAGAAGGTGGAAATGGTAGACGGACACCGCCCTTGTAAACTTCAGGCACGTTCTAGTCTTCCAGCCTATAAAAACCCGGAAGAAGCTAACGCGCATGCGTTGCAACTTTCCAGTGCTACGGGAAAGTTTTTCCTTATCGCTCCTGTGCGTTTGTTTTTCTTCCCGTTTTCAGACGGGATCCCTTCCTACTCCTTTTCCGGCTTCCCTGCCCTTCCCTCCTTCTGTCTACTTACCTTCGTCTGACCTCTCCTCCTGTTGGATTCTCCGCCTGACAACCTTTGCTGTACAGTTGCTGCTCCATTTCGCCGAACTCTTGCTATTACTCGCTTCTGCATCGCAGTGCATCCTGGGAACTGAAGTCCTCAGCTGAGTTACACCGTTACAACTTGCCAGGGTTTTTTCACAAGCTTTTTCCCTGGTTTGGGGTGGGCTCCCTGGGGTCCCCGCTGCCAGAATTACCCACGTTTCTGGCAAAGTGGCTTCCGGTGGAGCCCATACCTGCAACTACAAGCAGAAGGGAAGGATTTACCCGAAGGAGATCAGCGAAACCTGGCGACAAAGAAGGAAAGGACTATCCTCAGACAAATCGGAAGAATCCTCTACAACTCATACCGGCTCAGGTGAGGAGGGGGTCGGGAAACCTGGTGTTACCATACAGTCCAAACCTGAGAGTTGCTTGGATAGGTACGGGAAGCAGGAACACCGGGTAGAGGGTACAGGGTTTAAAATTGGATAGGACTCCGGGTGATTAGGGGAAAACAAACATACCAAATTGAATTACACATTCATCCATGCATTAGTGCACCCCCCAGCAAGCCTATGCAGAGCAGTTTGAAAGAAAAACAACAAGACACTGAGCTCTGGTTTTGAGTGCTGGCCTCCTGCCTGCGCACTCTCAGGTCCGGTTACAGGAGCACTTCAATGCTGCAAAGAGAGCCACAGTTAATAATCTGTCCGTGCCCATAACACAAAAACACACCACCAAATATGCCCCATAGCAACAAACTACTCTACAAACAGACAATCTGGTGTAGATGCTTCGTACCCATATGTAACATAACCTCTGTGATGGGTCTTACACAGTCAATGCAGTAAGTTAGCCACCGGTGGGTGCGTGGCAAATGGAACACCAATGTGTCACAATTCACACAACATGCAATGTTCCCTGGGTAAGCAGACAGACCCATATAGCAAGACATGACTTCGGAACAAGTCGTGTTCCACCATGACCGAAACAAAGTAGGCAGTGCATGTTTCAAAATGTATATGGAAATGAAATGCACTGCACCCGAGTATGTCCCTTGCTGTATGTCCCTGTGAGCTGCTCCTTTCCATGTCTCGGAAGGCTACATGGTTGATACAAGTGCCTCGATGGACCTTGGTGTACCAGAGGGTATGTGCCACTGCCCCTGCAGGTGCCCCAGACAACCTTACAATCAACAGCCATCAGTCCACCAACACATCTGAGCTGTATTGTGTGCTTCAACACCAATATTCGTCCAAGCTCACCCTCAGTGCTGTTACTAAGCCTGCATGTGCAACTCGCCTGGTGCAAGCTTTGCTGTGTTGTGGCCCCCCTGTGCTGCTCACCTTGCCTGGAGTTCCTTGGAACACGTCAGCAGTTCTAGGATGTAGGTCTGCAATCCCTGTGCCTCTGCTTGTGCACACATGTGCATGTGGGCACCAACAAATGTGTCCAGAATTCAAACGTACAATGGGCCATGTCTGCTGGCAAAGTTGGTCTGGAGGCTCATCCCCCTGCAGAAAGGGCATGAAACACATGATTAATGCTTTAAAGTCATCTGTGTGTGTCTCTTCAGGCATCTCATTACTGGACTATGTCAGAGACTTACATCAGAAATCACACCATCAGTCCGTCTTTCACATCCAAAGTGTGGAACACACTATCTACGGCATGAATTGCAACAAGCACGTGTACAGTAAAGATAAGAAACATACTACACAATGCATAGCAATGAATGTACACATTAATCATGAAACACCCCATCTAGCAAAAGCTGAACAGTGGACAATAACACCGCAATCATCCCCACTAGGGGTGTCAACACAAGTTACACAGCACCAGACATGCTACAGATATGACAGTCCAAAGCCCTTGTGTAATAGGCTGTCACACCGAACCATCCTTGCGAGCCCATGGATAAGGGAGGCAGGAGTGGCATATGTGAGTCAAGGACCCCAAGCAGCAAACACATACACAAGACAAGCCTCAAAGGCCCAGCTGGAACAGACAGTGGATGCCTTCAAAAGCCACAAAGCACCGCACCGTCACATGAAAGTACAATAGACAAGCAATTTTAAACTATATTAACTAATTACACTAACTATGAAAAACCTACATTACCTAATTAAACTAACTATCAAACAGAAACATAACTAACTAAACTAAAAGAAAAATCAAAATTGGCCACATACGACCCGGGGGGAGGGGAGGCACCCAGGAGGGGGGAGGTACAGGGTGCTGCTCAACACCCACATGCGATGATGCTGAGCCAAAAAAAAAACCTCCATGGGCTCAATGCCTGCACAGCCCGACCTATGTGGGAGATAGATGGTCGTCCGAGTCTGGCTCATCTTGGAAAGGAGGACGTGGCACAGTAGCCTGGCCACGCCTAGCCACAGCTTGCCCCTCGTCGGCAGCAAGTCTGCCAGACGGGTGAGCCTGGTTCTGTGTGGCGATGTGACGTAGGTCTGCATGCAGAACCTCACGTGATACACGTGCTTCCTCTTGCAAGGTAGCACGTGTAACACGGAGTTCCTCCTGCAAGGCCTGGCTGGACAACCGCTGCACCTCCCGGCAAGCCTGTAGCTCAACCGAGATGGTACGCTCAAGCTGTGCAAACCTCTCCTCTGCCCGCTGCCTCTGGGACATCATAAGGACACCCAGAGTGGATTTGAGGGAAGCATACTCCTCCCTCAGGGCATCCATGTGCGCCTCTGCGTGAGCAGCAATTGCTTGACGCAGAGACGACATTTCAGCCTGGCGTGCCCTGTCTGAGGCCGCCATGCCCAGCCTGAGCGAGCGGGCTGTGGACCGTGCCATCTTCTGCTGGAGAAGCACCTGCCTAGCAGGGGGGAGCACAGATCGGGCCACACGCTCCATGCTCTCAGCGATGTTCTCCATTGCTGCCCCCTGCCGTTCTGAATTGGCAGTCATGTCTTGCTCCCACTCAGTATACTGCGGTTGCGCGCGGCGACCGCGTTACTCGGCTTGACCCCTGCGGGACCCAAGGACCGGTTGTCCTCTCTGTGTTGACACCGCCCGCGGCTGCACGACTATATGCCCCCGTCGACGTGATGTCCCAGGCACATCAGTGACTGGTGTGGAGGGTGACCCTGCGTCCCGATCCACCACGGGCGGAGGAACCAAGACTGTCTGATCCCTCAGTGCAGGTGTCGCGGACAGAGGAGTGTCCACATCAGAATCACTCACCCCTGACACATGGACTTGATGCTCATCCAACTCGACATGGACGTCAGAGTCGTCATCAAGGCTGGACTCATAGGCAGCCAGAGACAAGATGGACTGTAGAACTTGGGGGTTTTCGTGGCCTACCACCCCACGGCCCCCACTTGTGCCGGGTTGATGTTGTGGTAACAACACTGTGTCTGGCATGACAACACCATCCTCCGCCTCCATTGCGTCATCACCTGAAAAATAGAGAGAAAAAAGGTCACTACACATGTCAGAAGCACACAACACACACACACACCGACAACAAACGCATCAGGCAGACATTTGACACACAACATATAACCTGGCATGCATGCTGGGTCAACTTTGAATTGCTTCTGTGATCAGACCTGTTGAAAGGTGGCAGTTTCCATGGAAGTGGGTCAATGCAGTGCAGAAAATGTGTACGCCACTCCCTACCTACATGTACAAGGACTCCATGGTGTGTGTTAGGAAATGTGAAGGCAGTGCAAGGTCAAATTCAGGCATCACGTGCATTGTGCATTCAATGTGTACCATATCTAGAAGCCAAGTGCCCCTCCACTCAAGTACAAAAGCAGGGATGCCTAGCATGGTATCAAAAGGCTGACCATAGACCTGTGTATTGACAGGCAGTGTTGACTGGCATCAACAGCTTAATGTGATTCAAGTGACAACACTGCAAATGATGATGGGACAGTAAGCAGGACTCATGATGAAAACTCTGGAGGCCGCCCACGTGTGAAGAAGACACTACAACAGTTGGACAGAGTCATTGGCCATTAAACAGGCTGAGGCCTGTGAGCCACACAGATTGTCAGACCCTAAACATGTGTGCAACGCAGTACTGACCCACAGTTGACATGGGAAGGCTGATGAGATGCCATGCAATGTATGTCACCCAGGACTTGTATTACAGTGATCATCCTGTCAAGGACACATAGGGGCATGCGTGCAATGCACATGGAGCATGAATGGGCACTCATGTCCCTGCGGGACATCTGACCTATGCACAGTACAAGTGAGATACCCTGCATCAAGTACTAAGGCTGTACCACACGGCATATGTCTGGCTGGAAGTTAGCATCTACACAGGACGCATGAACAGGAAAGTACACATTGGCAAGATTGAAGCAGACCAGTGCAAAGGTGGAACTGGGGTGCAGAGTGGCGGAGGAGGGGCAAGGGAGCATGCCTACATGGAGTCCCCGCATGCAAGCAGAGGAGACATGCACGTCAGTCATGCAATGACATTGTGCCTGGGCTGAGAGGAAGGTCACCCCACGCCACATGCAGAAGGGCCAGTGAGCTGGAACATGGACCGGAGGGGCATACTTGTAACCAGCATGTCAATAGGGTGCAATAGTGGTGATGCGGACAGTCCCCGTATGCTCCACATGTCCACCATCCAGCAGAGCAGACATGCATCACGGAAGCATTGCATTACTTACACATCAGAACCATGTACACGTCACATGTAGTGGCAATCATGCACAACACATCCCACAAGTGAAACACACACGTCCTCAACAAACACGCATCAACACTCACTGGACTGGGCATCAAAGTCCAGTATCTCTCCCACTCCTTCGACCAATTCAGGTGGTATGAACTCTGCAACGAGTGCCTCATGCGGAGTGAGCTCTTCCTCCTCTGTTGCAGGCCCACCGCCAGTCACCAGAGTCAAGCTGTAATTAGAGGCACGCTTAGCCTTAGTGCTGTGTTTGATGTCATTCCAACGCTTTTTGCACTCTTGCGCCGTGCGCACCTCATGGCCGAATGAACTGACATGTTCCCCAACATGCTTCCAGTGGGTGTCACGTTGGGCAGCCGTAGTCTGACTATTGGCACCCACTAGCATGTCACGGCTGTGGCCCCGCACGTAGCCCACGAGGAAGTCCAGTTCCTGCTTGCACAAAGGCTTCTTCCTCGACATGCAGGAGGTTGTGGCTGTGTGTGGGGTCCCAGCCTGTGCTGCAGGTGCAACCTTCCTCCTCTTGGACTGTGGCGCAGACCCTGGCTGGCTAATGCCGCCCTGACCAGTATGGCCAGTGGGTTCGGTGGATTGAGCCAAGGGAGTGGCAGGTGGAGGGACGACCAAAGGCCTGACTTGTGTCAGTGGCATCTGGGTGCCCTCTAATGGACCCTGCGCAGCAACATCAGCTGTGGCAGGGTCATTGACCGCAACGGTCCTGGTTGGCAGACTCACAACCGAGGTGTTGTTGGGTGCACCTGCCCCTGCACTTGCCAACACCCGGCTGTTCGGGGCAGCAGATGACATAACTGCCCCAGGGACACGTGTCTTGGTCTGAGCAGCCCTGCCTGCCCCTATGGTTTCCCTCCTGGCCTGTTGGAAATCTACCAAGGGTTCCTCAAGTGCCAACGCAGCCTGCGCTGGCAGACCCTGAGCCTGGGAGGCGGTGTCCACAGCTGCACCTGCAGCTACCACTACCCTTGGGCCCGTGGCAGTCGATTGAACGGACTGCCAGGTCACACGGGCGCCAGTGCCAGATGCAGAAGCTGCATCCCCCGGAACCACAGGGGGTGGTGGCTTGACTGCACCGACACATGGCACAACATTGTGCTCAAGTGGCGCACCCTTGCCTCTTCCCTCTCTGTGGCCGCCCTGGACACCCTGGAGTCCCCCTACTCCCTGGTCACCACGCCCACGTCCCCGACCACGCCCGCCACGAGGAGTAGGCCCAGCTGAGGCGCCCCTCACCTTTGGTGTCCTCCCAACCATGGCACAGATGTAGTAGTGCCGGCACAGATGGAGTAGTGCCAATGGGAGGTGTACACCACAATTGACCTGGGCAATTGGGGTGAAGGGGGTGGAAGCAAGATGTTAACAGCCCCCCTGCACCTGCAAGGCTGTATGTGACCCCGGTGATGTAGTGACGGGTCACACAACGCTCAGGCACCCCAAAACTGCAGTAAAACCGTGCACGCAACCCTGCAGCCTACGTGCGTGGAATCAACCTCCCGCAGTACGCGGTGGCACCCAGTAACACGAATAACGCGTACGCATGGGACACGCAGGCTACTATGACATCGAAAATGGGTGCGATACACAGGGGCACCCGCAGTGGGAAAAATAGCATGTGCGACTCACCGTCTGACTATCGCGATGCAGAAAAACACGCGTAGCCAATACCCCCGCCAAAAGAAGAGATACGTCCTTGATAGCTGTGAAGTTGTGATGGCGCGCGAAACAACAGGAAGCAGCAACACACGTCGGTCTCCACGAAAGGCACGTACAGCAAACTGCTGCCCCCGCTCACCTTTAACCCGTGCTGAGGGAAACGCCCGCACGTGTCACGTCACTTACCTCGGGTTACAACCATTCCCACGCGGACGTGCAGTTTTTCACATGCGCTGAAATGCCCATGCATGCCTGCGCGCGTCACGTCACAGAGGCGCTTGCGCTTGAAGGGCCTTCTGTCCAATGAAATCGCGTATGCGTGCAGACGCGCTTATATGCTAAGGGCCTTTCCTCGAATTACACACTGACGTGCAGAATTTTCACATGCCAAATCACTCCGTATCAAGCTGGCCACGCGTAAGCACACGGAAGACCACGCTCCTGCCCAAAAGGCCGAATTACTGCCCCCCAGAGCCCCGAGCAGCCTCCCACAAGCCATCTGCTGCTGCCTGCCTGCTGCCACCATGCCCTGCCAATTGGTGCCTGCACATCAGCCATCTGCAGGGGTCCAGTTGCTGTGTCCACCCCTGCTGGAACAGAAGACTCCCGACTGGGATACCATTGCTCCACAGCCCAGCCCCAGGACCCAGTTGCCCACCCACGCCTGCCTCGGGGGTCGCCATGTCGGGGAAAACACCATCCGAGACCACTGGCGACCCCCAGCCAGAGGGGCAGAGGGCCACCAGCTTCAGTCAGAAGGAAGTTGGTGTCCTGGTGGAGCATGTCCTGGGGCATTATGATGCACTCTTCGGATCATCACGCGCCGACAAGAATGGACGGACATCGTGACTGCCATCAACGCGGAGGGGGTGGCACTCCGACTATTACATCATGTCAAGAAGCGCTGGGAGGACTTCAGGTCCAGGACCCTCAACAAGGCCCGGCGCCTTTTGAAGGCAGCGGATGCTAAGGGGCGCCGGGGCCACTTGTCGGAAGATCATATGAGGGTCCTGGAACGCATATCCCCAGCGCTCCACGTCCAGGTCCTTGAGAGGCAGACACGTCTGGAGTCGAGCGGTAAGTGGCCAGGCATTGCTGTGTGAGACAGGGCATGTTGCAGTGTGCTGGTTGTCTGATACTTGCCTGTATGTGTGACATAGGCCATGTACGCGTGTGTGTGTGCAGGGACATCATGGTCATGCATGTGACACCAGTAAGGTGTGAAGCACACGGTTGGTGTATGTGTTTAAATGCTACATGGGGAGCCCTATGCGGAATGGACACATGAGAGCATGCCAGTCTCTGTTCCTGGACATGGTTGGGGGTGAGGGATGGGTGATGATGCCATGTACATGTATGGTTTCCATGTCTGTGTGTCTGACCTGCGTGTCTGTGACTTGTTGCTGCCATGGATGCATGACACATGTCTGTGTCAATGTTCAGATCCTCTGATGCAGCCTAGCTATCCTTGCATCCACTGTGTCTGGGGTGTACGAGTCCAGATGGATGAAAGTACGGTGAAGTGTGTAAATGTGATAGGCATGACCCATGATGCATGTGAGTTCAAAAACAACATTGTATGTTTCAAGAGTCCCTTGGCCATGTTTGCTTATGTCCATAGCATGCACCATGCCTGTTACTGCATGTGTTTTGCCTGCACTGACCCATGTGTTGTGGAGGGACATGATGGAAGTGATCTTTGACATTGCCACTCATCTGCTATTGCTTCCTGTCTAGGGGACCATTGTACAGTACCCTGATACTTGTGTTCTATGTCTCCCTCTACGCAGCGCAAAGTGAAGAAGAGGGCGGAGACGGCGCTGTGGAGCAAAGCGGCGGGGATGCCCCCACGGCTGCAGCGGAAGGGGTGGGTGAGCCCCCACAGGGGCTTGCAACGGCGGAAGGGGCCTGTGCATGTCACTGTCCCTGACACTGTCACTGCACCACCATGCACCAGCAGGAATACCCCATCCCAGGCCCGTCCGCAGGTAGGGGGGATGTCCATGTCATCTGACTCCCCTCCACCTGCGGTCGAGGGGACCCCTGGCCGTATGGAGAAGGTCCTGATTGGTGTCGCGTTGCGCACGGGTGTCATTCGTGATGAGGTGCGTGCTTCCCGGGTGGAGCACGCACATCATCACGAAGAGCACCGTGCCAACGTGGCCCAGTTGGGAGCGGTCGTGGTCGGGGGTCTCGTACATGTGTCGGGCACTTTGGCGACCCTCTCCTCCTCTGTGGGGGCTATGCGCCAGTCGTTCTCCATGCCGTCTTCCGGCCCAGATGCCACCAGGGCCCCCTGTGGACCTGCCCCAACCAATGCAGCCAACTCGGTGGGGATCCCAACCCTGCCACAGTCGGGAGTCGGAGGTCCAGCAGGGGTGGACACACCAGCAACTGGACCCCAGCAGATGGAGGATGGTACGGCATCATCGGGCAGGGCACGTGCACGACGGCGTCGGTGGATTCCATCAGCCTGGATGCCGTCGTGCTGGCACAGGCAGTTGCGTCGGAGGCAGCGGCAGGCTCGACGTGGGAGGCATCATGGCTCGGGGCTTCAGGGAGCACAGTCATGCTGCCAGATATTTGTTGTGGCCATGCACATGTCCCTGTAAGCATGAGAAAATGTTATCTAGGTGCAATCTGTACTGTCATGAGGTGTGGTAGTCTGGTTGGCATTCAATAGATGATGCAGGGTGTAATCATGCATGCTGAGGCAGGTATGCTGTGGTAGTGCAACAATGTTTTGACTCCAATTCATGCTGTTCATTATTTGCTATGCATGGTCACACTGTCCACATAGCCACACATGCCGTCCTGTTCATTCATGCATTGCTTTCCATAACCATTGTGGCCTGGTTGTGCCTCTTACTTGTTCTCATTGATATGCATTATTTGTGATATGTGGCCCAGTGAAGTGTCATGTACCGTTTGACTGGTTCAGGTCAGGAGTGTTTGGCTCTGCATGTATTCTCCAATCACCGGCTATTCCGACCCAGGTGCAGTATTGCCCCCCCCTCTCATGCATCCCCACATAATAGAACCCCAAAGCACTGCCATGGGACGGTTGTGCAACTCACCAAGCAGCAAGGCACGTGGTCCGGCATGTCGCTCCATTTGATGGGGTACTGCGGATTTACCCAGTAACATGGCATCATGTGTTGATCCAGGAAATCGGGCGCAGCAATGGGTGATGATCTTCTTGGAGTCACATACCATTTGCACATTGATGGAGTGGTGTTGTTTGCGATTGCGGTACACGGCCTCTATGGCATGGGGGACTATCAATTCCACATGGGTACAGTCGATGGCACCGACACAATTGGGCATGCCTGCCAGTGCATGGGAGCCTAGTCTGGTTTCGGCTATCTCCTGGGCAGTCCGTGGTAGGGATATGTGGGTGTTTGCGTGCTTCAGGAGGGCATCCAGCACTTGGTTCAGGGTGCGTGAAAATAGTGGTTGTGAAATGCCATGCAGCTGGCCCACTTTGTGTTGGTAGGTGCCTGTGGCCAGGAAGTGTGGCACAGACACCACCTTTAGTAGTGGGGGGATGGCAGTGCATATTTGTATGTGGCTGGCAATGTCGTTCTGTATCATGTGCACTATGGTGGTGATGGTGTCACAGTCCAACCGGTACAGGGTGTGGATCTGCTCAGGGGAAGGGTTGAATGGGCTGGGTCTGGTGCAAGGTATTGCTGGCTGCCTACGAGGCTCTGGTGGCTGCGCGGGTGGTAATGGATGGGCCTGTCTCAACCTCCTTCTCCTCCTGTGTCTCCTCTGTGCTGCCTGTTCTTGCTGCTGTTGTTGTTGTTGTTGCAGTTGTTGCTGTAGTTGTATCAGTATAGGCAGGTACTCCTGCGCCATGTTTGCAAATGCTAGTGGTGGCATTTTGGTGTAGGAAGGGGTGTGGTGTTTAGTTTACTGGGCAACTCTGCATTGCCTACATCGGTGGGGGGGTTGTGGTGTGTGGGTGTGCTCAGTTCATACTGGCACAGCCTCCTTTGACTCCACCTGTGGGGATTGTGTGCACCTGTGGCAGCTGCCTTGTATCTTGCTTGCTCTTTGCGGGTGGTCTGAGATGCCTGTATGGCCGGCATCGTGCAGGCAGTGATTACCGGCTTCGCGTTGCCGGTATTTGCATTTATGCGTGGGTTGGAATTACCCCCTATTACTGGCATGCCGGTATTTGCTCCCTGAAGGGGCGCGTGTACGCGCCTTTGCCGCTGTTAGCGGCACCGTTGTTTGGTAAGCCGCTAATACCGGGTTTGCGGGTCGGAATGCTACGGAACGGTAAATGATGCCGGGATTTGCATACCGGCATCGTTTTTCCCTTACCGGCATACCTCGTAATGAGGGCCAAAGACTTTTTGACTGTTAAAAGAGATTTTAAAAGAAACAAGTAATCTCTCGTCAGAAGAAAAACTATCCTCTCGGCAAATAGCAGAGGATGCACAGGTAGATAGAATTCCTGCAGGAATGAAACAGGAATATAAAAACATTTATTTTGAGAGTAATCTATGTTCATTTGTTTACCTGCAGATTGATGCCAGACTGAAGAGAGTGATCTGTGTCGTTTGTTATTTTCTCCGCTTCCCCCGTCCCTTAAGAGGGTTGGAACTTCAGCTGTTAGTCAGTTCAGTTGTTGCTCACACCTTCTTGGGAGACTGTGGGACTCAGCAGCTTCCACGGACAGAACATTACAGGACCGGACAGTAGGCAGGTCGGGGAATCCCTCGATGAAGAGGGATGGGCCATCGTTTTTGAGGCGTCCACGGAAGAAGGGAGGCAAATTGCTCCCGCGGTAGACGTGGTCAATGCAGAGACTGCAGTGACTTAATTGGCGAGTCAACCAGAGCAAGCTGAACTCCAGTAGCTCCGTTGTCCAGGGTGTTATGACCCGTACAGTCCGGGGAGACGGAGAGATGGATCGGCTCGAACACAGTGTCGTCCGAGTCCTTTTCAAAATCGTTGTTGGTTATCATGGTGTCCACACTGGCTGGACACCGATTATCACCAGGAACAGCTGAAGTCGCAGACAATCAAGCAAGATGTATTGCTGATCTTACCTCTCCTTGTTGGAGATTTTACTTCAAGTAGATAGCAGTGACTTCTTAGGCGCCGGGTACCTGGGTCTGAGTCCGATGGCAGAGGTTTAGGAGTATGCAGATCCACGTTGTCAGCGGGCTCCATCCGGCCCCTGCCGGAGACTGCTGTGGACTGCTCACACCTCGTCTCACAGCTCCGCTCACCGCTCCGCGGTGCTGGTCTGGTATATGTGGGTGCTCCCACTCAAATGGCAGCAAGGAAAGACTAGCAGTCTGCTGTAGACTACTCACACCTCATCTCACAGCTCCGCTCAACGCTCCGCGGTGCTGGTCTGGTATATGTGGGTCCTCCCACTCAAATGGCTGCAAGGAAAGACTAGCAGTCTGCTGTAGACTGCTCACACCTCGTCTCACAGCTCCGCTCCATCTAGTACGGCTGAACTTTTCAAAATATGCAAGGAACTCGCCAATCTAACTGCAGTCTTCACCTCCTTTCTTTCTTCACAGGCCCTTTGCACTGCATTGGCCTTCCATTTCTCAACTAAAACTCGAGACATCCTGTCCTCACCCTTCACCACCGTAACCTCCACTCCCACTCTCCCATGGCTCCCTGCCCTCCACCCCCATACGATCCTCCCGACTGCCAATAGCACCTGATGAGGTCTCTAATGTTGTCCGCTCTATGAAGATCTCATCCAGATCGGTGTTCCCTGCTCTTCTAGTACCATTAAGGACAACATCTCCTCTATCGCCCTGGCTCTTGTCGATTTCTGTAACCACTCCTTCACCACTAGCTCTTTCCCTCAAGCACTCCCCTGTACACCCTCTCCTAAAAAAGCCATCTACTGACCCTTTCTGCCCGGCTAACTATTGCCCGATTTCCACCACCCACTTCCTGGGTAACCTCCTGGAGAAGTTTGTCCTTCTCCGATTGACCCTTCATACTGAACTCGCTGGTTGTCTCCATGAACATCAATCTGGATTCCGGGCATCCAGAGGCACAGAAAATGTTCACCTGAACACACATGAAGACATGCTCGCAAAACTTGACTCTAACTCTCCTGCTGTTCTCATTCTCATAGATCTCTCTTCTGGCTTTCATACGGTCAACCATTCTATCCTCATAAAACAGCTCTGTGATACCCTCGGCATCACGGATCGGACACTGGACTGGCTGACCTCTTTCCTCACTATCCACCCATCCCAGTTGCAGCTGGGCCCTTACTCCTCCACCCCTCCACACTCTACCTGCAGCATCCCCACGGCTCTATCCTATCACCATGGCTCTTTAATATCTCTATCTTGCCGTCTCTTCTTTCTCTCCTCATTTCCAGTGTTATGTTTATGACACACAGCTTTCCTTCAAACTTCCCTTTACCACCTCCTCTTCCTACTTCCTCAGCCCTGATTGTCTGACCACTATCCAGGCATGGTGTCTCACTAACAACCTCTGTTTTTTTTAATACTTTTTTTAAAATGTATTTACTCACAACACAAACGAACATAGGTACATAGAAGCATGATACAACAGATTCCTCAGAGTGACATAAATGCGATGACATAATAAAACAAAACACGAGGTGCTGGTGGGTGCTCATACACAACTTTGAAAATCTAGGATTAGTACAAAACAAGCTGCAATATATTGTGTCTGAGGAAATAAAACACTCTTTCAGTGTGGTTTATGGAAGCCTTATTCTCCACTCAAAACATGGTGCAGCCCCCTCCTAAGGTGAGCACTTCAACTGACTCAATTCTTCAATAAACATTCTAAGACTCTACATGCACATTCTTGAACACCTAGGTTCTGATGGTAAACAATGACAGTGTTCCATTCGTAATGGGGTTGCGTTGCTGGCATCTTGAACAAACATAAACTATGTACAGGTGATTTATCTACATCATAATACACCTCCTTTCCTTTGACAAAGATTATTCTGTGAGTGAGTGGTCCAATGAGGATGATCATCAATGGCACCTTAAACAAACATGAACTATGTACAGGTGAACTATTTGCATGGTACCACACATACATGTGGGGGGTGAACTATCTACATGTTACCTCACCTCCTTCTCTTTGACAGAAGAGAACAAGAAAACAGCTCAATGGGTGAATAAGTGGTCCAAGGAGAATTCACAGGTCCAGGTTTACACCACTACATTTTTACTAAGCGCTACTTGTTCCATATCTCTCCTCCCTCCAACTTAACAGCATTACCAAAATCATCACTCACTCTGTCTGCTTTACGGTAATTTATTATCTGTTTTCCTGGTCCAAAGTTTTATTTGAACCTCTTCTCCTTTATTGACACTCATCAACTTGCATCCATGTCTCTCATCATACCATCTCTTGCAAACCTCACCCCTGCGTCTGACCTGCTCTTTCACCGACTGGAGATCCACACTCACGGTCTTCGCGTGATTCTTCCACCACAAAAATGTCTTTTATACTTTCATCGCACATAGCTTCAACATCATCACTTGACAACGCTGGTCTCCTGGATAAGGCATATTCCACCACATTGTCTCTGCCATTCACATGCTCCACACCAAATTCTAATCCTTGCAGTCTCGTGATTCAATTTGACATGTGTCTGAAGACACCATTCAACTCTTTTTTAATAAACATTGCTACAAGAGGTTTATGATCAGTTCAGACTTTGAACCTCCTTCCACACATATATACCCTGAATTTCATAATTGCCCACATGATGGCCAACACCTCTTGTTCAATAACTGAGTAACAACTGTCCACCTCTTTAAGAGACTTTGAGGCATATGTCCATAGGCGAAAGGGTTGTTGGATTCTGGTAAGGGAGACTGATTGGGTGGAAGGGACGTTGGTTTGGAACAGCCTATAACGGCCTCAGGGATTTCATCTTCCTCTCGGGTATAATACCGCGTCTCACCTGGGGCATTCCCCCGAGTGTAACACTGGGCTCCCCTACCAAGGTGATCCTCCCTCGCTCGTCCACCCCCAGGATTGGCATCTGAGAGCACCAGCCCTTCCCTGGCCACCTGAATAAGGGATTCTCGGGATCTACTTTGGAGAATACCCTCAGGTTTCTTACAGTAACCAGTGCACACTTCTTGCTGCTGAGATATGTTCACGCTTCGGGATGTTAAGTGGGGCCATGAGAGCATTGTTTTGAATGATTTGGGAGTTTGTTAACGTTGCACGAAGAAGTACCTGCAAATAGGGCATTGCAATAATCCAATCTAGAGCCAATAAGCGCTCTGGCGATGGTGATGGTTATCAGTGGTTAGAAACAGTCTGCATGCGTTAATTAGTTTGGGAGTGTGTGCCACAGAGGAGGCAATCGCCTTGACCTGCCTAGATAGGGATCGGGTGGCATCAGAGTATACACCCAGCCTCTTGACATTGCTTGATCAAGCTTACTGAGTGAAGTTTTAAAACCAACCAAGAGAAGTTCCGTGTTATCGTCATTGAGGCAGAGAAGGTGGAAGGCCATCCATGCCTGGATGGTGTGGTAGATTGAGTGCAGATTGTTGGCATCAGTAGCATAGCCCCCAGTGAGGGGGAGGAGGATCTGCGTGTCATCAGCATAGTTGGTGTAGGAAATCCCTTTGTCTTCAAGAAGGTCAAATAGGGTCGGGCAGACGCAAGAGCCTTGTGGGACACCACAAGTGATAGCGGCTGGCGGGGCTGCTATGTTAGTTGAGAAAACTCTCATGGACTTGTCAGAAAGGAAGGAAGTGATCCAGGAGATGGCTTTAGGTGAGTAGTGTGCTGCTGATGCCAGGTGACGGCACAAGATTTGGTTGTCCACAAGGCCAAAGGGAGCCGACTAGTGGCAGGAGAAGGGCTGTGTTGCCGGCGTCTTTGATCTCGTCCAGCTGGTTCTTTAGATCAAGCAATCCAGATTTTGAACCAAAACCCGGTCTGAATCCAGATTGGTGCAGGCTCAGGAGGTTGTTAGATTCCAGATGAAGCAGGGTCTGTAGATATGCAGCACGATCCAGGATTTTAAGAAGAAACGGGACAGTGGTTCTGGGGCAGTAATTCGTAGGGATGGCGGGGACAAGAGTCTTATTTTTTTAGAAGCGGAAGAATCCATGCCTCCTTGAGGCTATTAGGCACAGAGCAGGTGGAAAATGAAGTATTGATGAGGATGGCAATGAAGGATGCGAGTGATCCGGCACAGTCATTGATGGCAACGAGAGGGTTTCAGTCCTTTGATGATTTGAGTGACCTCAATTTCAGAGACTGGTTCAAAGTCAAAGGAGGGAGGATTTTGTAGGGTTGCATGGGGGCCAGTAGTGGAAATTGCAGGTGTAACATTTCACATGGTGATTTTTTAGTAATTATCTTTTTTTGGACTGTGTCAGTGTTGAGTAGTAAGGCATTTTGTATATTAACGCAGTAGGTGCTATCCTGTGTACATTTTTTTGGGGGGTAGCACGGCGGGATTTCAAATATGCGCAGTATTGCAAATAGCTCTCTAACGCTAGAATTCTACTTGCCAATTCAAGTATTCAAGTGGATCTCTTTTCTTGGAGAATGGCCCTTTTTGAGTTCCTTTTCTCTGACCATGACGCAAGCTTTGTTGGGCTTGGTGGGGTTTTTATTCGATTTCGTTTTCACATTGCATTTGAGTATGCAGACGGCTTTGACATCAGGAGAAAACCAACCGTTGCAGTGAGCGTTGCAGTGAGCGACAGCTTTGGCTTTCTGAAGGGTGGGTGCAGCCACAGTGTTGATAGCCTGTGTAAGTGTAAGGTTGTACAAATATACCAGGACCGCATGGTCATTGACTGAAGTCTGCAGGCAGCAGTGGCAAAATGCGGTGCTTAAAGAGGGTGCTTGCTCTGTGAAGCTTTGTCAATGGCTGACAGCTAGTTATCGACCCAGGGCCATCACTCTGTTTGATACAAACGTTAATGGAGAAGGGTTGAGATCTGCCAACCAGGCAGGGCAGATAACGCCTCTGGACCATTACCCTCCCCACAACATATGCTAACTGATTCTCTCCAAGCACAGTCTCTGTTCTACCTACTTACAGGTCCACATTCCACGCCCTGCTAGATGACACAGGACCTGATGCCACACTGCTAAAGAGTACCTTGCGTGAAAGCAACAAACCCATGATGATAAAGAAATGTGTTCATCTATGGATCAATACATGTATGGTGTGAAGTTCCCCAAGTAAGGGTGGAGAGAGAATGCCATAACGCGCTCCAATATCATACATCAACTGGGAGGGAGATTTTGTCCCACAAAGACGGAGAATACAATTTTCCCATTGAATTGCATTGCGGTTAGGATTATTTTAGGAGGGAGAAAGGAAAAAATTGCAAAAAATGTTCAAGAATAATCAGGAGTCTCCCGTCTAAATCGGGGTGAGAGGGGGTTGGCATATGCAATATGCTGCCTCCATACCCGTCAGCAACCTGAACAGAATGTGGCACAGAGCTGCTAGTTGGCTCATTTTGAGGCAATAGGCGCGAGAAGTGGGATCCCTAGGATGCAGATGAGGACTGGGAAAGGATATCTTAGAGAAGGAAAAGTGACTGAGGAACAGCAGGTGTCTTGAGCATGAACATTACATGTTTTTTTGTTTAGTTTATTTATTTGCATATTTATGTTCAAAGAAAACATTTCAGTAAAGCAGTCCCAATGGGAGTCATTACGAGTTTGCCAGTAAAAAAACAACAATACTGGCATGCCGTTGCTACCGTGTCCGTGTAGCACTGCTGCCGGAATCTACGGTAGATCCTGAGTCAGCGTGCACGCGCATTCCGGCATGCCGGTAACGGTAGCACCGGCATGCCGGTAACAGCCCCCAAACACTTGATACCGGCATCCACGATGCCACCGGCACCGGCGATGCCGTAAGTACCGGTATGCCAATGCCAACACCGGAAGCAACGTCATTGCGCCGGAATGGGAAATTCGCTGGCGCCCATCTTTAAAAACGCAATCCATTGCAATACTCAGTCCACAGCACTTGAACTGGAGAACTGAGTAGACAGGAAGGAAGCTGACAAACATGACAACCAGGCAAGGCACCGCCCGTCGCTGCAAACCCTGATTTAGTGACATAGAACTAAACATGTTGGGCGACACACTGGTTGAACACGCAGATGTGTTTTGTGCAGACCTGCGGTGGGCTGCCCAACTAAGGAAGAAAGCGATATGGGAGGAGTTGGCCCGCAAGGTCTCCGTGGTGAGGACAACAGCCCGGATGGTCCGCGATTGCCGCAATCGGTGGCACGACCTCCGTCTGTGGGTCTGCAACCTCTTGTCTGCCCAGCGCAGCCAGGGGATGGCCACAGGAGGTGGTCCACCATCGCCCATCAAGCTTGCCACATGGGTGGAGTCCTGCAGCACAGTCATGAACATGGAGGGCATTGAGGGTGTTGGAGTTGCCGAGATGGGAGCTGGATCAACAATGATGATGGCAAGTCTCCCTTACTGTAATCCCAAAGTCACACCACACACCTTCCTCCCAAACCGCAATGGAGAAGTCAAAAAGGCAAGTAGGTGACACAGATTCCATGCTGCATTAATACCCACCGAAAGCCACCTCCCACACAACTACAATGTACCTGCTACAAACACAACCGACAAACCCCACTGACACACCACACATGACCCCTTAATTGACAACACAAGCACCATCAGCATGAGGGCGCTAGAGAGCCCAACCAAGATAGCAGCCCTTAAGTGAGCTCCCAGAGCAGATCCTGTAAAAAATCCTGTCTGAGGTTCCTACGACGTTCCTAAATGAAGGTTTAAGCCTCCTTAAAACTCATACTTCAATGCCGAGAGGTCTGAAGGCGAGAGAGCAGCAACATCACTCGTCTCGCAGCAGCAGAGCCCGAGCGGGAACTACCACTCCATCAGACTGCCAGTGAAGAGCCGCTACAACCAGGGGCGCCAAACTGCAGCCAGCACAGCCTGCAGTGTAACGTGTACACGAGAACGGGACCCAAACAGCGGCAGGCTGTGCAAGCCCATGCGGATGCACACCAGTGACTGCAGAGTCTGAAACGCCTCGCCACAACAGCAGAAAGTGCAGCACAAGGAGCCACATACAGACCCCTTTCCAGCAGGGAAAAGCAGTGACACAGCACGACGGTGCCGTGCCTTGCAAGCCTGCAGGCATCCTGCTGTGACAGCGAAGCTGGTACGCCACTGGACGAGCAGCCCAGCAGGGAACGAGGAAGCCGCCCACCTCGCTCCTGAACAAAGTCGGAGCCGCCATCCTGAACGTCCCAACTTGAAGCTGAGACGAGAACTCAACCGACGAAATGCTGCGGGGCAGGCTGACTCTCTGCCTCCAGCATCCACGTACCCAAGTATCAACAGAAGACTGGCCCGGTGAGTGCAGTCAGCGCTGCTACCCTACGACATGTATCCCCCCGTCTCAACCCACTCAGAGGCAGAGGCAACCAGTCCACCAAGCCTTGTCCAACTCCTACCCCGAAGGCAGCCCTCCCCTCCTAGAAACCCACACAATCAGAACCAGCCCCACCAGCCTGGTGGAGCCCGTGGAGCAGACCGGCCTGGGTGCGGCAGAGGCCAGGGAGGCTCCCAGCTCGGGGTGGTCTAACTGTACATGGTCTGTGCCTGTGGTCTACGTGGGGCTGCTCGTACTGAAACACGTATTCCTAATGGCGCGCAACGCAGGAGAGGTGCCCTGCTTGCGGCCGCGAGCCTGGACCGCTGGCAGCTGCGGCCACGACCGGGGGCCCCCAGCCCCTCCTAGGCTAAGATTACACACCATCCAGGTCCAACACAGCCAGAACCTGGTCCCAGCGAGGCTGCACCACCCCTGCTACCCTTGTCAAGATGCCCTTAAACCAACTGCCATCCACGCAGCCAGTGTTCCTCTCGCCAACCCCTCATCCACCTGCAATCGGACCACTGAGGCGCTCCAGAGGGGAACTCCCCTACCAATCCAACTGGGAAACACTGAAAGGTGAACCAAACGAGGCGTCCCTTGACCACGTTGCCAAACACATCTCCAGCAGGACACAGTCCGAATAAGGAGATGCCTCATCTGCCCCCTCACTTCAACGACCCCCGGAGACCTGACCAGGTCACTGGAGAGGCGAAGAGCCACACCCAAGTACCAATAATCCAGGAAATAGCAGCTGAACAACGCTGGACATGACCTGAACCCAGTATACATGACACCAACAACCAGCTCATACAGTGGCAGCCCACACACAGAAGGCGTGACAACACATCCCTGATCAGGCCAAGGGCGCGGCTCCAGGAGCTGGGGTGTCACTGTGAGGCCCGCCGAAAAACAGCCGTCTGGCTCCCCACCCTGGGTTACATAGTCAGTCCTTCGACATTATAGTCTGCAAACCTCACTTGGCATTCTCGAATCTGAGCAATAACAAAAACCTCAAAAATGGGGAGGAACGACAAGTCACAAAGGAAACTGAACTTTGAGGCGGGCCCACCCCACAGGACGCCTGGTACCAACTCACAAGCAGAACCTCTGCCATCAAGTAGTGAACTAAAAGGCAGCGTTCATGCCACTTCAGACACAGAAAATCTGTGAAATACTATTGGACCTCAAAGCCGGCATCGGGAACTTAGATTCCAAGCTAGATAACCTGTCCTCCAAAGTGGACCAACTCCAACACCGGCTGACAAGCATGGTGACAGGTTAGACATGGTGGAACAGAGAGTGTCCGACCTAGAAGATGGTAGCACTGCACTAACAGCCAGAATTTCAGCCCTAGAAGTACAACTGAAAGCGGTGTCTGCCAAGTCCGAGGACTTGAAAAGTCGAAGCCGACGAAACAACAACCGCTTGGTCGGGCGAGGGAACAACAATCCCTGCCAAAGATGAAAGATTTTGTGGAAACTGTCTCTAAGGAACTGTTCTGAGCTGCCGCCCTGTCCCACCTTTTTGTGGCGGAGAGAGCACACCGGGTGCCGGCACACCCCCGCACCTCATCCTAGCACACCTTCTTAACTACAAATATGGCGATACGATCTTGCGACATGCCAGGGAAAAGGAAGAGCTACACCACAACGGCGATCAGATCCAAATCTACCCTGACTTTAGTCAGGCAGTCCAAGCATCGCGAAAATCCTTTGCAGGGGTGAAGAAACGTCTCAGGGACATCAGATCCAATACTCCATGGTCTTCCTGGTGAAATTTCGAATCCAACACGCCGGGCGGGCACAGTTCTTCACCTTCCCTGAAGCCGTAAGCAGTTTTCCGGACAAGGCGGGATGCTGACTTCCCAACAATAACCTGAGGGCAGTAAGAGACGTCCAGGATAGGGGAGGCCCCTGCTGAGCCACCACAGGCTGGAAGCTCCGACAAGGCAATGCAACCTACGTCTCATGTCTCTGATAAAATAAAACACTCACGAGTTGTCACACGAAAACTCACCCCAAACCATTATACACGGGTTCCTAAGACATATCAGGCACCTCGAGAGAAAAACAACCACACAACAGAGAAGGGAACTACCGAACTTGGCTGGGCACTAGCGCCCTGAGATCAGCAATGTTGCAAAGCTGAATGGTTTGGGGGGAGGGAACAACTGACGGGCGAGCTGAGGTTGCCCGCAGGGAGGGGATCAAGAAGGAAACTCCACCGCAAGTTTACCAGGCTGGAACTTTCCGGTTGGGAAAAGGGACTAGTTCAACAGAGTGCGCTAACGGCACACCCTCAAAAGCAAGCCTTCAGATCTGTGAAATCTGCATCACCTACAACCTGTTCGACGTGTGGCGTCAAAACCACAGTGACACCCCCGAATACACTTTCCACTCCTGGGTCCATGGCACAAGTTCGAGACTGGACTACCTACTGGTGTCTCGCGCAGGAGGACTCCAGTGGGGCGAATGCTCAATCCTCCGGAGAACACTTTCAGACCACTCCCCAGTTATCCTTGAATGCCTTCCCCCTGACAACCCAAATTAAAACCCCAGCTGGAGATTTAAGCCAGGTGCACTCCAGGACCTGGTGTTCGTACAGGAGCTCCTCACTGATTTCAGATCCTTTCTTGTCATCAACCAAGACTCTGTGGCGTTGAGCAGGACCCTGTGGGAGACGCTAAAATGCTACACGAGGAGGACATGCATGGCCAAAGAAAACGGGATCCTGAAAACCATCCGAAGGGAACTAACCATTAACGTGACTCGTCTGAAAGAACTCGAGTCAACCTACACTAACTCAAAGGACCCTCAAACCCTATCCCTCCTCAAGGAAGAACTGGACAAGTTCAGGAACAACGCAGAACGCAAGAGTTGTTTCATGGCCCGCAACCATCGGGTACGGTAGTATGGCGAAGGCCAGAAACCAGGGGCCCCCATGGCAAGACAGTTGGCGGCAGGCAGGAAACCCCCACAGGTGGAAAGTGTCTGCACCCCCCAAGAGAACATGGTCCACAGCGAAGGCGAAATAGTAGAAGTATTTCTTACCTTTTATCAAAACCTATACAGCTTCAAGGCTGCAAATGACCTGGAAGCCCATCAAGAATACGTAATTGAAGGCGAATTGCAGGAATCCTTAAATAGACCAATCACACTCGAAGAGATATTAACCGTCATAAAAGAACTACCGGGGACCAAATCACGAGGCCACGACGGCTTGACAGGTGAATTTTACAAGGCATTTGCCCCGACCATAGCACCAATCCTCCGATCAGTATACGAAGAAGCACTGAAGAATGGATGCCTACCCCCCACTGTTATTCTACTCCATAAAGCAGGGAAGCCCCCAGAAGAATGCACCTCTTACAGAACAATCTCCTTCATAAACGTCGACAATAAAATCCTTGCCAAAATCCTAACCAACAGACTACCCCCCCCTGATGCCCGGGCTTGTGCTGGCGTACCAGGCAGGATTCATACCAGGCCGGAACACGACATTCGGGATCAGACGGCTGTTCGGGATCATGGAAGCACTAGACCCCTCAACCCAGGCCGTAGCAGTCCTACTCGATGTAGAAAAGGCCTTCAACTCCGTAGATTGGCCATACCTTTTTGCTGTACTAAACAAACTCGACCTAGGAAACCACTTTCTAAAAATGGTCTCACTCCTCTACACACATCCCATGACCAAGATCTGTCTGGGGGAAACTAAATCAGCACCCATGGAACTCAGGGACAAGACAGGGGTGCCCCCTGACGGCCCTCCTGTTCGCGCTCGCTATGGAGCCTCTCACTGCAAGTCTCAGGGCCAAATTGCTGGAAAAAGGCCTTTACGAAAGGGCCCCATAAACTGATTCTATCCCTATACGCAGACGATGAAGCCCTCTTTATAGGCGACCCAGCAACAAACATGAACCCGGTGATGGGAGAGGTGCTCAAGTTCAGAGCCTTCTCTGGACTAAAAATCAATCACAACAAATCAGTCGTTCCCCCCTAACCACCGAGACAGTGGAATTCAGGGACGACTTCGAGTTTAAGTGGGAGTCCTCAGGAGTCAGGTACCTGGGGATAATAATGTGTAGAAATCACGATGACCTGTTCCGAGATAACTAGGGGAAGGTTCTGGGAGAGCTCAAAGACAAAATCGCAAAATGGAAACGCCTACCACTCACATTGTGAGCCAGATATCAATCGTTAAAATTGTCATCCTACTCAAACTTCTATGCTTGTTCATGAACATACCGCTTCTCCTGATGCAGAGTTTTTTAAAACACCTGCGCAGCCTGTTGCTGGAACTGATATGGGCCGGCATACCCGCAAGAGTAGCCCACAGGACCCTTGTCCAACCAATCCTGAAGGGCGGCTTGGCACTGCCAGACCTGGAATGCTACTACTGGGCGCAAGCACAATTCCTAAGCCACTGGTATGCCACCCATCCGATCCGCCCCATGTCCAAATCGAATGGGCCCTGGTTACCCCCAACCTGCTACGAGCCGCCATCATAGGCAAACTCAAGGTTCCACCAAAGACACTGAATGTGGTACTAACCATATACGACATATGGAAAAAGATGGCACTCAGGAGCAACTTTGCAGTACGATTCTTCCCCCCTCCTTTCTGCCAGATTCATCCCTGGAATACCCCTCATGAACGTATATATCTCCAATGGGCTGACAAGCTGAAGATAGACACGCTTCAAGACTGGTTTGCAGACGGACACTTCCTGACTACCCAACAAATCTGAGAACAGGTTGCCAACTCTCCCCTGGACATCTTTGTGTACTTTCGCCTCTGACACCTCAAACCCTGTTCCCATCGTTCCCGGCTCAACCGGCCACATGGCTGCGCCTGCCAGGAGTGATTCAAGCACAAGGATCAGGAAGACTGGTATCCAACATCTACAGGACCTCCTGTTGATCTCCCCCAGTCAGTCGCCTAACCCAAAACTGAGATGGGAAAGAGCAATGGGAGACACAATTACATGTGAGGACTAGTCATACATATTGGGGAAAATCCAGAAGGTGTCCCTAAACTCAAAATATGAACTGATCCACTTCAACTTCATCCATCAGGTGTACTATACTCCAGCTATGCCCCACAGACATCACCCATCAACTGCGGCCGCTTGCGAGAGGTGCGGAGCAACCACAGCAGGATTCCTGCATCTGGCCTGGGAATGCCCGAACATAGAATGATTCTGGATGGAGGTGTTCAACCAAATTTCAGCAATAATTAGCGAACAGCTCGAACATAGTCCCAGGGTGTCACTGCTCGGGTGCACCAGAGGCTTACAATCCTCGGTGAGGAAATTAGCTGGTCTCCTCCTAGTACTGGCGCAACAATGCATCAAAATGACCTGGGGAAGAGGGCGCACCCCCCACTGCACGACAATGGCTACAAGATGTCACTTACTGCCATGATATAGAACGACCTTCATTAAGACCTTACCCCTACACACACGACCACCTGATATATGGGGCCCTACATCAGCCACATACTGGCGACACAAGACTGAATCTTATGGAACCATTCTCGTGCCAGGCACCCAGGGTCTGGGACCCCTGGTTTAACGTACCTACCAAACTCTAAATGCAGCATGAATGCATGCTTGACAGGACTACCAATACACCTTTTTTTCTTTCTTTTTTCTGGGGGTTGGGGGGTAGGGGTGATTCGGGGACCACCTGGCGCTGCTCTGTACTTTGGTTTGTAAATGAATAAGCACCATCAGCAAGCGCACACGCACATACACATAGCTACAGCTGCAGCCCTCCCGACAGTGACACCTCATGGCAAGATGCACACATCACCTCCAACAGTTGCACACCTGACACACCCACCATGTACGTACACGCAGTGTAAACATCAATGGCTCAACGTACAGAATGTGTGCACATCAGTTCCACAATCAAACACCACATGCCATACAGCCCCTATGTCATGGACACAACACGCAAACCTCTTCACACCTGAAGTACAGCCACCAGACACCATGCACAACATGTCTGCACCATAAGGATGCCCCGACACTGCATCCCCCCCAGTCCTGTGTGCCCCATGCAAGCCCCTCCAACATGTCCGTGACAATGCGCATGACTCAGAATGTAGTACCATCGATGCATGTTGGATGTGTACACACCTATGACTAATGCCCTGCCTCACTGTCCCCCACAGGCACTGGAACAGACAGCGAGGGTGAGGACGCCCCAACCCCCCATAGAGCTAATGGACGGCAGCGCCGCAGCAAACACACCGGCCGCAGCCAGGAGCCGTCAACCTCTAAGGCAAGACCAAATCATGCCACGCCTTCCACGCCACAGCCCCCCTGCCAAGAGGACACACCGGCTGGCCAGCAGCCCACGGAGCCACCATCTACATCTAGGAAGGGCCCCAGGAAACAAACACTCCTGCCAGCAAAATGCTCCTGGCAACATCCACACCTGGCAGCAAGGGCCCCAAACCAGCCTCCACCCCTGCCTCTAAGACCCCCAAACCAACATCCACATCAGGGGCACCGGAGACACTTCAAGGGGAAGAGCCGCAATCCCCAGTGGCCAGTGAGCCCGAGGATGTACATTCAGTCGTATCGAGTGAGCAGGGTGAGGCGGCTCAATCCGCACTTCACAGTGAGGAGGAGGGGGTAGACTTGCCAAGGAGGGCGAAAAAACACGACCCATGCAGGGAAGCATGCCTAGTGCACCTGCACATGACTCAGGTGCGCATAGCGCAGCGGAGGACATTGCCCCGGACACGTACAGCGATGAAGCTGTCTTCAGCCCCACAAGCCCTCCCAGCCCACCTCCCCTGGCAGCACATGCGCCACAGCACATCGGGGACATTGAGGGGCGGATGACGAGCATGGAAAGCCAGCAGGAAGCAATGCAGGCCCTGGTGACCCCATTCGTATCAGACGCTGAGGTAACACGCCAAGCCATGCATGAGGGCCTGCATGAGAATGCTAGGATGGTGAGCAGGGCTGTGTACTGCGTTGCCAGGCACATCCGTGAGGGTAATGCAGCAATGACAGCCCTTGCACAGTCCATTACACAATTGGCAAACGCCATTGCAGAGCAACGTACTGTGAACACAACCCCCCAACCCGGTCCTCTGCAGAGCAGCAAACCTGCCAGTTCCACAAGCCCTGTACGTTGCTCGGAGCGACTTGTGCGACACACAGAGGCTCAGTCCCCCCTCCAAAAAGGGGCTGTGAATAATAGAACTATGAATTGCATGTTGACTTGCAGAACTTGTGAGTTGGTTGTGTTGGTAGGGGGAGTTGGGGTACTGGGTGTGGGGGAGTTGGGATGGGGGAGTTGGGGTATTGGGTGTGGGGGGAGTTGGGATGGGGCAATTGGGGTATTGTGTGTGGGGGGAGTTGGGGAGGGGGAGTTGGGGTATTGGGTGTAGGGGTAGCGGGGGAGAGGATTTAGGGGGCAACTCACATAGATATTGATGGTAGTACTGCATTGCCAAATGTGCATAGTTTTTGCTTGATCAATACAGCATTTATGAGAAAGAAAATCACATGACTGGACATTGTTTCTTCAGTGTGTGTCAATTTAATTATGTACACTGCCCAGTGTGACCCAACACCAGTGCCCTCTTCTCCAGTCCATCAGAAGTAGTAGTCAATTACATCTTGGTGTGTCGCACGCCCTTCTTTCACATTGTGGGGCTGAGGATTTCCACCATCTCCCCCATCATCATCCTCAGGTGGCATCATGTCCATGCCAGGGGGCAGGGGGTATGTTGCGCCGGATACACATGTTGTGTAGCATGGCACATACTAACACAATCTTGCCTACCTTCTCCGGCCCGTAAATTAGTGCCCCACTCGACCTGCTGAGGCAGCGAAACTGGTCCTTCAACAGCCCAAAGGTCTGCTCAATCATGACAAGAGTGCGTGCATGTGCACGGTTGTAGACCTCTTCGTGCCTGTTCGCTGGTTGCCTGATAGGGGTCTGGAGCCACGGCTTCAGGGGATACCCAGCATCACCTGCATGGGAGAAATGGAGAATGCACTTGTGATTAAATGGGTAATTCCTTGTAAGCACTGCCTGTACAGTGTTCATGATTACATGCAACAGGCTATTCATGACTGGACATGACATGTTCCTTATTCAAAGACCCAGGTAAGTGTACTTAGGGATGATCCATGGTTGGGGTGTGGGGGGCGGGTGGGTGTTGTTCACGTCCCAAGGACCAGTCAATCAGAAACAGCACTCTCACAAATGAAGTCCAAAAGCCCATGATGTACTCACATCTGTTGGATGTGTTACCAATAGGAATGGCCTATGAATGCACAGTGCATAATGGCACATTTGCCTAATGTGTTTCATGAAACACAGTGGTTTCAAAATCATGCATTCGACTACTTGATGTCACCATGTACATGTCCATCAACGCCTTCCCCCATATGACTATGGCACATTCACATTGGTGGCATGGGCCACCGGTGAAGCGTTATGTTTCTGTGATACGGCTGGGTGGGGACTGGCATGGTGGGAATGACGCACCTCTAAATCATATATTGGTGGTGGTAACTGATTGATGATTGCAATCATTTCCATGCTTCACCCATTGTTTTTGGAGGTGTCCCTTAAGGTGACAAGACAGGCATTCTGGTCTGCAGTGTACCTGTGGAGTGAGTGCAGTGACTGGGATTTCCTCTGTGTGGCAGTTGAATTTAGATCAGGCATGGCAGCATGGCTCGTGATTTGCCTTTGCTGCACTCCTGTATTGCATGCATTGTGACTGCAGGGTGGTGCATTGTGGTACCTGTGGTCCATGGCTTATGATGTTCCTGATGCATGTGCTGGGGTGAGCACTGTGTATGTTGCTTGCATGTATGCACTGCTGTGTAAGCATGCCACAACTACATCCATTGCCTGTGTCCCACAGTCTGGTGAATTAACTAGGGTCACAGTTTTAGGCACCCAGGACGCTCTGTGTGGTTTTGTTCCATTCTATGTGTGTGAATTGTTATTGTGCAGGTTAGGGATGTAGAGGTATGTAGGACTTGTTCCTCATGCGACTTTGACTTCTATTGCCCAAAGCAGTCTATCTGCAATGCATTGCATCCATGGTAATGCTGATGCCTATTTTCAGGGGTGATTATGGATTCATGCACGTGGTGTGCACTTGTGCTGCTCATGCATGCAATCCTGTGCTATGTTCTAACACCCCTCATGGCCCAGCCAGCAGACAGGTTGCCTATGCTTGTGCCCCCCCCCAATCAACACCCCTCATAGCCTAGCCAGCCAGCAAACATTTTGCCTTTGCTTGTGCCCCCCCAATCAACACCCCTCATGGCCCAGCCAGCAGACAGGTTGCCTATGCTTGTGGTCCCCCCCACCAATCAACACCCCTCATGGCCCTGTGGTTAGGCTCACACAGCAGCCAGGTACGTTGTGCAGCATGATGTGCCATGTCGCGGGGAAGCGTGGAGTTGCGCAGCACCATGGCATCATGTGTGGAGCCGGGGAATCTTGCACAGCAATGCGTTATGATTTTGTGAGCATTGCACACCATCTGGACATCCAGGGAATGGTAGAGCTTCCTGTTGCGGTACACTACCTCCACGGCATGATGGACTACTAGCTCGACATGGGTTCAGTCGAGGGCACCAATTACATTTGCCATGCCTGACAGCGCATGAAATGCTATTTTGGTTGCAATAACCTCCTCCGCAGTCCGTGGTAACTTGATGTGGTCCCTTGCGTGTTCCAGGAGTGCATCTACCACCTGGTTGAGCACACGGGAGAAACAGGGTTGTGAGATGCCATGCAGCTGCCCCACTGTGTGCTGGTAAGTGCCTGTGGCAAGGAAGTGTAGCACAGACACAACCTTCAGCAAGGGGGGGATGGCTGTCCGGATGTTGATGTGGCTCACCAGGTTGTCAGGAATAAGGTCCAGTATTGTGGAGATGGTGCCCCTGTCCAGGCGGTACAGGGTGTGGATCTGTGCAGGGGTTAGGTCAAATGGACTGGCCCTTAGAGAAAGGGTTTGGTGGCTGCCTGCAGTGTAGAAATGCCTGCACTTGGTATGTGCTGGCCCTCCTTCTCCTCCTGTGCCTCTGCTGCATTCTCTGGTTCACTGCCTTCTCAAGGAGTAGCAGTGCAGGCATGACCTCCAGCCCCAGTATTGCAACTACTATGGTAGCATTGTGGATTTGGGAGGGGTGTGGTGTGTGGGAGTGCTCCTTTAGTGCTGTGTCAGACTTCATTGCCTACACCTGTGCTGATTGTGTGCACCTGTGGCAGGTTTCTACACAGCAGATCCCTATTAACGCCTGCTCCGCAAAGCCGGTGTTTGCGGCATCATGGTATCCGTTGTTACCGGCATCTACATGCCGGTAATTGCATGTCCGTGCAACTCTTAATGTGCACTTGACTGAGGCATGCCGGAGTCACGGGCACGGCTGCCGTGTGTCTGGGTTCAATCCGGCAAGGGAGAGCCCAGTCACAACGGGTCCCTGCCAGTGACACCGGCATTGCTGCCCGTATTACGCCAGTCCAGTAAACGATGCCGATATTACCATACCGGCATCTATTTTACCGGACCAGCAACCTTGTAATGAGGACCAATGTCTTTTATCGACCATAGTCAAATCTTTCCCAAATGCAGTTCATTACTTTGGTTATTTTATTCCTTTGTCCAGGTCTTTCCTTTAGATTAAAGGAAAAGAGAAAGTCAAAACACTTAAATTGAAACAGTAGAACATTAAACATTAGATCTTTTCCAGTAGAGGCTCTAATACATTCCAGAAGTATTGGTCCGTCGCGATTATTTGAGGTATTTGGGTTCCTCCTATTAGCAGTCACCACCAATCATCTGCCGATAAAGTTCTAAACTTCTCTAAGAAACGGCCAAAGTACTCCGTTTGTTTCACGGTAAAAGACGAACACCCGGTAAATAGATGAGAAAGAGTTTCTTTCATTTCTGATTTTTTGCAAAACCCACATCCAGAGTTACTGTCATCTCCCTGGGATCGGGTCACAATGATTTCATTAGTTCTGCAAAGGTTAAATCAGATCCTCATAAAGGCTGTCGAATTTTGTGGTTTGGACATTTCCGCAGGTATGATTGAATCACACCTTGTTTCCTTGATTCCATGGCTAATTGCATGTATCATTTTAGAGATCTTACTTCATCCATCGTTTGAATCCAGTCCACTTTGAACAGTTTCTTTTTCACCATGCTCGGATTAGTTAGAAGATCTTCTATTGAGCAACATATTTCTTTGAGGAGGTCAATGCATTGTTTTCCCTAGGTATTCAAATATTCACTAGAATTAATCCGAAGCTCCTTACTAATCCCATCTATCATATAAGGTGGGTTAGGACATCTACATTTACGGAACAGACTTAGGAGCTTCCAATCAGCTGACGATTTGAGCGATCGCAATCCCAGTTCTTTCCACACCACCTGGATTGGGATTTATTGCGGGAGCCGCAGCACTTTCTTCCATAAGGCACATTCCATGCGGACCGAGAGTTTGGCTGATAAATCAGCAAAGGACTCAGCACTATAGACTGGCACCGGCACAACTTTTGAGATGTAGAAGTCAATCATTGGCTTCAGGGTAAATTTGCAATATTTTTTCTTCAATATACTTGCCTGGGAAGCAAGCAGATCAGCCCTGTGATATTGCGGCACAAAAGACATGTAGTCTTTCTGGCTGCTTGTGATCATAATTCCCAGGTATTTGAAGCAGTTTACCTGGTCTATTTCCAGGTGTTTCAGGAACCAACGTTGTGTTTTTGCTTTCCTTACCATGCAGCCTTTTCCCAGCGTCATGCTCTGTTTTGCTGGAAAATATCGCCAGGTTATTTGACTCTGCATAGTCATGCACCCGAGTTAATTGTCTTTGGAGCCCTATTGCAGTATGGTCAATGGTCTATGTCATATCATCGACAACTGTTTTTTTGACAGTTGTTTTTCCAAAAAATGTTTGCTGAAAAATACTCATCAAATGTATTTCTTTTATTTGGGGGGGGGGGGCAGATTCCACCCCAAGCCCTCATCCCCCAGCTATTTTCTACTGTTTCCGACCCCCCCCAACCCTTTATATGCCCTTTTTTACCACCCCAAAAAAATGTCGATGTGCTTTCTTGGCAAACATTTTTCAGAAAAACACCCGTTGAAAAAACGACTGTCGATGATTGGACGTGGTACCCATTACATCAACTAATTGTACCCTTGCTCTGACACCTCCTCCACATGCAGCATTATTTCTTGGTTTGCTGGAATGCAGCACAGAGCATTAAAATGCTTGAGTGTCGCACTAGATGTCAGTTCTGGGCTAGGGTAATGAGCACGTTGCCCTCTTGCCTTGTGCCCCTCGATCGGCTCACGATCAGCCAAGTCCTCTCTATAGTGGCAGAAATAGGTAAGGTTGAAAAGGTGGGTCTTGATTTTCTTTAAGTCCGTCAAGGATATTATCTTCCTCAGATCCGGAGGAAGGGCGTTCGCAGCCAGCGGGGCATAGAATTTGGTGCCACCGAAACATTTATGTTTGAATTTCAGTTGTTGGAAGCTCGTCTGGTCGGAGGACCTGAGTGAGCGGCAAAGTTGATAAGCCTTAGTGTGCTCAATGATATAAGAGGGGGCTTGGAGATAAAGACATTTGAGACTCAGCGTTAAGGACTTGTAAGTAATAAAATGTTTCACCGGGAGCCAGTGGAGCTCCTTCCTCACATTGGTTATGTGAACTCGTCTGGCAAGACCCTTAGTGGCCCACACTGCCCCATTTTGGATCACCTGTAGTGCTGTAAAGTTTGCCTGCGGGGTGCCCAGGAACAAGCTGTTAACATAATCCAGGCGCGAATTAACCAATTCTGGTGCAAGAAAGGACATGTTCCTAGGTGACAAAAAAGGGCAAATGTGGGCGAGGAGTTTATTGATGTAACCACAGAACGCTCGGAGGAGGGCAACCTGAGGTTTCATGGTAAGTTCAGCATCGAACATGACCCCAAGGGTCTTTACACTTTTTGCTACTGGGATGGTGAAGCCAGAGATGTTGAAGCTTTGGAAGTCTGCAGGTAGCTTTTTCAGCCGAGGCCCTGAGGCAACAGTCAATAGCTCTGTTTTTTCATTGTTCAAGGCCAGCGCATTGGCTGTCATCCAGGCGTGGATGGCGCCACAGACCACATTAATGGTTGCTACGTCTTGCGCGTGCATACCCAAAAGCTTCAGGACAACCTGGGTGTCATCAGCGTAATTAGCATATTGAACACCCAGGGTGTCAGGAAAGGCAAGATGTATATGTTAACGAGAGTCCGTGAGTTACAGGATCCCTGCGGTACCCCACAGGAGATGGCATCTGGAGTGGATCCTGCACAGTCAACTACGACTTTAGCATTGCGGGGACCCAGGAAAGATGCAACCCACTGAACAACAGCCTTGGAACAGCCTGCTACTTCTCGCATCTTTGTGACCAAGAGGGAATGATCCACAAGGTCAAAGGCTGCCAAGTGGTCCAGTAGCATTAAGAGGGCGGGGTGACCATTATCCACGATGAGAGACAGATTATATTTTAAATCGAGAAGGGCATTCTCAGTGCCATGTCTGGCTCTGACCCAAGATTTACATGGACCAAGAATATTATTTCTCGCATTTATGGCTCTGAAATTGTCAAAAAGCCACTTGATCCAGCACTTTAAGCAAAAAAGGTACGTTCGTGATAGGATGATAGTTGCCAGCCTGGAAGGCGTCAATGTTACTCTTTTTGAGAAGGGGCATGATCCATGCTTCCTTTAGAAAATGGGGCACCATGCCTTCGGCAAAAGACATGTTCACCAACTTAGTTACGCACGGAACCAAAATGTCTAAACAATGTTTAAATACACTAGAAGGGCAGATGTCACCGTGACAAACAGTGGGTTTCATAGAGCTTATGATTTTGGACAAGTCATCCTCGGAGCAGGGGGAGAAAGTGCACTCATTATCTTTAAGGGCTGGAGCAGGCTTGGGGTAGAGAAGGGATTGGGCTTCATATGGACACAAGTAGCCTCCTGATGTTTGGAGATTTAACGTTTGAATTCATCGTGGATTCCCTGGCACAACTTTGAATCCTTCATGGAAATTTGTCCCACGACTGATTTACCTTCAAATTCCTTCAGGATCATGAAGAGCTCTTTGGAGTTAGACTTGGCCTGGTAGATCTTGTTGTTAAAGGTGGCAGTCTTAGCAACCATGATACCTGACTTTAAGTGCTGCAGCGCTTGTTTTTAGAGGGCAAGCGCCATTGGCGAAGGGGATTTACACAAGTTTCTTTCTGCTGCCCTATTAGAATGCCTCTGGTCAAGAACATGCTGGTTGAACTAAAAATTGTTAATGGAAGCTGGTTTGATTACTCTGGTTTGAAGGGGGCCAATTAATTGACTGCTTCATTCAGAGCTCCCACGAGAAAAGTAGTCAAGTCTGTAGCATTGTGACATTTTTCAAGCACGATGAGTTTCGCTTTAAGAATGGGAGATAAATGCTCGCAAACAACTTTCTGAAAATGTCTTGATTTTGTGGTATGACTAGGGATGACGTTGTGTTACGAACAATCATAGTGTTCTTGGCAGATGGTCATTCTGGAGCCGTTGGCGGCGTATCTCGAATATACAATCGCCCCAATCCAATATGGCCGGGGTTTTACCGATGGACAGTGCAGTGTTTCGGGAGACCGCAGACCAAGCTCCTCCCATTCATCACAGGAACGTATTTCCGGTCCCGGATCCATCACAGCATCGCGTTGCTACTGTACACAGAAGTCACGCTTCGTGAGTATCGCTTCTAGATTTCTCGGACGCCGAATATCAAGAGGACTTTATCTCACTGCCTTTATTCTTTACTCCCTTCCGTTAGGAACCCTCACATCCACCCCCCGGAACTCCTGAGCCAGCCCTTTCGTAGCTCAACACGACACGGAAACCTCCGGGACCCTTCCACTTTAAGTAGGCTACATTCCTCATCAGTCTTCCATAACATACTCCCTCCACTAGCGCTTGTTAACCCTCTCCTCTGTTTTCTCTGCACAGCTCAACCCACATCTTGCACGCACACGGACCACACCTCCCGACTGCCACTGCGGTTGGAAACCGAGTCCTGGCCCTCAGATACTAGTTCCAACACCCAGTCGGGATTACGGTACGGGAAGGAAGGTAGACTTCCGTCATCGCAATACTTTCTCTCTTTGAAACTGCATTCATTTACCAACGTGTCTGTTTTCACATAGATATTTACCTTCGTCCTGCACGTGGGATCCAATCTCTCCGCATCTCCGTACAGTCTCACTCCAAGGCCAACACGGACAGCTGAGGGAAGGAGACGTTGAATTCAACACAAAGGAATAAAACGCCAAACCTACTCTACGGAGATACGCATCTGTATCCTGTCCCGTCCAGCCTCTCCTCCGTTGGACTCCACCAGCGAGGGTTTTCTCCCCCTTGAGGGTTTCCCTGGCGTCTTCACTCTGAGCCGATTGATCAGCGCCGAGAGAGGGTGTCAGGTGAATCACTCCCTTCCTCCGAATACCCTCCGAAGACCAGGTAGGAGACGCCTTGTTCATATACTCGTGTAATTTTGGGAAGGTGATTGTCGGCGCATTCCTCATATTGAGCGACGCTATTTATATAGGCTGGTTCCCCATTAACAGCCATAACACGTTGGCCCTCCGGGGTTGGAGTGGCAGGAGATTAAACAAGAGAAGAAAATGATCAGACCAAGGGCATGCTAGGACTGAGATGTCTTACACGGACAGACAATGCGAGAGAATCCAGTCAACAGTGTGACTGTCATGGCCCATAGATGCGATGGGCTGTGTGGCATAGATTTGGTAGGTTTGTTACCTTGATATTACTTTCAGCTTTACCTAGCTAGCCTGTCTCACTTACTTTCCTACAACTCTCTCTATCATAGTTTCCTGCTACCCGTTCACGGATCACCCGTCCCCTGGAGCAGAATCGCACCGGCATATCCCTCGCCGGTACGTCACACCGTTTGGTCAGCACTCGGATTTGCTACAACAATCTCCCTCCTTTCACCCCTTGTGTCCCCTTTTGCAGCATGCAGGACACTGCAGTTTTCCACAAACATACACACCAGTTCAAAGTCCCACGATGACCAGTGTTACACTCACTGGTAGGTTTCAGTCCTTTGGAATTCCGTACCCCTCTCCTGCACTTTATTATCCCTCACTCTCTCTCTCCATTTCTCTCGCAGCCCGTTTCTGACCACAGGCAGATAGTCACCACGACAGACTTTCTCCATCACTAGGAGGGCTTGATGGTAAACACACACTGCTTGTACCATATCCTATCCCCTCAGTAAAAGGAGGCACTTTCACTCTGTTGTTTGAGTATTTATTACAGTGCACTACAGATCAAGACAGCGGTATCCGCCATAAGGATCTGCCCTGCAAATCCCATTGCATAGAAAGGCTTCTGATCTTCCTGGAACGCAGGAACTCCATGGTTTTCTTCCCCAGAGGGTTTCCCTGGGAGTTCTGTTCCCACCCTGGCTATCTTTAGTAGGAGGGAATAGGGTGACTAAGAGGATTCTCTATTTCCTCTATCTACTGCCTCTGATTCAGGTTAGTGTTTCTCTTGTTATTGCATGCAACTATCCGCAAAGTTTTTGACGGTATCACAGTTTGCAACGCCCGTCTACCACCAACATGGATCGGATGCAGCAGCTGGTTGTAGCCGTCCAGTCATTAACAGCGGAGGTCCAAAGCCTTAAGCAAGAGAATGCCGTCCTAAAACAGCAGATGGATGTGGTCCCGGCAGAGTTCAGAGCTATCTCCCGGGTCCCTACCGGAAGGTAAATTCGACAGAAACCCTCACAAGTTGAAGGAATTTGTAGAGGCATGTGCTGTTCAATTTGTGTTTAAGGCAGCCTTCTTTCCCACCGACAGGGATAAAGTGGGGCACATGATTTCACATCTAACAGGTTCAGCCCGGGCTTGGGCGACTCCCTTGATGACTACCAATAACCCCATCTTAGACTCCTATCCAGCTTTTGTTAATAGCCTCAAGACTATATTTAGCCGACAGGAAATAACGGTAGCTTCCCAGGAACACCTACTGGACTTCAAACAGGGTTCTCAGGACCTTTTGACCTATATAACCTATTTCAAACAGATGTCTGCGGACACAGCTTGGCCAGACAATGCCCTTATACTCTTTTTCGGAGGAGTTGAAGGATGAAGTCTCTTGCATCCCCCAATCAGTTAACCTGGTGGAAATGATCACCTTGGTCATGCAGTTAGATTACCGACTGCAGGAAAGACACACAGAAAGAAAGAAGGGAATATCCAGTCAGATCCTTCCTGATCCTCCCCCGAACCCTAACAGAATCCCAATCCCAGACGAGCCTATGCAGTTAGGGGTAGCTCGGGTCCCCTATCGTCTGAAGAACGAGCCTGCAGAAGATCTCTAGGCTTATGTAGGTACTGTGGGGCCAAAGATCACCTTGTCCGGGAATATTTTATCCCCCCCAAGGAAATAGGGAAATGCCAGTGCCCGATAGTAGGGGGAACTATGATTCGGGATGACTCTATTGGTTCCCCAGGACCTACACACACATTTCACTGTGCTGATACCCTTGACACCCCCATGATGGTTTTATTAGTCACATTTTCTTGGAACAATACAAAGGTATTTAACATTCCTGCCTTGATAGACAGTGGGGCCGCAGGAAACTTCATAGACGACTGATAGGCCTCCAACAACGGAATTTACCGCTCTCCCAAGGCCATCTATCTCCATTCCAGTAGAGAGTGTAGATGGGAGCCCTCTGACTTCAGGACCTATCATAGAGCAGACACTCCCTCTCCACATGGGAATTGCGTCTCACAAGGAGGAAATCATCTTGGACATAAGGCGGCCGGTTATCCCGTTATCCTAGGGCTGCCCTGGCTAAGATTACACAATCCCTTTGTGAACTGGCCTGCAGGGTCATTCTTTCTTGGATCAGAACATTGCTTATCCCATTGTCTCTTACAGGGAGCAGTAGGTCTTAACACTTCCTCTTCCACAGGAAACATATCTACCAATACTACAATCCTCAATCAAATTCAGGAAATTCCTGAGCACTATCGACAACATCAGGAGGTCTTCTCTACCACATAATATTTGGATCTGACCCCGTATTGCAGAGATGACGGCACCATTAACCTAATTCCCGATCAGCCTCTTCCCTTTAGTAGGATGTACATTTTGTCTGCGAAAGTGAAAGAGGTCTTGAAGGAATATCTTCAGGTAAATCATCTACGGAACGGTCTCATAATAGAATCCAGAATGCAGGGGCATCACTCTTTTTCATTCCTAAGAAAAATACATCCGAAATTCGCCCCTGTATAGATTTTCGTGGCCTTAACAAAATCGCGGTTCCAGACTGTTACCCTATGTCGCTTATTCCAGACATCTTGGAGGTTGTCAAAGGATCCACCATTTACACTAAACTAGACCTCCGAGGGGGCATCCCATCTAATTAGAATTAAACCAGGAGATGAGTGGAAGACCGCATTTCGCACACCCTTTGGGCATTATGAGTATCGAGTGATGCCCTTTGGGTTGTCCAACGCACCGGCCATATTTCAAAGGTTTATGGACCACCTCTTTGCTGACATCCTGTTACACTATGTTATAGTCTATCTAGACGATATCCCGATATTCTCTCCATCCGCGTCCGAGCATGTTCTTCATGTACTAGAAGTACTTAATCGACTTAAGAAAAATCACTTGTTATGTAAACTGGAGAAATGCAAGGTTAACCAGAGTCAGGTTACATATTTAGGTTATGTATTGTCGGCAAGAGGAGTATCCATGGATCCTGAGAAAGTGACTGCAGTGGGATTTCCCTCCCCCGACCTCAGTCAAAGAGATACAACGTTTTCTGGGATTTGCCAACTTCTAATCGAAAATTCATCCCTGGATTCTCTTCCATCTTACAACCACGAACCACCCTCTTGAAGAAAGAAGTTCCTTTTTCTCTGGTCATCAGTTACGCAACAAGTCTGACAGATTAAAAATGTTATTCACTTCAGTGCCAATATTGATCACTCCCGATCAAAACAAGAAATTCATTTTGGAGACCGATGCTTCTCATCATGCCTTACGTGCAGTTCTTTTACAGGAAACGATGCTGTCAGGGATAAGGGCAGACAAAGACACAGACAGGGCACTCATAAGGGTGTTGTGGGAACTATTGTGGTAGGATCAGCTGCACAAATACTGTTGAGGAAGCTGCAACCGTATAAAAGGCTGCTTTGCCCTATGTGCAGGAAAGCAGCAGCGCTAAAAACTACATTGCCCAGCAGCTGGCGCCGAATAACTACAATACCCAGCATGCCCAGGGCTGGCCCGGGCCAATCAGGAGCCAGGACAGGGTGTGGCACCCCAACGCGCATGCGCAGAGCCCCAGGCACGGGGCTTGCACTTGAGACTCCATGGCGAGAGGACGTGTGCATCGGAGCTCCTACAGATACACACGCGAGGGGGCCCAAACCCACCCGAGCAGCAGCCCAGCCCCTCGCCTTTACAAGATAAGTACTTGCCCACGCTTGAACCAAAGGGGATCAAGGAGAAAGCGCAGGGGCCATCGTTTGCCCACCCATAGCCCCTGCACTTCTGAGTTAAGATAAGTGGCCATAATTTCAGCTCCTTAGTGCGCGGGCGGCATACTTTGAGGGAATTAACCCGTACAGGGTACCGCATTATTGTTGTGGTGTTTCCGCCTCCTGGAGACCAAGGAACGCCCACGAGGCGAAAACACCAGTGACGTCCTGCTACGTTTAACAGCGCCACATGCCTACGAGGGTCTGAGGAAAGACTGCTCGTGAAAACCCACTGAAAACTACAGTTACGCCATCAGGGATCTGCAGGAAGATCGCTTGCTACATGTTGTGCACTCCGGTGTACATCTCCTGTTTTAGGGGCATTTACCTTGCGCAATTCGTGCCTTGAGACGGAAACCGTGTATGTTTGCGAGTGTGGCATGGTGTGAATGCTGGCAACACAGAGGGCATATTTTAATTCTTGTCCTTTCTTTTAGCTTGGACCATTGGTGAGAGGACTTCACAGACGTACCAAAGAACTCGACTGCCTCCCACGGACAGGACTCTAAAGACCAGAGCTAAGTCTGCATGCAAAATGTAACATTTTAAACTGTGCACTGGTCTGTTGACATAGGGTTAGATAGTGGAGGGCTGAACTTTTGTGCAATCTGGTGCTTATGTATGGAACAGCTAGTAAGGGCTGAGGACACCTGAACAAAAGTGTGCAACAATCAATCTTACCCTATACTCCCCCTGTCTTACCCATAACCTCTACCTTACCCTCAATCTGGTTTACCTAACTTCCCCCTACCCATCCAATCATCGAGACCTTAACCCTCCTTCCCTGCTCTGGTCCAGGAAACCCGTGTAAGCTTCGACTTGCGGGGCTCCACGACCATAGTGGAGGTGGTTGGTATAACGTTGCTGCCGCGCCTTGGTTCTGGATATCGTGACAGAAAAGCAAGCCCACAAATTATTCAGATGCTCGAGCGGCGTGACCAGCCCCAATTGAAGCTATGGAAGAGCTAGCCAAAGCTCTGCAGGACTTACAAGGGGAGTTGGCGGCATCCAGACAGGACTACGCCACCTTGTCCGCACAAGTGCGCAGTTTAGCAGCGCAAGGGTCACCATTACCTGGTAAACCACCTACCCCGGTGCAGGTGCATGTAAGTCCGGAGGCCATTGTCCCTTTAGCGCCCCCTGAGCGGTATGCAGGAGACCCTCAAAAATGTTCTACTTTTATAACCCAGTGCCGTCTCCATTTCCTAACGAAGGCAGCAGCCTTTAGGTCAGATCAATAACGAACAGCTTTTGTAATATCATACCTCACCGGGGACGCGGCTGCATGGACAAACCCTTTAGTCCAGAAGGATCATGCTATCCTGTATGACTGGGATGAGTTCTTGGGGGAATTCGAGAAAATATTTAACCGGCAAGCGGCCACCCTGTGTAAGGATCGAGAATTGTTAAACCTCAAGCAGGGGAACAAGGAGTTGGTGACTTATGTCACACAATTCAATCGGCTGGTGGCCGAAGCCGATTGGCCCTGAGACAAGAGAATGTCGCTATTTTATCAAGGGTTGAGAGATGAAATTAAGGATCTTACTGCCCAAGTTGACCCACAGCCAAGGGAGTGCTCAGACATGATTGATCTGGCCCTAAGGCTAGATCATCGCATGGTAGAAAGGCGGGGCGATAGGAGAAAGGTACCTCGACTAGATCAGTATAAGGGCTCCCGGGGGGTGGCGGACAAATCTGAGGGTGATGAACCGATGCAAATAGGTTCCACTCGAGGTCCCCTAACCAAGGAAGAAAAGGAAAAAAGGAGGAAGGACGGCGTCTGTATGTACTGTGGCAAGGCTGGACATTTTGTCCGGGTGTGCCCAACAAAGCCTAAAATCCAGGGAAACGCTTTGGCTCGTCGGTAGTGGGGGTCACCTGGTCGAGCCTATTTAGTAGCAGGGCCCCAATGACTGGCCATTCCAACTATGCCACGCATGTCACCTTGAATGGTTGTTTAGAGTTCCCAACACATAAAAAACAGGTCACTATGTTAGTGGACTCGGGGGCAACAGGGAATTTTATAGATGCCCAGTATGTGGTTACTTTAGGTATTCCTATACAGCAAAAATCTAAGCCTGAACCAATATGTGCCTTTGATGGCACTCCCCTGTGCTCTGGGCCTATAACACATAACACCTGTCTGGTGGCTTTACAATGCGGAATTTGGCATAGGGTGGATATTGCCTTTGACATCATTGCTGCCCCGCAATTTAAGCTAATCCTGGGATTGCCGTGGCTAAAGAAGCATAAACCCCAAATACACTGGGCCACAGGGTCAATCAGTCTGAACTCACCGCAATGTCAAGAACATTGTCGGCAAGGAGTTTCGCCTTCTTTGTGTACTCTTAGCACCGCTAGTAATCAAATGGAAGTGCGTCCCGAAGACCTACCCCAAGAGTATGTAGACTTTGTGGATGTTTTTAATAAACAAGCTGCAGAATCCTTACCCCCACATCGGCCCTTCGATTGCCAAATAGATCTGGAGCCAGGGGCAACCCTACCTTGTAGTCGTATTTACGCCCTGACGGAGGCTGAAAATAATCACCTCCAAGAATATATTACAACTAATTTACAAAATGGCTTCATACGACACTCCAATTCACCAGTGTCGTCGCCTTTGTTCTGCATACTGAAGAAGTCTGGAGAACTCCAGACTTGCATAGATTACCGCGAGGTGAACCGGATAACTATTAAGAACTGTTATCACCCTTCCCCTAATCCCAGTCCTTCTCGATCAGGTCAGTGTTGCGGCTATCTATACCAAGTTGGACCTGCAAGGCGCATATCATCTAGTACGGGTAGGTGAGGGAGACGAATGGAAAACCGCCTTCCAAACTAAGTTCAGATTGTACAAATATCAGGTTATGCCATTCGGTCTTTGTAACACTCCCGCAGCCTTCCAACACTTCCTGGATGAGGTTCTTCGCGAATATCTGGATGTATGTGCTGTTGTATATATTGACGACATCCTTATTTATTCTCATAATCTCCAGGAACATGTCCAACATGTACGTGCGGTTTTGCAAAAGCTGCAAGAACATCATCTTTATGCAAAAGTTGAAAAATGCGAATTCCATCGTACCACTGTGGAATTTTTAGGCTATTACTTGACCCCGACTGGCGTACAAATGGACAATAAGAAGGTGCAGGCAATCTTGGATTGGGCTCCCCCTACCAATGTGAAAGAAATTCAATCTTTCCTGGGGTTTGCGAACTTTTATAGATGCTTCGTTAAGAATTTCTCAGCGCAGAGGTGGCCACCAGGGGGCGCCAGATGAAGACCTAGCTCCACGTCGCTCTGCCAGGGCTGCCCAAATCCTTCAAAATCCTGCCGTTCCTTCGGTTCTCTTGCTGACCTGCACTACATACCACTGCAGGGGAATGCACCAGCATCCCCCCTGAAAATTCCAGGCAAAAATCAGACCTGCCTGAGTCTCCTGCACCGTGTGAAAGCCCTGCCGGTGACAGAGTCGGCGTGAAGGAAGCGCCGTCATCAGCAGTGCCCATCAGAGCCCCGCTGAAGACACACCTCGTACACCGATCGATCCCCGAGGCTCCCGGGATAGCTGCCGCGGGACCGGTGTCGTCGCCCAGCAAAGTGAGAGGTGAGGACTTACCCTCCCCCCCGGGTCTCCGCTCCAGCCGCTGCCGCCGCAGCCACCGGACCGGCTGGTCCCGAACGCGGAAGGGCGCCCAATTGGACCTGGGGCTGCCTCCTCCCTCCTCCCCCCTGCACAAAACCCGCACGGGCTCTCCCTCCCCGGCCCCCGCTGAGCACGGGCCGCCTGGGTTGAGGGCTGCCCGCGGGAAAGAAACATCGAGTGCGGGGGAGGCACACACGGCGGCTGGAGGGGGAGGGGAAATCTCGGGGGCGGCCGGCAACGAGGACAGAACACCAGCGGGTCGGAACGGACCTGTTGGGGGATTGCTCCTGGCCCC
This sequence comes from Ambystoma mexicanum, assembly GCF_040938575.1. Lineage (NCBI taxonomy): Eukaryota > Metazoa > Chordata > Amphibia > Caudata > Ambystomatidae > Ambystoma > Ambystoma mexicanum. Next base: position 1,392,756,391 of record NC_090924.1, read on the forward strand.
AGGCGCTGCAATCTGAGGTTGCCTGCTAAGAAAGTGCAACCCAACCGGAATAGTAAAGGTGCTCACACCAAGCACCAGGAAAAAGCACCCGCCACGCACTGGGAGGGAAGCCAAGGACTCTCCCCCAGACGCCTGGACCCAGACTTGCCACCTCGGTCGGAGCAAGCACACCGACACATCAGACTGGCGCCACCCTCACCGCCTGCATAATCACCCCCCCCCCGAACTACACGATAAAGCATGCCCAGGGCTGGGTTACATTGGACATAGGGCCAGACTGCGCAGGCCAAGGCCCGACAGGGGGCAAAGCAACACGCTGGGAACAGGGATAAGGCCACCAATCGGCAACCCACTGGAGGCCACAGAAACGGATCGAAGGCCTAAGGAGCCCCCAGGAGGGAACTTCCGATCCAACGAGACACACCCGCACCCAGTGCCACCCCATAGGGTCAGAATGGGAAAGGATCAGCCCCGCAGGGGAACGACCCAAAACAAAATAGACAAATACACGATGAGCACCCCGGCGGCTCTCCCGGATCCAATTAGTAGGGCGGACAACGAGTCAACGAAGGGGGATGCGGCCCAAACGCTGTCTCTCACCGACATCATGGCAGCAATCAACGACTCCAGAACCTCGGTAGAGACCAAAATAGACGGCTTGGCCTCCGAGGTGTCCTTTGTGAGGCAAGACTTAAGGAACCTAACTACCAGGCTCGGGGAAGCAGAACAACGAATATCCGACACCGAAGACACAGTTAAAAACCTGGGAGGCCGCCTTGAACAAATGGAACGGAAAATCACCACGCTCGAAAATAGAGCTGAAGACAGTGAGGGTAGGTCCCGCCGGAATAATCTCTGCATACTCAGCCTTCCCGAGAAAGAGGAGGGGCCCTCCATGGAACTCTTTCTGGAAGACTGGCTAGCAGACTTGATGGCTCCCAAGCAACTCTCCAAATGTTTCTCAATAGAAAGAGCACACAGAGTTCCGACGGGCAGACCAGTCCAGGGGGTCCCCCCACGAACGGTAATCGCAAAACTCATGAACTACAGGGACCGAGACACACTACTGCACATGGCAAGGGCGACTGGCCCCATCACTTACAATGGTAACCGAATCGGGTTCTTCCCCGACAACACGAGAGAGGTCCAGAAGTCGCGACAATCCTACGACTCCATTAAAAAGAAACTGTCACCCCTGGGCATTAAATACGCACTCTTCTTTCTGGCAACATTCAAAGTATACCACAACGGCAAGGTTCATGTGTTCTACAACACCTGCGAGGCCTGGGAGTGGTTAGAAACACAGGTCCTCTCTACTCTATGCCCGAATAGACCGGGTGGAAGCACACCCCGCAGGCACGATGGAGACAACGACCAGCACACCCGCAGGCACGATAGAGACAATGACCACCCCGCTGGACAGGTCACCCCACCACGTGAAGAAGCCGGAAAACTCGGATCTCCGATCAACATGGGACACACTTGAAATTGTGCAACTACTGAGCGACAGGACTAAGGAAACGGTATGAGATCCTTACAGCCGGCGGCCCTGGAGGGGCTGTGGGGGAAGTGGACAACTAACACCTCTGCGCCCCCTGAGGGGGACTCTTCACTGTTAGTTCTACTTTACGTTCAGTGGTTACCTTGAACCACACGAGTTGCGGGGTAGGGTCCTTCTGAGCCCTCCCCCCGGCACCGAGTTGTGGCCTTTGCCCCTCTAGTAGTTTAAATGGTTAGGGGAACAGGTACTTCTGGTTGGGGGGAAGTGCAGGGTGGGAGGAGTTTGGGGGTTTTCTTGGGGAAGGAAGGGAAAGGCCTCATGTCACAAGTACCAGCAGTAATGGTCAGCAAAACAGAAACTCAGAGAAATCCTTGCATGAGATATGAGAGGGACCGAAACGTCCCCCCCACTGACCAGCACATACCCATCTGCACGGACATGGCCTACGGTTCACAGGTTAGGGTTCTAGAGTTTGCACATGTAGTACACAAAATTGATCATCAAATAAGAACGGCAGAAGGGCTCAGATGTCAGTTACGCCTCAAAACGGCCAACAAAATAGAAGCACAGGAAACACACCGCATCCTTCCATATAACCCCAAACCAAGACTCACGCCGATATAACACAAAAGAGACAAATATCTCTGTTGACCTGGAACGTGAACGGCTTGGGGTCGGGCATAAAGCGTAAACTGGTACTCCAATACCTTAACCGCCATTCCCCAGACATTGCATTCTTAACAGAAACCCACCTGATCGGTACCAACAGTGGGCTCTTTAGGAAATCAAATTACCCACACACATACCTCGCTGGATTCTCCAGAGGCTCTAGGAGAGTCATGATCCTCTTACATAAAAGATTCCCGTTTATCACAAGGAAAGTCAAAGCAGACCCTCGGGCAGGTTTTTGATGGTATTGGGGGAACTGCGGGGGGAGACTTGGGGCCTTGTGGCAGTGTATGTACCTCCCACGCTTACAGCGGAACTCCTTGTTGAGCTCCAAGATATAATACTAGAAGAACGGGCGGACTCATGGGCAATAGGGGGAGATTTCAATGAGGTCATGGAGATAGCCTGGGACAGAACACACGTGGGCAGCAGAGCAGCGGACACCCCGACCAAACTCCGCACCTTTGCAGAAGCTATGGGGCTATCTGACACATGGAGGGCAGCCCACCCCATGGATCGGGGCTACTCGTTCTATTCCAACGCACACCGGTCCCTATCCAGACTCGATTATATCCTCACCCCTATGAACATAGGCCATCGACTATTGTCTGCAGAACTCCTGGCGAGAGGGATCTCTGACCACTCCCCCCTGTTGGTGAAACTCAAGGGTTTGACAGCAAAACAGGAACCCACTTAGCGCCTGAACACCTATTATTTAGGGATACCCGAAATACTGGAGGGGCTTGCAAATAAAACATCGGAATACTTCGACTTAAATGAGGAGGCTGTGGACTGCCCAATAATAAGGTGGGAGGCATACAAGACAGTCATAAGGGGGGAAGCAATTTCCTTGGTAGCAGCTCACCGCAAACAGCACACCGAGGCAATCTCCGAAGCGGAGGCCCAGGTAACTAGACGGGAGGTGCAGTTCCTCGAAGAGGGAACCCAGGAGGCACATGAGGCCTTGGTAACAGCCCAAACAATCCTGAAAGACAGGGCCTTGGACAATGCCCGAACCGCCCACTGGCTGGTCCGGAGCCAGATATATGAGAGGGGAGACAAAGCCACCAAAACACTAGCCTGGCTGGAGTGTAGGGAGCAGAGTAAAGGACAAGTACGGGCCATCCAAACCCCAGATGGGGATTTACTAACGGGGGATGCTGAGATCGCCGGGGAATTTGCAAACTACTACAGAGAACTATACTCCCCGCAAATACGAGAACCCCCAGCAAACATGCCAAACATTCTGGACGCGATCACGATCCCCCGCCTTTCTGAACCCCAGATAGAACAGTTAGACACAGCCATCACCGAAGACAAGTTAGGGGAAGCCCTCTCTCAACTACAGACGGGGAAGACCCCTGGCCCCAACGGGTTCCCGGTGGAACTGTGGAAAAAACTTAGTGTAACGACAACAAAACATATGCACACCATGTTCCTCCGTAGCAGAGAACAGGGCACCCTCCCCCAGACCTCAGAAAAATGACAATAGTGGTGATCCCCAAAGCAGGGAAACCCCCGGAGCACTGCGCCTCTTACAGGCCCATTTCTCTAATAAATGGGGAGGCCAAAACACTAGCCAGAGTCCTCGCCAATAGACTGCTGGGGGTGATTGGATCTCTAATCCACCCGGATCAGTGTGGATTTATGCCCGGTAAGTCCACACGAATGAATCTCCGCAGGGTCCAGATTGCTCTTGATCGTGCTGACGAGATCCCGTCCCTGCTGGCCCTCCTGGCGGTGGACTTTGAGAAGGCTTTCGATACAGTGGGATGGGATGCCCTGTGGGCCATAATGAAACGCATGGGCTTTGGACAATACTTTATGTCATGGGTTAAGCTCCTTTACTCCCTCCCCGAGGCCTCTGTAAGAGTCAATGGGAAATCATCCGCCACATTCCCGCTGAGTAGGGGGACCAGGCAGGGATGCCCCTTCTCTCCCCTGCTGTTTATCCTCGCCATCGAGCCTTTGGCAATCCGGTTGAGAACTGATACACAATGGACAGGGTTCGCCTGGCCACGGGGCGGGGAGGAACGGGTCTCGCTGTATGCGGATGACCTTTTGATATATTTGAGCAACCCAATAATCTCCTGCCCGATAGTGACCAGAACCCTGGAGGAATACCAACACTTCATGGGACTCCGGGTCAACACACAGAAAACAATCTACTTCCCGGTACAGGGAGGGGAGGAAGCAATCCCAGATCCCTGTCCATACTCCGTTTCAATTATGGGCTTCACCTTCCTAGGCATAAGAATTAACAGGACACAGGAGGACTTCCCCAAACTGAACCTGCACCAGATAATGGAAAAACTGGAGAACGATGTCGCCCACTGGCACTCCCTCCCACTTTCATTACTCGGGATGGCAGCACTTTTTAAGATGCTGGCACTCCCGAGATTTCTGTACATCCTCCAAAATGCCCCGCTCCCCATCCCGGCCACAACATTCACAGATATCAACCGGACCCTCCGCACACTTCTCTGGGGAGGGAAACAGCCACGCATTGCCCTAAAAACGCTCTACCGCTCTGTGTGTCAAGGGGGTATAGGACTGCCCAACATTCGCACATACTACTGGGTGGCACAAGCGGGGGTGGCGAATGAATGGCTACACGGAGACCCGCTGCTACCACATATCCGAGTGGAGACAGGGCAACTGGCCCACCCTCCCCCCTGCATATACTATACGATAGCCCAAGGAACCTAAGAGCGGCACTGACCGGGTCCCGTCACATAAAGCGAGTTTGGAGGGAGATACATAGATACTTAGGCTGGGAAGACAGACCAACCCTGATCCAACCCCTCTGGCGTAATGCACATCTTCCCGAAATACAAAAGATGGGCCACTTTTAAACCTGGGAGAGGAAAGGGATATCCACACTGGCGGACATTGTCCAGGAGGGGCGACTGATAGACTTTGAAACCCTACGGACGAGGCACGGCTGTCCCCTATGGACCGCTTTAGATACCTCCAACTCACGCACGCCATTAATACCCAATTCCCGAACCTGGCCGATATACCCGCCTGCTCTCCCTTGGAAACAAACATACTCCCACAAAGTATCCCTCACAAGGTAACCTCCACCCTCTATCAGGCAATTAACTCCTTTGGATCCGGGGAGCTCGTCAACCTCAGGGATAAATGGGAACAGGACCTAGGGCAACTGGAGGCGAAAGAGTAGGTTGATTCTGCTCCGAATCCTACACAGGTCCTACTACTCCAGAACGCAAATGGCCACTTGGGGAGAGGATGGCAACGCAGAATGCAGCCGATGCAAAAGGGCGGAGGGTACCTTCTACCACATGTTCTGGGAATGCGGGGTGCTGCAGGAGTTTTGGACTGCGTGTTTACTCCGCCTCTCCAGAATACTTGGTACCACAATCCCGAGAGACCCTAAACTTATCCTGCTGGGTATAGGAGGCGAAACTGACCTTAATAAACACGAAAGAATATTTCTAGGAGTAGCACTTGGTGCGGGAAAGAGACTCGCGGCAGCCACATGGGGCTCGGGGGACAAGATAACCATTGACAGATGGTCCAATGAAATGGACTGATGCGCCTCCCCGGAGAGGCAAATTTATAATGCGAGGGGTTCCCCCCCGTAATTTTCAGAAAATATGGGGAAAATGGGAACTATAAAATGTTAAGGCCAAAACAAGGGACGGCGGCGACGCCCTGCGCAGTTGCCGGGCGGTGCGGATTCTCGACCCCCATGCCTCCTACCCGCCGTACTACACAACTGTCAAGAGTTATGTTATGCACTGCTATCTACTGCGACCTTGATGATGGGTCTCCTAATGTCTTTTGTGTACTCACGTTGAATGTGCTACCTTCTCCTTTTTTCTTTTGTTCTCTGTTTAATAAACCAATAAAAAAAGATTTATAAAAAAAAAAAAAGAATTTCTCAGCATTGGTCACTCCAATCACGAAGCTTCTTCGTAAGGGCTGCCCATTTGTGTGGGATACATCGGCCGAACAGGGGTTTTAACAGCTCAAGAAGGCCTTCAGCGATGCGCCGGTACTGAAACATCCAGATTTGTTCAGACCATTTATAGTAGAGACGGACGCGTCAAGCTACGCTCTAGGTGCCATCCTGTCCCAACGAGATTCCCAAACAGGCCTGTTATATCCTGTGGCCTATTATTCAAGGAAATTACTCCCTGACGAACAGAATTACATCATTTTCGATCGAGGATTGTTGGCGATAAAAGCGGCTTACGGTGAATGACGGCACTATCTGATGGGGGCACGTCATACCATCACGGTAATAACGGACCACTGTAACATCCAGTTCATAAAAACCGCCAAGACGTTAAGCCCGCGCCAGTTACGATGGGCTCAATACTTCGCTGAGTTCGACTTCATAATTACGTATAGACCTGGAGCCAAAAGCCAAAAGGCTGACATATTGTCACAATACCCTGAATCCGCAGGGCAGGAGGTTGGAATTTCATCTCAATCTATCATTCATTCAACCCGTATTATTGGTGCCACTTCTGATTTCTTTGAGACCATTCTTAAAGGTTTCACTATGCCAGAAATAAGTCAGTGGTGCAAACAAGATCCTCAGAATACGCTCATCGAGGGACTCCCCTACCATGGATCAGCCTTGTACTTGCCCACCGAGCAGCTACAGGAAAAGGCCAGATCATAGTGCCATGATTCATAGTTGGCGGGACACCCGGGAAAGTCGAAAACCTAGGAATTTGTAGCTAGACATTTTTGGTGGCCCAAGTGGCGAAGAGACCTTGAACAATATGTCTCAAAATGCGAGGTCTGTTCATGAAACAAGGCCAGCCACCAAAAACCTGCTGGGCTCCTTCAGCCCTTAGCAACTCCCGCGGGACCATGGCATACCATCACCAAGGACCTTATAGTGGATCTTCCCGAGGTACAAGGGTACACCTCTGTATTAGTGGTAGTGGATACCTTTTTGAAAATGGCTCATTTTAGCCCCTGCAAGGGAGGCCCGACCGCCGGCGCAATCGCCGAATTAAGTCTGCAACATGTGGTTCGCCTTCATGGTCTCCCATATTGTGCGGTTACAGATAGAGGCCCACAGTTCACCTCCCGCTTTTGGCACGAATTCTGTAAGATATTGGGAATGGAAGTCCGCCTGTTGTCCGGGTATCATCCCGAAACTGACGGCCAGACAGAGCGCGTAAATCAATGCCTTGAGCAGTATCTACGTTGTTTTGCCACAAGCAGGGAGACAACCTGGGTCCAACATGCTTGGTTGGCAGAGTTGGCATATAATAACCCCATACATGCCTCCACCAGAAAAACTCCCTTTTATTGCCTTCATGGGCGACACCCACGAATCCTCCCATGTCCATTCCATCTTCAGAACTAGAACCGCCTACGTTGACTGGACAACGAATAGGCATAAAGCAAGTTTGGAAGGAGGTGCAAGGCAATCTCACAAAAGCCAAAAACACATACAAGTATTATGCTGATAAGCGTCTCCGAACTAGTCCACCCTACTGTGTGGGGGGCAAGGTGTGGCTATCCACCCGCAATCTTTACCTAGATGGGCTCAGGAAATTACAACCCTGTTATTTGGGCCCATTCGCGATAGCAAAGATTATCAACCCAGTTGCCGTACAATTGACCTACCCTCTCAGATGAAGATTCATCCCATCTTCCACACTTCCCTCCTGAAACCTGATCCACATGGAATAGCCACTAAGAAACCGCCTCCCATGTTAGTTCATGGGGAACCAGAGTACGAAGTCCAGGCAATTTTGAATTCCAAAAAAGACAGAAAAGGCCAGGTGTTTTACCTTGTGGATTGGGTGGGGTATGGCCCCGAATAACGCACATGGGAACCCTCACAACATATTCATGCCCCCAGATTGTTGCGCACTTTTCACAGGAACTACCCTAAAAAACCTGGAAAAGCTACCTTCTGTGGGAGGGGGATAAGGGCAGACAAAGACACAGACAGGGCACTCATAAGGGTGTTGTGGGAACTATTGTGGCAGGATCAGCTGCACAAATACTGTTGAGGAAGCTGCAACCATATAAAAGGCTGCTTTGCCCTATGTGCAGGAAAGCAGCAGCGTTAATACTACATTGCCCAGCAGCCGGTGCCGAATAACTACAATACCCAGCAAGCCCAGGGGCGGCCCGGGCCAATCAGGAGTCAGGACAGGGTGTGGCACCCCAACGTGCATGCGCAGAGCCCCAGGCACGGGGCTTGCGCTTGAGACTCCACGACGAGAGGACGTGTGCACCGGAGCTCCTGCAGATACACACGCAAGTGGCCCAGCCCCACCCGAGCAGCAGCCCGGCCCCTCGCCTTTACAAGATAAGTACTTGCCCACGCTTGAACCAAAAGGGGATCGAGGGGAAAGCGCAGGGGGCCATTGTTTGCCCACCTATAGCCTCTGCATTTCCGAGTTAAGATAAGTGGCCATAACTTCTACGCCTTAGTGCGCGGGCGGCATTCTTTGAGGGAATTAACCCGTACAGGGTACCGCATTATTGTTGGGGTGTTTCCGCCTCCTGGAGACCAAGGAAGGCCCACGAGGTGAAAACACCAGTGACGTCCTGCTACGTTTAACAGTGCACACATGCCTACGAGGGTCTGAGGAAAGACTGCTCGCGCAAACCCACTGAAAACTACAGTTATGCCAGCAGGGATCTGCAGGAAGATCGCTTGCTACTTGTTGTGCACTCCGGTGTACATCTCTTGTTTTAGGGGCATTTACCTTGCGCAATTCGTGCCTTGAGACGGACACCTTGTATGTTTGTGAGTGTGGCATGGTGTGAATGCTGGCAACTCAGAGGGCATATTTTAATTCTTGTCCTTTCTTTTAGCTTGGACCATTGGTGAGAGGACTTCACAGACGTGCCAAAGAACTCGACTGCCTCCCACGGATAGGACTCTAAAGATCTGAGCTAAGTCTGCATGCAAAATGTAATATTTTAAACTGTGCACTGGTCTGTTGACATAGGGTTAGATAGTGGAGGGCTGAACTTTTGTGCAATCTGGTGCTTATGTATGGAACAGCTAGTAAGGGCTGAGGACACCTGAACAAAAGTGTGCAACAATCAATCTTACCCTATACTCCCCCTGTCCTACCCATAACCTCTACCTTACCCTCTATCCGGTTTACCTAACTTCCCCCTACCCATCCAATCATTGAGACCCTAACCCTCCTTCCCTGCTCTGGTCCAGGAAACCTGTGTAAGCTTCGACTTGCGGGGCTCCACGACCATAGTGGGGGTGGTTGGTATAACGTTGCTCCCGCGCCTTGGATCTGGATATCGTGACAGATGCAGGGGGTCGAATGTTCGGTCACTTATCTATCTAGGATCCTAACCCCCTCAGAGTTAAATTACACCATCCTCAAAAAGTTACTGCTAGCCATAAAAAGAGCATTTGGGGAATAGAGGCACCTGCTATTAGGAGCCAAATATCCAGTAGAAGTAAGGACAGACCACCATATTCTGAAAGCCCTACAATATGCCAAAACCAGGAATAGCAGGCAAGCACGTTGGGCTCACTTCTTTTCGCCATACAATATTACCTTCACTTTAATTCCTGGAAGGATCCATCTTCAAGCAGATGTATTGTCCAGAAAAGAACCTGTAAGACTCTCCCGGTTTCATCCCGAACTTCTATTCCTCAAAGCTCTGTTCATAAACGCCATCTCTGACTTTCTACGAAAGGTTGAATCTGAGTCCAGACACCATGAGGAGGAATGTCAAAAAATGCTCTCTAAACACAACCTCACAAAAGAAAACGGATGCTATTTCCAGGAACAGAACGTTTTTCTCCCAACGGTTTCCCTCCACAAATAAGTCCTTTGTATGTGCCATGACACACAAGCAGCTGGACATAGGGGAGTGGCCAACACTACAGAACTAATCCAACAACATTTTTGGTGACCCTCTCTAAATTCGGATGTTCACGATTACGTTTCCTTCTGCACCACTTGTCTCCAAACCAAAATACCTGGCATTTCACCTCTAGGCAATATTGTTAGGATGCCCCTACCTGATAAACCTTGGCAGATAATTTCCACCAATTTTATAGTGTATCTACCCCCTTCACAGGGATGTACCTTGATAATGCGGACCGTAGATTCTTTCCAGAAACATGCCCATGTTGTACCTCTACCAGGTGTTCCTTCAGCTGCACGGATGGCACAGATTTTCATTGAACATGTTTTTTCTCGTCATGGACTGCCCAAAACAATTATTTCTGACAGGGTTCCCAGTACACCTCCTGATATTGGAAGCATGTTTGTTCCATTCTTAATATCAAACAAGCTCTGAGTTCCGGGTTCCACCCTCAGACAAATGGCCAGACCGAGAGGCTAAACCAGAACCTAGAAGGATACCTGCGATGTTACATCTCGGCTACCCAAGAAAACTGGACAGAACTACTCCCCCGGGCCGAATTCGCCTATAACAACGCATTCCATGCCACTCTCAAGACTAGCCCCTTCTTTTGCACTTATGGGTACCATCCTACTTGTTTCCTGATGATTATTCCTTCCGCAACCTCTTTTCCGGACATTGAAGACTTAGTAAATTGCATTCAGCAAGTTCCTCAGTCCGCTCAATCAGCTCTGCAGGAGGCGCAGGACCGCATCAAACGCTTTGCTGACCGTCACTGAACTCCGGCTCCCAGGATCAACATAGGAGACAAGGTTTGGTTGGCTTCCCGATTCCTTCCTCGGCATCTGGTTCCTTCAAAACTATGTTCCCGATACTTCGGTCCTTTCACTATGTGGGTCAGAAGGGGGAGGCGGTCTTTCATCTGCAGCTTCCCCCCTCATGGGCCAGGATTCACCTGGTGTTTCATGTGTCGCAGCTCAAACTCGATGTTCAGGATCGCATCCGACGTGGCAGGGTTACAAGGCCTCCCCCAGTATCTACGGTGTCTGGACCAGAATTTGACTTTTCAAGGATCTATGATTCTTGCTATTTAAGAGGGCCCCTCCAGTATCTAGTAGATTGGAAGGGGTACTCACCTGCTGAGTGGACCTGGGAGCCCGCCGCCATGGTTCATGCCCCATGGTTGGTCAGGCGGTTTCACCTCCTGCACACTGATAAACCAGGTTACTTTCCGCTTCGGAGGGAGCATACTGTCATGGCCTATAGATGGTGATGGTCTGTGTGGCATAGATGGAAGCGGATTGGCGCTGTATTCAAGAGTCTCTCTGAGATGGCACTGCAAAGCACCAGAAGCGTTTCAGTAGTTTCCTATCCCCTCCCAGTTCTGGCTTCGCCCCTTGTGCCTGACAGAGGAAGTTATGAGGAACTGCAGAGAGAGCATCAACGCGTTGCTACTCTTGATAGCAAACGCTCCGTGAGTTTGTTTCCTTGATATTACTTTCAGCTTTACCTAGCTAGCCTGTCTGACTTACTTTCCTACAACTCTCTCTTTCATAGGTTCCCGCTACCCATTCACGGATCACCCCTCCCCTGGATCAGAATCGCTGCGGCATATCCCTCGCTGGTACGTCCCACCGTTTGGTCGGCACTCGGATTTGCTACAACTGACTCCCTCCTTTCACCCCTTGTGTCCTCTTTTGCAGCATGCAGGACACTGCAGCTTTCCACAAACATACAGGCCAGTTCAAAGTCCCTGCACTGACCAGTGTTAGACTCACCGCTAGGTTTCACTCCTTCGTGATTCTGTCCCCCTCTCCTGCACTTCATTATCCCTCACACTCTCTCTCCATTTCTCTCGCATCCCATTTCTAACCATGGCAGACAGTCACCATGACACCCTTTCGCCTCCACTGGGAGGTCTTAATGGTAAACACACACTGCGTGTACCATATTATATCCCCTCAGTACAAGGACGCACTTTCACTCTGTTTTGTATGTATTACAGTGCACTCCAGATCAAGTCAGCAGTATCCGCCATAAGGATCTGCCCTGCAAATCCCATTGCATGTGATCTTCCTGGCACTCCAGGGTTTTCTTCCCCAGAGAGTTTCCCTGGGTGTTCTGTTCCCGCCCTGGCTATTGTTAGTAGGAGGGAGTAGGGTGACTAGGAGGATTCTCTATTTCCTCTATCTGCTGCCCCGGATCCAGTTTAGCGTTGCTCTTGGCAAGTTTTTGAAAGTATCGCAGTGACCTGCAGTGTGTTGGTTCGGTCACAGACTGGGGATACCCTATGATATCTAAGGCTGACTTGAGAGAGGTAGCTAGCAGGTTTGTCAGAAGGGTCATCTGCCCAGAGGTTAAAGTCACCAAGCACGATGACGGGAGTGCTGGCTTTAGTCACCTTGTTTAGGAGGCTGATCAATTGTTCTTTGAAAGAAGGCATGACTCTGGGTGGTCTATAAAGGGCAAGAATGGTTAAGGAGACCTTGTGGTTTATTTTGAGTTTTGTTACTAGGCACTCACAGTCCTTGGGAGCCTCACAGGAGGTCAGATGGGAGTTAAGAAGTTTAGTGCAAAAGATAGCAACCCCCCCTACCCTTCTTCCCCTAACGATGACTCTGGAACAAGTTATAATTAGATGAGGTGACATGGGTTGCCTCCGAGGGAGTGGACTCATTAAGCCAGGATTCTGTAATGATCAGGAAATCAGGCGTCTCGTTGGATAAAAAGTCCTCAATTTCAGCCCCATGAAGCGAAGGGGTTCTGGTGTTGAAAAGGGAGAAGCGCGTCATGCGGAGGCTGACCTGGGTTGTCAGCTGTAAATAGTAGGCTGGGGAAAAGGTGCGCACCAAAAGGCAGCCCTGATGGGGGATTACGCATATTTAGCAGGCAAGAGGTGGATGAAAGATTCACCCTGCTCTGAAGGCCGCGTACTTTGCATGGAATCCTGGGTACAAATCATCATAAAAACACAATAATAGAGATACATGTAGCAATACCTGTCAGTTCGACCGAGTATGAGAGAAAAAATGGGCGGAACCCTCTTTTTTGTAAAGGGGGCCTGACTCTTGAGGGTGGGTATAATGGAAGGAAAGGAAATAGAGTCAAAGGCTACCCTAACGATCGTATTGTGATCCCAAGCAATACATGTATCAATTCTTCACTCTGCCTACTAACCCACGAAAAAGCAGATATTTATGTGCTCAATGATGCACACCTTTAGTGCAATGGCACTCTTTTGAAAATATGTCTCGTTTTTGAAAATATGTCTATTGTGTTAGTGTTAATAAACCTTTTTCTTGATACACTCTTCCTTTTTAAGGTGTGTGTCTTTTCAAGCTAGCTGCTACCTAGCTTCGCTGCAAATGTTATGACCCCATGTCGCGTTTTGGGTTAGGGTAGCCTTTTCAAACTCGCCAACGGGGTGAAGAAGGCTGAGGAAGCAATGTATTTTCAAGGAACTACAGAAAACATCTCGGCTTATAGTGGCATCTTCGTGTTTTTGTATGAGATTTTGAGTGACGCATGAGGGCGCTTGGGCTGAAAAAGCCTGATGCCAACAGCTGGACCGAATTAGGTGGAAAGCAGACAGCAGCTGGTATACTGGGAGTAAGGACTGCAGAAAAGAGCAGGGAGACTGCCAGATTGAGGATAAGGGCTATAGAGGACATTGTGTGGAAGTAGAGATTGCTGATTAACAACAGATATTTTGAGCATGAGCTCAACATCAAGGTACACTATCACCTCTGCTTTGGAACCTCTCCTATGCGTGACTATTTCCTTGGCTTGCTGGAATGCGTGAGAGTGCATAAAAATGAGTGATTGTCACACTTGATGTGTGACACTTGGAAGGTCTGCTGCTGTATTTCACTTAACTTTTCATCACAACAACTTCAGAGAGCCTGTCTGTCTCAGGAGTGGGTGTAGCAGAAACACTTTTCACATTTATCCAAGCAAGGTCTGCAATGCAGAGAGCATGAAAACATGCACTTCTCTGAGGGGGGAAACGGGGAAATCTATAAAGAAGCTGCACTGTGCTGGGAACACAAAAGCCAAGGAGCAACATAGGGATCAGGGAAAGAAGTCGGCCAGGCAGTGAGGCATATAAACACACAAGGGTAAAAAATATCAATGTACCAAGCAGCAGGGAAACAAACAAGTAACTCAAATCAGTTTTCCGCACATTTCTCCCCAATTTAACTTGCTCCTACAAAATATCTCCTGTATCGGTGCTATTTTACCGCAGGTCTTCCCTCTGCCACCAAACTTCCTGCTCCCCTCACCTCTCTTCTTGTGGGCTGTCTCTGCTCCGTTTCCCCCCTTTATCATGCTCCAATGAATTCAGTTTGGGCTCCATCTGCCCCCTTTTTGGTCTTCCGGAGCCCTCTTCTGCTTCCGTCGCGTAGAGTCCATAGCCATCAGCGGTGAGGGGTCAGACAGCCCCAGCAGCAGCGAGGGAGACAAGTCTAGCAGGGAGCCATCCCCCAGCCACAACAGAAGGACCTACAATCGGAAAAAGGAAAAGGTGCACATGATCTCAGCAGTGAAATCAGGAGACAGCAACGACCACAGTGGCGCTAGGTCCCGCTGATGTACGGTGCTGGTAGGCGACATCCCAGTCACCATGATGATAGACACAGGGGCCACCATGAACGTCATGCCAGTCTCCAAGTTTGACAAACTTGAGCCCAAGCCGATGCTCCGACGGCGCTCATTTCTGCTCTACGCCTGTGGGTGCAAGAAGCCCCTCCCAGTGGCGGAGTATTTCAAAACGACACTATCACATCGCGGCATCAGCTGTAAGATCCGGATCCATGTCGTGGATGCCGGCATCGAAACTATGCTGCTCAGCTGCACCACGGCCGAACGCCTGGAAGTCATACAGTTTAACCTCGCCATCCAACCCGAGAACATCGAGCTCCTTCTCAAGAAGCACAAGAAACTCTTCACCGGCATCGGGTGTCTCAAAGGTCGATCAATGAAGCTCCACATCGACCTGACCATTGAACCCAAGGCAGTGAGAAACAGGAGGGATCCCTTCCATATGAGGGCCGCCGTAGAAGCCGAATGCAAGACGCTGGAAATCTTGAAAATCATTGAAAAGACGTCGGGACCCACTCCTTTGGTCTCCTCCATGGTAGTCACAGCGAAACCCAAACAACCCAATGCCATGCGCATCTGCATTGACATGCGCCTTCCCAATGCAGCCATCAGCCGAGAGAGGCACATCACACCAAAGATTGACGAGCTGATCGTAGACCTCACAGGCGCAACTGTATTCAGCAAGCTCGATCTCTGATCTGGCTATCATCAGATCTGCCTGGCCAAGGAATCCCGCTACATCACCACCTTTTCGTTACACTTAGGGCTCTGGCGATACTGTCGCCTCAACTTTGGAATTTCCTCGGCGGCGGAAGTCTTCCAGAACGAAATTTGCAGAGTGCTCCAGGATCTACCGGGTGTCACCAATGTCAGCAATGACATTGGTCTACGGAAGGACTGAGGCTAAACACACAGCCCAGCTAGTGGTGACACTGCAACGGCTAGAAGAATCCAGACTCACGCTCCATGAAGAAAAATGTGAGTTCGCAAAGAGGTTACTTAGCTTTTTCGGCTACGTATTCAACAAACTGGGTGTCTACCCGGACCCCGGCAAGGTTAGCGACATCAAAAATGCGAAAGCACCATCCACAGCGTCGGAAGTGAGGAGCTTCTTAGGAATGGCCACGTACTGCGGTCGCTTCATCCCTGACCTTGCCACAACCGCTGCCCAGCTACGTGAGCTCACGGAAGCCAAGGCCCCATGGCAGTGAGGCACCAGTCAAGAACAAGCGTTCCAAAAGATAAAAGACTCCCTCTCCAGTGACGCCACTATGGTGTTCTTTGACATTCACCGCACCACAGAACTACTCGTTGACGCCAGCCCAGTTGGGCTGGGAGCAGTGCTGACGCAGAGAGACAAGAATGGGACAGTCTACACCATCGCGTTCGCAAGCAGAGCGCTTACGCCGGCTGAGAAAAATTATGCTTACATCGAGAAAGAGGCGATGGCCATTATCTGGGGGTGCAAGCATTTTCATGTGTACCTCTTAGGACACCCGGTGAAAGTACTAACCGACCACAAAACACTCATCCCCATTTTTGGAGGCTCAGCGCCACACCCACCTGCAAGAATCAAGCACGTTTGCCAAATAGTCGAGCACGCCAGACCGAAGGCCATGACGCTGGATGAAATACAAACTGAAACGGACAATGGCCCGTGCCTGCACCTAGAAAAGATGGCTGTTCTGACAGGGAAATGGAAGACATTCCTGTCAGCGGTTACCCGGAGGATGCAACCAGCCCAAGAACTGTTACATGCATTGTTTGGGATACGCCACAAGCTGTTCATGTCAGTGGACGGATGTTAAGAGGGATTTCTGAACTCTGACCTGGAGGGGCAGAGGTTCAGAAGGCCATCCTAGTTTCTTGGAACAGGGTAACCTCTGGACAAGCCAGACCAATCAGGGTAGCTATGGCAGGCGGTCAAGCCTAAGTCTCAAGAGGGGTGAGGGTGACTGAAAGATCTCAATGAGCACACAAAGCAAGGCCACTTACAAATTACTCCAGACAGGTGTTATATTAAAAATATAGACACATTTATTACAAGGCCTTTGTAACATAGGCCATAGCAAAGAATCACAATAATACTAAAGTAAACCAATACATCACAATCAACACAATGGGCCTCATCACGAGTTGGGCGGTAACCCGTAAAATCGGCGGTAACGATTTTAAGGGTCCGTTGAATCACTCCAAATACCACCGGCGCCATTACAGCTGGCGCAAGTACAGCCGGCTGTACAAGCGTCGGCTGTAAAAGCGCCAGTAACCGTTCGCGCTAAAACATTGCAATCATGAGTCTGGCATAGGTGCAATTCGCGCCAGAAAAGCAGCAGACAATCCGCCGAAAAATACCCCCAGCAAAAAGCTGGAGGTAAAAGAACACAGGCCACAGCAATAAGGGCCCAGGTGAAACCAATGCAAATCAGAGGCCTACAAAGGACCCACCCATGCACAAAACACCCTCCCCAACACCATTCCACCAGTAGGAGCAGGGAGGAGACAGCAATAAGGGCCCGGGTGAAACCAATGCAAATCAGAGGCCTACAAAGGACCCACCCATGCACAACACACCCTCCCCAACACCATTCCACCAGTAGGAGCAGGGAGGCTACAGAAATAAGGGCCCAGGTGAAACCAATGCAAATCAGAGACCTACAAAGGACCCACCCATGCACAACACACCCTCCCCAACACCATGCTGCCATTTGGAGCAGGGAGCCTTAATGTGGACTTCTACCTGCTGCGCCTGGAGCTACTGAGGCCAGCCAACCAGGCCAGGGCCCTGGGAGCGCAGGGGGTGGTGGGGATGAGGAGTAGGAGGAGGAGAGCAGCACCAGCAAGGCGGCCAGCCATCCCCAGGGTCAGGCCAACACCCTGGGCCCTGACTGATGGCCAGTTGGTGACTGAATATCGGCTGGACAGGGCAACCATCACCCAGTTGCTGGACACAATCCAGGCTGACATCGGCAGCCGTATAGCCATCAGCACAGCAGTACCTCCGCTAGTGAAGCTCGTGTCTGTGCTGCAATTCCTCGGGACTGGCAGCTACCAACACACCGTTGCCATGATGCATGGCATGGCTCAGTCCACATTCAGTGCCCTGCTGGGACAGGTGCTGGATGCACTGTTGATCCATGTCAATGAGCACATTGCATTGCCAGCCACACAGGCACAGGTGAACCAGCTGAAGGGTCAATTCCATGCCATTGCCCAAGTTCCAAATGTAATAGCAGCCCTGGACTGCACACATGTACCACTCGTACCACCACAGACACATGAGGCAGCCTACAGAAACCGGAAACATTACCATTCCCTGAATGTGCAGATGACATGTAGCCCTGACCTCTCCTTCAGCCACTGCTGTGCCCGCTACCCAGGATCCACCCACGACTCCATGGTCCTGTGCAACAGTACCCTACCAGCGTACATGGAAAGGCACCGAGGGAAAAACACATGGCTGCTGGGTGAGTACAAATGTATACCATAATGCATGCTAATCCACAACTATTGGGGCTGGTCACACATAATGAAATCCCTGAATGTCAATAGGCAGCACCAGCAGTACAGCATTTCCAATCAGGCACCTTGCACGAGATCCTTGGACATGTCCAACACAGCAGAAGACACCCATTCAGGATGTAAAAGACATGTGGCAGCACAGTGACATATGGAAGGCCTACCACCACAAAGCCTCCTGTGTGAGTAGCACTATGGCTTCCAACACTGACACAGTGCAGACATCCCACCCTGCCCACCCGGCAGTCATGCAAATGTAACACAAATGTCTCCACATCCACAAATGCACCACACATAAGCAGACTGAGTAATGCCAATGTACATCCCACAAACCCTGTCCCCTGAATGTCCAATGAAATGCCTGGAGAACAGTACACAATAGTGACAACCAGCAAATGCAACAGCAGCCAAAGGGAATGGCATTGACACATGAAGTAGCCACCTCTCGCATGCACAATCAGATTGAAGGGCCCTCTTCCCCAGTGACAAGTGAATGAGTACTGTTACATACTGAAACAGGCGTACCAAGTTGTGAGTGCCTCATGGAATCAATGCTGCTCATAGCACAGCACACTCCACAATGTTAGTGACCAAATGACAAGTATGGCAAAATGACACTGATGACTGAGCCCTGTACACCCACTGAACTTACCTTGTCCCCAAACCTGCTTTCTCTCCCCTGCAGGTGATTCTGTATATCCCCAGTACACATGGCTCATGACCCCTGTGCGTCATCCACACACTGCAGCGGAGCGGGCATACAACATTGGCCATGCACGTACACGGATCTGCGTGGAGAGGGCATTTGGACTACTGAAGGCACGCTTCCGGTGCCTAGACTGTACGGGGGGGGCATTGATGTATGCACCCGAAAAAATTGGAAAAATTGTACTGACATGAGCCATACCGCACAAAATCTGCTGTCGCAGGAATGTGCCACTGCCCCCTGATGCTCATGTGCAGCCACCTGAGGATGGGAGTGAAGATGATGACGTGCCTGAAGGGTTGGACTGAGGGAGGGGAGGTTGGCCAGACTGGGATTGATTGATGGTTTTTTTTATACGGGTGAAGGCTACATTTAACACTTGTCACTTCAACATTAAAGAGCACTTTATCACAATCACTACTGTCCATGCTTCATGATTTTTGAAACGTGATTTATTCTCAGTTTAACAATCCCCCGACCCCCCAGTGAACACCCAGCACACAATCCCCTCTTCCCCCATTGAACTCCCCACAACAGTGCAGGTAGGTGCATTGTTTGTTATCAGGGCACCCACAACGATGCCGTGTCCGACTAGGATGGTCGTGGGCGCTTTCCTTGTCCAGGCCCCTCTGGTGTGTGTGACCTCAGGTGGCGCATAGAACGGCGCCTAGGAGACGGCTCAAGGGATCCCTTCGTGGGTGTAGTGGAAGTTGATGGGACTGAGCCGGTTGCTTGCATGTGCTGTCGGAGAAGGTTGTTCCCCTCCCTTGTCTGCTCAGCAAGTGCTGATACTGCCTCGCACAACTCCCTCACTCTTTGTCCAAACCCTGTCAGAGCTCCACCACTCTGCGTGTGCATGCATTGTCACGCGCTATGTACTTGCATCCATGGCGTATGGATGCACTGATGGCCTTGATGTGCCTGCTGTGCACCTTGGCCATGGATTCAACTTTGGCCTGTTTGGCCTCGATCACGTCCAGACGGCCCATCACTGCTGCCCCCGTGATGAAGGGTACCGTTGTGTGGCAGGTGCCGGCCTGTCACTTGTGCGCTGTTGGGGGGGGCTGCATGGGGACATGTTGCCGAGTGGGATTGGACTGCCGGGCTCTGAGTGCCGGTCTTCAGGGCTGCCATATGATGGCATGTGTTCATCTGGCTGCGGTGTGCGGACACGACGCACATGCACAGGAGGCGTTTGTGCTAGCTGTGTGCCTGGCCCTGGGGTCCCCTGTGGTGTCACCATCCCTTCAGCGTCACTGCTTCCGGGTGAATGCAGACGTCCTGCCTGATGCGCACGTGGAGGTGTCACTCCCACGTCAGGCTCCGATCCACAGGTGGGTCCCTCTGCATCAGGGCTATGCCTGGTGGTTTGGGGCGAGCTGGCCGTGGACTCCCTGCGGGCATGTGTGTGCTGCAGCGGTCTGGTAGGGCTGCGTTGTGGTGAAGTGGGAGGTGGCCTGCATCGGTTCCCTTCCGTGCGGCCCCTTTATGGGGTGGTGGGGCTGGTGGAGGCAAGTTTGCCTCGGGGACTCCCTCCCCATCATCTTCATCCTGTGGGGTTTGCCATGTGCCTGTGGGGTACATAGAGTGTGGTTTGAGTCCAAGGCAACCTATATTAGTATCAAGCAGTTCATGCCATCAAGTGCGATTGAAGACAGTATCAATCATGCATTCAACTTGCATTTTGTTCAGTCGCTATGTGGTGCTTGGTGTGAGTGTGGAGGTACATTGCATGGGAATGTTTGTGTGACAAGATTACATGCGGGGTTGTGGTGCATTGCGCTCAGGGTCCTGGGGGTGTATTCTTGCGCACTCACACTTTACGTAGCTGTCCCATGGCTATGGATGTCTGTCCCCTGCCCCTTCTATTGATGCACTGCACCTGCAGGGTAGTCTAGGCAGCACTACGGTTCAATGGATCAAGGGGTCACTTATGGGTGTCCGCAGTGCCTCACACACATTTCTTCACATTCATTCACTCAGGGTCTGCATGTGTGGTACTTTCAGTTGCATGCATTTGGGGTGGGACTCACCTGCAGTCGGATCAATGCCAGTGCCTGCCTCCGCTCCACCAATTCCCTCGATGGTGCCGATGTCAATCAGGGCACTCATCTTCTCCTCCCAAGGTGTGAGTTCGGGTGGGTGTGGTGGTGGCCCTCCTCCAGTGCCCCTGCATGCACTCCTGTGCTGTGAGAGGATGCCGCAGACTCTCACACGCAGGTCGTTGAGGCGCTTGGCGCAATCCTCCCCATCCCGGGGCACGCGCCCCACTGCAGTGACCCTTTGGCTGATGTTGCACCAAATCTGTGCTCTACGCTAGCCACTGGTTTTGCGCTGCTGCAGCTCTTCATGATGGATCTCAGCCTCCTCCACCAGTACAGCCAGCTCCTGGTTGCTAAATATGGGCTTTCTCACCCTGTCCAGGGCAGACTTGCCCTTAGTGCGCTCCTGTGACATGATTCGGTGTTCAATGGGGTGGATGGCTTCCAGGGGCTGTGATATCTGTTGGATTGTGATTTCCAAGATGGCTGCCGCTTTGTTTCCCGTTCCGGCGGTGACGCGTTTCCAGCGTGCTAATCGCGCACGCTTTGGCGCGTGCAATTAGCGCAATATGGCGGTAGCGCACGGTGCCCCGGATTTACGGGTTCAACCCGTTGCACGCTATTTGCACTACCGCCATGTCCCTGTGCGCGAAATCTTGTGATCTGGCGGATTATCCGCCGGGGGGCTTGGCATTAGCGCTATTTACGTTCAACGGGAAAACCGCCGCATTACCGCCAAACTCGTGATGAGGCCCAATATATATACAAGACCAGAGGGGTCCAATGGATTACGAAGCACGAAATATGTAGACCACCTAGATTGGGAGGAAAACAGGCAGTGCAAGTAATCTTTAGACCCAATTCCACATCAAGAATACACCTAACTAAGAGGCAGTCCAAGACCTACGAAGTGATGAGCCTTATGCTCAATAGTACATGCACGCGCTTGTGCCAATGGACAAAATAGGGTATCTTCAAGGGTCACTAGCAGCTCAGGAAGGTGAATAAGGTCGATGAAGAACAAGTCCCCACTATTCAAGCAGGACCTCCACTTGAGGGCAGAGGCAGGTGGAGAGTGTGGGATGGAGTCGCTATTTTGCAATAGCTGTGGAAAGGAAAGGGGCCCTCAGGGGCCACTTCATGCGTAAAAATGAGCTCCTGCGCTAGGGGCCACCAGTTGGGGTATGGACTACTCACCGGTCCCCGACGCAGGCAGACCCAGACTTTGCCAGTACAGCCCACTTCGCTGACAGATCCGAATGTGACAATCAGAACGTCTCGACACCGTGCAGTTTCCGCGGTACAGCAAGATTCCCAAACGGGACAGGGGCGATTTCTCCGCTCTGGGTGGAGGAATCAGCCCAATTCCACTGCAGCAGGCTTCAGGGTTAAGGGGGTCACAGGTGCAGCGACCTTGCACAGGTCGTTGCCAAAGCAGGGCAACACGGTAACCGCGTTTACTCCGGTCCGGGCGCACTCGTCTCATTTCAGACCTGGGAATGCCAAGTGTACGTAATTCGGTGTGAGGGTGCCATGGACACATAGCAATCAGTATACCAAGTTTTGAGGGCTTTCTCGAAACCACGGCAGTAACAGAGCAAACGTCCCGCGTAAGCTGGCCAGCCCACTGGTTGGCCCAGGGACACTTCCAAAGAGTCTTACTTGCAGGGTTTGATGAAGGTGCCGAGAATAGTTGGTCCCACTATTCCAATGAGTCGAAGCGTCTTTGCAGACCTTCTAGGATGATATGATGCAGAGGGGTCTTGCCGGACGACAGCGGGTTCAGGGTGCCAAACCTTCCAGCGGGTCACCAGTGGTTCCTCGACTCGGCTTCTTGTTGTAGGATACTTGGCTCCTTATCCTTTGTTCGTGTGAACTCAGGAGATCGACATGGTAGTGGTGTTCTCGGCCTCCTCTTATCCAAAGTTCCCTTCGTGCCAAAATGGAGAGGACCCAATGGGAGATCTGCTCACAAACACTCACTCCATACATGGACCAATTACGGACCATGGTGGTCCCAGGCATTCAGGACACTCCAGACTCTCTGGCACCCAGGATGTGTATTGGGAACAGACATCCCAGCCCACATCCTGGAGGCACACACACAAGGCATGCAGAAGCCCGCGAAAGCTTTGGGTTTCGCGGGAAAGTGCATGACCAAATAAGGACTGACCCGGGTCGGCTCGACCTGGGGAAGGTGAAGGGGCAAGATGGCCAAAGGACAGGACAAAGAACCTCGTGGCATGGCCATTTTTGAGCCAGGCCACCTATTCGTGCCAAACACGGTAGGCGCGGATAACATGGCAAGAAAGGGTTAAAAAACATAAGAAAATGATAACTGCCACCAGTCCTGTCCCTGACACATCTGCACAGTTCATATAAAGTCCAGCGAGAGTTTCTAGGGCCTTTGGAATGACTAGAGACCGAAGGGTGCGGTAAAGTAAGTTACATTGCACTCTTGTTACATGTTGCACAAAAGCTGCAACATGAGGAAAGGACTAAGGGAAACAAAGTCTCCCAGTACTGACTGTTTTAAGGGCATGTCAGTTTCCCCATAAGAAGTGAGCGAAAGCCCAGAGGAGTGCAGCTGAGGGCTGCACTTCTCCGGCAAAGGTTAGATCAGGGTGTAAAACAGCAGCAAAAAGTTTGGGGGTTGACACAGAGGGAAAATTACATTCTAATATGAAATCTTTCCTAACACTCACCCTTCTCAGACTAAGGACAGGGGGAACTAATCCACCCCTGGATGAGTTTGTTGATCAGGTCGGTTAAACATTCTGGACAACCCATCAGCATTGCTATGTTGGAACCCTGGCCTATGCTCAATAGTGAAGTCAAAGCCTTGCAGACTTATGGACCACCTAATGAACTTTGGATTCTCTCCCTTCATGTTCATTAGCCACTTTAAGGGCGTATGGCCGGTTTGCACAGTGAAGTGGGTCCCATAGAGGGAGGGTCTCAGCTTCCGTAGGGCCCACACCACAGAGACCATTCTTTCTCTACTGTGGACCATCTGAGCTCTCTGTCCATAAGCTGGCGACTAATTAAACCAATAGGGTGTTCCTTACCCTTCTCATCTACATGTGATAGTACAGCTTCTATACCAGTGTCAGAGGCATCTGTCTGCACAATAAAAGGTCTTTGATAATCAGGGGCCTGGCACAGGGAGTGTTTTAAGCCATTGAAGGCCTTCTCACACTCTTCAGTCCAAGTTACCTTATTGGGTTTCTTCGGAGTAGTGAGAGCAGTCAGAGGGGCAGCTATGGGGCCATAGTCTGCCATGAAATTTCTGTAATACCCATTGAGTTCTAAGAAGGCTCTCACTTGGGTCTGTGTAGTGGGGGTAGGCCAGTCTTGTACTGCTTGTACTTTACTGGGTAGAAGCGGTATCCTCCCTCCTCCTACTACATGTCCAAGGTAAACCACTGAGCCTTTTCCAATCTGGCACTTACTGGCCTTCATGGTCAAGTGGTCCTTCTGAAGAGCCTGTAACACAATCCCAAGGTGTTTCACATGGGCTTCCCAGGTGGCACTGAAAACTGCTATATCATCCAGATATACAAGACAGAATTCGTCCAACGGATTCAACACATGATTCACAAGCCTCTGGAATTTGCCAGGTGCATTCTTCAACCCAAACGGTGTTACCCTGAACTGGTAAAGGCCCTCTGGAGTTGAGAAAGCTGTCTTCTCCTTGGCATGTTCTGTAAGGGCTATTTGCCAATAGCCTGCAGTGAGGTCAAACGTGCTGAGGTAGTTGGAGGCGCCCAAGGTATCCACCAGCTCATCTGTTCTAGGCAAGGAGTGTGCATCTGTCTTGGTGACAGCATTCAGAGCCCTGTAAACCACACAGAACCTCAATTCAGAAGTACCTGCTTTTGGAACCAAAACCACAGGGCTGGACCAAGGACTACTAGAGGGTTCAATCACCCCAGGATCCAACATTTTGTTGACCTCTGTCTTAATGTAAGACCGTACTTTGTCTGACATTCTGTATCCCCTACTTTTGGTAGGTACACTGTCTCCTGTGTCTATGTTATGTTTGCACCAAAGTGTCAAACCACGGGACTGTGAAAACAGGGGGGAAAATTGCCTAAGCAAACTTTTCACCTCAGCCTGCTGATCAGAAGTCAGGCGACGGGCCGCTCGGACACCCTCAATGGAGCTATCTGAAGGACTGCTTTGGAATAGGTCAGGAATAGGTTCAGACTCCTCTTCCTCAACATCTGAAGCCAATAGCAGTGCTGCGATTTCAACTCTGAAAGCCTTCAGCCTATTTACGTGGAACACTTTTAGAGCCTGTCCAGGCCTTCCAAGGTCCACTAAATAGTTGACCTCACCCAGTGACTCCACTACTGTGTAAGGGCCTGACCATTTGTCCTGTAAAGCTCTAGGCCTTATGGGATTCATGATCAGGACTTGCTGATCAGGTGTAAAGTTGATGAGGGAAGCTATCCGGTCTTACCAATGTTTCACCAGCGCTTGTCCTGCCTTCAACTTGTCACTAGCCAGACCCATCTGTAGTACCATCCTTTTTCTGAGCCCTAACACACACTTTGGCAGTAACCCTTAAAATCGGCGGTAACGCTATTAGCGCTGATTTTAAGGGTCCGTCGGATCACGAGTCCAAATACTGCCGGCGCCATTACAGCCGGTGCAAGTACAGCCGGCTGTACAAGCGCCGGCCATAACAGTGCCAGGAACCATTCGCGCTAAAACATCAGCAATCACGAGTCCGGCGTTGGCGCTATTAGCGCCATAAAAGCGGCAGACAATCCGCCGAAAATACCTTCAGCAAAAAGTTGGAGGTAACAGAACACAGGCCACAGCAATAAGGACCCAGGTGGAACCACTGCAAATCAGGGGCCTACAAAGGACCCACCCATGCACAACACACCCTCCCCAACACCATTGCACCAGCAGGAGCAGGGAGGAGACAGCAATAAGGACCCAGGTGGAACCACTGCAAATCAGAGGCCTACAAAGGACCCACCCTTTCACAACACCCCCTCCCCAACACCATTAGACCAGCAGGAGCAGGGAGGAGACAGCAATAAGGACCCAGGTGGAACCACTGCAAATCAGAGGCCTACAAAGGACCCACCCATGCACAACACACCCTCCCCAACACCATTACACCAGCAGGAGCAGGGAGGAGACAGCAATAAGGACCCAGGTGGAACCACTGCAAATCAGAGGCCTACAAAGGACCCACCCATGCACAACACACCCTCCCCAACACCATGCTGCCATTTGGAGCTGGGAGCCTTGATGTTGACTTCTAGCTTCTGCGTCTGGAGCTACAGAGGCCAGCCAACCAGGCCAGGGCCCTGGGAGTGCAGGGGTCAGTGGGGATGAGGAAAAGGAGTTGGAGAGCAGTACCAGCAAGGCAGCCAGCCATTCCCAGGGTCAAGCCAACACCCTGGGCCCTGACTGATGGTCAGTTGGTGACAGATTATCGGCTGGACAGGGCGACCATCAGCCAGTAGCTGGACACAATCCAGGGTGACATTGGCAGCCGCATAGCCACCAGCATGGCAGTACCTCCCCTAGTGAAGCTTGTGTCTGTGCTTCAATTTCTTGGGACTTGCAGCTACTGTTGCCATGATGCATGGAATGTGCCAGTCCACATTCAGTGCCATGCTGGGACAGGTGCTTGATGCACTGTTGAATCACGTGAACGAACACATTGCATTGCCAGCCACACAGGCACAGCTGCACCAGCTGAAGTGTCAATACTATGCCATTGCCCAAGTCACGAATGTAATAGCAGCCCTATACTGCACACATGTGGCACTCGTACCACCCCAGGCACATGAGGCTGCCTACAGAAACCGGAAACAGTAGCATTCCCTCAACGTGCAGGTGAAATGTGGTCCCGACCACACCTTCATCCACTTCTCTGCCCGCTACCCAGGATCCACCCACGACTCCATGGTCCTGCGCAACAGTACCCTGCCGGTGTACATGAAAAGGCATCGAGGGCAAAACACATGGCTACTGGGTGAGTACAAATGTATAACATAAAGCATGTCAATCCACAACAGATGGTGCCTGTCACAGAATCCGTCATTCACAATAGGCAGCAGCATAACTGCAGCATACACATTCAAGCACCTTGCACGATAAATCTCGGACATGTGCAACACAGCAGAACACACCCATGCAGGAAATACGACATGTGGCAGCACAGTGACATATAGAAGCCCCACCACAATAAAGCCTCCTGTGTGCATAGCACCATGGCTCCCAACACTGACACAGACAGAATTCCCACCCTGCCCACCCGACAATAATTAATTTTCAAACCATAAGCTGGCCACAAACGCACCACACATAAGTAGGCCAAGTAATGACAATGTTCATCCCACGAACACTGTCCCCAAAATGGCCAGGAAAATGCATGGAGAACAGTACAGAGCAGTGACAACCAGCAAATGCAACTGTAGCCAAATGGATTTGCAATGACACATGAGGCAGCCACTTCTGTCATGCAGAAGTAGATGGAAGTGCCCCCTTATCCTGCTACAACTGAATGAGTACTGTTACATACAGATACATAGGCGTACCAAGTGGAGAGTACCCCATTATTTCAATCGTGCCCATAGGACAGCACACTCCACAATGTTATAGGCCAAATGTTATAAAAGGCAAAATGACACTGATGACAGAGCCCTGTACACCCACTGGACTTACCTTGTCCCCATATCATCTTCCTCTCCCCTGCAGGTGAATCTGCATATCCCCAAGACACGTGGCACATGACCCCTGTGTGTCACCCACACACGGCGGTGGAGCGGGCATACAACCTTGCCCATGCCCGTACACGGATCTGCGTGGAGAGGGCATTTGGACTGGCGAAGGCACGCTTCCGGTGCCTCGACCGCACGGGAGGGGCAATGATGTATGCACAAGAATAAGTAGGCTAAATTGTACTGACATGTGCCATGCTGCACAACATCTGCTGTCGCAGAAATGTGCCACTGCCCCCTGATGCTCATGTGCATCCACCTGAGGATGGTAGTGAGGGCGATGAAGTGCCAGAATGTGTTGCACATGCACAAAGGATTGGGCTGAGGGAGGGGAGGTTGGCCAGACCGGGATTGATGGATGGATTATTTTAGAAATGGGTAATGGGTAGATCAGAAATATGTCACTTCAACATTGAATTGCATCAGTGACAATCACTACTGTCCATGCATTGTGAATTTTCTAACATGATTTATTTAACATCCAACAATCCCACCTCCCCCCAGTGAACACCCAGCACACTATCCCCCCCTACCCCCAGTAAACACCCAGCACACTATCCCCCCTCCCCCCAGTAAACACCCAGCACACTATCCCCCCTCCCCCAGTAAACACCGAGCACACTATCCCCCCTCCCCCCAGTAAACACCCAGCACACTATCACCCCTCCCCCCAGTAGACTACCCCCAACTGTGCAGATAGGCACATGTGTCTCATCAGGGCAACAACAACGATGCCATGCACCATAGGATGGTCGCGGGCGCTTCCCTTTTCCGGGCCCCTCCGGTGTGCGTGCCCTTAGGTGGCGCATGGACCGGCGCCTAGGAGATGGCTCTAGGGAACCCTCTGTGGGTGTGGTTGATGTCGAGGGGACTGAAGCGGTGGCCATCACGTGCTGTCGCATGAGGTTGTTTGCCTCCCGTGTCTGTTCAGCAAGTGCTGAGACTGCCTCCGTCAACTCCCTCACTCATTGGCCAAAGCCTGTCAGGGCAGCGGTACATTGTTCAACAACTCAGCGTGTACGCGCATTGTCCCGCGCTATGTATTTGCACCCATGCCTTATTGATTGACTGACTGCCTTGATGTGCCTGCTCTGCACCTTCGCCATCGATTCCACCCTGGCCTGTTTGGCCTCAATGATGTTGAGTCGGCCCATCACTGCTGCCCCAGTGACGAAGGGCTCCCCTGGTGTGTCACGTGGTGGCCTACGACTTGTGTGCTGTCGGGGGGGGCTGAATGGCGACATGGCGCCAGCCTGGTCTGGGCTGCCTGGCTCAGAGTGCCGGTCTTCTGGGCTCCCATAAGATGACGTGTCCACGTCGGGCTGCGGTGTGCGGACACGACACACAGGCACATGTCGACTCCCTGCATGCTGTGTGCCTGGGCTTGGGCTTCCCTGGGGTGTGATCATCCCTTCAGCCTCACTACTTCCGGGAGAGTGTTGTCCTACGGCATGATGGCCACGTGGAGGTGTTGCTCCCACGTCGGGCTCCCATGCAGACCTCTCTCCCTCAGCATCGGGGCTGTGAATGGTGGCTTGGGGTGAACTGGCGTTCGCTTCCCTACGGCCATGTGGCTGCCGCTGCTGCCTGGTGCGGCTGCGTTGGGGTGAGGTGGGTGTTGGCCTGGGTCGTCTCCCTTCGGTGCGGCCTCTTTGTGGGGTGCTGGTGCTGGTGGAGGCGCGGTGCTGTGGGCGCTGTGTTGGTGTGGCCTCCTCCCCATCATCTTCGTCCCGTTGGGATCGACGTGTGCCTGTGGGGTACATAGGGTGTGGTTTGAGTTCAATGCTACATATATTTGTGTGATGCAGGTCATGCCAACAAGTGTGATTGAAGACAGTAACAATGACGCATTCAACTTACATTCTGTTCAGTCGCCATGTGGTGCTTGTTGTGAATGTGTATGGAGGTACACTGCATGGGAATGCGTGGTTGGGGTGCACTGCGCTCGGGGTTTTGGGGGTGTGTTCATGCACACTCCAACTCTACGTAGCTGTCCTATGGCTATGGAAGTCTATCCCCTGCCCCTGTTATTCATGCACTGCACGTACGGGGTTGTCTAGGCCGCACTACCGTTCTAGGGATGTAGGCCTCACTTATGGGTGTATGCAGTACCTCAGATACATGTCTTCGCTTTCATGCACTAAGGGTATGCATGTGTGGTACTTTCAGCTGCATGTATTTGGGGATGGGACTCACCTGCCGTTGGGTCGATGCCAGTCCCTGCCTCCGCTCCACCAATGCCCTTGATGGTTCCAACGTCTATCAGGGCTGTCATTTTCTCCTTCCAAGGTGTGAGTTTGGGTGGGGGTGGGCCTCCTCCAGTGGCCCTGCTTGCACTCCTGTGCTGTGACAGGATGCCATGGACTCGCACGCGCAGGTCAGTCAGGCGCTTGCAGCAATCCTCCCCATCCCGGGCACGCTCCCCACAGCACTGACCCTTTGGCTGATGGTTCGCCATATTTGGGCTCTGCGCTGGCCACTAGTTTTTCGCTGCTGCAGCTCCTCGTGGTGTATCTGTGTCTCCTCGACCAGTACTGCTAGCTCCTGGTCACTGAATTTGGGCTTCCTCACCCTGTCCAGGGCGAACTTGCCCCTAGTGCGCTCCTGAGACATGTTTTGGCCTTGGATCACGTGGATGGCTTCCAGAAGCTGTGATATCCGACGGATTGTGATTTCCAAGATGGCCGCCGCTTTATTTCCCGTTCCTGCGGTGACGCGTTTCCCACGCGCTCCTAGCGCACGCTATCGGTGCGCGCTATGAGAGCGACATGATGGTAGCGCACGGTGCGCCGGATTTAAAGGTTCACGCTATTCGCACTAACGCCATGGACCGGGGCGTGTGCACGATAACTCGTAATCTGGCGGATAATCCGCCGGGGGCCTTGGCGTTAGCACTAATTAGGTCCGGCGGATAATCCGCCACATTTACCGCCAAAGTCGTGATGAGGCCCTAAGTCTACTACGTTGGTAGTAATGGGGGGAGTGGGCATCTCCCATCCCTCCTTGACTATGGCTAAGGGTCCCCGTACAGGGTGACCAAACAGAAGTTCAAAGGGGCTGAAGCCAACACCCTCTTGTGGTACCTCTCTGTAGGCAAACAGTAAGCACGGTAAAAGAAGATCCCATTTTCTTCTTTGAGGTTCTTCCAGAGCCCCAATCATACTTTTCAAGGTCCTGCTAAACCTTTCCACCAGACTATTGGTCTGGGGGTGGTATGCGGAAGAAAACTTATAAGTGACCCCACATTCCTTCCACATAGCGTGCATATACTTTGACATAAAGTTGCTGCCTCTGTCAGACACAATTTCTTTAGGGAAGCCAACCATAGTAAAGATGCCAAGTAAAGCTTTTGCAACTGACTTGGTAGTCACAGTTTTCAATGGGATGGCCTCAGGATACCTGGTGGCATGGTCGACCAGCACCAGGATAAACCTATTGCCTGAGGATGTTTGGGGGTCAAGGGGACCAACAATGTCGATCCCTACCCTCTCAAATGGTACCCCCACAGGAGTGGTACCAATGGAGCTTGGATTGTCGAACCACTCGTACCAGATAACTGGCAGGAGGCACAACTCCTGCAGTGACTTTCTACTTGCACCCCCATCTTGGGCCAGTAGAAGTGCATGGATAACCTTTCCTTGGTCCTCTTAATACCAAGGGGACCAGCAAGGTGCACTTCATGCGCCAGCTGCAGGAGGAAGGGTCTTACAGCAAGGGGAACCACCAACCTCCTATGGTCTCCTTCTGTAGACTCTGTAGGCTCACTATACAGGAGCCCACCTTCCCAATAAATCTGATGCTTCCCAGGAGGATCACCCTCAAGCTGGGAGCAGGCCTGTCTCCTTAGGCCTTCCAGAGATGGGCACTCACGTTGGCCTTTACTGAATTCTTCCCTGTCAGGACCACCTTCTACTAACAAATCGTTTAGTTCAGGGTGGTCATTGGGGTCAAATACTTCAGGCATCACCACCCCTCGTCAGGTCCTGGTGATTGACCAACTACCTCCACCTCAGTGGTAGGTGAGATAGGGGGAATATTTTCTTTCCCTCTTTTTACTTTTCTGACTCCTTTAGCCTTGGGTTTCCCCTTTGGCTGGGGCAGGGCATTGGTCTTGGCCAGGGCTGCCCTTGTTTGAGACCTTGTGCAGGGTCTGTCAGCAGTGTCTCCCACAAGCCCTAAAGCTCGGAGATCATTACCCAACCAGACCTTTCCTGGGACACTCCTCTGAATGCTCACTGGAATCCTGACTGCTGTACCATTGATAGTAAGATTTACAGGTATTACTGGGAATATGAGAGGTGGGCCATCAGCCAACTTAGTGGGCATCAGAGTAGCTCTGGCAACTTCCTCTGGGTCTACTAAGGTAGAATCCACTACAGTTCGACTGCACCCACTATCCCTAAGAGCTGGAGTATCTACTCCATTGATCAGCACACTGTCTTTAAAGTAGTGCTTGGTGTTATCTGTAATCCTAGCATAAGCCTCTGAGACTTTAGGCTCCCAGGAACCCGGGGAAACTAAAACTACCTCAGCTTCTATCCCACTGGGGAAGGAGAAGGATGCTCCGGTAATCTCTTCTTCCTCGTAGGAGAAGGCCAGATTAGCAGAGTGGACCCCCAAGGTTTTGACCTTACATCTGGGATCCCCCTTCACGTGGTCTGTGGCTCCACAAGCAAAACAAGATCCACTGGGTCTGTTCACATAGGGAGGCTTACTATAACCAGAGTTCTGTTTCGGAGGCTGACCTCCACTACCCTTTGAGTTCTCTTGTGTCTTAACCTTATTTTTCTTTTTGTAGCCCTTTTGTGAAGAAGATTTATCAGTTTCCCCACCCTCCTTATCTTTGGACTTTTTCCCTTCCTCCTGCTTACCAGGATGATTCTTGTCCTTATGGGACACTCGATGTGACACCCACAAATCTGCTGCAATGGCTAGCTTCTTAGGATCTATCTCCTTTGAATTTGCCAAATGCTGCTTAAGCTCAGGGGAAGAAGATGCAAACATATGTTCCAGCATGACAAGACTTATCATACCTTCAAAGGTAGAAACTTTATAACCTTCAACCCAGCCAGTCAAGTTTTTTAAGGATTCAGTTACATAAGATACCCAAGTACCACCTTCTTTTTTCTTATACTCTCTGAATCTTTTTAAGTATTGGGCAGGAGTCTTTCCAAACTTTAAGATGAGAGTTTGCTTCAACATAGCCAAATCTGCTCTCTCAGCTTTCGACATTTCCATTATGGCACTGCAGCCAGAATGGGGCAGTCTGCTAAGTAACCAGGCAATTTTATCAGCATTGTCAACTTGTTGAACTTCACATGCATACTCAAATGTATTCAGCCAGTCCATAATGTCATTCTTTTCCTCATACACACTGAACAGATCTTTTGGAAACCTTGAATGAGAAGAGGCCCCAAACCCATGTCTAGGACCCTTGGACCCATTGGCAACTTGAAGCTTGGCCAGTTCCAACTGGTGATCCCTGTCTTTTTGTTTTTCTGCCTGCTCTATCTTTAGTTTGGCCATATTGAACTCAATCTCCTTCTGCCTAAACAGCAGTTCTTGCTTCTTTAATTCAAGTATGGCCTCCCCATCAGCATTGGCAGAGGAAACATTCGACATTACATCCTCCATGTCCTCATGGTCGTTGTGGATCAGTGCAGCGGTAGAACCATCAGTTCTACCAGTGAGAGCAGCCCCACCTCCTTCTGCACTGTCCTCGGAAGCTATAGCTCTAAGCTGAGCTTCTTGCCAGTCCATGATTCTCTGGATCATTTCTACTTTTGTGCCTTGAGAGGAAAGACCTCTCTCAGCACACATCTTTCTTAATGTGTCGTATTTTGAAGCATTTAAAGTTAACAAGGTACTTGTTTCCATACTGTTAGATAGGACTTTGGCCTTTTAAAAGTTATACTACAACAATTCACTATGTGTCCTGGTAGGAATAACTGGAAAAGCCTTAACTTGTGTGCAACACTGGATACCTTTAGTCCTATCCCACCGCTGTACACCAATTCGTTAAGAGGGATTTCTGAACTCTGACCTGGAGGGGCAGAGGTTCTGAAGGCCAACCTAGTTTCTTGGAACAGGGTAACCTCTGGACAAGCCAGATAAAATCAGGGTCAGGGTAGCTATGGCAGGCAGTCAAGACTAAGTCTCAAGAGGGGTGAGGTTGACTGAAAGACCTCAATGAGCACACAAAGCAAGGACACTTACAAATTACTCCAGACAGGTGTTATATCAAAAATATAGACACATTTATTACAACGCCTTTGTAACATAGACCATAGCAAAGAATCACAATAATACTAAAGTAAACCAATACATCACAATCAACACAATATTTATACAAGACCAGAGGGGTCCAATGGATTACGAAGCACGAGATATGTAGACCACCTAGATGGGGAGGAAAACAGGCAGTGCAAGTAATCTTTAGACCAAGTTCCACATCAAGAATACACCTAACTAAGAGGCAGTCCAAGCCCTACGAAGAGAGGAGCCTTATTCTCAATAGTACATGCACGCGCTTGTGCCAATGGACAAAATAGGGTCCCTTCAAGGGTCACTAGCAGCTCAGGAAGGTGGATAAGGTCGATGAAGAACAAGTCCCCACTATTCAAGCAGGACCTCCACTTGAGGGCAGAGGCAGGTTGAGAGTGCGGGATGGAGTCGCTATTTTGCAATAGTTGTGGAAAGGAGAGGGGCCCTTGGGGGCTACTTTTTGTGTAAAAATGGGATCCTGCACTAGGGGCCACCGGTTGGGGTATGGACTACTCACCGGTCCCCGACGCAGGGAGACCCAGACTTCGCCAGTACAGTCCACTTCGCAGGCAGGTTCGAATGCGACAATCAGAACGTCTCGACACTGTGTAGTTTCCGCGGTACAGCAGGGATTCCCAAATGGGACAGGGGTGATTTCTCCGCTACGGGTGGAGGAATCAGCCCACTTCCACTGCAGCAGTCTTCAGGGTCAAGGGGGTCACAAATGCAGCAAACTTGCGCAGGTCGTTGCCAAAGCAGGGCAACACGGTAACCGCGTTTACTTCGGTCCTGGCGCACTCG
This sequence comes from Ambystoma mexicanum, assembly GCF_040938575.1. NCBI lineage: Eukaryota > Metazoa > Chordata > Amphibia > Caudata > Ambystomatidae > Ambystoma > Ambystoma mexicanum. The sequence goes on from NC_090924.1 coordinate 1,392,791,101, forward strand.
TCTCACTTCAGACCTGGGAATGCCAAGTGTACAAAATTCGGTGTGAGGGTGCCGTGGACACAAAGCAAGCAGTATACCGAGTTTCGAGGGCTTTCTCGAAACCGCAGCGGTAACAGAGTAAACATCCCGCGTAAGCTGGTCAGCCCACTGGTTGGCCCAGGGACACTTCGGATGAGGCTTACTTGCAGGGTTTGATGAAGGTGCCGAGAATAGTTGGTCCCAATATTCCAATTGGTCGAAGCGTCTTTGCAGACCTTATAGGACGATCGGATGCAGAGGGGCGTCGCCGGACGACAGCGGGTTCAGGGTGCCAAACCTTCCAGCGGGTCACCAGTGGTTCCTCGACTCGGCTTCTTGTTGTAGGATACTTGGCTCCTTATCCTTTGTTCGTGTGAACTCAGGAGATCTACATGGTAGTGGTTTTCTCGGCTTCCTCTTATCCAAAGTTCCCTTCACGCCAAAATGGAGAGGACCCAATGGGAGATCTGCTCACAAACACTCACTCCATACGTGGACCAATCACGGACCACAGTGGTCCCAGGCATTCAGGGCACTCCAGACTCTCTGGCACCCAGGATGTGTATTGGGAACAGACATCCCAGCCCACATCCTGGCCACAAGCCAACGGGGATGCTGAAAGGTTTATGGCGTCCATCAACAAGACCATACGAATTGCAAAGAACAAAGGTCGCAGGTGGCTCCCCGAGCTCTATAGATTCCTACGCACGTACCGGTTGACGCCCCACTCCTCAACTCACATCTGCCTAGCGGACATGATGTTCAGTGTGCCCATCCAAGGGGGCCTGCCCCTACACCACTCCTGGAAACCAGAGCCTGCTGACTTGGAGAACACAGAAACAAGGAGGCGGTTACACAACGCCAAGGTGGACTTGGCCAGCAGGGCTGTAGCCAGTGACATCCAGGTTGAGGATACGGTGCTGGTAAGAACCCGAAATCGGAAGGGAAAGATGTCACTCCTGTACGAATCAGAACCGTGGACCGTATCCCGTAGAGAGCATGGCCTCGTGTCAGCCACCCGAGGGCATGAGTCGGTGTCGAGAAACGTCTCACACTTCCAGAAAATCCTGCCGACCCTGTGGGAGGAAAGCAAAGCAGACAGTAGTCCTGGAGAAGACGAGGCCGACACTGACAAACAACCCACGAGAAGGTCTTGGGGAGGAAGCAACCGCGGAGCCTCCTGTCCGCCATGAAGAAGAAAGAAGCAGGGACACACCCCATACTCCCCACCGAGAGAGAAGCGAGCGATATGCACTCCAAAAGCAACCAGTGCCATCGACGAGGTTGAAAGGCTACGTCCTCAATGTTGTCTACGTTCGGCCAGGCTGAGGGACTGATAACTAGCCCTGGCGAGTGACTTGAGGTGCTGCGTCAACGGCAGTTTGTTTTGAACAGTCATAAATTGTCCACATGTTTTGGGTGGCAGCCTAAGAGGAAAGCCACAGATGACTTTAATGTTTGAGTGACCATGTTTCTCATGTTTGAATACAAGTGATTTTCATGTTTGAATGGCTATCTAAAAGTTGATGAGGGATGTGATGTCCATGTGACTGCGGTCACGTGGGCGAGTAAATAAAAGAGAGTGCAGAGCCCGCCAAAAGGCAGTTCCCACTCGGGTACCCTCACCCCAGTGTCCGTGTCTCTGTTCGTGCTTCGCGCGCTCCATGCAGGTAGGCCCGGCCCCAATAAAATAATCCAGTGTTTTCACGAGTCTTGGTGATACAAAAGGTTGAGAGCTAGGCTTAACACTCTCCCAGTCCATGGGGTTGTCCGCTATGCTTTGCTCCTTTGGGTGTGCCTTTGAATGGGGGACACCATAGGGATCCCCCTCCTTTTATCCCTTCACCCATTGGGGTCAGACTCAAGTCTCTGTTTTTTAATTACCCCTTACTTTTTTTTTGGCGTACCAGCCACCTGCCCAAACATGAAACCTACCCATTCCTACTGATAGGCACTGGGTTCAGCATAAAAGTGTTCCATAGCTCTCAATCCTTTTCTGCCCACATGGCGAGTGGAAACACCCGATTCTGTTTTTGGCAGGGAGAGCCCATTTGTAGCCATACCTCTCAACTCAAACGCTTTTGTAGTGGCACCTTCCCTGGAATTAATGAATTTACCTGCCAGGCCTCCTACCCGTCCATTAATTACCAATGGGCTCTCTCACGCGCCACAAAACAAAATTCTCCTTTTTCACCCACCCTGGAGAATGAAAAGTTTGCTATGATGGCGTGTAAGGGGCTTGGCAGGTGAGTAAAGTGATCATAAGGCAGTTAACACCCTCTAAAAAGGGAGTGAGTTGAGAGGTATGGTTCAGCGGAATCACTGCAGAGTAAAGATGACCCTAAAGATGACACAAACTTTTAGCAGAATTCACTGGTTATGCATGATGGCACAGCTGACTGACAATAGCAGTCATGCCAACCCTCCTGATTTAAGTGGGAGACAATTTTCAATGAAAAATATAGCTATTTTTCACTTTCTACAGCCTTAAATAATTAAAAAAACAGAAATCTTGTAGGTCCCCAAGCCCTAGTCAACAAACTAGACCTGTCATAATATACCTTCATGATAGATGGTATCACTATCCCGGTTCCACCTGCAGTGAAAGCATTGGGAATTTACCTGGATGCCACCCTGATAAACACCTGCAGACCATTCCTCTCCATCAATAACTGCATTCCATTGCGCAATCCATCATAGGATCCAAACTGTACTACTGCAATGTTCTGTTCACTAGCATGTCTGAGCAGAAAATCAACAGACTGCAAGTCATCCAAAACAATGCCATCCAAGCTGCTCTTAGTCTTTCCAAATATGAGCACATCTCAGAGGCCAGAAGAAAGATACATTGGCTCCCGATTCGTGAACGCATCAAATTCAAAACCCTCTCCATTACCCACCAATACCAGACTACTCAGCCCCATCATAACTTACACAAAACTTGAAAAAGTCAAATCGACAAGGCTCACATACTCTGCCTTTTGCCACTGCTGACAGTCCAGAGCAGCGGGAGCCCGCTTCCCAGTCATTGCCACTAAGCTTTGGAACTCCCTGTCGCTTTCCCTTCGCTCTGAACCCTCAGGCTGCCATTCAGAAAATACTTTAAAAATTGTCTCTTCGCCTAATTGACGATGTCTACCCTCATCTACCAATCTAACTACCAGGCCTTGTCCTGTAACCACTGCCTAGATCACTCTGGATTGCTTCATAAATACACAAATAAATACATTCTAAGCCTAATACATTCCTATGGGAAAATTTATTTAATAAACTTCTTCCCATTTTCTTACAAAATCTCCCTCCCAGGCGCTTTAGAATGTTGAAATGTATGCAATAGGCCTCCTCTCTAATATGCATCATCATGAACTCTTGCAGAGAATAAAGTTAAAATGGAGCATTGCCTGGAAAATATTAAGCTCTATTTAATAATTTTAAAAGGTTAGTGGATCATTGACTAATTTCGGAATATACTTATTTTCTGTATAATTTGGTATGAATAAAATGCCTAATGTCTTTTTATCTGGGCCCATCATTCTGCTATTCGAAGAAAAACGTCCCTTCAATCATGGCCGCCGTGTTCTACATAGAAACAAAGAGCGTAGGGAGGGAAGGAAACCACATACAGGCAACAACCCAGTTAACAAGACACCCGTCTATGACAGAGATGTTGCTGTTGAAGATGGCTAAAAGAACCTTTACCCTATCCATATAAAAATAACATTTTTTTAAAAATAAAAAACGGAATCGTTTTTAAAACTATATCAAAAAGCACATTTTGTTCAAAATAAACATTTTACTTTACACATTTGAAAATATACGTATACAAAGGAACCACTTTAAATTAGTACAATCAAGTGAAGAATAAAAAAAACGTTTTGGTTTCTGGGCTTCTTGTATAGTCGGAAGTTCATAAACGAGCTACCTCTTGCTCTTGGACGCCTGTATTACTTTCTTCCTTGAACTAGGAGTCCTAGTCCCTCGTCTGTTTCTTTGTTTATAGTTGCCAGGCAACAGAGACAGACGCTCCCGGCTCTGAAGGCCTGGCGCTGCGTAGGGGGCCTGTCAAATGCACACGGTTCACCATGATGGACTTAAGACTTCGCTATGCGGGGCACTTCGTGGACCGATCTCCACAAATTGTGGCGGTGAGTGACCAAAGGAGGAAGTTCGCTTCGCGTGTATTTGTGTGTTGAATGGAAAGCAAACAACAAACACGTATCTTTCGACCACGTCATTCGGGGACGGCGTCAGGGCCTTTCACCTATTTCAATAAGAAAAAGGGGGCTGAGGGTCTTTGATTCTGGTTTAGTCTGCATTAGCACTTGCTGACAAAAGATAAATTACTCGCGTTCATCTCCCCCAGCTGCCTTCCCCGTGATAATCTGCAATGATCAACATCTTGCTGCATTCCTTTGTATATATTATTTAACACCCCCACCCACTAACCAGATTTTTTTAACCGAACTGTAGGCCAGCGGGTAGGGGGTTCCAAAAATGACATTGGAATGGGCACAGCCAGCCTTGACAAAGTTTCAGCCGGCCCTGCAGCACATGTGTATTGATAAAATGGTCACATTAACATTGATTTCTCACACAACTCCATTAATTTCCAGGAACGCCCTCCCTGTTGCCTTCGAAAATAAGCCTGAATACACCTTTTCATTCACAGGAAATAATCCGCTGTAGTGCTTTAGAAAATACAAACTTCAAAGTCCAGAAAATTCTCCAACCCTTCTACTATATGTCAAAGGACACACTTCCTACGGATTTACTGTGACTGTCCCCTTCCAATTGCCTAATCATACCACGCTATTTTGCTTAGGTCACCCATCTATTTTCTTCCCAGGGTACACTTCAATCTTATTCCAAGAGAAAACTGAATTCTTATCCATAGGGCGACGGACTGCGTCTTGGCCTTTCAACTTTTTCAGTTGAAAGTTGCCTCTTTGGGGGCCCTCGGCAACAGTCCCCAGCAACTTCCCCCATGTTGCCAGCCAGCACTCTTAGAACACGTCAACATATTATGTTCTATGTTCCTTTCACTCTGGGGCTTTATATGTGCGCTTTGCATTGCTCGGCTTACCTGCAGCGTATGCTGCATCCCTTCTGCCATCACTTCCCTCAGAGTATTTAGACGTGTTATCACCTCGTTGCCTTTTAACACTGGCTCCTCCACATCAGCCACTTGCTGACAAAGAAGGATTTATAGCTTTTCAGTGGGTATTTAGTGTTTCAGTTGCCTGCTGGCTCGTGATAATCGGCAGTTATTAACCTCCGGCTGCATTTCTTGGTCTTCGTTTTAATGTATGCACCCCACGGGTGTCTCCGACTGTTTTCCACTCTAAGCAAGAGGGACTCCCAACCATCATGTTGAAAGGAGCCTCACCAACCCCCTCCACCCGCCAACTTCTTAACCTGGCCTGCATAGGGCACTCTTCCACATAACTCCCAGGACCAACCTATCTAAATCCCCAAATTCATATCCCTCTACTTCACAGAACAAATCTACCTCCTTTAATTCATTAGAGATACATTGCCTTTTATACCTAAGTGTATATATAGTTTAATGCAAAGGCCAAAGCAATGTCCAGGAGATGTACTTCTTGTAGACACACAAGGTGCCTTCCGCAGATGTATTGGACAACAACAACTGCCCATCCTTTCCCCTCGGCTGTCACGCATATTCAGTCGCATAGCTATGGCAATTTTAAGGAATTTTGGGACCTAGGGCACAGAAACCCTTCCGCCTTTGCCCCACAAAACAAAGAAGGGATCTAAATCTCTGGCCACCCCTCTCGTCACTATCACAACCCAAAAATGTGCTGCCCTGATAGAAATTAATATATACCTATGGGTAGCCCCATTACTTCTTCATCCTGGCTAGAATCAGAATAATAAACAAGTGACATTTCAAAGACAACATTTGCAGTTTACAAGGAAGGTAATGTTCTAGCGTTGGGAAACTTCCTGCATAGTTTGAACCTGAACTCTCTTTTCCAACAAACACAACCTTAAATAAGTTAGCCTAAACCACTTAATCTGGAAAATTTTAAATGGAAAACACCCATAAAACAATAGTGGAAACAAGACTTTGTAAAAACTGAAACTCAGTTAACACAATAAAAAAAAAAAAAAATGTTCTAGCATAGGCGAAGGTCACATTTTAACAATAGCAGCCACCCAAAAGGTATATGAGCAGTAGTGTAGGTGCAGGACACACATCAGTTGGAGTTTGAAAAAGGTCCACCTACCACTGGAACTCAGATTAGGAGTCCTGCGGCATGTAAAAGTGCTCAAGCAGGGATACAGGAGACACACATAGCAGCATAGATGGAGGATATGAATTAGAAGCTTCCAGAAAGGGGTACACATATGAACAGAGACTGAGATGTGAAGAGCGGCATCCACGTGCAAAGAAACTAAGGACCTTGTGGTGTGCAATATTTCAGTGGTTGATATTGTTATATATGAAGCAACACTATTACCAGTTGACCCTTAACTGAATAATAATAATAATTTAACATTTATATAGGGCTACGAACCCTCAGGTATCTGAGTGCTGCTTAATATTACCCACAATGTGTGGTACTCATTTATCCACCGCGAGGCCGTGCCGGGATTTGAACCTGAATGCCAGGCTCTGCACAGATGTCAAAGCGAGCGCTCTACTCGCTGTGCTATCGGACCGGCTTCTGAAGCACATATCCTGAGAAATCGACCAATTGCAAGGTCTGAAAAGTCCCACACTCTTGAATCACATCTCCCGACTAACACTTAATGCTTCTCATTGAGGGTGTCTGCTCCGTTTTTGCAACCATCATTTTCAAAGAACTACATTATAGCCCTGCTAGTTTTTACAACCAGTGCTCTCTGATGCAGGTACTTTGTATTGTAACACATTAGTTGTTAATATAACCAAAGTCTCCATTCTCCAAGGTATGGGTCTCAGAGAGGGGAAAGGCCGAGTTCACCTTGTTGGAAATGTATACTGTGCACTAGCATAGGAAAACAGTTCTCTGAAACAATTGCTTATCATGCTGAGCTACCCCCTTAACCATTGTGGCACTCACCTTTATCAATCTGCATTTCAACTTGGGTTATTGTACATGATCAATAGAAAGGTGATAAGGTTCAGCAAGTTGTGCTGTAGTGTACACACAAACCGTGTACTACAGTGGACACATTCGGGATTATTTGATAAAATCAGACCATAGTTGTCAAGAACAACCAGGCATTAGGCTCAGATCCTCATCACATTATACATGTGTTATGTAGTACATGTGTTATCTATCGTCCTCCTGGTTCCACTTGACCATTCTTTGATGAACCTGGGTAATTCCCTGATTCTCTATCAACTAAACACCACCTCATTCTCTTAGGTGACTTTAAACTTCCCTCTCCAACCACTTCTCAGAAATCTGAACCTCAGTCTTTTCTTAATGACTAATCTACCCAATCATACCAGGGACAACTCATTGGATCTCTTACTCATCTCCACCTCTCTCAGCCTCTAATATAGTGTCACACCATCCCTGTCTGATCACTCCATTGTTTCTATCAACCTTTCCACCCTATGACCATGCCTCATCACCTGTCTCACCTATTACTAAAAGGAAATGTAAACCTTCTGATATTCCGCCCTTTCTCGCGGATTTACAGTTCTCACTCTCGTCCTACACACTTGATGCCTCTTCCAATAACACTGTGTTCGGCAGCTTCCAATCACTACCATATGACTCATTCTCCTCTCAATTCCTACTGCTAACTTTTACCCCTAAGTCTCATCATCTTCAACCATAGGTCACCCCATTTATTTGCTCTCTCCGCACAGACATGCATTGGCTGCTGCGCAAATAGAGGTGCACCCACTCGCATGACGACCTGAAATGTTACCTCTCTGCCCTGAACTGTCTTCATTCTATTTTCCTTTATCTGTCTGTTGATACCAACAACTATTGTTGCACTTGTACAATTATGAGGTTTATTATGAAATATATGTAAATCTGAGTTTGTAAATGATATCTTTTGCAATACACTGTGAATTTATTTTTCTATTATCAGGTTCTATGTTTAATGAATTTGATAAAATGGCAAGAATGGTTAATTCAAATGTATGATTGTAGTTAACATGCATGTGATAGTGTGTTGAGTAAATAGCTTAGGCTGGGACACTCCCTTAGACAGTGACTAGAGCATCCAGGCAGGAGTGATCCTTTCTCTGTATCTTTTCTTTTTTGGAGTAAGTGAGGTTGCAGTAAACCTTCATACTGCATTACCTATAGACCATTTCCCTGTGGGGACAGCCGTCATTGTTTCTGAACTGTCTCAAGTCTTCTCTTGATAGAGTGAGAACAGATTCCTACTGCACCCTCATTTTCTCTCACTCCAACCATACAGGGCACCCTAAACTCACTCCTTCTAAACCTATGACTATCAACTCCACTCTCACAGTTAATGACCTAGCTGAATACATTGCTGCAAAAATTTCCAAAATTAGTGACTCTCTCCTGACCTTCCTCTCACTCCATCCTCCTACATTCTACACTCCACTTACCCTGCCATCATCTTCTACCTCTAGCTCCGACTTTAGGCACACAAATACTGAAGATGTATTGTCTTAACCGATGAAGGCTAACCCCTCTCTTGCCCCATCAGACCCTCTTGCTCCTCAGCTAGTGAAGCCTGTTGCTCCTTTAAGGGACCTCTCACCTCACTGAACTATTCAACCTGTCATTTAACTCTGCTTGCTTTCCCTCAATTTTCAAAATGGCCACGGTCATCTCTCTCCTAAAAAAGGGGCTGACCCAAATCTACCAGCTAACATTCACCCCGTGTCTCTCCTTCCGCACTACTCTAAAGTGCTTGAAAGGGTTGTGTTCAAATGTCTTACCAATTACATCCACAACTTTTGTGACCTGCTACATGCAGTTTCCGCTCCTGTCACTCCACAGAAACTTCTCTCATGAATGTCTGCAGCTTCATCTCCTCTGCTAAGCACTCCAACCTATCCTCTATCCCATTTCCCCTTCCACCTGACCTGTCTGCTGCCTTTGACACTGCAGCTCACTCTGATCTTTTAATACCCTCTTTCTTCTTGGGATTCTCGATTAAGCCCTTGGCTGGATTGAATCGTACTTTGCACCTCGCCAATTCTCTGACCCCTGGAGCAATAACACCTCTCAACCCACTTCTCAAACTGTTGGTGCTCCACAGGCTCTGTCTTGGGTCCTCACCTGTTTATACTCTGCACCTCTGCTCTTGGGTCCCTAATATCCTCCTTTGGATTGTCATACCAACTCTCTGTGGACAATACCCAAATCTTCTCTTTTCCTGAAATCTCCTCTGATCTCCCTATCAACATTTCAGACTATCTCCCATCCATTAAATATTGGATGACTTTGCACTCTTGGGTGTTATATCCTACCAAAACGAGGGTACTCATATTCTCTGACAAATACTCTCTCTCATTTCTGACCCTGGCTAGCCAGTCCCCACCGGACACTGTCCCCTACTCTTCTTCAGCTAGAAACCTCATATTAGGAAATTCATGCACCTCCTTCCTTTAAACACAGCCAAGCCTCTTTTAACCACTCTTGTATTCCCTAAACTGGAGTACTGTGCCAGCATCCTCTCCCCAACTAGGCTTTCTGTCCTCTTGACAAGATCATTAACTTTGCTAAACAGGATGCTCTTTGAACTCCCCCACATCACACCGATTTCCTCGTACCGTCACCAGGCTGGATTGCTGAAGATTCAAAACAGGGCCAGATTTAAATTCTGCTCCTGGTTCACACATCTATCCAACTTTACAAGCCTTCTCGTAATCTCAACTCTGCCTCCTTGATTACCCTTGTGCCACTTCTCTCACCCTGTGCTTCCTCTCGCTTCTGCTCTTTTGTTTTCTTTCTCCACTTACATGTAATTCTCTTCCCCCGGATATATGAGAAACAGTTAAAAGCCAAACAAAAGCCTACCTCCTTGCCTCCCAGTTGCCCTCTTACCCTACCTCTAATATGCCTTCTAGCTAACATTTTTCTTGCACCTCTTCCCTGTCCCCCCCTTTCTACTGCCTCAACTCTAGCACTTCATCCATCATGGCCACACCCCTAACCGATCTGACCGTACCGCCTGCCTGCACTAAACATGTCTAATGTTGGTTGGTCCTTTATCTATGTCCACACATTTACTCCCCCCCCCCCACAACTTGGTCAGAATGTCACTCAAACTCAACCTATTGTAAGAAGCTCACTGCTTCCCATCAAATCTGATTTCTTTTCTATTGTACATTCTTTTGTGATCAAAAGAGCATTGTTCCTCACTGTATGAATTAATAAATGTGTTTTATGTTTTGTGAAAATGGGCCCCAACTTTCTTTGCATCAGGCACCCATGTGGGGGCCTCTTTTGCCCTCCCATATAGAAGTCTCTGCACACACACAGTTAATCACTTTCCAGTAAACAACCTACACTAATCCCAAACACCCTTGGAATTGCACATGTTTAGTTCCCCTCTGTCATGGGCTCTGAGTCAGGAGTGGACACTACAGTCACCCAGAAATTATGACACTGACGATGGTGAGTTAAGCAGTATTAAACTGGTGTTGTTCTTGTTTTGTCTTTTCTGCTCTCTTCTTATAGGCCTAGGGATTGAAGGTGCTCACTCCCCACATCACAAATAAGACTCAGAATAATGGACACATCCCAGTAGGGAATGAGACCAAGAGATTAGTTGTGAGAGGCAACAAAGTCTTTATGTAAGATTCAGCATCCAGAGAACTCTGCTGCAGTGAGAGCGCTCTGGCATACAATACAGACACAATGCATAATAAAAGGTTGCAGCGTCATCAGTGTATGTATATGGGGTGGCTTGGGAAATACCCCAGGCTATCAAAGACGGTTATTGTACCCGTGTCTATAAACATAGCTATCCAATGGGTGCCTTCCTGATCCTGGGGATCGGTGTTCGCCACAAGGCTAACGGGTCGCTCATTAGGTATACCTCTTGGAAGGTTATCACATGAATACACATGCCTGAATGTTTTCTTAGCGTGTTTGTCTTTACTCAGGAAACGTTTGATCTAGGTAGGTATCCATTACATGTTGTTGATTGTTGAGTTACATGACCGAGTCAAATAGAGGCACAATAATTAGATTCACGGTGTTGGGTAAATTTGCAGTAAAACATACCTCGATGCGCAGATTCCTATTCCTAATCAGATTATAATGGCAATTATCATGCAAATCTTTACTGCTAATGGAGACTAGGCCCAGATACTGATGTATTTTTCTGTTAAAAACTGGGGCAGCAGGCTTTGGACGGTATAACGATCTTGTCTTTAAAAAGAGCTGTGTAGTTGATGTTGTAATATTTAAAATTAAAAGGGTTGCTGACGTAAGCCCCAGAAAAAGCAGTGTTGTCCACAAAACCAATGATAATTATTTTCGGTAAGTGCCCCAGAAATAATTAATCTTGACTCGCGACATGGCTACCCACTGGAACACTGAACATTTTCAAGGATGTTCTCTCCAAGGGATATTTTAAGTTAGATACTTGTAGAGCATCAGCGTGAGCTAATCTGACTGTTGGGGGACACATTCACCCTTTTAATAAATGAACTCGCTGATACGATTATCAGCTTGTAGGCTTCAGCATCATCGCTGTTAAGGCTAAAGACATTTTTATTTCTAGAAAGTTTAATTGCAGATCAATGCCGTTCACCATTAGTGTTCCTGAAAAAATAGATCGGAGTGTAGACGGCCTAGTAAATCAAAATGTCTGCTCCCTGTTGCATGTGTTTCTCTTTTTATAAATCCGATGTTGGACCCATCTAGAGCATAATCCTCCATATGTCGGCTGAGTCCCTATAGAAAAGCACAGCTGTAAGGTGGATGTACAAAGCGTCATTGCATAGCTTAGACTTTAAGGTTCTATTAAAGCGTTCAACAATAGCTGCCTTAACCTCATTGTATGTTATAAAATAATACACGTTATGTTGTTTTAGAAGATTTTGGAAGGGCCTATTTAAGAATTCCTTGCCGGCATCCGTTTGTGATTTTACAGGAACCCAAGCTTTGCTGAAAACATGTTTGAAAGCGGCCGTCACTCTTGATCCGGTCATATCCCTCAAAACCTTTGCAAAGGCATATTTTGATAAAATATCAATAACCTTTAGGATGTACTGCGCCCCATCATTCTGCTTTTCATAGGTGCGCATATGCTGTAAAGTAGACTGCCACTGTTGGTCTCTTTCATCTACCACGGCTCTTGTTCTTTTAAAATGTTTTCTAGCATTTTTATGAAGGCTATATGCCTCTTGACCAGATAACCATTCCTTAACAGCTCTGCGTGTGATGGGTTTGTTGTCATGTTGTAGTTTTTAATAAAGCGCATCAACACCCCCATAACTGCCAATGCCGCTTTCATTATAATAGCTTTCGTGCATGCTTCAATGAGAGCCTTTCAATGCTGAAGCACTTCAAAAAATAAACAGAGGCATAATGGTTGAAAGACGATTTTATGACGGCTATTATACATCTAGGGTCTGACACAACGTTACCATTTGTGATATTTTTTCAGCAGCATTATAAATGGCATTATAGAAAATCTCCCGCTCCCCCGCGTATAACTCTGTATGCATAAAAGACTCGAAGGATTTAAAAGTTCATACAATTCACGGTCCTGTAAAACGTATCCTTTAATGCTGAAGTAATGGTCATACAATTTCTCCAGAAGCTGTTGCAATACCGCTCTAGGGTATAGGTATAGAGAACCCATATCATATTTGTACAGATGCCAGTATTCATCCAATACCGGTAGCCAGGTGTTGGTACATATGTTACCTACACACATCAGGCTTTTACAAAACTGCTCAGGTCGGGGTGTAGGTATCTGAAGATATTTCAGGGTATCTGGGGTGATTTCCAATATCCGCTCTTTCAGCATAGCGTATAACAGTTTTTCCACACATACACGCCCAGGTTTCAGTTTACGATCCACACGCCTTGCTGGCCCTTCAGAAATGTTATCCTAGAAACAAATATGCACATATAAGGAGCCAACTCTTGGTATTTCTTTTCTCTTTAAAACAGTTTCCGGCGTGCTGCACAAGGCTTCAGGGTCTTTCCAGAAGTGCATAGGTGTCAAAAATCTTTTTCCATTAACTGGGCTAGCCTGTTTCTAAAAACCACAGGACCAGCCATTTGAAAAGATCTAATTTCTTTCTCTGGATGGCAGCTAAAGTATATCTCTATGAATGTTTTTGATAAAACACTCTCCACATTAGCATGTACGCAGATGCTCATACCTTAATAGACCTCTTTAAGCAGTTGAAAAGCTTTAGATGAATTCAACAAAAACATATTCGCCGTATTGCTCTAGCGTGATAATTCAAAAGTAAACCGTCACAAGCATCCTGTTGCGGGTCATCCCATTTCTGCCCTTAACACCATCAGTAATAATCACGCTTCAAGCATATTTTCACTACACAGGCTGCAAAACCCTGAACAGTTGAGGTTTCCAAAAAGGTCATAGGTTCCTCTTCTTCTTCATCAGAACTTTCAACGCGTTTTAAGCAGACACACTTCTTACACTTATTACTGGCTTGGGTTGCTGGACTTTGATCATTTGTGAACAGCACACACAGTAAAAATGACGGTATTGAATGAAGACCACCGACTTTCAGCGCAATCAACTTTATCTGCAGTTTTCTGCAATTCAAAAAGAAAGAAGTTTAACTCTTCAATATATATTTTTTACACAAACACACACTTTTTTCCTACATACCAAATTGCACAGGGCAGGTCTCTCAGCTTCCGCCTCCATAGTATCATCGCCATCCATAAACACTCCGGCCTCCACAACATCCTCTGCATCCATAAACAACCTATCTTCAGCTGAACTTGCTTCCAACCCGGGTGTCATGGCCGCCTCTGGAAACTGCTCGTCCAGGACGCCCAGATCCGCATACAAGGGCTCTTGAAGAGTCTTCATAGATTCGTCCATAGCCTTCAGACCTGCCTCTGTGTAGTCTGCGTCCGTTATACCTTCCTCTACACCATCACAGCATTCACCAGCAGCTTTGAAAGGGTGGGAATCAGGATGTGACATATCACCAAGATTCATTAGAAAAATGCCCTGCTCAACTCATCTTCATACTCCATCCCACTACCGGCGGGGCATCGCGATTCTTCATCAGCTACAGGAATTGTTGTTGTTGGGCTTCTCGGACTATCATACTTTTTAATGGTGTTGCATTCATCATCCCCTAAGGTATTCTTAGAGTACTAGCTGTAACGCTTCATGATTCAGGGTATTGCTAGAGTTATTCAAATAGTATAGCCAGTTTTCAGGAGCACTGTATACCTGTCTCCGGAGCCCCTTCTGTATATATACACTTCACTCCGGACCTATAGAGGAGGCTGTATGACTACATCATCTCCTCAACACCCCTGATGCACCATGACCCATTTCAGATAAGAAGCATCCTGCCTACACCACACTGCCCCCTAACATCACAAATTCATACCTGCATCATCTCTCAGCGCCCTGTGCCTTACTACCACTTCATGGGTCTTGCAACGACCTGGGGAGTGTACAACACATCCCTCTACGCCCTTTCCACCTTCTCTTCACACCAATTACTACTGGGTCCAGTCACACCCCTTCACCCCGCAACCTACAGGTGGACCTTCCAGTTACAACACCTTTGCCCTCATCCGGCCTAAGCCTTCCAACCCTCACATAACTTCCGGGGGACCCCCATGAGTTCATTACTAGGGTAGGAGTAAGGGGGGGAACTTCCGGGACGCTGCCATGATGTCAAACCCCCTGCTGCTACACGCCTAGCCCAAAAATCATGGCTCACCCCCACTGTGTCACTTCCGGGCATGGGCCTTTCCTAGGGCAGCACTTCCGGAACACCCCGCATGACATCACTACCGCACCGGGACTTCCCGTAGGGAGGGACTTCCGCTAGCATGGACCTTCCAGAAAGGTGGAATTTCCGATAAGGGCGGGGCTTCCTGGCAAACCCCATGATAGCCCTTCTGGGGAGGGACTTCCTGGCAACCCCCATGATGTCACTTCTGGGGCGGGACTTCTGGATAAAAGGGGCGTGGTCACCTGTCAAGTTGATGAAAGGTATACCCTACCTCTACTGTGGTGGGCACATTTCTAGGGTAACTGTGTTACACCTCAAATTTGTATTTATTTTTTTTAGTTTATAAAGCGTGCAATCAGCCCAGGGGCATCGAGGCGCTGTTACAAGGAAATGACTTCATTACATGAGGCATTCTTGAAGGTGAAAGACACGTGGCAGACATTGTGAAACATTGCATACATATGACTTCATGTTCGAGGGTGGACTCAATGAACATGTTCTTATGTAGGCCAAGTTGTCTTTGTGAGGCCCTTAAGCGATATGTAGTTGAGGTCCCCTAGGTCCTGACTATGCCCATGGAAGACTTTGCAGCTAAAGAGAGGACGATGATGAATACCCCAGCGTTGCTGCACAGTGCCAAGAGACTGAGAATGACAGCATTGCAGCATCCAGTGGAGGGGCTGGGCAGCTTGTTGGCCAGCCTGTCCCAATAGTATTACAACTGTAACATCAGAAAGACCTACAGACCAACATAAAGTAATGACCACCTAAATTCTGCTGTTAGTTATAATAGTTTATGATATAGCTGCCTATTTTTTCCCAATACATGTTTATGCATTTCAGCTCACTGTACCTTTCACAGAAGGGAAATGGCCATTTGCATATCAGTCTTCGTCCCGCCCACACGAAATGACAGGCAATTCTCTTCTGAACAAGAGTACCAACAGCAACCCCAGACACGTGTTTTAGCCTTGTTGGGCATCATCAGTGAGGTGGAGCTGTGCCTCTCTGAGCACAGTGAGCAAGGGGCCACGTCTGGATGACCCTTGGAAAATTAGGGTGACTAATCCTATGTTAAACCTACCCTTTAGCTTTTCCTAGGGTCATCCAGACGTGGACCTCTTGCTCACTGTTCTCAGAGAGGTACACAGTAATAATAACTCAGTAAAAAATGAAGACTACTAAGCATTTAAGAAGTACACATAACCTTTACTGAAAATAACTAAGGGCAAAATAAAGAAAGCAACAAAATCCCAACTTGTAATACCTAATGTATTAGATTAAACGAAAAAATGTTTTTTCTAGCAATATGTTTTCGAGCAGTTGAATGCAGAATGGGGCTGACTTGTGCTTGGATGCCCCCCACCCCCACGACCCCCCTCACCCGTTTCAACACTGGGAATGGGGTATGTGCAAATCATTGGGTAATGGTTTTATCTGGGGTTATATGGTGGGGTTTTTCCTTGTAGTGCCAAGTCAATAAGGAATCAAAAACATATTTTAGAACACAAATTAAATGATACCTGTAGGAATGTTTGCTTTCTTCTTTCACAGCATCTTTACTTTTAACAATGAAGTAACATGGAGCAGAAGGAACGGGCAGAGACATTTTGCTTTGCACTGTAAGTCATAAAAGCCCTCCTTCTCCCCTCTTTCATGTAGTGCTGGGAAATGTGTAGGTACACATTAGTAGCCATAGAAACCACCAAGAGGTCATGCACATTTCAAATGTAGTACGCTTTCCTTCGTGTTCTGCGTACACTGCCCGAGCCGTATGGGGCCTCCGTACTGGAATTGCAGGGTGTGCTGCATGTCCAGATTGAGGTCCCTTAGCAGAGCTGTGTGTGTGTGTCCTACTACTATAATTGCAGAGAGCACTGCAGCTCAGCACTGAAGTGCACTGATGGAGCAGTGTGTAGGCTTCTGCGCTGGAATAGGTGTCTGTCTCTCTTGCCTGCCGGATGCTGCAGCTCATGGTGCCTTAGTAGAGCTGTGTAAATCGTAGTACTGGAATAGCAGGAATCACTGCAAGGGAGGAAGAGGCGCATTAGTAGAGCTGTTTGTGGGTCCAGTACTGTAATAACGGGGGTTACTGTAAGGGAGGAAGAAGGGTCATTAGTAGAGCTCTGTGCGGGTCCTAGTACTGGACTAGCAGGGAGCATTTCATCTCTGGGCTGAGGTGCGTGCACTGGCGGAGCAGTGTATGGGTTCCTATGCTGTGGCAGGTGGGTGTGGGATGCTGCTGCTCAGAATTCAGGTCCTTAGCAGAGATGTGTGTGGGTCCTAGTACTGTAATAACGGGGGTTACTGTAAGGGAGGAAGAAGGGTCATTAGTAGAGCTCTGTGCGGGTCCTAGTACTGGAATAGCAGGGATCACTAGAAGTGAGGAAGAGGTGTATTAGTAGAGCTGTGTGTTGGTTCTAGTACTGGAATAGCAGGGATCACTGGAAGGGTGGAAGAGGTGCATTATTAGAGCTGTGTGTGGATCATAGTACTTAAATAACCGAGATCACTTCAAGGGAGGAGGAGGGACATTAGTAGAGCTGTGTGGACCAGTACTGTAATAACGGGGGTTACTGAAAGGGAGGAAGAAGGGTCATTTGTAGAGCTCTGTGTGGGTCCTAGTACTGGAATAGCAGGGAGCATTTCAGCTCTGGGCTGAGGTGCGTGCACTGGCGGAGCAGTGTATGGGTTCCTATGCTGTGGGTGTGGGATGCTGCTGCTCAGAATTCAGGTCCTTAGCAGAGATGTGTGTGGGTCCAGTACTGTAATAACGGGGGTTACTGTAAGGGAGGAAGAAGGGTCATTAGTAGAGCTCTGTGCGGGTCCTAGTACTGGAAAAGCAGGGATCACTAGAAGTGAGGAAGAGGTGTATTAGTAGAGCTGTGTGTTGGGCCTACTACTGGAATAGCAGGGATCACTGGAAGGGAGGAAGAGGTGCATTATTAGAGCTGTGTGTGGATCGTAGTACTGAAATAACCGAGATCACTTCAAGGGAGGAAGAGGGACATTAGTAGAGCTGTGTGGACCAGTACTGTAATAACGGGGGTTACTGTAAGGGAGGAAGAAGGGTCATTTGTAGAGCTCTGTGTGGGTCATAGTACTGGAATAGCAGGGAGCATTTCAGCTCTGGGCTGAGGTGCGTGCACTGGAGGAGCAGTGTATGGGTTCCTGTGCTGTGGCAGGTGGGTGTGGGATGCTGCTGCTCAGAATACAGGTTCTTAGCAGAGATGTGTTTGGGTCCTAGTACTGAAATAACAGGGATCACTGCAAGGGAGGAAGAGGTGCATTAGCAGAGCTGTGTGTGCGTCCTAGTACTGAAATAACAGGGATCACTTCAAGGGAGGAAGAGGTGCATTAGTATTAGTATTGGTGTTGTTTTCATTTCTCCTCCTTGCTTCAGAGTCGAGGTCCTGCAGCCTCTCACCTTCCCAATCTTCATTTTCCTGGTCTCCTTGTCTCTGCAGGGCTGTTGCAGCCACTTGGTTGAGGTATGTGCAATTATCCATTGCCCTCTGCACCTCGTGGGAATTGTGGGAGCATTTTTGAAAATTCATTTAAAAAAAACTATAGAAAATCGCTTCTTGAAGCGCTTCCACATTGCGCCATTTGGCAGTGTTTATAACATCCTGCTGCCTGCTGCACCTTAAATTTGGAAACTTTTTGGACTTTCTGCCTGCAAACTCTGTTCACCATGTGGTGCTTTCAATATGGCCGCCCTGGCCTCATCTCCATCTGAGGCTGTGTGTGCCTTCCTGGCTGCCTCTATGGTGCTCTGCCATTGGCTGGGGTCTCTTCCTGACCAACGAGGGACCGACAGGCTTTAGCCGGCCCCCTTACCCAAGGCCCGCTTCTAAGGCTGCTGTCAGCTTCCCTGTCTGCTTTCCGGGATGCTAATACAACAGCCTGACCCTCCCTGGGGTTGCCATCTCTTTTCAACTATGAACCTGGACTTCCAAAAATGTCCCGCTTCCCCATCTACTGGTTAGTTTCCCTCTTTCTGCCTACCCTTTCTATTTTCATTTCACTGACCTTCACTCTACTTTCTTCCTGTTTTTTAACTTGTCTTCCTTTCATGCTCTCGTTTGAGCATTCACCTATAATCCCACCTCATTTCTTTTACCAATTGGTGCCTTAGCTATTGCCTTGATTTTCAATTTTGGGTGTGGTTTGGGAAAGTCAATTTTGGGTGTGTTTTTGGGAAAGTCAATTTTGGGTGTGTTTTGGGAAAGTCAAATTTGGGTTGTTATTGGGAAAGTCAATTTTGGGTGTGTTTTTGGAAAAGTCAGTTTTGGGTGTGTTTTGGGAAAGTCAAATTTGGGTGTGTTTTTGTTCACCTTACTTTGTCCCTAATTTGTTACCTGCTAGCCCAGTGACCGCTCCCTATCTCTGATCTCATATATTTCTCCTACTGCCTCCTCTCTCTACCTGCACATGGCATTATCTGTTTCTCCTATCTATTCCAACTGTCTCTCTATCAACTTTCCCTCCCTTCTCACTAAGTCTGGTAAGAAGAAATTCAAAAAAGATATCTTGTTTTGGGACGTGGCTAACTAGCCATGGAATAGGACGTGCCTGGAAGAGCTGCTCCTGAGCATCCGACATTGATCCGAAAAAACACGCAGAAAAAACAATCCACGTTCCTTGAAAATGAAGGCATGGACGTGGGAATAGGTGCCCTGCATTAACTGAAAAAGGTAGACGGATTGGAAGGAGGAAGGAGCAGGAAAGAGGCTCTTCAGAAAGCAGCCACTTCCCAACGATACAAAACAAAATGGCGGATAACAAAGGGAATGAGTTTGCGATTGTGGTGGAAATCGCATAGACTAGTGCGGCGGAGGCTGAAGAGGAGGACCGGCGCCTGGTGACTGTGCGGGGCCAGGACGCGCCTGCCTGTGAGGGTGAGGAGGGTTTTCGCTCCGCCGAGTCCATTGCAGGACTCGGGGCGGTGGAGCGCTTTGCAACGTGGGCACAGCGGTCGCATTCGGTGAGCCCCAGCATACAACCACGGCAGAGCGCCTGATGCGAGTGTGATGTTTCGGGCGGCAACAAAAGTAGAAACGCGCTGATGCCGCAGGGCTGAAACATTGTCATTACTACAATGGCCGGTGTAAGATCTGCGCTGTGCGCGGAAGCTAGCGCGGATCACATCATACAGTTCTGCTGTTGCACGAACGGCACTGAGTTTGAGCCGGCGGAGCGGATAGATTGTCTCTATGAATCGAACAGCTGCAGCAGAGCTCCGGATGCGCATCGTATGTTCCGAGCAGCCGCGGATGTAATAATGCATGCAAAGCTGCCGGTGAGAAATATTTGAATAAACAACGGTGAGCGAGCCGAGCCGTATGAGGGGTGTCAACGAGGCTTGCAAAATACATGTTTTGATCATAGTGGGGCACGGAAGGCACCAACCAGAACGCTTCCCTGATATTATATTAGACAGAATAAGCACCCCACACAACAAAGTTTACACTGGTGCTCAAAGGGCAATGGGAGTCGGCTCTACTATCTTGCAGGGGAACATGCGCCTCGGGAACTGAACCAATCTGATATTACCACCCCTAGGAGCAGTTGGGACTTGCGCAATAAAGATAGACCCACACTAGCACGCTGCTGTGTAAATATAAGCATTGGAGAACACTGGCACTAGGGTAACCGGAGTGAACAATAAGCTAACTTATCTGGGACAGTTGCTGGATGATAGCACGATAAGAAGTAAGGCGGCAGACGCTGAGTTGGATGCATAACACCAAACGCCACATAAAGCCCGAGGTACGGTGGTAGTGGAGAAGAAGGTGCACCTAGTGGCCCTCGAGGACAAGTGAAGAGGGTATTGTCTGCAATAGTCAGAGAAGCTACGTGGGAGGATACAACCCACTTGAAACCGTAACACAGCGCATGCTACCATATACTGCAGTCCTCTGAGGAGGGCGCTCCCGGGCCCGAACTGACCTGGTGGCGTCACAGAAATACCAGGAGACAGAACTTGCACGATACGGAGGGACCAGCACTGGATGCGCAGACAGGGTTGCATGATGTCGGTGAAAGGACTTAGGACCAAGAGTAAACAACCCACAATGGAGGTCTTCGCCAAGACACAACGGACTCCCACTGCTCCGGCACAAAGCTCAGTGGCAGCTTCTGCAGACGGCACTCCAGAGGGAGAAAACCACCTGGTCCTAGCAGCTATAACAGAGCTAAGAACCACATGGGGGACAGCAATGGCGGACCTACGAACAGCCTTGGAGAACAAAATAGATGCAGTGGGAATAGAAGTCCCCCTGCTGCGACAGGATGTCAGAGCGCTGGCAGAAAGAACAAGTGGTCTAGAGAGTGCGGTGAAAACCAACACAGATACCAGCACAAATAACGTGAAGGAGGTCCACATATTAAAGCAACAGGTGGCTAATCTTGAGAACCGAGCAGAAGAAGCGGAAGGAAGGGCAAGACGGAACAAAATCTGTGTGGTCGGCCTGCCAGAGGGAGAAGAAGGCCAGGACCCCATGGACTATGTGGAGAATATGATCTTGCAAGAGATAGGCGCAGACAAGCTCTCACAAGGGTTCACTGTTGAACGAGCACACCGGGCCCTGATGAGGAAACCACTGCCCGGGACCCTCCTCGGGCGATTATTGCAAAGATCCTGAACTATAAAGATAGAGAGAAGATTTTGGAGTACTTTCGTAAAGGTGGAACGATAGAAAGGGCATCTACCAACATCACGGCGTATCCTGATTACACAATGTTGGTGCAGAGACAGCGATACAGCTATGTGGCGGTCAAGAGGAGACTGTGCACGGCTGGGATCAAGTACATGCTTTTGTACCCTGCGAAGCTAAAAGTCTTGCATAAAAGTAGAGCGTTCTTTTTTGATACCCCAGAGGAAGCTGTGGCATGGCTGGACCTGCAGGGCTGTCCAGAGCGAGGTGAGGAGCAGGATCATGAGGAGCACGATAAGTGAGGGGGATGCATCATGAATACTGATGGGATAAGTGGGGGGGGGAGCCCCAGCAAGAGACTGTGGAACATTCGAATTGTATTATGTCACTTTTGGACTTACTGATCCTGTTGGACTGGAATATAGAGAATAAAATGCATAAGTTAACTGGATAGCATTAGGCGCAGTGTACTTGTAGTAAACAGGAGCAGCAGAACAAAGGCAACCTACCCCCCAGAAATTAGTAGTAAGACAGCCACTAGGCCGGCTTTACCCTGCTGAGCCGCGAGTACGGGCTATTGCCAGAAAGGGCTAGATGCGGGGGTGCCTGAGATTCAGGGATGGAACTGGGCAACAGTTGGGGAGGGTGTTGTTGGGACAGGGAAGGGAGGTGTGAGGGAGGGAGGGAGGTTGGGGTGTTTGTTGTGTTTTTAGTTAAGAGATGTTTGAGTTGGGAAACAAGCCTATATAGATGAGGAATACAATCGAATCTGGACTGCATTGGTGGGGGGAGGATGGGGACTCTAACAAGTCGTGGAAGACCTTAAAATAATTACTTGGAATGTCAGGTGGCTCAATAGCTACTTAAAGAGGAATAAGGTTATGTTATACCTGCGTAGGCAGAAGATAGACATAGCCTTTCTGCAAGAGACGCACCTGATGCAAGATCAGATGGAGATGATTGGGAGGAAATGCAAGGGGACTGTGGTGGGCTCGTCTTATTCAGCTTATGCCAGGGCAGTGATTATCTGGGTGGCACCACATGTCCCGTTTCAGCTATTACAGACGATAGTTGAGACGGACGGGAGGATGGTCATGATGACGGGATTGGTGGAAAATAGGGAGATAAGCATTGTAAATACGTATGCCCCGAATCAAAACACGGCGGCATAGTTTAGAACCCTGTGTAACAACCTTAGCATGTGTGTGGGGAGCGCGGTGATCTGGGGGGGGGGTGACTTCAATTGTGTACTAAACCCTAAGGTTGATAGATCAGATGGGAAAATGGATAGACCCACCCCAGCCGCTAAAGCGCTGCAGACACTGTTGGATGACTTTGGGTTTGGAGATGTGTGGAGGTCACAACACCCCCAAGAGAGGCAATATTCGCATTATTCTGCCCCGCAGCAATTACACACAAGGTTGGACTATGTCTTTATCACACAAGACATAATGACTGAAATCACGCAAGTGGAATATAAAGCGAGGGTCCTCTCAGACCACTTGCCTCTGATACTCGGATGTCAATATCGACCCCCGAGAGCGAGGATTCTGACATGGCGCCTCAGAGCAGAGGCGCTAAAAGAGCCCTTTTTTGGGGAGGATATGAGGGAGGAGATTGTGAACTACTTTGAGACGAATACTGGTAGTGTGGACTCGGCGGGCATGTTGTGGGAAGCCTTGAAAGTTGTGATGAGAGGGGTAGCCATAGCAAAATCTAAAGGATTGCAAGGAGGGATCCAGGCTGACCTTCAGGAAATGGAGGGAGAATTGGAAAGGGCATTGAAGGGAGAAAATAATACTAAGGAAGATGCCGAACTGATACTCAGGCTTCAGCAGAAATCTGCTGGGCACTGTGAAAGACTGTGTATCCTTAACTATAAAAAATATATAGAGAGACACCATGCGGGAGGGGATAAACCAGGAAGGATCTTGGCATGGCTATACAAGAGTGAAACCCCCAGACCCACGATTAGAACAATAACAAGGGAAGATGGAAGTGTAGTCGATACCCAAGAAGGAGTTAACCATCAGTTTTCAGACTATTACAGGCTACTATATGGAGATGATGGGGAGAGTAATTACACAATGATAGTAGAAACAATGGAGGATATAGGATTGCCACAGATCAGTGCTGAGGAGAGAGAGGAGCTGGATGCACCGATTACTTTAGAAGAGTTAGAAGAGGTGGTAAGACAGTTGCCCACCAGCAAGACTCCGGGGGCTGATGGACTCCCAAGGGAATTCTATAAAATATTTAAAGGAGAGGTGCTACCTCTGCTTTTAGAAATGTTGAATGAGGCATATGAGCTGGTCAGACTGCCAGAGTCACTTAGAGAAGCGATTATAATACCGCTTCCCAAACCTAACAAGCCTGGGCATAGCTGCGGTTCATATAGACCCCTATCAATGTTAAATCAATATAGCAAAATACTGACGGCCGTTTTGGCAAACAGATTGAGAAGGGTTATTGGCAAATTAATACATCCTGACCAGACGGGCTATGTCCCAAACAGGAACATATCTAATAATCTCAGACGACTCCATCGAGTTATTGAGCATGGGAACGAGAATGAAGATGAATTGGCAATCGTGTCATTAGACGAAATAAAGGCCTTTGACTCGGTGAAATGGCCATGGTTGTTGGCGGCCTTGGCGGGCTATGGAATGGGGCATGGATATCTACAGTGGGCGAAAATGTTATATAGTGAACCGCTGGCCAAAGTTAAAATAGGAGCAGTGATATCTGAAAGATGGCAACTCCGTAGGGGTACCAGACAAGGATGTCCATGGTCACCTATGCTCTATATATTAGCCCTGGAACCCCTAGCGATATATTTGAGGCAACAATATGATACAATAGGCATTGCTGTGGGAGGGGAACGACATCTAATCTCCCTATATGCGGATGACCTGCTGTTGTACTTGCGACACCCGGAGGAGAACCTCCAATACATCTTGGAAGTGATGGAAAGATATGCAGGACTGTCTGGTATAGCAGTGACCCCTCAGAAATCTAGCATGTTCCCATTGGGTGGATAGAAAGGGATCCCATTGAAACGGTTGCCGGTGTTACAGATACCGGGGGGGTTAGCACATTTCGCTATTTAGGGATAGATATATACCACACGGTGGAAGAGGAGCATAAGCGCAATACAGAGGTAGCCATTAAGAAAATTGAAAATTGCATGAGGTTTTGGGTGAAGCTGCCTTTAGCAATGATGGGACGGGGGGCAATGTTGAAGATGGTGGTCCTACCTAGGCTTCTGCACTACTTTGGGAATATACTGCACTTGATACCAAAAAAGTTCTTTGTTAGATATATAGCAAGCCAGCTGCAATATGTGGCTAAATGGCTCTCAGAGGAGGTGACCTCTGAGTCCAGGCTGTTTAGACAAGATTGTGCCCCATGTTATTTAAAGGAGATCATGTGGCTTCCCAAGGCAGAAATAGAAGGGCGCCCAAAGATGATGGTACTTGGATGGAAGATGTGGCGCAGGGCGTGCCAGATGATGGAGAGCCCATCCCCTTGTTCCCCGCAGGTACCATTAGTAGCACTGGCGGGGGAAGAGAAGCAACTAAGGATGACGATCAGAAACCACTGGGAACCGGTTGGGATAGCAACAATGGGTGATGTTTGGCAAGAAGGGACTATAATAGATTTTGAGGCGTTGAGGGAGGAAACTGGGTTACATATAGGCCAGTATATCGCGTATCATAGAATGGTGCGGAGAATCAAGAGGACATGGCCCGAAGTGGTACTGGAGGAAGAACCAGATGTTACCATAGATACAATCTATGACATAGCAGAGGGGGGACATGAGATATCAAGAATATACGAGATGATGATGTCCAAAGTAGGAAAGGAGGTAGTTCAACTGAGACCAGACTGGGAGGCGGAAGTGGGAGCCCCGATGGATGATGGGATGTGGGAACGAGCCCAAGGGTACCATAAGAAGGTGTCGAGGAATGCAAGACTAAAGCAGATTCAACTGTATATTACGCATAAGGCGTATATGACACCCCAGAGGATAGCTAGGTTTAAAAATGTGGGACGGCAAGCATGCCCCAAATGTGATGAAGAGAATGCTGGTATGGTACATATGTTTTGGTCATGTCCGGTCATCGAGCGTTTTTGGAGCGAAGTGGCACACAGACTAGCAGAAAGAGGTATTAAGATTGTGGTCGATACAGTGTGGGTCTGCTTATTGGGGGGGTTCCCTAGACCACAAAAACTCAAGCACGTGAGCAAACTAAAGGACCTGGCATATGCGCTGGCAAAGAGGAGAATTGCTATGGGGTGGAAGACATGCCACAGACCACGGCTAGAGGTATGGTGGAAAGATGTGCAGAAATGGGCTGAGGCAGAAACCATGGTATGGCAAGAATCAAGCAGTACTGGGGGGAGGAGGAGACAGAGACCCTGATGGCCTGGAAATTATTAATAGCAGAGTTATTTGGGTCAATGCGAGACCCAACGGAACCCATGGCAAAGGACACCCTATCACAAGATGCAGGAACAGAATGTGAGAAGGAGTAGGCTCGAAAGGGGGGGTGGGATAAGGGGAGCAGTGAACACAATTAAGCGATGCATATTTGAAATGTTACCGTATGCACTGCAAGTTTGGTTTTTTATTGTTTGTGTGAATAAACTAATAAAAACGTTTTTAAAAAAAGGAGATCTTGTTTTCTAACCCTGGTCTCCCCATCGCTGATACCTATTCCAGCGCCTCTGCCAGACAAAACCTAACTGACATCCTCTTTTTTTGTTCCATCACAAGATCTCTGGACCCCTCATATGATCTCTGTTCTCTGTCCTGTCTCCTCCTCTTCCATTAATGGTGGCACCCGCTGGGAAGTACGAATGGATCTCTTTGACTCCTCTAGAGTCTTTATTAACATTTATCTAAATGGTACTGTCATGGTGAAAGGCCCTCAGGCTAACCTCCTCCTCTTTGATAGGCAGTTCCCTCGCCTCTTCAACTTCCTCTCATCTCCAGCTGTCCCCTACTCTCTTCCCCTGGCTACCTTGCCCTCCTCCGCCTCCTCTTTTGCTCCATCTCAAGCTCCTTCCACACCTCTGCAGGGCATACCTACGAACTGTACCCCTCCCCGGAAGGTCTTTAAGTCTGGCAAACCTCTCCATCTCGCCACACTAAATTCTCGCTCAGCCGCTAAACACTCATCTAACATCTGTCACCTCCTAGAAGAACTCGACCTTGATGTCCTCGGTCTCACTGAGACATGGTTCACAGCCAGCTCTATCACGTGGTTTGACACTCTCCTCCCTGACGGCTACAAGATCCTCTCAGCTCCTAGATCCAATCGGCCTGGAGGGGGTGTAGCCCTTATCTTCCCTGAGTGGATCCATGCCTCTCTCATTCCCACTTAAGCTTAATCATTGTTTGAATGCCTAGTCTGCAGGCTCTGTCTCTCTCCTAGCCACTCTCTTACTGTTGCTACTCTCTACCGGCCCCCTGGTCAAATCACCTCTTTTCTCTCTGAGTGGGCTGACCTCTCCTCTTCCCTCTTGGCCTCAACCACTCAACTTCTCCTCCTTGGTGACCTCAACATTCACCTTGATTCTAGCTGTCCCTCATCTTCACTCTTTCGCAACCTCTGCGATTCACTCTCCCTCTCCATCCTTCCCTCCGGTCCGACTCACTTGGCTGGCCACACACTTGATGTCGTGATCTCATCCGGTCTCTGCCTCTCTACCCCCCTTACCACTCCTCTCTCCTGGAGTGATCACTGCCTCCTCTCCTCTCATCTCTCCATCTCCTCCCCCCAAGCCAAGTCCACTCCTAGATTGCCACCCACCTTCTCAGATATCTGGCCCATGAAGCGTGTGTCAGTTGAGGCCTTCGCTGCAACCTTCTCCACCCCAGCTGACTCACACCCTGACACAGCCCTCTCTCTTCTCTACTCCTCTATTTCTGCTACTCTTGATACTCTTGCCCCCGTCATGAGGATCCGTCGAAGTCCAAAGCCAAGTATAATTCTTGGTATGACTGTGACCTAGCTACACTTAAATGGAAGTGTAGGACGGCGGAGAGGAAATGGAAGGTTTCTTGCTCATCCTCTGACAAACTGGCCTGCCGCCTGCTCCAAAGGCAATACCGACGTGCTGTCCACACTAAGAAGAGAGCCCACATACAAGCCTGCGTCTCTGCGGCATCTAACAACCCAGCCGAACTTTTCAAAATCTGCAAGGAGCTGGCCAACCCAGCTGCAGTCTCCACTCCTCCTCCCTCCTCCCAGGATCTTTGCAATGCCCTTGCCTCTCACTTTATCTTTAAAACCCAGGACATCCTGTCCACCCTCTCCTCTGCTCCCTCTCCTTCTCGTCCTGCTGACCCTCCCTCAGCTACCCCTCATCCCCCTTTCTCCTCCTTTCCTCTTTTCTCCCCTGATGAGACATCTAGACAAGTCCGATCTATGAAAACCTCATCAAAACAGGTCCATCCCTGTTCCTCTAAAACCATTAAGGACCACATTGACACCCTCGCGCCGGCCCTGGCTGATTTCCGCAACCTCTCCTTTGCCTCTGGCTCTTTCCCCACCCCTCTTAAACACTCTATTGTGCATCCTCTCCTCAAGAAATCCACTGCTGATCCGTCATGTCCAGCAAACTACCGCCCAATTTCCATTACTCCCTTTTTGGCCAAGCTCCTGGAAAAGCTGGCCATCTCTCAGCTTAATTTCCATTCCGACTCTGTTGGCTCCCTCCATGACCACCAATCTGGCTTCAGAGCTGCCAGATGTATCGAAACTGCTCTCCTGAACATCTGTGAAAACCTGCTCACCAACCTCGATTCTAACATTCCCTCTGTCCTCATCCTACTTGATCTCTCCTCTGCGTTCGACACAGTCAACCATACCACCCTGCTCGGTCGTCTTTGTGACAACCTTGGTATCACTGATCAGGCTCTGGCCTGGCTGACCTCTTTTCTCTCTGATCGACCCTCTCAGGTACACATTGGGTCCTTCCTATCTTCTATCTCCCTCTCCACATGTGGTGTCCCCAAGGGGTCTATACTCTCTCCCTGACTTTTCAACCAATACCTGGCAACTCTCGCTTACTGCATCACAATGTTCTGCTCAACTTTCCAGTGCTATGCTGACTACACCCAACTCATTTTCAGGCTTCCTTCAGCCTCCTCCTCTCCTTCTCTCAACTTCGATTGTCTAATGGCCATTCAAAATTGCTGTTCCGCCAATGATCTATGTCTAAATACCAACAAGACTGAGATCCTCCTTATTGGTACACCATCTCCATCCTTTCCTCTCACTCTCTAGCCAGCCTCCCTTGGCCCTCCTCCCATTCCCACCTGCGCGGCTAAGAACCTTGGGGTTATCTTTTACTCTACACTTTCCTTCTCCGCACACATCTCTGATGTCTCCAAAAATCTAACTTTTTACTTCACCTCCTTAGAGGTACTCTGCCTTTCCTCTCCTTCCCTCAAAAGCTTGCTGTCTCCCAAGCTCTGGTTCTTTCCAGACTGGATTACTGTAACAGCCTCTTTCTAAATCTACCTTCCTCCACTCTCCGCCCTCTACAACTAATCCAGAACAGGAATGCGAGACTTGCCCTTGGCCTCAAGCCCTGGGATCGTATCTCTCCAGCCTTGAAATGCCTTCATTGGTTCCCAGTGGCTGCGAGGATTAAATTTAAAACCCCCTGCATTGTCCACAAGGCTTTCTGGGGCCTGGTTCCAAAATACCTTCAACTATCCCTCGGTAAATACCTCCCCTCTCGAGCCCTTCGCTCCTCTACTTCTAACTCCGTCAGAGTTAGTCGTTTTGCAAAGAAATGAGCTGGGGGTAGATCTGTCTTCGGCTGGTGCCTCCCTTTGGAACAGCCTCCCGGCCACCTTGAAACTTGAGGAAAAACATCTTCGGTTCCGGATACTTCTCAAGACCTTCCTCTTTGCCTCTGCCTTTGCCCCCCTCACCCTTGTTGATCTGTTTCTTCTCATGGCATTGTGCACCTGGCCACCCTCTGTTCTTTCGGGCCCAGGTACCTGCCCACCCTGCCACCCTCCGCACTGCCTCCAGGCCACCATCTGCACTAGGGTTCTGTATTGTACTCATACAGTCCCCCTCCCACGTTTCTTCTGCACTTATCAGATATACCTTTCTGACTAACTTTCACCTGCCACTTTCTGGCTGTACTACCATGGTGTAAAGCCCTTATTTATTATTTATTCTATTTAATATTTATTGATATTTTCTCTCCTCTGCTTCGCACTTTCCACCCCCCCCTTTTCCTTGCACTTTACCCCCATTTTCCTTTCCCATACACTTGCGCTTTCTTAAATGTCACTGGGCCTAGTAAAATCGCTGTATTTCTGTTTTTTTTTCATTTCATAGCCATGTGTGAGTCCCAGTACTGAAATAATTGTGATCACTTCAAGGGAGGAAGAGGTTCATTAGTAAAGCTGTGTGTGGGTCCAGTACTGTATTGACAGGGTTACTGCAAGGGAGGAAGAGGTGCATCAATAGAGCTGTGTTTGACTCCAGTATTGTAATAACGGGGGTTACTGTAAAGGAGGACGAAGGATCATTAGTAGAGCTCTGTGTGGGTCCTAGTACTGGAATAGCCGGGAGCATTTCAGCTCTGGGCTGAGGTGCGTGCACTGGCGGAGCAGTGTATGGGTTCCTGTGCTTTGGCTGGGGTGTGTGGGATGCTGCTGCTCAGAATTCAGGTCCTTGGCAGAGATGTGTGTGGGTCCTAGTACTGGAATAGCAGGGATCACTACAAGGGAGACAGAGGTGCATTAGGAGAGCTGTGTGTGGGTCACAGTACTGAAATACCAGGGATCACTTGAAGGGAGGAAGAGGTGCATTAGCAGAGCTGTGTGTGGGTCCCAGTACTGAAATAACCGGGATCACTTCAAGGGAGGAAGAGGTACATCAGTAGAGGTGTGTGTGGGTCCAGTACTGTAATAACGGGGTTACTGTAAGGGAGGAAAAAGGGTCATTAGTAGAGCTCTGTGCGGGTCCTAGTACTGGAATAGCAGGGAACATTTCAGCTCTGGGCTGAGGTGCATGCACTGGCGGAGCAGTGTATGGGTTCCTGTCCTGTGTTAGGTGGGTGTGGGATGCTGCTGCTCAGAATTCAGGTCCTTGGCAGAGATGTGTGTGGATCCTAGTACTGGAATATCAGGGATCAATGCAAGGGAGAAAGAGGTGCATTAGTAGAGCTGTGTGTGCATCCCAGTACTGAAATAACCAGGATCACTTCAAAGGAGGAAGAGGTACATTAGTAGAGCTGTGTGTGAGTCCAGTACTGTAATAACAGGGGTTACTGTAAGGGAGGACGAAGGGTTATTTGTAGAGCTCTGTGCGGGTCCTAGTACTGGAATAACAGGGAGCATTTCAGCTCTGGGATGAGGTGCATGCACTGGTGGAGCAGTGTATGGGTTCCTCTGCTGTGGTATGTGGGTGTGGGATGCTGTTGCTCAGAATTCAGGTCCTTAGCAGAGATGTGTGTGGGTCCAGCACTGTAATAACGAGTGTTACTGCAAGGGAGGACAAAAGGTCATTAGTAGAGCTCTCTGTGGGTCCTAGTACTGGAAAAGAAGGGATCACTGCAAGAGGTGCATTAGTAGAACTGAGTGTGGGTCCCAGTATTGGAATAGTAGGGAGCATTTCAGCTGCGGGCAGACCTTTGTGTGGATTCCTTGTACTGGAACAGTTAGGAGCACTGCAGCCCAGGACGGGTGTGTGCACCGGCCAACCAGTGTATGGGTTCCTGTGCTTGAACAGGTGTGCGTCTGTGACATGCTGCAGCTCAGGATTCAGGTTGTTAGCAGTGTGTGGGCCCCCGTACTGGAATAGCAGGGATGACTGCAAAGCAGGATGAGGTAGGAAACAGGCTTGATACCACTTAGAAAAGGAAAGTGTAGTGTCCTGCACAAGTTCCCCAATAGTGCAAGCATGTGGGGACTTGCTTTAAGCACCCAGGGCCGATGCACAAGTTCCCCAATAGTGCAATCATGTGGGGGTCTTGCTTTAAGGGCGGTGCATATTCCGTCACCTTCAACTATGACGCTGTGAGTTTCTAACTTCGAATCTTGAGATGGTGAGATTCTGTCACGTTAAACTGTGATGCTCTGAGTATTAACGCTAAATGTGGCCACAGTGGGATTTTACATCTGCCATTTTTCAGCTGTGACTTTAACTCTGAATCTTGCCTCCGTTAGAGCGTCACATTTCTAGCTCCAAGTTTTGCTATTGTGATGCCATAACTTGGAATCTTGATGCTGTGAGTTTTAACTTTGAAAATAGTACTTGGAAGTTTGGAAGCTCTACCATTTCTGAACTCTGCCATCTTGCTACCCAGCCACATTGAACTCTAACACTCTGAATCCGAGTGTACCACTCTATCCCTACCACATTGAACTCTGCCATTAGGAAGCAGGTGCCCCACCATCGTAAGCATTTTTCAAACTGAGAAACCACCAGCACCGTATGTCTGCCCCTGGTATAGTCTTCCCCCAAGATGGTCTCCCCCTTGGATAGTTCTGCCCCTCGGAAAGTTCTACGCCTGAGATACCTGTGCCCCTTGAGTTACTTGAGACACTCCCCCTCTCAAGATATTTCTGCCCCTGAGATAGTTTTGTGTCCCTGGGATAGGGTGTCTGCCCCTGGACTAGGCTGTCTGTTCATGTGAAAGGGCTACACACACTGGGGATAGTTGTACCCTGGGATAAGTCTGCCACTAGGAGAGTTTTACCCCTGGTAGAGGAACTCTGTATAAGAGAAAAAAAGCCACCACATACAATCTGTGGGGGAGAGGGGTGAAGACTTGTAGATAACTAGACAACCACCAGGAGAGAATAGAACAAGCAACCTAACCCTAAAAACAGACCCAGAACCAAACAGGAAACCTACCTTTCAACCAACAAGCCTGCACCAAATAAATTCCTTGTACCGGAAAAGAATGATACACAAGAAATAACCAAAATAGACCAAACTAGACGAAAGAAAACCAGCCATCTGAAACTACCACACCAGCGCACTAACTAACACCAACATACAGCACACCTAATTGTCCACTGGAAGAGAGCCCATTCGCTGAAACAAGACCAAAATCACTATCTTCCACGCTACCTATAAATATACCACCCAATCGTACAAAAAACCATTGACAAGTACGTTAAACATACAAGGTGGAATGCGGAAAACTGCACGTATAGCGATTCAAATATGCAGAAGCACAACTGAACAAACTGAACAAACTGAACTCAACGCAACGTTCATTACAACAAACTGGCGAGACATAAAGAATCACCAACAAGTGCTGACAAACTGTCTCGAAGAACACATCAATCCAAAATGCAACCTTCTAGATCTGCTCAATGGAGAAACAGAAGCAACAAAACTGGATATGGAATCAAAAGGAAAAACAAATAGACACCAACTGAAATCACCAACGCCACTCTCAAATGGCAAACAAAAACCAGAAAGCAAAAGGATACACTGCAACCTAGTCAAAGCCGGATCATGTCAAAACCCACCACAGAGATATACAAACTCCTAAGTGAGTGATCGCACTCAAATCCCTACCCAACAACTTCAAACTGAAACCAGCCATCTGAGAAGGAAAAAGAGGAAGTCTTGCTGTTGCTTACAGAGATCACTCACACTGACAACAGTACCACCAATGGACAATCCAAACTGTGAATCTCTCCCTCTAAACCTAGCCTTAGATCACCAAACAAACCTGTCATTCCTGCTCATCTACAGACCACCAACATGTTAAACTTCCTCCATGGACACACTTGTGGACGCCATCATCAATATCGCCATAAAATATGACAACCTGATCAAACTAGGAGACTTCAACATCTGGCTTGATGAAGAAAACATCAACTCACCTAAAACAGTAACAAATCAGCTAGCAATGATGCATCTACAGCAACTGGTGAAGGGAACAACACATGCAGCAGGGCACACCCTAGATGCAATCGTTTGCAAAAGAAACCTGGTCAAAACAGCACCACCAATGCATATTCTCTGGAGCGACCACCGGCTAATACCCTTCCTAATCCACCCACCAACGTGACTACTAACTAATATCACAAAAACCACTCCAATTCTAAATAAATTGGAAATCAAACATTGCAGACCAGATTATACAATAAATCTACAAAACCATCAACCACCATCTTGGACTCGCTGAATATCGAAAAAAGAACTGAGACAATCCAATCATGGATTTAAAAAACCACTAGATGACTTTGCACCAGAAAAGTCTTTTACCCCCTTGCTAAAGAAAACAATGGTGATATGTTTCACACCCACCTCGGAGTCCAGAAGAAAACAAAGAGGAAACTGGAACAAGAATGGAGGAAAAATATGATCAGCAAACAAATCTCTTGTTACCGGAGACAGATATGACTATACAAAGCCAAAAAACATAAAACAAAAATAAAATGATACAATGAACGCATCACTAACTCAAGCAATACCCAGAAAGAGATGTTCCACCTCACAAATGAGAGAAGAAACCAGACAGCCTGCGATAACACGTCCACTCCCTCTAGAAATCTGTGCGATGACCTTGCGAGCCACTTCAAAAACAAAATCAAAAATATCCGGCGAGCCATCAAGAGAATGCCCAAAAATACCAACAACACCCAAAATCAGCCGACACCAGAACCAACCGCTAGACTGACAGATTTCACACCAATCTCAACAAGCAAAATACAACAGCCTTGTGAACAAAAGCAACAAAGCTGGCTCACCTGCAAATATATACAAGACTTTCCTCACCCAAAAAACACAGATTGAATACTTCTGCAACCTCTTTAAACATTCACTAGCACTGGAAATTCGCCACTAGGCTTCAAATCAGCATTCAACAAACTACTCCTTAAAGACCCAGCAGAAAACACAGAAGACCTTACCAACTACTGATCAATTTCAAACATCCCGTACCTGGCAAAACTCCTAGAAAGCAACGTCTGCAAACAAATCCTGGAACATTTTGAAAATATTCGCATTCTAGAGCTTCAGGCCCATGAGAGGAACGTAAACAGCACTACTATCTATATGTGACGATCTAAAAACCAACGAAGATCTCTATGTTACCTCAGCACTAATACTACTAGATCTGTCAGCAGCCCCTGATACAGTCGACCATGAAACACTCATCAAAAGACTCGAGGAAATGGACATCGGCAACACAGTGTTACTGTGGTTAAACTCATCCTTCCTGAATGAAAGAATCAAAACATGTCTAACCCCCTTCAAGTCAGTACCACGCACAACAGCCTGCGGAGACCCACAAGGCTCATCGCTCTCACCACTGCTCTTCAACATATACATGACCCCTCTCATCAACCTCACCAAAAGACATGCAATATATGAAATAACCAGCTACGCAGACGACACACACATCATCTACAAAATCAACACTGGTAGAGAAAAAGAGACAACAATTTTGAACTGCTTCACAGAAATAAATAAGTGGATGAGCACCAGCAGCCTCAAACTCAACCCTGACAAAACAGAAATCATGATCACACCCAACAACCCGTCGAACCAACACCACATCCAATGGCCTCTCCACATACTTTTTTAATAAAAAGCATTTCACCAAGAAGAAAACCTAACAAATGAGTAGCAAGCTGCAGATTAAAGAAACTGACATGTTGATAGATTAATTTACAGATGACAGTGAGTACTCGACCGGTGGAAGCAAACTTCATGCTAAGCACTGCATAAAATATAAGGAACTGGATGTCGTCCATGTACTGATGGTTAGAGTCACTGCACCTTCCCGATATCCCAGCAGATCAATACAATTTGAGTAAAATTAGTGATAACATAGAATTGACCAATTCTTCTCCAATCTTTTCATCTTTCTCAGTTGGCACTTACTTCTCTCTGCTATCAACTTCGATTCTTGACACTCTTGACTCTTCATCCTTTTTCCTCTTTCTCCCTTTCACGTAAGCCATACCAAAGCCTGGCTTACTCCAGCTCTTCGTTCCTTGCGTCGCTCCCTGCATCGTACTGAACGCTGCTGGTGAAAATCTCTATCTCAGTCTGATCTCCTCAATCTTTCTTCCCTCCATCCTGACTATGACATAGCCCTTCTTCTGGCCAAACATGTTTACACAAATCTAGATTCCTTTTCTGCCTATCCTTGCCGCTTATTTCAGACCATCAATCATATTCTTTCTCCCTCTACCCCTTCTCCCTCGCTCTCTTCATCCCCTTTCGCACCTAACCTTGCGTCTTACTTTTCATCTAGTCACTCTTCTCTGCTCATCTATTGCCTCCTCTTCTTCGTCCCCCCCCTTCTTTTTGGCCCATCACCGGTCCCCATCCCTCCTCTTCTTTGTCCTCCTTTCATTCTCTCACTGACATCTCCTACTTTCTTTCCAAAGACCAACCTATGGCTTCTCACTCTGATCCTTTTCCTTCCTCTCTTATCACAAAGGTCTACCCCTGCATCTCTCCATAGCTGGCACTGATTTTTAACCTCTCCCTTCGCTCTTCTACCTTTTACTTCTTCATTCAAACACACTTCTATCCTTCCTATCCTCAAGAAACCTTCTCTGTACCCTTCTCACCCTTCTAACTATCGCAATCTCCCTCTTACCTTTGCTTTGTAAACTCCTCGAAGGTATTGTCTATTCTCAATTCGCACCAGGGGAAGGGCACTCAGCCTATTAGGTGGCTGGAAGAGCGGGCGACAATACAGTGTGTACCACCCTCTCTTTCCAGCTACTCGAGGACCTTCCCTGGGTGGCTCCATCTTGTTTGTGGGTAGGCAACAGGGAGCCTCTCCCTGTTGCCTCCACATGTCCCCACTTCCCCCATTGCCATTAGTACCCTTCCACTTACCTGCTGGACCGGAGATTTGTGCTTCGGTCCCGGCACTTCTCCTGCCTGCGGCCGCTGCCAATGAAAGGAAAAAGGGATGGCGGTGGCCATGCTTTTTGTTTTCTTGTGAGATAGGGTTTACCCAATATCGTGGAGCCCATCTCCAGAGTGAAAAGAAAACACGATTGACCCCCGCCCCAGGCAAACCCTGGGGTGTGAATAGCAATCCTTCTGGTAATGACTGCAGCCCTCGGGCTATTAGGCCATTACCCGCCATGCACGCCTCCAAGCTGGGGTGTGATTGCTACAGTGTCTTCTCATGTTAACTCTTCTTCCTATCTATCAATCTGGCTTTCACCCTCTACACTCTACCGAAGTGGCTCTTCTCTCTGTCTGTCACTCTCTTCTATTTGTTCGCTACTCTAGGCAATCATCTCTTCTGATCTTACTCGATCTGTCTGCTGCTTTCAACACTGTGGATCACTCTCTTCAATCTTTCTCGTCTAGGTTTTGGTGGCTTGCACTCTTATCTTACTAATCGCACTTACTCAGTTTCCTTGGCTGTTATTAATTCTTCTATTCTTCCTCTTCAGTATGGGGTACCTCAGGGTTCAGTCTTGAGTCCCCTGCTTTTATCTCTTTACAAGATTACTCATGCCTCTTCTTCTTTTGGTCCCTCCCATTATCTGTACACTGATGATACACAGCTTTTTCTCCCCTTCTCCTCTTTCTTTTTTTCTATACACTCAACTGTTAACTCCTGCTTTATTGCAAATCCGTCTTGGATGTTGGCCCACTTTCTTCATCTAAATCCCTCCAAGACTGAAGTTATTTTCTTTCCTGCCACTACTGTGCCTCCTCCTCTGCCTCCCCTCTTTAATCCCCTTTTCCCTTTCCTCTCTCCCCATTTCGCACTCTGCCCGGAATCTTGGAGTTATTCTCGAGTTGTCTCTTTCTTTCTCTCCCCGTATTTCTGCTCTCTCCTGCTCCTATCAGTTCAAGCTTTTTAATATCCATAATGCTAGACTGTCTCTTTCCTTTGCTGCTACCAAAATTCTTGTTTCTTTTTATTTTTCCCCGACTATTCCACTGTTTTCTTCTTCTAGAGCTTCCTGTTGTCCATCTCTCTCCTCGTCGTTCCATCTATAACTCGGCTGTATGCCTCCTTTTCTCTTTATCCTCTCACAATTCTATTGCCCTAGGTCTTGCCTCTCTTCAATGGCTCCCCTTTGAGTCACGTCTGCTATTTAACTTTCTCTGTCTGTTTCGTAATACCTTCACAACTTTGTCCCTCTCTACTTTCCTTTCTTATTTCTTTTTACGTACCATCACGTCCATTTCATTCTCAAACTCCCTTCTTCTTACTGTTCCCCACCCTCCTTGCGCTAATTCCTGTTTCCCCTCTTTCTCCCTCTTGGACCTGCAACGCTCTTTCCCTTCCTTTCCTGTCTTCCGATCACACCTTAAAATCCACCTGCTCACTGGATAACTTGTGTTTTTCAATTTGTTTTACATTATCTGTACTGTTTTACTTTTGTACAGCACTTTGATGTATATCGATGTATATATAAAAATTAAATCGAAATCCTGCTTACGGAAAACATAAAAAAATGGGTGATACAATACTTACTCAAAATCTCAGCAAAAGCTGTAGATTAACCATTATTATAGCAAAACAAAAGAGGTGAAGCCTGGTGGTTTGCAATTAATCATAACGACTAGTATAGCTCAGATCAGACCTCCAGACCAGCATTACAGAAAGGATAAAGACCATATGCAAATCATGCTTGGTCCCACTCCAAAAGGGGAAGTCCACCCCAAACTGCTTTGTCACATCCCTTCTGCAAAAGACCACAAGCATCCCCAGACCTGTTTATCCCCCACTTGGGTTCATCAGTGCGGTGTAGCTTGGGTCTCTACGCCCAGCAGAATGTGACCCACACAAAACAAGAGACGATGGCTGTAAGGTTTAGAATTCATCTTAACCTATTTCGCTGCTCTGGGCAACCCTCTGGACCATTGCTCTTCAGACTGCCAAGCCATTACAGAAGACCACATCCAAATCAATATTGGTTCCATCCCAAAAAGGGAAGAGCAGCCCAAACCACTTGGTCATATCCCTTCTGCATGAGATCACAAACAACCCCAGACAAGTTTCACCCTCATATAAGCTCATTAGTGAGTTTTATTTATTGGTTCTGTAATCCCCACAGGGTCAGGACTCATGTCTTGGCATACCTGTCCCACTATGGCAAAACAATAGAGGTGATGGCTGGAAGGTTTAGACTTGATGTCAACCTCTGCCCTTATTTTCATATGGTCTTTCCCCTTTCTGCAATTTCTTGGCAGGCTGAAGAACAACGGTCTGGTGGGTTGGTCAGATTAATTCTAAACCTTGACCTCTTTTGTTTTGCTTAACAAATGTTACCCAGGCAGTAAGAGGGCAAGTCCCGCTACACTGTTCCGCTGTCACTTGTCAATTTCCTTTTAGGTTAGACCCACTCTCCTATGTGAGTTGCACATTAAAACTCACCTAACTGCATTACAATCTGAAACTTTGTGATCTGTTCCTCTGACCTCGCAGCATTGTCACATTGTGTTCACTGGGAGTTATTATTATTATTATTGATGTCATTGAGCACAGACATTACTTCAGGAAGCACCACAGTACTTTACAAGTCATAGGGGGAAGTACATAGTGAGGAAAGCAGAGGTACAATGGAGCAGGGAGCTAACAACGGGAGAGAGAGAGAGGGCGGGCAATTTGACAGCAAAGGATTTCCAAGCAGCCTGGGGAGGAAACAGGCTGGAGCAGATCTACCCAATGTCAGATTGGGAGAGGAGTAGAGGGTGTGTGGACCTAGGTGTTAGTGAGGATCAATTCTATGAAGAGGAGGGTCTTGAGCTCTTCCTGAAATGTAAAAGCAAGGGGGCAAGTCAGGTGTTGACGAGGAAGTTGTTAGTCTTGGGGCTTAGACCGAGAAAGCCTGCTTAGCTAATCAAAGATGATTAGCTAATCCGAGAAAGGTTCTGATGAAGTGTTTCATCGGGGGTATGGCTTTTGGGTCCCAGTGTTGTGTTGGCGAGCACCACAATGTCTAAGTAATTGTTTGGACGCACTTTTCTTAAAATAAACTCCTCACTACAACTTACAAACTTTATACTATAACCTTAAACTTTGCTTTTTCCGTTTTGCCCTGATGGAAGCAGATATGAAATTAACCCTCAGTTTTGCTTTGGTCCCACCACACTAAATATCAGGATATGTTTTACCTATCAGCTAATATGATCAATTGAAGAATCAGGTGTTGGTAGTTTTAATCATGACATCAGAACTAATACACGAACCTAACCACTTGAAGTCCAGGAAATCGCTAAACACCCTTGATCTTTTGGATGATTTTACCCCCAGGCTTTAGCTAGTTCTCCAACAGGGCATACCCCATATACCCACTAGACACTGGCCGCTTACCTTTATAGATAACGTGAGTATTGTATGCCTCGGGGGCTGTAATGCACTGTAGGTGTTTTATTAAATGTTGATTCTTACCAAACATGCACGCTGGGGTCCCACTGTTTCCACTTCCTTCTTTCTCCCTCAAAGGGCTCTGCCCTTCCACCCCAGTTTCCACCACCTTGTGTTAAAAGACACCAAATAAATAAGTAAAACCCAACCCCCTAAATATCTGTTTCTGGTTTAATCTGTTTCTTGTGTTTTATTTCCAGGCTGGAAAGTTGATGCCAATTGGCGAACGGATTGCATGTTGTCCGGTGAAACCTCCTAGGGTAAGTGGCATGAATGCAGCAGGTGATAATATTGTAGATCGAAATTAATGATGCATCGCTTCTTTCCTCTGAAAACATTCATAATTGTTAATATAGGTTATTTGTTTGTGGGTGTGTATTTATTGTCATGAAAGTGAGGGGGAATGTCGACCAGGCCAAGACTGAATTACGGTTCCAACTCATTTCTTTTCTTTTAGTGTTATAGCACAGGGTGGCCACAAAAACAGCCTGTAACTGTAGTCATAAACACAATTACCCGAATGAGTCCTCCTGTACCCTTGGGCCAGTCCCAAGTCGACCTGCGGGGCAGCACATGTTCAGTTTAGAGAGTTTATGCACCTTTAGTTCCCCTTTTTGCTCAGGTCTGTCCCTGTGGGCTCCAATCTGGACTGAAAGGGTTTCCTGCATTCTTACGTTCTGGTCTTCTGAGTCTCTTCTCCTTGCTTCTCAGTTCTGGGTTTAAGAGGTTACTGCACCCTTATTCTTTATTCTTCTAGGGGTCTCCTTCACTCTTCAACTCCTCTACTGAAGCAGCAGGGTTTTTGCCACCCTTGGATATGTAACATAGAATGGCTTTAAGAGGACCTTCACCATCTCCCAGACTTAGGCAACAGACTCCCATCCTTTCCACCAGCTCTCTATTCCAACTCTGTCCCTTTGTCTACTCAGCATCCACAACACTATACACAGGCTTATTCTTCTTCCCATCAATGGCTTGATCATTTCAAATCAGAATCTCATTCCTACCGCCATACCTTGGTCCAGACATTTCTTCCAGATCTTACTAGCTAAGCCCTTGCTAGCAGCTTTCCTTCCTCTTGACATTTACCTCCAATGTCTACGTGGGGGTTCTAACCAACCTCCTGACAAAGCCAACCAACCTTCCTATGCCTCAAACAATCTCCTGATGTCTCCAAAAAATCCTTGGATATCTCCAAACAACCCCCTGATCTCTTACACCCATCCCCTTCTCAGGTAAACCAACATATTCCTCCTGATGAGTTCCTCCACCCTCCTGTATCTCGCCTAACATAAACCAACCTTCTATTTCTGATAACTTAATCCAACATCCTCCTTCTCAGACCGATCTCCTCCTGCTGTTATCTTCCCTCCCCCTCTCCTCTCTGACTTCCTCCTCTTTCCAGTTTCCCTCTAAGCTCCATCTTTGCTCTTTAGCTCACTCCAAACTCTGTCTGCTAGCTCTTACTCCAAACACCCACATTGCCTGGCTGGGACTCTCAACTTATAAAGTCCTCTGACCCCTCCCCTGATATTGGACATCCTTTGAAGGTCTGTACATGTGGATGCAAATGAATAAGGCGCTATGATTGGCTGTGCTTAATTATTTCGCATATGTTTATTTTGGGACCTCCAGGCTGCACAAAGCCTTTAAAAGGCTAGTCTGCCCTCCTGGGCTTTCCTCCCCTCCCCTGTGCAGGCCTAGGATCCTTAGGACATTCTCTGGTTGTAAAATCGGTACAGAGTGGGTTCTCTTGCTCCGTGGCTTTTTAACATGGTGACATTAATTGGTAAAGTGTATTCACTATGCAAGTACTGTAGGAAATCCGTTTTGTCTCTGCGGGCTCTTTGTGCGAGTGCTTTCATGCAATATGGTGTCCCTCTGGTGTCCATGCAGGCTCACTGGGCAAGAGCTGCAAGAAAATGTGGTGTGCCCCTGATGTCTCTGCTGGCTTGCAGTGCGAGCGTCAAAAGAAAATAGGAGTCCCAATAAGTGAAGTGAAGTGAGTCCCAACAAAGTAAATGTGATGTACCTCGTTATTGAAGAAGGTGGATAGCATACTCCAATCTTTTTGTGGAATAAAAAGGTTTCCGAGATTGAAACTGTGAAAATTGCAACTACAGTCTGACAGAGGAGGATTAAACATTCCAAACTGTGAGCGTTACCATTGTTAAGACGGATTTCTGAACTCTGTCCCGGAGGGGCAGAGGTTCAGAAGGCCAGCCTAGTTTCTTGGAACAGGGTAACCTCTGGACAAGCCAGACCAATCAGGGTAGTGATCGCAGCGGTCAAGACTAGGTCTCAAGAGGGGTGAGGGTGACTGAAAGCCCGCAATGAGCACACAAAGCAAGGACACTTACAAATTACTCCAAGCAGGTGTTATATTAAAAATATATACACATTTATTACAAGGCCTTTGTAACATTGACCATAGCGAGAAATCACAATAAAACTCAAGTAAACCAACACATACCAAACCAATACAATATATATACAAATACAAACAAGTCTCACGAGTTAGATGCATGAAATGTGTAGACCACCTAGATGGGGAGGAAAACAGGCAGTGCGAATAATAATTAGACCCAGTCCGCCTTCAGAGGCACCTAACTAAAAGGAAGTCCAAGCCCTACGAAGAGTGGAGCCTTGTGCTCAAAAGTACCTGCACACGCTGGTGCCAACGGGCAAAAAGGGGAGTCTCTTCGAGGGAATCAGGCAGTTTAGTTCGGTGAACAAATGAAGATGAACAGAGCTCCGCGACTCAAGCGCAGCCTCCACTGTGGGCAGAAGCAGAGCGCGAGTACGGAAAGGCGTGCTGTTAGACACAGCGGGGAAAAGCTATGGGCTCCTGCAGGAGGGCGACCAGTTCCTAGCGATGCTACTCACCGGTCCCCGATGCAAGCAGACCCAGGCTTCTCTGCGTCGGTTTCCGTGCTGGCAGGTTCAGATACGAGCAAGGGACGTCTCGGCGTCGTGTAGATTCCGCAGCAGCAGAAGTTGAGTTGGGGATGTCCCAAACGCAGTGAACCCGCACAGTTTGTTACCACATCAGTGCAACGGAGTGGCCGTGTGTATTTCAGCCCAATGTACACTACTCACTTCAGACCTGGGAATGCCAAGTGTACGAATCGTGTGAGAGTGACAAGGACTCGTAATACAACACAACCTGACGGCGGTTACAGAGCAAGACTCCTGGGTAGGCTGGTCAGTCTGCTGGATGGCCCAGAGACACTTCCGAAGGCTTACGTGCAGGAGATGGTGAAGATGCCGAGAATAGTTGTTCCCACTATTCCAAGGGTCGAAGTACCAGTACAGGCCTTCTCGTTCGATCCGAGGGTCACCAGCGATTCCTCGGTTCAGCCTCGTGGTTGCAGGATACTTGGCTCCTGTATTCCTTTGTTCGTGAGAACTCAGGAGATCGACATGGTAGTGGTGTTTCCAGCCCCCTCTTATCCATGGTTCCCTTTGCACCAAAACGGAGGGGACCCAATGGGAGATCTGGTCACAAAACACTCACACCATACGTGGACCTATCACGGACCACGGAGGTCCCAGGCATTCACACCACCCTAGACTCTCTGGCACCCAGGATGTGTATTGGGACCAGACATCCCAGCCCACATCCTGGAGGCACATAAAAGACCTGTAGAAGCCCGCAAAAGCATCTGTGTTTCGCGGGAAAGTACATGCCCAAATAAAGAAGGCCCCGGGTCGGCTTGACCTGGGGAAGGTGAAGGGGCAAGACGGTCAGCGGACAGGACAACGAGCCTCGTGGTCTGGCCATTTTGGGAGCCAGGCCACCATTTTCGGCTAAGCGCGAGAAACACGCTTAAACGCCAAAAGGAGCTCAAAAACACAAAGAAACTATCGCTGCCACCAGTCCTGTCCGTGATTCACTTGCACTGTTCATTTACAATCCAAAGAGAGTATCTAGGGCCTGTAGAAGACTAGAGACCCAAGAGAGCAGTAACTTAGCTTACAGTGCCCTCTTGTGCCATGTTGCGCGAAAGCTGCAACTTGATAAAGAAACTATGGAAAACAACGTTTCCCGGTACTGACTGTCTTAAGGGCATGTCAGTTTCCCCGTAAGAATGGAGCGAAAGCCTAGAGGAGTGCGGCAGAAGGCTGCACTTCTCTGGCAAAGTCTAGATCCTGGTGAAAACAACAGCAAAAAGTTTAGGGGTTGCCACATGGAAGGAAAATTACCCACAATTAAGAAATATTTCCTAACAACCATCAAGCATTCAGGTTGCGACATGTTATGCCGTTCATTGTAGAAGAATAAGATGAGTGGACAACCGCGGAGGCTAATAGGG
Organism: Ambystoma mexicanum; assembly: GCF_040938575.1. Taxonomy (NCBI): domain Eukaryota; kingdom Metazoa; phylum Chordata; class Amphibia; order Caudata; family Ambystomatidae; genus Ambystoma; species Ambystoma mexicanum. The sequence continues at coordinate 1,392,835,341 of NC_090924.1, forward strand.
CGGGTCCGTTGAATACCTGGGCAATCCTATCACCTTCCAGTGCAGATTGTGGGGCGCTTTCTGCCTTGACTCAATTTTTGAGATCTACCTGGAGGGCGTATGAAGAGGCATCGGGATTGAGGCCAGGTCGAATTAACACTTCTTCAATATGGATGAATCTGGTCATTAAGATTAAGAACAGAACCATATTTTGGATAAATTGGTTTGCGACGGGAATCAAAAAACTCGAAGATTTATTTGAAGGTGAAAGATGGAAAACATTTCAAGAGTTGAAAGTAGAATTCAATTTATGTGAATGCACTTATGGAGAATATAGGAGTTTGAAAAGAGCAGTGAATATACCAAAATTGGTCAATTCAGAGTTAGTGAATACTATTAAGAAAATAGGCAGTCAAGAGAACATGGCATCTAAGATGTATCAACTGTTAAGCAGAAATTCAGAAGGTAATAAAAAGATCTTTGATACATGGTCTGTATACCTAAAGGAGGAGATGACGCAAAGTAGGTGGAAGTTAAATGTGGGAACATCAAGAGTATGTCTTTAAACATAAGTGAAAGGGCACGTCAAGTAATGATCCTGAACAGAGTGTTTTGGACGCCAGCTCGAATGCATAAGCAAGGTTTGATCATGACTGACACCTGTTGGGGATGTGGTCATGCCCTTGGTACATTGGAACATATGTTCTGGGAATGTTACAAGGTTAGAGATTTTTGGAGAGGAATTACTGTTTTTATGAACAGAGTGGTGAAGGAAGATCTGGATTTTGACTTCGAGACATTGATCCTGGGAGAAAATATGCTACTGGAGGACTTAAGTCAACATCAAGTAACCTGGATTTTAAAAGGGGCTTTAGTCGCAAACAAACAAATCTTGCGAAATTGGAAGTCAACAGGTTTTCTAACATGGAATTCTTGGGTGGAAGAAATGTATTCAATTTGCAATATTGAAAAGGTGGTTTTAACAATGCAGAAGAAAGATTCCCTGTTTCAAAACATTTGGGGTGGGGGGGCCTTCTTGAGTTTGGATCTGGATTGAGCATGTGTCACAAGGAGAAGTTTGCAGCTGAGATAAGTACATTTTTGATATTCTGTATTTCATCAAAATGCTTTTGTGTGTATTATACAGCCACAGTAGTGGCTGTGTAGTTATGGTTAAGTTGCTAATCCCATAGGAAGAACACTTTTTGGGCAGCTTATATCTTTGCTCCCTCTGGACAAATCCTCACCAAACCTTTGCAAATAAAGTATATGGCCCACTCTATTTTTGTTTGCAATGTTTGGTGAGGTTTGGTCCGGGGGGGGCAAAGTTATAGTGGGGGTCCCAAAATGTATTTTTTTCCCCATAGAGTGAATGGGGAAAAAACTTTGCGCATGCCTACAGCCCAAACCGCTGGACGGATTCTCACCAGATTTGTGGTAGGAGCAGCGGCTTGGCCCCAAAAGCGTGCTTTTGTAAATTTAAAAAATCAAAAAATAGGTCTAAAAAAATGGTGATATCTATGTCCGCTCCGCAACGTGTCCGCCGATTGGCTGGAGTGAGGCGTGATGTGCGTCAGATTGTTCCAATGCGCCCGCCATCTTGGATCCGCCGACAGCGCAGCAGCGAACAGAGGCGAAATGCTGTTTTGGGGAGTGTTTTGGTGTGCAAGAGTGCTTGGGGAGGTTTGGGGAGTAAGAGATGGGTCAAACACTGTATTTGTTTATGTGGCAGGTGCTACTGATGTATTCGCCATGCCCGCGTTGTCTGGGATGTTCGTAATTAGTGAAAATGAGGGGCGTCCTAAGGATAGTATTCCTGTCCATGCTGTCCGCAGGCAAGTTGAAACTGTTCTAAGGACACGCGCGGTGTCAGCGGACATAAAAATTGACCATATGCCGCAGTTAAAATGTTTGACTGGATGGGTGTGATATGCTGCGGTGGTTGTGGCCAGGGCTTAGAGTCTTGGGTGCATGGCCGAATGCCATGCACCAAGACCGAAGTTATAAGTCACCATGGGTGTGGTATGCTGCGGTGGTTGTGGGCATTGCCTAGAGTCTTGGGTGCATGGCCAAAGGCCATGCGCCTAAGACTGAAGTTAAATGCACTGAAGTTATAAGCCAACATGGGTGGCTTATAACTTCGCTCTCCCTGGATGAATTCTCACGAAACATTGCAGAAAGTGTGATATGGGTGGGCCCATATAGACAGTTAAAATGTTTGATTCTATGGGTGTGATCTATGGGTGTGATATGCTGCAGTGGTTGTGGCCAGGGCCTAGAGTCTTGGGTGCATGGCCGCAGGCCGCAGGCCATACACCCAAGACTGTAGGCCCTGGCCACAACCACCGCACCATAACACACCAATAGATCACACCCATAGAATCGAATATCTGTCAAATGTTTGAAAATATACAGTTTGTGTACTGTTTGATTTGTATAGTTTGTATGTGAAGTTTTGGCTACGTCATGTCATTAAGATTGTAGAGATTGGTAACAAGCACTGTAGTATAACATATCAATGGAAGTGAATGTTTTGTATTGTGGTGTATGGTTAGATGTTTGCTTCAATGGTTCTGTTATGCAACAGTATTTATGCGTTCTATTAGATTGGATATATTTTTTCATGAGTTGGGTAACTGGAGCACATATTCTTTTTCAATTTCTGTAATAAAAGAAAAGAGCATGTTAGTGTATGTATTTTATAAAGACTTATTACATTGCATAATAGACATTTCAGCTTATTCTGATGCTGTTATCTGAGTGGGTCTATCATCGTACCTTCCTCCTTTGCCAGTATTTAAGAGTAGAGGAAAAGCACGTGCTTCTATACTTTTTTCCCATATGCTGATTGGTGATCCTTTGGTTTGTCGCATTTGGTACGTTTCTAGTACATCATCTATGGTGTCATTAGAGTGCAATGGATGAATTGTATAATGGTCTAAAATATTGGATACTGGAGCAGCATCTAGAAGTTCAAATTGACCAGTTTCTGGTGACTCTTGAATTATTTCAGTTGTTTCCCTTAAGTTTTCTTCAATAATTATTTATTTTTAGTATTCATTATTGTCTTTTAGATATTGCAAGGCTTGTCTAACTTTATGTAAGTCTACGAGTTGTTGCCACATTTTTTTGTCTTTTGTTGGTACACCATTTACTAACACAATTAAAGATTGCTATATTGGACGTTGCACTCCCAGAGAGTGCACATTTGCTTTCAGATCTAATGGTAAATAAAGTACTTTGCCACAAATGCCTTTCACCAATTCAGAGGGAGGTAATTTTGCTGTTTTTGGTTGAAGGCGTATTATTGCTTGAAATGGGTGCACTGTTTGAATTATGATGCTCTCATATAAATTGAGTTGTAGCAGGGGTTTTGGTAGTAGGAATAATTCCAAGTTATTTATGATAGCACGTGAAGGAGTTCGGTTGTTGTTAATTTTTGTAGTGCAGTAACTGCAAAGTATTAAGGTGTCAGTTATTTCGTATTTGTTTTCTGCTATAAAGTAGAGAGCTAATTCAAACCATTTGGAATCTTCATTGTCTTCTATTTTGTATGTTACGTCTAGTTTTTGTGTTTCTTTTATAAAAGGTTCTGCGGCAACACACACACACACATGGTTTGGTACTTAACCCTTTAAGTGCCATGGGTATCTCTCCCCAGTGCCAGAGCCTTTTTTGGTGATTTTGGTATGTGGCCATTCAATGGCTTGTAACTTTTTTGTTACATGAGATATCTTGGCCAAATTTGGCTCCTTTTTTTCCCACATGTAGGCGGTCGTAACGCCACCCAGGAATCCCAGGTTGCTGTAGGGGGGTGAGAGAAAATAAGGAAAAAGTGCAAAAATGTTGGGTTTTTTCCAAAAATGCCAATAAAATGATGTACAAAGAAGCATGTGGTTTTTTCCTTGTAAGAGCTAGAAACAAATGGTTTGCTGTGCTGAGTTCCCCAATGTGTTGGCTTTCAGGAACAGGTTGAGTGGAAATGGAAAAAAATTATTTTGATGTGGTTATCAACCGTTTTGTGAGAGGTAGGCGATTTCTGCCATTTTTGCCAATTGGACATGCATGGACGGAATGGAAGAAAAGGGCAGGAAAGCCAAATTGGAGGACAGAAAGGCATATATTTCTGAAAAGTAGACAAAATTCCAAGTTTAGGAAGGGGTGATTTGCATAGGTCAGGCAACAACTAGGTAGGGGAAACTGCCATCGAATGGGGGAAAAGCGGGAAAATGACTGAAAAAAAAGGTATGTGTTGGACATGGTTGGCTTGGTAAGGCAATGGCTTCTATGAATTTTGAGAAAAGCAATGCTCTGCTACATTCCCTCGACTCTTGCAGTTAGGAGAGCATACCATTTTTGTAGTGTTTTTACAAAACAAGCAATACCACAAGCCAAACACTGAGCCATGTTACACAGGAGTTTTACGCTCACGGCCTGACCAGACACACTTAGCATGCGTAAATTGGGAAAACCAATGTGGTGAGGAACGGCAGCCATACATTTTTTGAAAGAGCACAGGCAGACCTTTTCAAGGGTAGGTGACTTGTGCAGGTTACAAAAGTGTACGGTGGCTAAAGCAGCGACTAAATGTAGGTCACATTTGGGAAAAGAAAGGGTTGTGAGACAAAGGGCACCAGCAAATGGGTCAAAACGTTATGAAAACCACACAAACACAACATATGGCCTACCGTCACGCGTTCCCACAGGTGTCCCGATGAAAACGGTACCTCACATGTGTGGGTGCACCTACCTGGCCGCCAAGGGGAAAGCCTAAAACACAAGTAACCCCAAGTCTGTTTTCAGAGGGAAATCTCAGACATTCTGCCGACCGGCACAACGTACAGATATGGGCCTCGGGTGTCCAAGCCACCGAGGAAAACGGGGAACCCCATGCATTTTCGAAAAGAGGACACCCGTGGGAATCCGCAGAGGTATGATTTGCACACATGTGAGGTAGGTGCACCCACACATGTGAGGTACCGTTTTCATCGGGACACCTGTGGGAACGCGTGACGGTAGGCCATGTGTTGTTGGGGGCGTGTTTCGATGGGTGCGTCGAGCGAAATGTGCGGAAAATGCGTTTTTCTCCCCACATTTCGGACTTTGCGGGGGTGTCTGGGTAATAAATTCTGGGGCGATGTGCGCAAATCATACCTCTGCGGATTCCCACGGGTGTCCTCTTTTCGGAAATGCATGGGGCTCCCTGTTTTCCTTGGTGGCTTGGACACCCGAGGCCCATATCTGTATGTTGTGCCGGTCGGCAGAATGGCTGAGATTCCCCTCTGCAAACAGACTGGGGGTTGCTTGCGTTTTCGGCTTGCCCCTTGCCAGCCAGGTAGGTGCACCCACGCATGTGAGGTACCGTTTTCATCGGGACACCTGTGGGAATGCGGGACGGTAGGCCATGTGTTGTTGGGGGCGTGTTTCGATGGGTGCGTCGAGCGAAATGTGCGGAAAAAGCATTTTTTCCCCACATTTCGGACTTTGCAGGGCTGTCTGGGTAATAAATTCTGGGCCGATGTTCGCAAATCATACCTCTGCGGATTCCCACGGGTGTCCTCTTTTCGGAAATGCATGGGGCTCCCTGTTTTCCTTGGTGGCTTGGACACCCGAGGCCCATATCTGTATGTTGTGCCGGTCGGCAGAATGGCTGAGATTCCCCTCTGCAAACAGACTGGGGGTTGCTTGCGTTTTCGGCTTGCCCCTTGCCAGCCAGGTAGGTGCACCCACACATGCGAGGTACCTTTGTCGTCGGGACACCTGTGGGAACACGAGAAGGTATGACATCTGCTGTTGGCGATGTGTTTCGGTGAGTGGACACAGGGAAATGTCTCTGAAATTGGCCGGAAATGAAGACAATTCTCAGACATTTCGCTCTGGCCACCCACCGAAACACACCGCCAACAACACGTGGCCTACCTTCCCGCGTCCCCACACGTGTCCCGATGAAAACGGTACCTCACATGTGTGGGTGCACCTACCGGGGGCGCAAAAGGAAAAGGGTAACCGACTGAGAACCCCAAGCCATTCGCCACTGCCCATTTTGTTCATGTGGGCAACCTACAGATTTGGGCCTAGGGTGTCGCACCCAGCAAGGGAAACAGGGAACCCCATGCATTTCCCAAAAGAGGACACCCGTGGGAATCCACAGAGGTCTGCCTTGCGCAAATTGCCCCAGTTTTTATTAGCCACAATCCCCAACAAAGTGTGATATTTGGTGGGGAAAAAACACAATGTTCACTTTGTCTGTGGTTCTGGGTAAAAACTTCTGGGCCCCTTCGCGCAAGTCAGACCTCTGTGCATTCCCACGGGTGTCCTCTTTTGGGAAATGCATGGGGATCCCTGTTTTCCTTGCTGGCTTCGACACCCTAGGCCCAAATCTGTAGGTTGCCCACATGAACAAATTGTGCTGTGGCGAAAGGCTTGGGGTTACTAGCAGGTTACCCCTTTCCTTTTGCGCCTCCGGTAGGTGCACCCACACATGTGAGGTACAATTTTCGTCGGGACACCTGTGGGAACGCGAGAAGGTATGACATCTGTTGGTGGAGACGTGTTTCGGTGAGTGCACACAGGGAAATGTATCTGAAATTGGCTGGAAATGCAGACAATTCTCAGATATTTCCCTCTGGCCACTCACCGAAACACACCGCCAACAACACGTGGCCTACCTTCCCGCATCGCCACACGTGTCCCAATGAGAGGCTGACCTCTTGTGTGCAGGTGTGGTACCTGAGTGACAATGGGTACATCTTTTGTATAGTAACTTCGCTGTAGTGCGCTTAGGAAACAGTAAAGTACTGGTAGTAAGCCATTTCACATGCACCTTTCCTCACACTTCCCATACATACCAGACACAATGCAGTTAGACACGCAAGGTGGGATTTAGCACAAGGACAAACCTCCTTGTGTAGCACAAGAAGGTTTGTCCTTGTGAGCAGTGATGCCACGACAAGGCACCCACCGGATCACTGGCCATTCGTATCCCTTTCGTGTCTGCAGTCAGTTGGCATTCATTTCAGCAGTTGCACTTCTACCAAATCACTAGCACCAGAGCAAGTGTATCTACCCATGAGCATATCTACACACTTATACCACGTGGACATGTGTGTACAATGCAACTGTGTCTCTAGCAATATCTTAACTATCATTTGGCATCAATTTCATAGCAACTGTGTCTGCATGAAAACTTTATGTGCCGGCAATCACATGTGGACAGTGATAGCAAGTGCATACTGGCTGACTTCGCTACCCTGCCCTACAGGCGCTATCTTCCACACCAGCTTTGAGTATGCCCATAGCAACTATGGGCAAACATTCTTATGTTCCACCGTACCCACACAAAACAGCCATCCTGCAACATGACAATCATTTCGGCAGTGCTGGAAAAGTCCATTCACAGAAATTGCATCTGCATGTTCTTTGTATCTTTACCTAATTCACACACCAATCATATCCAATTAATTCCTACAGAAGACGTGTCACTTACACCACACATAACATTACTCGCAGTAAAACAATAAACAAGGCAGGATCTTACGAGGTACGCAAGACACCGCTGCCATATAGTTGGTGTCCAAGTACCACTTTCATGACACTTAGACCTCCAGGGAGGGAGCCAAAGTGGCGTGTATTATTTTGAAAAGACACCCCTTGAGTGGAGGGAACCTGAATGGTGTTCTTGTCTTCCACAATGCACGGCTTGAGTAGAGGGAGCGGGACTGGCCTTTCTTTGCTTGCCAAACCTTAGGTGGAAGGAGCCAGATTTGGGTTCCTGTCCAAAGTACGCCGGAAGCGGATGGGGTTTTCCAGACGTTTTTTTTTGTAAGGCAATCCCGAACAGGAGCAAACTGCACTCCCATAGGGGAGTGACCCAGAGTGCTCCACCCTTCTTCTCCATGGCCCGCCTCAACTAGAGGCGGTGGAGTGGCATTCCTTTCCAAGATGCGCCTGCTTTGGAAGAAACAAGCATTGCGTTACTTTGCAAGGCACACCACGCGCAGAGGGAGCTAGACTGCCTTTTCCTTATGAGGTAGACCTGAAGTGAAAGGTACCGGGGGTGATGTCTCTTTCCCAGGCAGGCCTCAAGTGGAGGGGGCAGGACTAGCATTGCTTGCCAAAGCACGCCAAAGGGGAATAAAGCAGAGTGCTGTCCCCAACTTCTCTAAGGCACACCTCAAGTGGAGGGAGCTAGAGTGGCATTTCTTTCCAAGATGTGCCTGCTTTGGAAGAAACAAGCATTGCGTTACTTTGCAAGGCACACCACGCGCAGAGGGAGCTAGACTGCCTTTTCCTTATGAGGCAGACCTGAAGTGAAAGGTACCGGGGGTGATGTCTCTTTCCCAGGCAGGCCTCAAGTGGAGGGAGCAGGACTAGCATTGCTTGCCAAAGCACGCCAAAGGGGAAAGACCTGCATGGCACAACTCAAGTACAGGGACTCCTAATGATTACTATTTCATAGGCACGCCTCCAATGGAAGGAGCCTGATTAGCGTTCCTTTGCAAGTCACGCTTTGAGCTGAGGGATCTAGACTGATGTACATTTTCTTGGCAGGCCTCAAGGGAATGCTACGGCTGTGGTTGCCTTTCCAATGCAGGCCTCAAGTGGAGGAAGCAGGACTAGCGATGCTCGTGAATGCACGCTAAATCAAGTGAAGTGACTTGACATCCTGTTGCATTTTCATTGAAGGTACACCTCCAGGGCAGGGTGCAAGAGTGCCATTCCTTTACAAGACATGCACGATTTCAGTGGCTAAGGGTCCCTTTCAAGGAATGATGGGCATTTTCGGAAATCAGTCGATCTCCCAATAATTTTCCTTTGTATGATACAAAAGGAAACCAGGCTGAAAGCAGAGGGCAGGCTGGGAAGGGCATTGGGGACAGTACACCCGAGTATCCTTCCTCTTTCCTTGTTTTGTACACACCTTACATTTTCGGTACGGTTGTGCCTTCGTGGCAGTGGGAGGAACATAATCATCAAAGTGTCGCTCTTGCAATCTGGCCACATCTTCGACCTCTGGAAAGGAGGGAATTTGTACATGAACATTAGCCAGAGATTGAACAATTTCTAATTCAAAATCCAAAAAGGAGAGCTTGTTTTCTGGAGTAGCTGCACGGTACACCACATAAGCATTGTACGTTGCTATATGCACAATGTGTGTGGCTAACTTTTTGTACCAGAAACGCGACTTGCGTTCAGCGTGGTATGACTCAAGCACTTGGTCATTTTTGTCTACTCCACCCATGTACTTGTTGTAATCCAGAATGCAATTGGGCTTCAACACTTGCTGAGTCTGCCTGCGCAGAGGGACAGCTGAAGTACTTTCATCATGAATAGTACTTAGCATGTACACATCCCTTTTGTCGCAGAATTTCACTGCTAACAATTCATCCTGCCGCAATGCCATACATTGTCCCTTGGCCAACTTCTTACACACAAGTTGTCTGGGGAAGCCTTTGCGGTTACTGCGGATTGTACCGCATGCCAGTGTGCCCACATTGAACAATTCCTTGAACAGTGGAATTCCGGTGTAGAAATTGTCTACATACAAATGATGTCCTTTGTGGAGCCATGGTGTGAGAAGATCCCAAACAATCTTCTCACTTGTCCCTAAATGGGCTGGGCAGCCCGGAGGGTTTAGGGTAGAGTCTTTACCGGTGTAGACTCTCATGCTGCTGACATACCCAGTGGTACTTTCACACAACATGTACATTTTAATCCCATATCGTGATCTCTTGCTAGGAATGTATTGCCTGAATACAAGGCGACCTTTGAACAACACCAACGATTCATCAATAGATATGTTCTGGCTAGGAACATACACCTCTGCAAATCGGTGAGTGAAGTGGTCCAGAAATGGCTTCAGTTTGAACAGCCTATCAAAGTTTGGGTCCGTTTTGGGTAATGCTGCCGAGTTGTCATTGAAGTGCAATATACGGTGCAGTGCTTGAAAGTGATTTCTGCTCATTGTAGCTGAAAAAAACGGGCAATAAAGTGGTGCTACAGTAGACCAGTATATTGCGACAGACGGCTTGTGTCCAATTCCCATGAGCAAAATGAGACCCCAAAACTGTCTCATTTCAACATCGTTTGTGGGTACCCATGCTTGTGCTCTGGAGTGGGGTTTCAGAGTGGGACCCCTAGACCTCATGAACTGTGCAGCGTATAAATTGGTTTGCTGAACCACATCTGCAATGAACCCATCATCAACAAAAAGGTTGAAAAAATCAATAGGCTGAAACCCTTCTGTATTCACTGTGCACCCTGATATACCAGTGAAAGGGGGCACAACAGGCTGAGCCAATGCTGGAGGCACCCAGAGCGACTCTTGAGTCATGTCAGGAACTGCCACATTGTGTGGCCGTCTTGCACGTCCCCTCCCTCTTACAGGTCCCCTGCATGTGGGAAGTGTGCGAAAAGGTGGACGCACTCTTCCTTCCTCTATATCATCAGATGATGACGATGATGAGTGGGAGGAGGGACTTTCGTCAATGGCCATCTCACTTCCCCAATCACTTCCCTCGTGCCCCTCAGAAGCACTATCTGTTTCAGAATGCATGTACACATCTGTGCCTTGCTCTGAGCCAGACTCCATCACTGCAGCTAATGCCTCCGCACCAGACATTGATCGCCGAGAAGCCATGAGTACCTTCGCTATGGAACCCTTCACTGCCCAAAGACCAGATGAAGACTGAAACAAGAAGTATGTGTGCTTCTGAAAGTATGGAACGTAGCACAGTAAGTGGGATTCAGTGCCACAAACCTACTCCACACAAGTACACCAAAAGGTCCAGACTTTGCTCACAAACTGTAGCAGCCCTCTGCAATATGACGTACTCCCTGCACGCTACAATAAACGGAGTAGTACTTTGCAAACACTCACGTGAAATGCTAACGACCAGCTGACTGCTTTCCTACAAGTGGGTGGACAGCTACAACACACCTGCACCTAAAAGAAAGAGAACAAAAAATCTATGGACAATGTACTATTCCGCTAAACTGTACAGAAATACAAGCGTGGGGACGAGGATATCAGCCACACTACCTATTCAGAAACAGCCAACATGCTTTGCACCATGCCCTCCTCCATGGGATGCTTGTGGATGGGGAATCGAGGTGAGAAGGAACCATGCAACGTATTAGTGATTGGGTGAGTTGAAAAGCCGTAGGCAATGAAGAAGCAGAAAGGGAAGATAAATAAAGTACACGGCTGGCCCTTCCGGGCAACTGCTGGCACACTTTTGCCAAAAACACCTGCTCATTCACATAGGGGTGTCTATTGTAAGGGGAAAGCTCACAAGGACAAAATTATTGCAAGGCCAAGCATATTGATGTAGGCTGAAGCAAGTAGTGATGGGTACCTAAGAAATAAGTAGCAGAAACATACTGAATGCTTTGACATGCCATGAATGCAAACAATTGCTAGAAAGTGGAAGTCACACTGCCAACATACTTACTACCATTTTTATTCACTTTTCACATCTTCCAGTGCGTCCATCAGTCACTGGGCAAACCCCCCCTAAAATAGCGTCTGGGCAAAATCCATTATGTTTCCAATGAACAGCTCCATGCCTGTTTTGGAAAGGTGCACCCCATCTCTGTGACACATCACAGCACCTTTGATATTGCCATGGTGAATGGTCCATATTCTGGTGTTGCCCTCTGTCAGTCTAGTGAACTCGCCATTCAGTTTCCACACCGAGCGGTTGATGGCCCTTCTATTCCCTTGAGTTCTCCAATCCATCCTGGGAATCATCTGGGACCAGGCCACCACAGTGTTTGGAAACCTCTGTGCAATCCATTCAAGGTCTGCCATGAGCTTCTCCCGTACCCCCTTCCGTCCCACAGACGCAAAATCATTTCTTCCCAAGTGAACCACTATAAGGTCAGGGGGGGGCCTTTCCTTTTGCTTGGGCAGCGATGATGGCTCCTCGGAGCTGGTGAAGGCGCATCCTCCCCACCCCAAACCAATGCACTGCAAGGCCATCCCATCCCTTCCAGACCCAGATGTAGGTGGCTCTCGGAAAAGTCGTGCAGCCCTTTGGATATAAGAGTGGCTGAAAATCCACACAACCCTCATCCTCACTAGGAAATGGAAACAGGAAAACCCCCATGATTATGGCTACACATACATTTTACCAAATTACACAACAATTGCGCCAATACATGACTCTTGTAACAATCCCAGACACACACTTCACCCATTCGGAAACCACCTCTCATTTGAGATAACAGAAGGTCGCCACATAATTGCCACATTATTTTCAGGGGAAGGAGGTGAAGAAGATAGTATGTCACCTTGTGCCAATAACACAGTTGTGCTGGCGCAATTGTAATCAGTAAAAGTTGTCTGCTCCTGTGGCCCACCGCCTGCCCAGCACGGTGGTAAGGTGACTTGCACATGCTACATCGTTACACTTTGGCAGGGTGAATAGTCTCACAGAGGATATGAAGTCCACAGGAAGTGTGCTTTGTACGCTCTCTGAATATAGGTACCCTGACAGAATGTGCCACATTTACCACAAATGGGTGCACCTTCAAACACTTTCAATGTGAGTGTTTCGGCCATAGCTCCAGGACCACTGGTGAACTTGGGGGCACTTCACTACCAAGGAAGGGAGGTGGCCAAGGTCACACCCATCACCCACCACTACCCTACATAGCTTCCTGGTCAGCACTACAGCTTTCCTCTCCTGGAAGGGATTGGACCCTGCCAGGGCACCCTGCACCCACTGCTGAATTTGGAGGACAAAATATCCACCTGGGGGACGGACGCCCAAGGCCAATGACACCCCCCTCTCTAGCTACCCTGCGTTACAGTTTTTCCCCCTGCAAAAGGATGGGGACCCTGACAGGGCACACTGGGACCACTGCTGGAATTGGACCACAGAAATGGTGAACTTTGCAGTGAAAGGAATGAGCTCTGTAACAAGTGTGCATAGCATGCTCAGAAAAAATGACCATCTATATAACTACTGGAAACATTTTTTTAAAATTTGCTGCTACTTATGTCGGCCAAACCTTTCCTTCTGCAAAGCAGCTGCCTTACTCAATGGAAGGCACACCCATTACTGGCCCCCGACCCTCCCCACTACCCTTTCCCACCCTTATCACTGACAATGCAGCCACAATTCCTTCCACCGCAGTAACCCTCCACCCCCACATTACCAAGTAATAAATGTTGTACTTACATAAGTCAGCAATAGCTTTTCAGTAGCCGCAACTGCAAAGGATACATAAAAGAATTAAAATCAATGCTTTGCCTACCAATAACACATCCAAACTGTCTGGCAACTATCTGTACATTTTTCACTTCCTTCCACCAGTTCCATGACACTTCTCAGTCATCTACCACTACGGAAGGCTAGACTGCACACGGATTGGAAATGGAAATAAGACAAGTGGGCATATGGCATCCTGCAGAAAAAAAATAAAAAAAAATAAATCCCGGAAATCTGGCACCAAACCATCACTGTTTGGAAACATCTGTGCTATCCATTCCAGTTCCTCCATTAGCAGCTCATGTATCCCTTCCCTTCCCACAGACGCTAAATCTTTTCCTCCCAGGTGCACCACTGTAGGGTGGGGGGGTTGCATCTCCTTTTGCATGGACATCGCTGATGGCTCCTCTGAGCTGGTGAAAGCACTTCCCCCTAACCCCAAACCAATGCACCAGGAGGGCATCCCTTTGAGAGCCAGATGTGGTTGGCCCTCGGAAAATCGTGCAGCCCTTTGGGTGAAAGAGTAGGCAATTATCTACACAACCCTCATCGTCACTATGATATGGAAACAAGTGAACCCCCATGAATATGCCTATACATACAGTTTACCAACTAGCTGAATGATTGCGTGAACACATGGCTCTTGTAGCAATCCCAGACACACACTTCACCCATTCGGACCTGCACCTCTCATGTGAATTTACAGTAGGTCATTACGTAATTGGCACTTGTGTTTTAGGGGAAGGAGGTGGGAAAGAGGTGAAGAAGACAGTATGTCACCTTGTGCCAATAACACAGTTGTGCTGGGGTAATTGTAATCAGTAAAGGTTGTCTGCTCCTGTGGCCCACCGCCTGCACTGCACGGTGGTAAGGTGACTTCCACATGCTACACCATTACACTTTGGCAGGGTGACTAGTCTGACAGAGGATATGACCTGTGCAGCAAGGGTGCTTTGTAACCTCTCTGAATATAGTTACTCTGACAGAATGTGCGCCATTCATTACACATGCATGATTGTGAGAAATTGGGGCGCAGCTCCTAAAGTACTGGTGAACTTGGGGCCATTCGACTACCAAGGCAGAGAGGCAGCCAAGGTCACACACATCAACCACCACCACCCTACATCTCTGCCTGGCCAGCACTGCAGCTTTCCCCTCTAAGACGGGATGGGGACCGTGCCGGGGCACCCTGCACCCACTGCTGCTTTTGAGGGACAAAATATCCATCTGGGAGATGGACGCCCAAGGCCAATGACTTCACCCCCCACCCCTCCTGCCCCTCTAGCTACCCTGCGTTACAGCTTTTCCCCCTGCAAAAGGATGAGGAGCCTGGCGGGGCTCACTGGGACGACTGCTGGAAAAGGACCACAGAAATGGTGATCGTTGCAGTAAAAGTAGTGTTCTCTGTATCAAGTACGCGTACCATGCTCAGAACAAAATGACCATCTGCATTACTACCGGCAACATTTTTTAAAAGGAGCTGCTACTTATGTCGGCCAATGTTTCCTTCTGCAAAGCAGCCACCTTCCTCAATGCAAGGCACTCCCATCACTGGCCCCCGAACCGCCCTACTACCCTTTCTCACCCATACCACTGACACTGCAGCCACAGTTTCTCCCACCACAGTAACCCTCCACCCGCACATTACCAAGTAATATATGTGGTACTTACATAAGTCAGCATAAGCTTTTCAGTAGCCACAACTGCAACGGAAACATAAAAGAATTACATTCAGTGCTTTGACTACCAATAACACATCCAAACTGTCTGGCATATATCTGTACATTTTTCAGCTCCTTCCACCACATACATGAAACCTCTCAGTCATCTACCTCCACAGAAGGCTGGACTGCACAGTGATAGCAAACTGGCATAAGACCAATGGGTGTATGGCAACCCCCAGCACACAAAAAAAACATTGCACAGATGGCTAAGTGGCAAACTTCCCTCCCAGGGAAACAGCACTGTTCAGCTGCACTGGGGGGCGTTTTGTCCGCAACCCGGGCAAGTGTGTTCCTGGCCACCCCAATACCTCCCCAGAGCACCCACTTCCTTCACAACAGAACACTACAGGCCCTGTTCACCTCCATCCCAATAGCAATGTGCCCTCCACCCACTATAAAATGTTGGAATAAGCAAAATTTCATACGTACATAACAAGGGAGAAGCTTGAACTGCTCAAGACCTGTAAAGGGAATAACAAAACATATATTATCTGTGTCAGCCCACCCAAATACCAGACTACCCATATTGGCCCCCCCTGTTGCATTGGCCTGTACGTTTTGGGCACCCCGGCGCCAGACTGGCACACCAATGTGCCCCTCTACGCCAAGGCAGGTATAGTAAACGAAGAACCCAATTCAAAATGGCAGGCTGCCCTTTTGTGGGGGCGGAGGGGCCCCCTACACCGCTGTGGAATTTTCTAACGTGAAGGGGGTTGCACCTCTCCACCACCACCCCAATTTGAGGGGCGGCCCATCTCATGTAGCCCTCCCAAGGGGCAGATAAGGGGGGAGGCTGTCCTGCACTCCTCCCTGGGCTCAGGCGTCCGTTCCTAGGAGCAGATATCTGGTCCCAGGGAGGGCTGCATGACATGGCACCCACTCCATTGTGGGCGGGGGGGGGTTAACGCCCCATTCCTTTAGAAACTTTCCAACCCTTTGGGGTGCCCCACCGCCCCCCCTAAAAAACGTTCAAACATTTTCACTTTTTTCCTTTGGTAACCCAACTCCCCTTTGTGCACAGGGGCACATTGGTGTGCCAATCTGGCGCCGGAGTGCCCAAACCTTACTGCCCCATCTATTGGGGGTCCTGCCCCACCTTTTGGGGTGACCCCCCCACCCCCAATGGCTGGGGGACACACCTCATGCAGGCCTCCCTGGGGGCAGATATCTGCTCCTAGGAAGACGCATCTGATCCCAGGGAGGGATGCATGAGGTGGGGCCCCCCCTATCTGCCCCCAGGGTGGGTTGCATGAGGTGGGGCCCTCCATTTGGGGTGGGTGGGGTTGAGGGCCACCCCCCGTTGCGGTACATCATTCGCTGCCAATTTAGGGTGGCCCTCAGCCCCCCCTAAAAAGCAGCCTGTGATTTTGTATATTTTTTTTTGTTTACCCAACTTCGCTTGGTGCAGATGGGCACATTAGTGTGGCTATCTGGCCCCAGGGTGCCCAAACCCTACTGCCCCATCTATTGGGGGTCCTGCCCCACCTTTTGGAGAGCCCCCCCACCCCCAATGGCTGGGGGAAACACCTCATGCAGGCCTCCCTGGGCCTCCTCCAAACGGCTGCGTGAGGTACACCCCACCTCCATTTGGGGTGAGGGGGGAGAGGGCCACCCCAAAAGGTGGGGCAGGACCCCCAATAGATGGGGCAATAGGGTTTGGGCACCCTGGGGGCAGATAGCCACACTAATGTGGCCATCTGCACCAAGCAAAGTAGGGTAAACAAAAAACAAAATACAAAATCACAGGCTGTTTTTTAGGGGGGGCTGAGGGCCACCCTAAATTGGCAGCGAATGATGTACCGCGACGGGGGGTGGCCCTCAACCCCCCACCCCAAATGGAGGGCCCCACCTCATGCAACCCACCCTGGGGGCAGATAGGGGGGGCCCACCTCATGCATCCCTCCCTGGGGTCAGATGCCCCTTCCTAGGAGCAGATATCTGCCCCCAGGGAGGGTTGCATGAGGTGGGGCCCTCCATTTGGGGTGGGGGGGGGGTTGAGGGCCACCCCCCGTTGCGGTACATCATTCGCTGCCAATTTAGGGTGGCCCTCAGCCCCCCCTAAAAAGCAGCCTGTGATTTTGTATATTTTTTTTTGTTTACCCAACTTCGCTTGGTGCAGATGGGCACGTTAGTGTGGGTATCTGCCCCCAGGGTGCCCAAACCCTACTGCCCCATCTATTGGGGGTCCTGCCCCACCTTTTGGGGTGCCCCCCCCACCCCCAATGGCTGGGGGACACACCTCATGCAGGCCTCCCTGGGCATCCTCCAAACGGCTGCGTGAGGTACACCCCACCTCCATTTGGGGTGAGGGGGGAGAGGGCCACCCCAAAAGGTGGGGCAGGACCCCCAATAGATGGGGCAGTAGGGTTTGGGCACCCTGGGGGCAGATAGCCACACTAATGTGGCCATCTGCACCAAGCAAAGTTGGGTAAACAAAAAAAAATACAAATTCATAGCCTGCTTTTTAGGGGGGGCTGAGGGGCACCCTAAATTGGCAGCGAATGATGTACTGCAACGGAGGGTGGGCCTAAGCCCCCCCCACCCCAAATGGAGGGCCCCACCTCATGCAACCCTCCCTGGGGGGCCCCCTTCCTGGCGGCAGATAGGGGGGCCCCACCTCTTGGATCCCTCCCTTGGGTCAGATGCCCCTTCCTAGGATCGCGCGCCCTGCGCCCGATCCGTGACCAGCAATGCCTCATAAGTGGTGTCCTTGGAAATGGGAGAAAGTCCCCTTTCCAGGGACACCACTTTTTGATCAATCCCTGGTGGTCCAGTGGGCCCCAGGGCCCCAAACCCCCTCCCACCTCCCACCTCCCCTTGATTTTTTTTTGCTTTTATTTATTTTTATTTTCACCCCTGGGGGCAGTGATTATCTGCCCCCAGGGTCTCTGGCGCTGTGGCCCCATGCCTTGGGGCCACAGCGGGAGGGGGGCTGCTTACCTAGTAAGCAGCCCACCCTCCCCCTGCGTCACAAATGGATCTTCATTGATCCACTGGCATTGCTGCCCGCGGATCGCGCGCCCTGTGCCCGATCCGCGGGCAGCAATGCCTCATATGTGGTGTCCTTGGAAAGGGGAGAAAGTCCCCTTTCCAGGGACACCACTTTTGTTCCATCCCTGGTGGTCCAGTGGGCCCCAGGGCCCCAAAACCCCTCCCACCTCCCTCCATTCCTCGATTTGTTTTTGGTGTTTTTATTTTTTTATTTTCACCCCTGGGGGCAGTGATTATCTGCCCCCAGGGGTCTCTGGCGCTGTGGCCCCATGCCTTGGGGCCACTGGGGGAGGGGGGCCGCTTACCTAGTAAGCAGCCCCACCTCCCCCTGCGTCACAAATGGATCTGCATTGATCCACTGGCATTGCTGCCTGCGGATCGCGCGCCCTGCGCCCGATCCGCGGGCAGCAATGCCTCATATGTGGTGTCCTTGGAAAGGGGAGAAAGTCCCCTTTCCAGGGACACCACTTTTTGATCCATCCCTGGTGGTCCAGTGGGCCCCAGTTCCCAAACCCCCTCCCACCTCCCCTCGATTTTTTGTTATGTTGTTTTTTTTTTATTTTCACCCCTGGGGGCAGTGATTATCTGCCCCCAGGGGTCTCTGGCGCTGTGGCCCCATGCCTTGGGGCCACTGGGGGAGGGGGGGCGCTTACCTAGTAAGCAGCCCCCCCCTCACCCTGCGTCACAAATGGATCTTCATTGATCCACTGGCATTGCTGCCTGCGGATCGCGCGCCCTGCGCCCGATCCGCGGGCAGCAATGCCTCATATGTGGTGTCCTTGGAAAGGGGAGAAAGTCCCCTTTCCAGGGACACCACTTTTGTTCCATCCCTGGTGGTCCAGTGGGCCCCAGGGCCCCAAAACCCCTCCCACCTCCCTCCATCCCTCGATTTTTTTTTTCGTTTTTTTTTTTTTTTTTTAAATATTTTTTTTCACCCCTGGGGGCAGTGATCATCTACCCCCAGGGGTCTCTGCCGCTGTGGCCCCATGCCTTGGGGCCACGGGGGAGGGGGGGGCGCTTACCTAGTAAGCAGCCCCCTCCCCCCCTGCGTCACAAACGGATCTGTATTGATCCGGTGGCATTGCTGCCCGCGGAACGCGCGCCCTGCGCCCGATCTGCGGGCAGCAATGCCACACAATGGGTATCGTTGGAAAGGGGAGAATCTCCCCTTTCCAACGATACCCACCTTGATCTCCAGCTTGAAATACAGCCGGAGATCGAGGCGGACAAAGAAGGTCTCTTACCTTCTCTCTTCCCCGCAGCAGCCAAAAATGGCTGCTGCGGGGAATTTACTTTCAGTTTCACGCCGACGTGCGTTACGCACGCCGACGTGAAACTGAAGGTAATCCAGCCCCCTGGCAGTGAGGGGGGACCTCCCCCTCACATAGCCCGGGGGTTAGATTACAGTTTTGAGCGATCCCTGCTTTGCAGGGATCGCTCAAAACAAGGTGCCGAAAAGGACGAGCTATCTCGTCCTTGGCACTGCGTGTGCACTGTCAAGGACGAGATACCTCGCCCTTGGCACTTAAAGGGTTAAGCGGATGTACTAAGTTTTAGTATTTCTTTTTTGTATGTGTGTAGAAGAAGGTTGCTATGTGCAGAATTGTTGCTAGTCTGTTGTAAAGCTATTGCATTTTGTAAGTGGCTTTCACTTCCAAAATATTTTCTCTGGGTATGGTCCATTTCCTCGAGTAGGTCTTTGGGTGTACCTGTCAGGAAACGCTCCCAGACATGTAACGCTCCCCCCGGTACCTTATCCTCTGGCAGGCAGCAGCGGGCACTTTCACCTGGCATAACGCGGCGAAGGGCAGCGTTTTGTCCGCGTGCCGGCGTTCACATACGCTCCCATCTGGGCCCGCATTTTCGGCACTTGGTTTGGAAGTTGCCATGACGACTGAGGCAATGGTCATGTCGCATCTCATGTGATCCCACACGCTGCGGATCACGTGATCGGAATAGTGCCGGAACTCTGGTATTTAACTCCTCGTCACTCTCCAGTCGGCGCTTCTGATCGTTGTTCCGACAGCAGTGTTTTTCTTGGATTTTCGTTATTCTGGACCTCGGCCTGTTTCATCTGGTTTTCGCTTGGATTGCCCTTGTATTGTTATTTTCCTGGATACCTCGACCTCAGACTGTTCTTGGATTGGCTTACTTAATGGTTTGGTGTTTACTTGGTTCACGTATCTTGATTTGGGTGGGTTCCTGACCACTAGCTTATCTGGTGCTCTTTGGGCTCATCTTTTGTCTACCTTTTCTGGGCTTTATTTTTTCCACTTGCCTCTATTACTATCACACACTGAAAGGGGCCGCTAGGGGTCCCTTACGTCTATGGAAACAAGGCGAGTCACCACACACGATAGATACGCCAGACACGAGGTTGTATTCCCAAAGCTAGGGTTTATTGCAAAGCAAATAGTCTCAGTCGGCCAACTCGGTCTCACGCCCCGCGACGGGTATCTCTAGACCTCGAGGGACGCAAGAGAGCGAATTACGTACATCAGTTACATATATACAAAGTGCAAATCATACAATCAGCTATGACATGTTTAACACCCCCTTTTATTGGGTTTGTTTGAACTCGGTGTGATGATGGACACTTTCGACAATTATGACACCTTCAAATATCTATTCTAGTAACAATATGCAATTTGTAAGTGCGGAGGGATCTTTCAGTTGTTGAACAGAACACAGTGCTTCTGTTCTTGGACGCGAGCTACATATGGGGGAAGAGTCGCATTCCAGACCTTGCTATCTATGAGGTGCTATTCGTGTCCTGTGAGCCGACACGCTTTAACAGGGCTCAGGAAAGGGGGGCCGTAAGAAGAGCATAATTCAAGCCTTTAGCTGCTTTATTCTAAACATATTCTACCATCTAACGAGACTGGCTGGCAGCTGTGAAATGATTAAATGCCCTGCAGCTCTGCTTTAAGGCTATATTCGGGAGGGAGCCGGGCATTCTTTCCTGGCGCTGCCTACGTTGTGCTTCAACGAACTCCTGTTATCCTCGCGGCCCTGCGGCCTTGTCCTTTCACGTGCAGACAACAATGTTTTACAGTCGAGCAGTGTAAGCAGAAAATGTACTGCGAAGCAATAAGAACAGAAAGCAATGAGCAATGGTTAAAAAACAAAATGGCGATCCTTGTTACATCAAAATGGCCGTCCATTGGCAAACTCGGAAACCTATATGTCTGTCATATCGTGCATGAGACGGTTAGCCCACGGCCATCAAAATACGTTTGCCATCACATATGAGAAGTTTCCATTTTTCTAGACTGACAAACCCTCCTTTGGCCGTATGCCAAACGTCTCATCCATTCATTTTATCCTCCTCTAATGACGATAAGTCTGAAGTACTTATGTCTGAATTTTGCATGCTATTGTAAGCATCATCATCTTCATTAATATCTATAGCCATCAATTATTTTACTGTTTTCATCTCATTTGTGTCTTGGTCAGCCTGACCATGAGTTTGTTTTCTTTTTGTCATCATATGCATACATCCCTTAGTACATCCCTCAGTTACCTCATTACCCCATTAATTCTGCAGGATTCAAAGTGCTACACCTCATAATTTGGATATGGGGCGCGAACAAGATAATCTCATATCTTGTCAATCTAGCAGAGGTGAGGTGTTGCGTATGTGTTCTATTTAATAGAACGTCTATGGCTTGTGGCACCATCAGAATTAAAGTATGCCCCAATACCATCCCTTCCGTTTGTTTCGCTGACGCAGCAGCCGCCGCGACAGATCGCAAACATCGTGGTAGTGCATGCGCTACAGGGTCCAGCGCAGAAGAAAAATGGCCGCACGGCCTATTTCTTCCACCTTGTTCCTGTGTCAAAACTGCCAATGCACATCCTTCACTTTCACACACAAACAGTCTAAAAACCTTCTCATAATTCGGCGTGCCCAAAACTGGAGCAGAACATAATGCAATTTTCAATTGATCAAATGCTTTCTGACATTCCTCATCCTACTGTAAAGGCATAACCGCATCCTTTCTAGTCAAATTCACCATCGGTTTCACAATTAACGCAAAATTACCAATCCATTGTCGGCAATATGAAGCCATGCCTATTATGGCTCTGACTCCTTTCTGTGTCTTTGGAATAAGCATACAAGAAATACTTTCTTTTTTTTATAAAAACTTTATTTTTGAGATTTTCGTACCATCAGAAAACAATTGCACCAACATGGTGCATTGTCAAGACAACAAGAGGAGGAAAGGAGGGGACGGGAGGGGAGAAGAGGAGGAAAGAGAAGGAGGAAACGGGACAAAAAATCATACAACATTCCCCACCCCCGGGTTCGTCTATATAGCCGCTCCCCTCCTCCAGCATCCACAGCAACAAATATCAGTACATTCTTTGCTTAATGCCAATTAGAATGAGGTCATGAGTATGTAATAGCTCTCAGTTCCAAAGCCCTATGCCAATTTCAGTTGCTCTCGGCATCAGATGATTTTGTACAGTTTAGCAACTATGCAATATATGGCCCCCAGATGTCTGGGGGGGCGAGCATGTAATGGTAGGGTTCTTATAAATTCACTCTCCACATCTTGACAATATGTTATGTCTTTTTTCCAGTCTTCGATTTTGGGCAGGGGCCCTCTGCTCCATGCCATGGCGATTCGTCTCCGGGCCAGCACCAGAAGAAGGGCTGCTAGTTTACGGGACTTGGGTTGTAGGTATTTAGTGAGGACAAGAAGGGCTGCTAATGGAAGTGGAGCCACCTGTTCCCCTATAATGTCAGCAGTGATTTGTAAAACTGAAACCCAGAAAGGTCTAATTCGTGGACATTCCCAAGCTAGGTGAAAAAAATCTGTGTGTGCCGCTGCACATCGTTCACACTGGGCTGATGCTTCTGGGTGATGCCGATGCTTTTTAGCAGGGGTATAGTATGTTTGGTGCACAAAGTTGAAGTGTATTAGTTTATAGCGTGTATTCACTGCGACTTTATTGACTCCTGGATGGCTGACTCCCATTTCTGCTGTGTTTTAGCATTAGGTGACACGGTGTCCGCCACAAGGGATTTGTAGAGCAGCGAAACCAACCTCCCTTCTCCCTGCGACTGGATGGTTTGTGTAACAGATCCCATATAGGGGGTTGTTCAGGAAATGTGGGAAACATTCTATGTAGGGTGTGGCGTAATCTAAAGTAAAGGAAGGTATCTAGGGAGGTGTTACCGCCCCTGTCTTTGGCCATTTGTGGGGTTAGGAAGGTGCCCTCCGGGAATAGATCGCCAAAGGAGTGGATATTGATCTTATCAGCCCATATTAAGAATACTTTTTTATTCGTGAGCCGGATGCCCGGGATGAATCTGATTGGTAATAGAGGGGAATATCTTACGGTCATGCCGTATTTAACAGCCATCCTTTTCCAGATTGTGTATGTGGATAGGACCGTATTTAGTGTGTTGTACGGGACTGGGATTTGACTTGTAATAAGGCAAGAGCTCGTTCCACCTGCACATGTGGGCGAACGAAGTGGGACATGTACCAGTAGCTTAAAAAATGCGCCTGGGCCGCCCAATAATATTTTTCTATATCTGGGAGCGCTAGACCACCCTTCGACGTTGGTAGAACTAGAGTGTTAAACGCTACACGCGCAGGTTTGCCTGCCCATAGCAGTTTCAAGACTGCAGTTTTAACTTTCTGGAGAAAGGATTTGGGGAGGAGTAGCGGAATATTTGTAAACAAATACAGAAGCTTAGGAAGGATGACCATCTTCGTCAGAGAGGCCCTGTCCAAAAGCGTTTTCCACCTATGTATTCGGTCTTGAATGGAATTGAGTGTGGTGACATAGTTATCTTTATATATCTCGTGGTGGTTGCGAGACATATATATACCCAGGTAGCGCACCCTCGAGTTCTCCCATTTTAAAACCATGATCGTCTACAAATTCCACTGTGTTAGGAGTCAGGGGAAATACCACAGATTTGGAGTGGTTAATTTTTAGACCAGACATTTGACCAAACCTTATCACTTCACGCATTACCGGGTTAAGGTTCTCTTGGGGGTTGCCGATAAACAATATGACGTCATCAGCGTAAAGGGAGACAATTAATTTATGTGGACCCAGTTTAAGACCCCTGTGTATTTGGAATTCGCGCAGTTGCGAAGCCAAGGGTTCCATAATGAGGGCAAAGATTAGAGCTGAGAGTGGGCATCCCTGTCTCGTTCCGCGTTCTAGTGATATGCTCGAGGACCTAGTGTTTCCCAGTGTGATATATGATCGTGGGTCGTTATATAACAGAGACACTAACTTAATGAAGAAGTTGCCAAAGCCCATTTGTCTAAGCGTTGCCATCATGAATGGCCATTCCACAGAGTCAAATGCCTTCTCGGCGTCGAGGAGCACTGCTATTGCCTGCTGTGTTGGGTCTAGGGCCTCTATGACGCTGAACAGCCGTCTGATGCCATAGGTGGTGCTGCGTCCCAGGATAAATCCTGCTTGATCTCCAATTGCTAGAGCTGGCATGAGAAGGAGAAGCCGTGATGCAAGAATTTTTGCGAGGATTTTATTGTCCAGGTTGATCAAAGAAATCGGCCTGTATGACGCACATTCATCAGCGGGTTTTCCGGCTTTTTTGTAACACAATTATATTGGCTTCACGTAGTGTGGAGGGAAGGCAACCGCGCTCAATAGATTCCTCATAGACTCGTAGCAAGAGAGGAGCCAAGTTGGCCGCGTGGGCCTTGTGAGACTGTCTGGTCCCGGCGCTTTGGAGCTCGGGAGGGATTTTATTGCATTTATTATTTCCTCAGCTGTTATTGGTGCGTTTAATGGCTCTCGCAGGACTGCCTCCACCCAGTACAGCTCAGTGTCATTGAGATATTCTTGTAAAGAGTTAGGGTCCGAGTTACCTCTAGAGCTGTACAGGTTCTGATAGAAATCTCGGAATGCGTTGGTGATGTCTCTTTCAGAGTATACCGGCTGCCCTTGTGCTTCTTCTTTAATGCATTCCACGCGGGTTGGGGTTCGGTCTATCGATAGTAATCGGGCAAGCAGTGCGCCTGGCTTCTGGCCCTCTCCATATTGTCGGATCTGATGCTTGCGGCCGAGGAATTTTAGTTCCCTTTCGGCTGTTTCCCTGAACTTCCGAAGCTCTTCTTTCAGCTCTGCCCGAATTTGAGGGTTTGATGCTGTGGTGGTTTTAGTCTCTAGATCCTTCAACCGACGTTCGCTGTCGGAGAGTTCTTTATGGATCAACTTTAAAATACTGTTTTCTTTAGCAAGGCATATACCACGTACAAAGCACTTCAGTGCTTCCCAGACGGTGCTGGTTGTATCAAAAGAGTCTTGATTTATCTCCAGTTTAGTCCGGGAACTGTTGCGCTTGCCAGGGAGTCATCAAGTGTGACCTTTGAGTGGTCGGAGAACGTGCGTGGTAGAATTTGACTCGTTCCCCAGGAGAACGGACAGTGGGTGGATGCCATAATGTAATCTATCCTGGAGCTAGTGTTGTGAACAGGCGAATACAATGTGAACTCTCTCGCATCGCGGTTGTGATGTCGCCAGGTGTCGGATAGATCAAACGCTCGGCATATTTCTCGAACTTGAATGCTGGCCCTAGACAGGGTCCCGGTTGTATTATGGGATTTGTCGAGTTTGGGGTCAATTTGCGTGTTAAGGTGAGCTCCCCATATGATGGTTTCAGCGTTGATCCTGCCAAGTTGGGACATCACCCAGTTGAAATTGTCAGGTCCATCAACGTTTGGAGCTTAGGAATTCACAATCACCACTTCCTTCCCTTGCGATTATCCCTCTTACCAGCAGGGCCCTTCCCTCAGTGTCTTTCCGCGACTCGATGAGACTAAAGTTTGACTTCCTGTCAATGAGGATTGCAACCCCTCTGGCAAAGGACGAATACGACGAGAAGTACCTGTGGCATCCCCAGGATTTGGTCCACTGCAGTTCCGACGCTGGCAGGAGATGGGTTTCTTGAAGTATGGCGATGTTGATCTTATGTCTACGGAGATACTGGAAGATTCTCCTATTCTTCGCCGGTTGATTACCGCCACAAATGTTCCAGGTGGTGATTTTAAACGTTGTTACTGCCATTCAGGTGGCCAGGTAGGTTCTTACTCGTCAGGATGTGAAGGTGAGACTGATATCTTGAACTGAATAAGTGACTGAAGGGCTTGGCTTCTGGGGCATCAATGGAGTGCATCATACTTGCTGTGAAATGAGAGTGGGGTGAGTAAGGCGGACGCGTAGAACCCGATTCCCTCCCTAATGTGAGCAACCCCCAACTGGCCCACGAAAATCCCTCCTTTAGAGACAGAACTGTAAACATTGCTGCGCTAGGGGCGCTAGTAGCCCGCCAAGAGGGTACCGGGCTCCCTTTGACAACAGGATTTTGTTCCTGTGGTGATTAGCATGAATGAGAACGGAGGCGTGCTGACATCATCCACCTATTGTTAGAGTCATGGGTTATGGAGGGTCTCTTCTCACTCGATCCTCACGTCGAGGTCTCGGATTGTTCCCGCAGGGCCTGCAGCCGGCCCGGTCTAAATAGTCGCTGGCCTCCTCGGGGATATTGAAGAAATGTGCCCTCCCTTCATGTTGAATACGGAGTTTCGCTGTGTACAACATAGAATAAAGGATATGATTATCCTGCAGGCGCTGCTTGACTGTTATGTACGACCTCCTCTGCGACTGTACTGCCTGGGAAAAGTCTGGGAAGAGCTGAATGGGGTCACCGTCGTATTGGAGCCTCCCCTTGTCTCTGGCTGCCTTGAGTATCGCATCCCGGTCTTTGTAGTTTAATAGCTTAGCTATTATCGGTCGAGGGTTTGCGCCTGGCACTGGTCTAGTATTCGGGATTCTGTGCGCTCTTTCTACCACAAAAAGCTGAGACAACATTTCTCTTCCGAAGAGTGCTATGCACATCTGTTCGACATGATCTTTCATTTTACCCGGAAGTTGTTGCTCTCTTACTCCGATGATCCTAATGTTGTTCCTTCGGGAGCGGCCCTCTAAATCTTCATTTTTAGCGCATACCACCTTCATCTGGGTTTCGAGCGCGGAATCTTGGGAAGTCAGTGCCGATGTCCCGTCGTCTAAGTCGGACACGCGCTGTTCGACGGTGTCGAGTCTATCTGCCTGCTTATCGAGTCTGTGTTGGAGTTGATCTACCTTCGTCGATAAGGTGTCCAGCTTGCTTCCCAGGCCACTGATGCCGGCCTTTAGATCCATCAGGATCTTTCTGATATCTGATTGTGGGGTCTGTATCTCCATTGGTGCCGTGTCTGGCGTAGGGGATTCAGATCTGCTGCTGGTCGTGGGTTTGTTCAAGGAGCTGGTTTCGAAATTCAGTTTCTTCTGAGTCTTATCTGTTTTCCCCATGATGGCTTTGGGAGAGGCTCGTGGGAGAAAGCTGGGTTTTGTTTGTTCTGATCAGTGACAGCACCTGGTTGGACCCAGATGACTGTGGCGTTTAGTTCCTTTTGTGGAGGGGCTCATATAATTCAGTGGACGTTGCAGGATGTGTACGGCAGGTAGGGCGCAGTTTCTTAGGTCCCGCGGCGAGCCTGGGTCGGGCGAGGCACGCTGGCGCACTCCCGACAGATTTCCTATGGTCTTGGCGGATAAGGGGGAGCCTTGTGTCTTTACTCGATTTAGGCAATACTTTCTGCGCCTCTGGGGGGGGCCCCCGGCTGAACCTGTTGTTTTCCTCCTCTCCAGCAGCGCCAGTAGGCAACAGTGCGCGTTTCTATTATCGGAGCAGCGTGGGTGCTGAGTTTGTGTGACGAAGGATGGAGTGCCTGAGTATGTTTTCAGTTCCCAACAGTGCGACTATGAGATGCGGTCGCTGGTTCGTGGGACCCAGCGGTCAAGGCAAGCCGATTTCAGGTTGTCTGTTGCCCAATTGTCCCCAGGTTTCGTGTAGCTAGAGTATGTTGACTCTTCAGTTGCTTGATGACCCGGTCGGGTCTCGCTAGAGTTGCAGTGAGTCCGATTGACGCTGGGAGTGATTTCGCAGAATTGCGTGTCCTGCCTCAAGCCGTTGGTAGGTGGCTTAGAGCATGGGCTTTCCCGCCGTACTGCGTGCCCGGCCCACGCCGCGACACCCGTCGCCCCAACCCCCCACCTCCACGGAGATCGTTGTTGTGAGAAATCCAATGTACAGCAGCAATAACTTAGGTGCTTTTGTTGCTAGAGTTCAGAGTCCGTTGGCCCGGGGGGACCTCGCCAGCTGTATGCCGCCGGGAAGGGCTCAAGGGAGATGGCTACGTCCGGGAAGGGCTCAAGGGAGATGGCTACGTCCTGCCCGGAGACCACGCGAGGGACCGCTCCCTCGCCTTGGCGTCTCCGCGCCGGGCCCCGAGCCTGCAGGAGGTTTGCCCGGGGCGGGGCGAGCGAAGCGGGCCCACCCAGCCGCCGCGACCGCCGGCCGCACACGCCACAGCGCTCTCCTACCTGGGCCGCTACAGAGCCTCGGCGCCCCGGGCTGTTGCACTGCTGGTCCCGCACCAGGCCGCCGCAGGGACGGAGACCACCGCGTCTCTCGAGTGCCGAAACGCACACGTCCACCTGCCTTCTTGAACGGCACAGTGCATGCTCCGGATGACTGTGTTTTTGCCAGGTGCCCGCCTCGTCCAACGGCACGAGTCCCCAGGAGACCCCTCACACGTTGTCTGTCAGCCTGCAGGCCCTGGATTCAAAAGTTTGTATCTCGGGTTGTGATCGAGTGTCAGAGATGAGATTTGTCTCAAATGAATCAGCAGGACACCGTGGATGTACACAGCAGAGGATTGGGATTATCTGGCTACCACAGGAGCAGCGATGCCGCAGGATTCATTAGAGCCGCACAGAGCTCACTCAGGAAGCGGCCATCTTGGGTGGCTCTCTAGCGCCCTCTTACAAGAAATACTTTCTATGCGTTCTGGCGTTACCCTTCTCCCGTCTTTCGAAAGTAGGTAGCCCAAGTAGGCCACCTCCTTTCGATTATATTGAAATTTCTTTAAACTAGCTTTATGGCCATGTGCCGCTAGGTGTGACAGTAGTAATACAGTGCTTTCTTTACAAATCTCCTCTGTGTCAGCAGCTAATAATAGATCGTCTATGTATTGCAAGAGTACGCAACCCACTGGTAAGTCTAGCATGTCTAGCTGTTCTTTCAATACTCTACTGTAAATACTCAGACTTTCCGTGTAACCTTGTGGAATCCGCGTGAGTGTAAATGATCATCCTCCTAATGGGAACGCGAACAAATATCTGCTGTCCTTGTCCACCGAAATGCTAAAGAACGCATTTTTTAGATCAACTACACTAAAATATTCTGCTGAAACCGGTATCATTGTCAATATTGTAGTGACATCTGGCACTAAAGGAAACTGTGGATCTACTACTTTGTTTAGCGCGCGCAAATCAATTATAAAACGGTATGGTACTTCATTGCCTCCTTTTTTATAAACTGGAAGAATCGGGCTGTTGCATGTACTGCCTGTAATTTCTTCAATTACCCCTAATTTCACCAAATCTGTAACAATACTCTTCAATCCTTTCTCACCTTCAGCCGAAATTCTGTATTGGGGAATTCACGGTAGGGTAACACCCTCTTTCAAAATGATCTTTACTGGCTCTATTTTCAAGCATCCTACATCATTGTCATGCATTGCCCAGATACAGGTTGGCACTTTACTTAGTTCTCCTGGTAAAGTTTCAGACATGAATTCCGACACAGGGGCATCTTGTGGCCAAATCGTCAGGAACACCCCGTCTGCCGTGCAATGTATAACGGAACCTAATTTTTTCAACAAATTTAATCCCAACAGATTTTCCCCACAATTTTCTGTTAAAAGGAAAAGACAATGTTCAGTGAATGGTCCTATAGTAACTGGGACTGGTTGGGACACTGGGTTTATGACTGGTGTACCTGTTAACCCTACGGAAACATTCTTTTGCCCTGACAGTGGTATATCCGGAACCAAGTGATGGTCCATTGAACACTTTTGCGCTCCTGTATGTTTAAGAAAGCGGTGCTCCTCATTCCCGACTCTCATTTCTACGTAGGGTCCTCTCTGATTCACGGGAATAGACACTGGTTCTGACCCCTGTCCTGGGCTGCCCTATTGGGGAAATAACACATCGTCCGATGTGTAATCATTACTGTTACTGTAATACGTGTTTGGCTGTGTATCGAAAACGTTCCCACTCTTCCCTCTATTTCCCCCACTCTGGTTTCCATACTGTTGTTTTTGCTGTCCCTGACTCTGGTTAGGGGCACTTTGCTTTTGGGCTTGGTTTTGATTACCTCCATTATTGTGGTGCTGCTGCATACTATTCCTATTTAGTCCATTCGCTCCTTGGTGCCCTCTATGCTGTCTCCTCTGACTAGACCCATTTCTATTCTGCAGATGTGGACATTGCGCTCGCCAGTGTCCTTCCTCCTTACAATAGGCACACTGATTTGGTCCCACTGCTCCCCCGTGCATATTCGAATTACTCCTCCCTTGTACGTTCCCTCTCCCAGTATTGTGTCCTACTACTTGCAGCAGTAGCACCTGTGTTTTTAGTAAGCATGCTTTCAAGTCTTCCCCCACCTGTTTTAACAACGATAATCCGTCCACCATCGCCTTCTGCCCCGGCGATGGTAACTGCTGCCGTCCATTATGTGACCCCTGCATTCCCTTCCTATGTCTCCCGATATCATTACCCCTGTACCGAGGTGTAGTAAACATTTCGGCATAATGATGATCTAATTCATCTTTAAGTTCAAAAAGTCCATATACGTGTTCTCTCACTTCTTCATCCCTCTCCCTACAGCGTGCTAATGCATTCAAATCTAACAATTGATGCAGTGGTAATTTCCCAATTAACTGTTTCCATTTCACCACCAAATATTCACCCATGCATTCCAACACTACCTGTCTTTCGTTGCTTCTTCGGAAGTCATATATCAAAGCCAATGTTGCCGTCCCATCATTCCTGTCTATATACATCTCTGCCTGTTGCTGCAATTCCACCTTCCTTTCTTTGCTGATCGCACTGCGAGTTACCCTCTTGCATCCCCGTTGTTCAGTCCCGCCTCTCGCCCTCATGGTTTCAACTTCAACCCCGGGAGGAACGGACGGTACCGAGTCTGTGTCTAAGGCGGGAGGTGCGGATGGGACAATGGGAACAGGGAGTGTCTGTTGTGGGCCTGGTTGGCTAATAGGAAGTGTTACATGCGCGGTCTGTGGCTGTGGGAGGGCTTGAGCTACAGGAGGGAGAGTCTGGGCTACGGGCGAGGTTTGGCCACTAGTTACTGACGTGTTTGGCCTCCCTTCTGATCTTGAGCCTTGTTTTGTATGGTTCAATATGTTTTCTATCAATTCATCTGCTATGTGTAATTCTCGTTGTGGGTATATTTTTTCTATATTCAACTGGTCACGTCTACCTGACCTCCTTAGACTCTCCGTCCACTCCTCTTCCTTTTCTTCCGCTACTTCACCTTTCGATTTATGCCTGCGCGCATGCTTCGCTCTACTTCTAAATCGGAGCATTGCTTCCCTTCTCCAGTCTTTAACGATATCAAATGCTGCAGGACGCGCTTTCTTTCTTATCAATACCCTTTCCAAGTTATCTATTCTCGCTATTTCAAAAATACCATTAATCGGCCACTGATGGTCTTGTTGCTTTCTGGTTTGCCTATGCCAAGTCTCACAGAATATTATCGCTCCCACACCATACTTCGCATATATCTCATACGCCGGCGTTCCCCCAGGTGGTGCAATTTGGCCATCTTCCAAAGATTGTCTACCACAGCGGAAAAACCCTGCTAGGGTGGACAATACCCCAGGCATGTTTCAACCTTCCCCCTGTTTAATCAACCTTACCTAGGGCGTTTGATTTTGCAAAGTCAACTCTCAACCAATATCAGGATTACTTTGAATCGGGGAATGACCCACCTGATAAATCAATTTGTCCTTTCGGACACAAGTCGTCTGTATACTGACCCAACCAATGACATTGTGTCTGCGTTTCTTGGCTTCCGCCTCGTTTCGGGACCCTCGCCTCCTTGTTCTCTAGCCAGGCACGTCGATCAGGGATCAGATGTGTGCAGATCTGCAAAGGAGTCTCATCGCTTCTACAGGGTGCCCCGAACACCTCTTGATCCCGGCTCGATCGTCCCGTCCTCGCCGTTCCTTTACTCAATTACAACGTACGCGATGGAACAAGTGGGGGAGGGTCCCTGTTCGGCCGCCATCTTGAAAGGGGCCCCTAGGGGTCCCTTACATGTATGGAAACAAGGCGAGTCACCACACACGATAGCTACGCCAGGCACAAGGTTGTATTCCCAAAGCTAGGGTTTATTGCAAAGCAAATAGTCTCAGTTGGCCAACTCGGTCTCACGCCCCGCGACGTGTATCTCTAGACCTCGAGGGACGCAAGAGAGCGAATTACGTACATTAGTTACATATATACGAAATGCATATCATACAATCAGCTATGACATGTTTAACACCCCCTTTTATTGGGTTTCTTTGAACTCGGTGTGATGATGGACACTTTCGACAATTATGACACCTTCAAATATCTATTCTAGTAACACTATGCAATTTGTAAGTGCGGAGGCATCTTTCAGTTGTTGAACAGAACACAGTGCTTCTGTTCTTGGAAGCGAGCTACATACGGGGGAAGAGTCGCATTCCAGACCTTGCTATCTATGAGGTGCTATTCATGTCCTGGGAGCCGACACGCTCTAACAGGGCTCAGTAAAGGAGGGCCGTAAGAAGAGCATAATTCAAGCCTTTAGCTGCTTTATTCTAAACATATTCTACCATCTAACAAGACTGGCTGGCAGCTGTGAAATGATTAAATGCCCTGCCGCTCTGCTTTAAGGCTATATTCGGGAGGGAGCCGGGCATTCTTTCCTGGCGCTGCCTATGTTGTGTTTCAACAAACTCTTGTTATCCTCGCGGCCCTACGGCCTTGTCCTTTCACATGCAGACAACAATGTTTTACAGTCGAGCAGTGTAAGCAGAAAATGCACTGCAAAGCAATAAGAACAGAAAGCAATGAGGAATGGTTAAAAAACAAAATGGCGATCCTTGTTACATCAAAATGGCCGTCCATTGGCAAACTCGGAAACCTATATGTCTGTCATATCGTGCATGAGACGGTTGGCCCACGGCCATCAAAATACGTTTGCTGTCGCATATGAGAGGTATCCATTTTTCTAGACTGACAACACCCCTGCCCCTATTCTCTGAGTCACTGTCTGGCTCTGTTTATGCATTAGGCGTCCTCGTGCCGGCGGGTACAGGATTGGTGCTGGACTAGAGACTGCCTGGGCACCGTAGGCGTCCTCGTGCCGGCGGGTACAGGATCGGTGCTGGACTAGAGACTGCCTGGTCACCATAGGCGTCCTTGTGTCGTCGGGGTAGGTGCATTGGAGTCAAGTTGTTCTCGGATTGGATTCTGTTTACAAGAGACTTCACGGCCAAGACATTAGATGGTAACAACTCGCATTTTGTGCACACTGGTAAGAGCTTCTATTCTTCTTCCTGTCCATTGGTATCTTAGCCACTTGCTACGCTAAACATATTCTTTGTGGTCTGCAGAACCCATCCTCCTTGATGACTGATTTTGACTGTAAGTCTTTGGCATACTCCACATTCCTCTGCAGGTTAGTGTTCTGACTTATGTTAGGTATTTTTTGGAGATTGTCAGATATAGTTGGTAATTAGTTGTGTCTTCCTCTTCAGCCATCGAGAGTTTCCTGTATGTCCATAACATCGTGCAGCCATCGGGGTTTCCCAGTGTCGCCATAACATCTTCCGACCAATTGGTTTCTCAGTCTGTCCTCTCGTACCCCTGAGAATCACATTGGTAGGAAGAACTCATTTCTTCACAACAGGCTCAACCGTAAGCAGTTCCTAAAGGATTCTGACAGTACCATGTAGATGAGTGTTATTTAAATTGGCTAGAGCTAAGGCAGGACTTTTAGCATAGGACAGTTTATAGACTAGATTTCATATAGTTGAATGATGTGTTGATATCATTGTGATATGATGGAAGGTGCTTTTGCAAATAGGTCCTGAAATGCAGGCTAATGAATGTCCTTGTAGTCCTGTGTATTTGCACACTGGA
Organism: Ambystoma mexicanum; assembly: GCF_040938575.1. Lineage (NCBI taxonomy): Eukaryota > Metazoa > Chordata > Amphibia > Caudata > Ambystomatidae > Ambystoma > Ambystoma mexicanum. The sequence goes on from NC_090924.1 coordinate 1,392,869,335, forward strand.
CAGGTATCCATATTTTGCAGCACTTTCATTTTGATTTTGTCTTTGCCTTTCACATACTGATTGAGGAACTGGCGTAAAGATTTGAAAGATTTTTTGGGAATGTTACACATTGATGTGCATGGCCATTTGTATACTGGACATTCTGGTTCAGTCGAATGGAGAGGTAATTCTGAGTTTTCTGGGGATATTTTTGTAAGCAGTATTTCTTGTTCCCTTGTGGTATCATTAATTTTTTCATAACCTCGTCCACTGCTATGGATGGCAATTGTGTTTGTTTGGTTTTGTTTGTATACTTCTTCATTAAAATATGGTTCTGTGCTCGTGGTGTGACTCCATTCACCTCCACAGATATTTAAGAAGTTATTTTTGTTGACATTCCGTTTATTGAGAAGTTTCTTTGTAATTTAGTAGTTCGTTTTGTTAGTGCTTTCATTCTGTTTAGCACTTAAATGAATAACTTTCTTTTGAGAAGGATTGCAGTGTCTATTAAAGCTTCTAAGATTAATTTTCTATGGTAGGTTTGAAGGGTTGTGCATGATTTGTCTCCTGTTTCTGAAGGACTTTGTGGCGGAACATTTTTGCTAAAATACTTTTTTTGGTATGGTTACTTGCTAGTATATCAAGATTTATAGGAGCAGTTTTAGCAGTAGTGATAGCTGGATTCTTGTTAAGCATTTTTGTTTCGTTTTACATTTTGATAGAGGAGGCAACTTTTATGTACTGGAAGCTTGTTTTGTTTCACTAAATGACTGTATTAGCTGTTTTGTTTGAACGTTTTGTACAAACTCTGGTAGAGATGGATGCTTATTTTGGACACTTATTTTCAGTTGCTCTATTTCTGCGTTGCTTTCTACGGACTTTCTTTTTGGTAGGCATTCTTTGGGATCTGTTGAAAAAAAAAAAGAAGGTATGGGTTGGGCCGTTCTGCAATGTATGTGTGCTGTTTTCATGAGTGTCTCAGTATGATGGGAAAGATGTATGTGGTGGTGTGTGATTGTGCATTGGGCAGTTACAATTAGTTGGGAAGGCTTTTCTTCTATTTGTGTGTTACTAAATTGCGGTTCAGATGAGAGTAGAAAGTGAGCTAGTGGTGAGGAGAAGCATTAATAGTAAATCTAATGGTATAAAATTAAAACAGTTCTTTGTTTTGTAGTACTAACATTCTAAGGGTTGAGTATGTTATTGTGTTCCAAAAAAAACAGGGATTTGTGTGCCATTCTGTCTGCTAATCTTTGTTTAATAAATGGGGATTTGTGAGAAGAATGGTTCAGAAATCGCTGTTTTTTTTGATGCGCAAATTACATGAATGAACCACATAGTGTGTTTGAGGAACAGTAAGAATATTAAGGTAGTATTAAGGTAGTATTGTACTTGCTCTTTTTTTGTGCAATGAGCAGGTCTCTTCGGATATGTTGTTCAGATGCTGCTGATTTTCAGGAAAGTGGTCCTCACTGCAATTGTAAAAGAAGAACTTAGTAATTTTGTGTGTTTATAGAACTGATGTTAATGTAGACGTTGATTTTTATGTTTTTGTGGTAGAATTCTTGTTTGATATCTGAACATAGTGTATGCATGCATTTCATTTGACTATGTGCAGCCTTTATATGTTATTTACAGTAGGTTAGTTCAACATGCTTTGCAAATGAGTAGAATTTTAAGTGCATGAAATTCACTTGGTTTTTTAAAGGTGTGTTGTAGATAGCAGACAGGTTTGGAAGTGACAGTTGATTATAGTGGATGGGAATCATTTCAATAAGTTCATTTTATAGGTAGACATGCCAACAATGGGGAGGACCTGATCGGGAGATTTCACCACAGAAATCGGGAACATTTATTTTTCTCACAGGATTGCATTGGTATTAGCATTAATTTAGGCTGGAGACAGTAAAAAATAGTGCGATATTTCAATGAAAAATCGGGAGTCTCACGCCTAAATCTGGAGGGTTGGCATGTATGTATAGGTTATGCGGGAGACAGTCAAAAATGGTGCGATATTTCAATTAAAAATCGGGAGTCTCACGCTTAAATCCGGGGGGTTGGCATGTATGTATAGGCTATGCAGGTTTAGTGGCATTACTTTGTTTATATGGATTCATAACACTTTTACATGTACTGTGAATATAATATGCATACCTGTAGTTTGTATTCATGTATGTGGATATGAATGCAGCTGTAAGTAGAAATCTTGCAGAAGTGTAGAGTAGTTTTTGTAGTAGGTGCTTTTCAATGATATGAGACTTGTACTCAGAGTGATCAACAGTACATTTGAAGTGCGGCGCTCTGATGATGGAGTTAGATGTAGAGGTCTTGGATGTGATTGGTGGATGGTTGTGTGACTGCTTAGCTGTATCCAATGAGGGAATGGCACCGAGAGTGATGTGGAAAGGGTACAAGGGCTGGCAAAGAGTTACGTGCCACATCTGGGGTTTTCCAGTATGCAAAGAGTACTGTAGGGATCAGCCAATCAGATGTTGACGTTGTGGATTTGTGTAGGAAGAGTGTGTGCAGTGAAGATGGCAGAGGTGGAGACAGTCAGGGTGTTGGTGCTCTGAGATATGTTTGTCCATGGTTTACAGCAGTATTCTCGATGCAGGCATGTGGCAAACAATTTCGATGTTAAAGGAGTGGAGGGTGTGATGAGTACTGTGCCTGATTGCAATATAGAAGGAATTCTGCAAGTTTGTGAAGATATGGGCAGATGAACAGTCCCCATCTGGTAGTTTTGCACTATGGTGCTTTCCATTTGGGCTACGTTGGTGCCCCTACTTTGTTGGCAGATTTGGAACAGTTGGTTCAAGCAGTAATGAACATCCTTCCAAATGCGAAAGTAATTTTTTCTGGATTACTACCTAAGGCAATATGGGACAATAGTTCTGTTTTTTGTCCTCAGCAAAACATTGCTAGGTGTGCAGTCAACCGAGGCATATCTGCTTTCATGCTTAGAGCTGGGATGTTTTTCTGTAATAATGAAAATATTGATTAGCGTAATGCTGTTTATTTTGAAGAAGATGGAATTTCTTTATCTTTTTTGGGAAATGCCATGCTGTTTTGGAATGTAAGGGTTGCTTCGGAGAAGGTTATGTGAAGATTTTAGTTGTAAAGTAAGAAGAAAAGCCCCCCGAAAAATACAAAATAACAGGTGTCTGTCAGGCATCGGCAAAAAAACTAAAAAACGGCTCTTTTCAGAGTCAACCTCAAAGGGGAAATGGGGCACACTATTTAAATGTCCATTCACCACGCTCAGATTTTCGATATGTCCGCGGACATGGCGGTAGTCTGCAGACAGCGCGTATTACATACGGGGATTTTGGGGTGGAGAGGCATGCAAATGAGAAAGAGCGGAGGTACGGATTGGTCTGTAAAGGTTACTGGGGGTGTTGTGTAAGGAGAGATTTTGTCAGAACGTCTTTTTCCGGAGAGAAGAACAGATAGCTATGGCTGTGTTTTTTCGAAAACAGATTATCTGGAGTTTGAGAGACTCATGGATACATTGGTTGGAGGTGCAAGCAGAACGCTGTGGAATAGCTGCTGGTCTTGGATATCCTCATGTGGAAGTGCACTGGCATGGAGCGCGTGGAATGAAGTTGCTGGACTTGGTACCTCTCTTTGCTACTTTAAAGACAGAGCATCATCCAGACATAATTATAATTTATTGTAGAAGGAACAGTTTAGGACATGTGTCTGGAATTTCTTTGCACAAATGTGGCTGCGTTCTTCATTTGGTCCACAAATGGAGAATGCGAGGCGCAATGTCAATAAGGCTGTTTGTGCCTTTTTAAGAGATGTTGGCATGTCCTCTTTTCACAATGAAAATATTATGTTTCGTAGCACATACATTTTTTGCAGAGATGGAGACCATCTTACTTATGCTGGCAATCAGATTTTTCTGAGAAATGTGCAAAATGCTTTGCAACCTTTTTTGGAATTATAGTCATCTATTTTGCAGTAGATGTTGACGATTTCAAGTTTTTCAAACACACAAAAACACCACCAAAAGGCTCTTTTCAGAGCCACCACTTCCTACCAGAGAAAAGTGCATTGGTTTTGCTAGGGCAGCACCCTTAAATTTTATATGTCCTAGGACTGTCTGCAGACTTCCAAAAAATGCACAGGGCCCTGGTGTTTATTTGCCACTTCTATTTTTAAACTGTGAAAGGCGGCTCTGAAAAGAGCCTTTTATTTTTATTTTTGTTGTTTTATATATTTTTTGTTTTTTTTTACACACGACACACTAGGAGAGGAGGAGAAAGGAGGGTAAGGGAGGGACACCAACCACGGGCATAAGAAAGGGCAGGTAGGTAGCAGTTCTTCTGGTGCTCCGTGACCGTAGTCTTGAAAGCACTTCGAAGACTCTCCCCCCTGCAGAGTACTGCGTCGCAGTAAATACACAATATTGTGACCCTCGAAAGGTAAGGGTCAACAGAATTGCGAATGGCCTGTGAAGCAGCTGGAGGGATGCGCTCTCCCACAGGACTGTCTCTTGTGGTGAGAGGAGCGGAAACGGAGGATGCTGTAGAGGAACTCCACCTACTATGTTTATCACAAGGTACAATCTTGTGAATGTCCGCACTGTGGAATGACGTTAGGTGTCGCTTCATGGATGTCGTACCAAAGCTGTACGAACAACGTCTCCCACGACTCAGCACCATTTTGCACTGGTTGCAGGTGACCTCGTTCGCATGTGCTTTTGGTACGTTACCATGAACGGTAAACAACCGCCACACCCAAGACTCCGGGGGAGTGCTGGTAGTAGGGAGTTCCTCGACCTCATTCTCTACATCCTCACGCGTGTTCCCCTCTGCAGGCCCTTGGGGAGGTGGTGGTGGTGGAGGGTTTGGGGGTGGTGCTGAGGCAGATGTAGCAACAGCAGCCATGGATGCCATCAGGGTTGATGAGATAATCTCAGCAAGAGCAGCAAAGGCAGCAAAAGTCAATCTGCAATAGCCAAAAGTACAATGAAGATCAGCTCTGGGGTGTGGCCTTTTATAGGGGTGGAGGGGTGCGCTTCGCGAACAGATCGAACACCCAAAAAGGTTCAAAAAGTTACAAAAAGTATGTGGATAGCCAGGGTCATTGTCTGGGACATGTACAATGGTGAATATTTACTGTAAAATACTTTGGATTGTCTGAATAAGTTCTTTTAAAATGTTGGGGAACCGGAAAGTGTGCGCAAATTAGGACACACGCTCAGCGTGGGTGCGGTCACATGATGATGTCAGGAACACGTCTGCAAAGGGAACGGGTGTCCGCAGGACACCAAATGCACGGGAACGGTTGCGCGCATGCTCGCGGGTGTTCTACGGACAGTGTTTGGGTCCTCAAACAAATTAAAAGTGCGAAACAAGTGAGACGGACAGTTACGAACAGGCGCGATGTTTGTATCACGATGCCTGCCCCCAGACATCCGGAACGGATCCATCTATCCAGGGAACAGGCATCCACGAAGACCCAGGAATTCGTAAAACCCTGTCTAGGGGCTATATGGGTTCAGTCCTGGCGCCGTAGGCACCAGGCTCATATTGCCATCTTTAAACTGTGCAGGTCATCCTGCAAAGAACTCACGTACAGGCCATCAAGAGGCCATGAAGGGACTACTTTCCTTTAGGAACTATTTTATTACTTGGGTGTGGTACTGGAACTCTTTACCTGGGAACTACTTTTTTGATGCTATTTAAACTTCGCGTTATTCTGGATCTCAGCAGCGTAACGCTCACCATGTCTGCAGTCCATTATTCAGTCTACAGCTACACCCGTTTGTGTCCGGAGCCGTTCCTAGAGAAAAGAAAAGAAGAAGAGAATGTTAGAACAGGAAGATTCCCATTTGGTCATCTTCTCCTGGAGCAGCCGCACCTGTGAGAAAGGGAAAAAACATTTAAAACAACCGCGTCGCATTGCCAGCTGCAGCGCTGCGCCATACTCACCTATCATTAGAGCATCTTCACGACCCAGCGTGGTGCTCGTTGAATCGCCGCTGGAAACATTACCGAACAAACAAAAGGTGAGCGGGGTTCCGCCTAAGGCATTCACTTACTTACCGCAAGATACTTACTTGGCATATTACCGCTCGAGGCAGCGCTGGTCACCATTCTATGCTCGACATTTTCGCAAAGGCGCTGCACCTGCAACGAAAATAGAGAACTATTGGTTAATCGCACTTGGAACAATATTACTTGCTAAACAGTGCTTGGTGCAAACTGAGTCTTACCGAGGCGCTACCTTCATCCATCGAGGCGAACTCGCTCCTCAGACCACGCTGCATGGGGCAAGGTATGAAAGGAGCATGAGTGAATAAACAGACATTTGAACTCTAAAAGAACTATACATTTGGTTTACACACAACTTACCTCAGAGTCATTATTTGTCTGGAACTGCCAAATACCTTCGGATCAGTGAAGTAACTGAAGTTCTACGCGCCCCTGCACTCCAAACGCAGAATGGAGAGTTCATCCTTCCTAACTATAAGGTGAGACTTTACGAAGGGGAATACTAGAAGTTTTTGGGAAGATAGTGTTCGTGTTAACCCCTCTACCACGGGTGGCTAATTCCCTTTACTGCTTCTAGGAAAATACTCTTGCGGGCCAGGCAGACGAAACTGAGTGGGCAAGTGCAGTCGATCATCACTTCGCTACAAGCAACACTGGTGGAGACCGCAGCAGTCCTGCTTCATTCGGTGCCCCCGTGGAATCCAGGTGAGCGTGACAGTTCGCAGGATTACTTACGGGTGTGGTGTGCATGTGCGTAGATGTGCGTAGATGTTCTGCAGACTGTACGGACAGGTATAGTGTCCTTAGGACGCCTCCATTTTGTTTGACTACGGACATCCTGGACACTGCGTGTTCTTAGGACAGTTTCATCTTGGCTGCGGACGGTACGGACAGGTGTAGTGTCCTTAGAATTCCTCCATTTTGTTTACTTACGGACATCGCGGACACCAGGTGTGTTCTAAGAACAGTTCCATCTTGGTTGCGAAGGGTACGGACAGGTATAGTGTCCTTAGGACACCCCCCATTTTGTTAATTTACGGACATCCCTGACACTGGGTGTGTTCTAGGAACAGTTCCATCTTGGCTGCGAATGGTACGGACAGGTGTAGTGTCCTTGGGACATCCCCATTTTGTTAATTACGGACAGCCCAAACAGGCGCTCTGTCCGCGGACATTCTATCTGCATTTTAAGAAAAAATAAGACACAAAGGACTGAATTAAAAGACACATAATATTTTTTTTAATTATATACAGATACACAATTTATGAAAGAGAGGGGGAAGCAGAAACTGATACAAATACAGGGAAATTATGGGTTTGGAGAGGATGGATGGGAGGGGATGAAGGGATGGAAGTCTCATCAAAACGTTTTTCTTGGTGTTGAGGGTTTGGGGATAGTTGACTGGGACATGGAGAGGGGGAACAGGTACATGTGGGACAATGGTATTTATTTTTTTCTTTTATGTGGTCCTCCACTAACTGTTTCAAAACATGGAAATTTTCCTTGAGCATGTCCATTTTCTGTTCCATCCGTTTCAGTCTTTTCCAATGTGTCTTTTGGTGTATTATTTTCAATGTTTGTATGGTCTGTTAAAAGTACACATAAAGTAATGATTATTAATTTGGTAATATAGAGAAGTGTCTACCTACCATTATTATCACTGTCTTCAGACATTTCCGCACGTGGAAAATTCTCCTCAAACCATTCCAAAGTACTGCACATTTCTGTGTGAAAAACAAAAATATATTAATTGTAGTGTACCTAATACAAAAAGTTTAGAAATATATAAGAAAAATGAAGTTTACTTACTAGTTTCTGGTAAGTTGTATTCGTACTGTTGTGTAGGTCTACTGTTGCTTCTAGCTCTGCAGTTTCTGTGAGGTAATTATGTTGGAGGAATATCTTTTTTGTTTTGGTATATTCCATTTTACTACATGTGGTATTTAAATGGATGGTTGATGTGTTAGATATATAGGTTTCACTGTTTATTTATTATTACATATAATGGGTGTTGGCGCCGTTAAACCCTTAATGCCTGATTACGAGGTCCCTTTGCGGTACCCGACCTTAACGGCTGGTTTTACCAGCCGTGAAAGTAGGGTGCCGCAAAGGGACCTCGGTGCTAATTACAGTACCGCAATTTGCGGTACCGTACTTAGCGCCTTCCCCAGTCCCATTGATCCCTATGGGGCGAAAATGGGAATGGGGAAGGGCCATGGTGAAATGGGGAAATACCGCCCCGCCAACCTTGGAATGGGGCGGTATTTCCCCATTCCACCATGGCGGACTCGTTACAACACCGGCACCAACCATGGTGCTAATAGCGCCATGGTTTAGCGCCGGGGTTGTAATGAGGGCCAATGTGTTTATGTGCTGCTTTTTGAACTTGTGCAGTGTTTATATGGTATGATAGAACCATTTAAGATACCCCCTGAGTGTTTGGGTAGTGCTGATGTAGTCCGCGACTGTTCGCAGACATACGCACAGTCCGCAGATATCAAAATCACTAGCTGGGGGTTCAGTAAATTCTATGTTACATGTATATAAAGTAAGGGAACCCTAGTAAACATCTATCAAATTCACACTATGCAAATGTATATTCAGTAAAAAAACGTTGTTAAGGGACATTATGGTTAAGTTGCGCTACTAAAAACTTCAGTAAAAAAACTTTGTTAAAGGGACCTTATGGTTAAGTAAAACCGAAAAACCCCTGAAATTCGCTAGTTATGGTAAGCTAAGCAACCATAACTCGCGCCACCATCGTGTACTGCTAAGACTAACACCCCGGACATCAAAGATGACATCACAAATGTTTTTTTACTGAATATATATATTAGCAGTGAGTATTTGTATCTAATTAATGTGATTTATAACACTGAAAGAAGTATGTGGTCTCCCTTTTTTTTCTTTTTCTCCTTTCTTTCTCTCTTTCCTTTCTCCCTTCCCCTAGATCGTGGGTATGAACATTATATCGTAGTTTGATTGAATGGGGGGTGGTTTTAGGGTTTATTTATATTGTTGTAATGTATGGGGGTTTCACGTATATTTTGAAGTTATTGTGTGTATTCTTGTTTGTTGAAAATTTTGAATAAATTGGTTCCAAAAATAAAAAGGGAATGGGGAGAGCACGGCATTATTCATATTGTAATGTTTCAGCTGCCTAGTTGTGGGAGCACCCTACATTATTAAAGGGATAGTGTGCTTAGAGGGTCTCAGATGATGGTACTCTGCCATACGGCAGGGACGAAATGGGAGTGACCAGTGAATCCTCCTCACAAAACTGCTAGGGAGCACCCAGCCTTCTTGTTCACCTCACTAGATGTCCCTAGAATTCTACATTATGAGGCAATAGAAAAGAAGCTTTCTCTGGGTTTGCAGATCACGTGCAAGTTCCCACCCAGTCAACCTACCATGGTACCATACCACACTCTGTTTTGGAAGGATCCCATGCACTTTTATCAGTTTATTTGCTGATTAGTAAAAATAAGACTTTCCTTCTTTCCTTCTTTCCTTCTTTCCTTCTTTCCTTCTTTCTTTTCTTTCCCCTGTGCCTCCCCTCCCCTACTGTAAGGGTGCAGAGATAGGAGACTGCCACACAGGTGGCATGCTTTTGGTTATAGACTTTTTTTAGATCAAATAAAAAGGAAAAATCCTACCTGTCCCGAGGGGGTTCCCTGCCTCAACCAAAACTAAGGATTCCGCCAGGAGGTCTGTCACAACAAAATTGTCCACTGTCGTGTGTTAAACCGCATTTCCTTCCCTTACACTCAGGGGTCAGGTCCTAAAATTTGCTGTTTTCAGTTCATCAAGTGCTTCAGCTTAGCTATACAGTCTTACTGTGGCAATTCCACCCTTTGCTGAAAGCCATCATGCCCTTCTTGTCTCTTTGAGGCCACAGCAGGAGTTACCTCCAGCAAGTATGAAAAACTCTGTTTCTTTCAGCCATGCTGAGGACACCTTGGATCTGGGTCTCTTCAGTTTTACATCTATCCGATTTTCTATTTGTTCTTTGCTTGCATTGAGGCCATGTGGTAAACTATCCGTAGTAGAGTTAGTGTTGGTTTAGGATGAGTGTTTCAAGTGTCAGGATTGAATGTAGTTTAAGTAAAGGGACAGACTATTAACAAAACAGGGCCTTCTACTCTTACTCAGAAGGAGATCCCAGCAAAACAACTCCAATAATCCAAGTGAAGTAAAAGGTGCAAAACAGAATTGTGTAAAGTTACTTTCAATCTTAACAAGCAAAAAGGTTTATTGCTCACGGGGAGGGGAGGGGGGGGATTGTCGCTCCACCCAGGGTCATACTGATGAAGGTCTCCCAGTCATCCAATTCTTATCTCGGGTTGTAAACCTTCGTCAGCCATGGATCCACAGCTCCCAGGCAGCCTGATACTTGCGGCCTCTGACATTTTCCTGTTTTCAAGGTGGTTTAGGTGTGGAAGTCCTCAGAATGACTGGCAACAACTTCCACCCATTCTGGATCTCAGGTTGGCCCCTTTGCGAAAGATTTATTGCAGTGGAGACACATGTCCCTACCCTCCCCTTTGTTCCCTTGCTCTTCTCAGGTCCTTTTCCGGCCCTCTCTTGGACAGCCTTGCTGTCCACCGAGGAAGTTGTGCCGTCTCGTTCTGTTAAGTTGCGTATCCCGAGGACGGGGCGTACCTGTATCACCAGAAGTCTTGCGTGCTGAGGTAGCCAGGTCGTGGTAGAGGTAGACTCGTAGCTGATGAAGTCTTCGCAACTGAAGAGTAGTAACGTAAAGAACCAACCCCGGATCCGTCCTGTAATACAGGATTGAACTGGGGCCCGCTCCTGACGCCACGGATGACGCTTCCCAAGATTAACGTGGCGTCAGAACAGTGCAAGCACTGACTGGGAAGGTCGTAGATGTTGTTGGCAGGTATCGGCAAAGTATCCCAAGCAGTTATCCAGGATGGTATAAGGTAGCTTATACCGGCAAGCTGAGAGTCCAAGGAGTCAATGCCGGTAAGCAAAGAGTCTAAGATACAGGTGAAGGTAAGCCGGGGTCCAAGGTAACAAGACGGGGAGCTGGAGAGGCAGTCCAGGGCCACAGGAGACTCAGCAGGAGGCGGACAATACAGGCAAGGATGGAAGCAGGGAGGACCCCCAGGAAGGAGACAGGAGTACACAAGAGGACAGGAAGGGAAAGGAAAGGCCAGAGAGGGGAGATGGGGCAAGAAAGGACAAGGCCCAGGCACTGGATCAGGACCAACGGATCACGGAACCAGGGAGCGTGGCGGAAGGGAACCAACCGCGTTGAGACGCGATGGGAATACCAATTCGGATTGCTTAAATAGCGGTCCTGTGTGAGAACGAGGCTTGAATCGCGCGGCAATGCGCATGCGCGAGTAGGCGTCGCCGCGCGAACGAGGTTTGGAACGCAAACCCGTTCGAACCGATGCGCGAACGACAACCGTGCCCCACACGGGCCAGGACAGAGCAAATCCGCCGGGAAACTGTGCCCGGAGCGACGCGTCTTCCCCACAATCTAAGACGTGGGTACAAACGCCAGGAACCAGTACGCCCCCCAGGGCCCCGCCGCCCAGCACAGGTAGGTGTCCTAACACGTTCCTTCATTGCCCTCTCCACATTCCCCTTATTTAAAGTGGTCCTTCTAAACTCTGTCATCTTTGTCTTGGTGGCAGGTCTCCCTTTTTTTCGTCTTCTCTTTGAGGCTCTAAGTCTCAGTGCCTCTCAAGACGTTCAACCATTCTGTGCCTCACTTGATGGTACCTGTCTTCCAACTCCCAAATCATTTCCAACGTCCTGTGTCCTCTTCTCTCTCCTCTTCCAATTTCTTCTCTCCTTCTCCCAATGATATTCTCCTCACTAGTCCCTCCACACTGCTCTCCCTTGTATCTGTCCTGCTTTTCAGATTTAGAATCTCTGTTCCAAAACATATTTAGTGCTCTCTGTTTTAAAAGTTCCCCCTCCTCTTTCATATTCTTATTGTTATTTTCAGAAATATACAGACCAGCATCTACATAAACTACTTTCCTCAGCGTTTCCCCCATCCCACCACCACCTCCCACTCCCATGCATAAAGATCTGGTTTCAGTTGTCTATGAATGGGATCAGAAGTTGTCCATGACTCGGTGTCAGCGGACATATTGGAAAATTAAAGCCGGCCTTTAAAAATGTGAGGCCTAGTTCCCAGTCGTTACGGAAGCTTATCTTGATATGGTGTGGCATTTATAGCGCACCTGTAAACACGTGTTTCTAGGCACAACAAGACAAGGTGGGGAAAACAAAGAGAGGACAAAATAATGATCTTACTAGGCCTTGTGTCATTCAGATTGTACAAGTATGGGGACGATGGAAGGGGAGAAGTGTCATGGGGGAGGATAAAGGGGCAGTGCAGTTAACTCACAAGTGCAGCCAGCAGGTGGCTCAAAAGTGCAGAGAGAAGGGACTGTAGGGTTGCAGACACAGACCCTTAAGTGCTGGGGAGCCCAGAGGCACTGCAAAGGCAAATGGACATGCAGGAGCCTGGGCTCAAGTAAAGAAGGTGAGCAGGTGACCAGTGCATGGAGCAGTCAGGTGCATCAGCAGGGGAAAGGAAGAGAGAAAGTTGAAATGAAAAGGAAGGTCTTGAGTTGCATCCGGAACTGAATGTGGTTCTGCTCAAGTTTGAGAGGCAGGGAGGCTGTTCGAGAGGGAGGCCCCAGCCGAGTATATAGATCTGCCCCCAACTCTCTGCTTGGAGAAGCGTCTGACCCTCAGAGAATTGGAGATGGATTAGCGGAGCGCTCGAGAAGGAAGATGTTTTGGAAGAGAAAGTTGGAGGTAGAGCAGTCCCAGACCCCAGAAAGCCTTGTGGACAATGCTGAGGGTCTTGAAGTTGGTCCTTGCAACCACGAGGAGCCATTGAAGAGATTCAAGAGCTGGAGAGATACGATCCCTGGGTTTGAGGCCAAGGACAAGTCTTGCAGTCCTGTTCTGGATAAGTTGTACAGGTCGAAGAGTAGAGGCAGGAATATTTAGAAAGAGGCTCTAGCAATAGGCCAGCCTAGAGAGGGCCAGAGCTCTGGAGACAGTGAGCTTCTGGGGGAAAGTGAGAAAAGGAAGAATACTTCTGAGGAGGTGCAGCTAATAGTTTGACCTCTTAGAGACATTAGAGATGTGAGGTGAGAAGGAGAGGTGGAGTCACAGATGACACCAAGGTTCTTAACCTCACTGGAAGGAGCAGGAAGAGGACCCAGAGTGGGCAGCCAGAGAGACAGAGGAAAGGAGGGAGCAAGTGTCCCAATGAAGAGGATCTCGGTTTTACTGGCATTAAGGCAGAGATAATTGGCGGCACACCATTCGTGAATTGCAGCCAGACAGTCTGGTATGAGAGAAGAAGCAGAGGTGGCTGCAGGGAGCAGGAAGTAGCGATGCGGTGGGCAAAAGGTGCCAAGTAGTGGTTGAAGAGCCAGGGAGAGAGTTTAGATCCCTGGGGAACACCACAAGTAGAGAGAGAGAGAGATAGAAGAGAGGAAAGACCCCAGTTGGTCCTGAGAGGGTTGGTCGGTGAGAAAGGAGGTCAACCAGGCCAGGGCCTGATCATTAATACCAAGGTTGTCCTGGATACGAATGTGCAGGATGGCATGGGTGACTGTGTCAAAAGCAGAGGAAAGATCAAGGAGAATAAGGACAGAAGGGAGATTAGAGTGTAGATTGGAGAGCAAGTCTTCACGGGTGTTCAGGAAAGCAGTTTCCATGCTTATGGCAGCTCTGAAGCCAGACCAATGGTCATGGGGGCAACCAACAGATTCAGTATGTAGATCGAGCTGGGCGATGGCCAACTTTTCCAAGAGTTTGCCCAGGAATGGAGTGATGGAGATCGGGCGATAGATAGCCAGAGAGGAAGGATCGGGCCAGGGCTTCTTTAGAAGCAGGCACACAAGGGAGTGCTTAAGGGGGAGGGGAAAGTTCCAGTGGCAAAGGAGTGATTGCAGAAATCGGCCAAGACTGGAGCAAGGGTGTCAATGTGGTCCTGGATAATTCTGGAAGAGCAGGGGAGAACCTGCTTTGATCAGACTTTCATAGATCAGACTTGTCTAGAAATATCATCAGGGGTAAACACGGGAAAGGAGGCAAAAGGAGGAGCAGAGATGGCCTCAGACAGGCCAAGAGTGGCAGAGGAGAAGGAAGAGGAGGTAGAGGAAGAGAGGGTGCACAGGTCTTGGTGAAGTGTGATGAATTCCAGAGCTACAAATTCCCATATCCTGTGTTTCCAAGTGTCTAACGTTAATATATCTCCACTGTGCACCATTGAATAATTATCAACCAGGCCACTGACAGTAGGATGGATACCGCTGTTCTGTCCGCTTTACCCTGCGGGGCTTCCTTGGGGCTCGACAGACAAAGAAGGCAGGCGGTTGGGGGAGCAATGAGTGGGAAGTTTAAATGAGTCCCTGATTTCCCGCATACATTCTGGATCTTTGGGCATGACCAATTATGAAGCCAGGTTCCGTTGGTCACAGCATACCCTCAAAAACCTGGATGGTGTCTGGGGGAATATTTTGTGGAGTTTCTCTGGAATATAGTGCCATTGGATCATTATCCTATACCACATTTCTCTTATCTGAATTTCTTGGGCCTGTTTGGCAGTTTGGAATTTCTCCATAGCCAGTCCCACTGATCAATCATGATGTCCTGAGCCGGGTTGTCAACCACTTGTCTTATGTATGGTAGATCGATCCCTGGTGAGCTTTCTAGCATTACCAGTACAGGGAGGATCCAAATTTCATGGATCCTGACTGGGAAACTAGGAATCTCTCTGCTGCCTTTTTGAGTTCCGGGTGTGTGACCCAGTGGCATAATTGGAAGTAATGGTGGTGTTCCTTCTCCAATAGATGAAAGGATCTTTTGCAGTTCTTTAAAGATCTTATTGCTGAGTTGTCATTGAGGTCCCTCAGCAGACGGCATCCTTCCTCTTGCAACTTCATGAAGGCCGGATGTTCCATACCTGGAGTAAATTTTGGGGTTCCAAATAGGGGAGTAAACTGTGAAGGAAAAGTAGATATCTTGCATTTACAGATTAGTCTGTCCAATGTGTCTCCTACCAAACGAGTAATCTGGCTAAGGTACATGTTTTTGGGCTGATCTGTTTCGGGAAGCCATATGACCTCATCTAAGGATCGGCCCACGAGCGCCCTGTCCCTTCTAGACCAGACTCTCCCCAGGTCCCTGGCAAACCATTCTCTGATGATCTGTATTTTGGCAACCTCATAGTACCTATTGAAATCGGTGAAGGCTAGTCCTTTGTTTTTGGAGTCATTAAGCGTTTGCGGGAGATCGTGGTTTTCTTGCCCTTCCATACAAATTGCAGGGACATGCTAAACAGTACTTTAAAGAAATATTTGGTGATTGGAATCAACAAAGCCTGAAAGAAATATATTGCTCTAGGAAGAACCACACGCTAGTCTCGCCAACTAGAAAATAAACAGGGTTCTCCATCTAAGAAGGTCGTTGTTAAGTTTTCACAGTAAGACTGAAAAGTTAGGTGCATGAAGTTTTTCAATTAAAATCATAAGCGTTATCCCTTGGTACTTTATGCTGTGTTGTGGCCCAAGTGAAGAGCACGCTTGTTTTGGCTGTTTGTAGCTGTTCCCACTATAGAGTTAGGTTAAGAATCTCTGATTTGCCGAAGTCTACTTTCAGATTTGCCACCTTCCTAAATTCTCTAAATTGCATTGATGGCAGGGATCTGTCCTGTTTGCATAAGGCTGATAGCATGTCATCTGTGAATGCCATGGCTTATGGAATTTCCTTCTGAATGGGATTCTCCTGATATCCCTGCATTCTCTAAGTCTAATCAAGAATGTCTAAAGGAAGATCCCAAAGAGGAGAGGGGAAGGTGGACATCCCTTATTAGTGCCTCTCTGAAGTGGAATTCTGTCCAAAAGGGTTTCATTAATCACTAGTCTTGCTGCTGTAGGAATTTGTCCCCAAAACCTACATGGCGAAGTGTGGAAAACAAAAAGGACCATTCAACTTGGTCAAACACCTTGATCAAACACCTTGACCAAACGTCTTCTCTGCTTCTAAGGAGAGGAGTCTACCCACCTTTTCAATAAGACGGGCCACTCTTCTGATGCCAAATGTTTGGCGGTCCCTCACAAATCTAGCTTGGTCCTCTGTCACTAGTTTAGGGAGAAAGGGTTCTGATCTGTTGGCCAACAATTTTGTATAGATTTTAGCATCTATTTTTATTAAGGCAATTGGTCAGTATGAGCTGCATTTAGACGGGTCCTTATTTCGATTCAGAATCTGTGCTTCTTCCATTGAGGAGGTAATTTGTCCCTTTGTGCAGAGAGAATTAGGGATTAGTTGTTATCGGGACCAGTTCTTTGCTAAATATTTCATGGCTAATCACTTTGGAGGGTATTGAGATGTAGCTCAGTGGTGTAGAGTGCCTTGTAGAATTTAGCAAATTTGGCAGTTATTTCTTTGGTTTGGGTCATTAACCAGTTCCTTGTTCATTTTAGACCCTCTCTGTCTCATAGGGCTCTAGCCAGAAGTGTATCCACTTTGTTTGCTCACAGATAATAATGGTGTCTTCTGTATAGCAGTGCTTTCTCAGCCCATCTAGTTCTAGTCCTATCAAGTTGGCCTGCCAATCCTCTATAAGCCCTAAGGTTAGACCTGGGCGGTTTCTTTTCCATTACTTGTTTCTGTTCTAGCAATTCATTTTCAAGACTTTAGCTCTAGCACCTTAATTTCTTTCTCTCTTTGGGATTTTAAGGGTATGTTGCCACCCTTTATGACTGACTTGCTTGCATCCAATGTCATGCCGCCTGGTCTGAGAGAGGTAGTGTTCTCCTCAAGGTATTTGGTAATTTTCTCTTGTATGCTTTCAGTTCTAATTGGGTCTTTAAAGAGATCGACTGGGAAGGACCATCCGCATAATCTTCCTTGTGTACGGGGGAGGGAAAGTTTTGCCTGAACTGGTGCATGATCTGAGATGGAAATATTGCCTAGTTTTGCGTTTACAACTCTACCTAGGTTTCTACCCAGGATTGTTGTTGATACCCAAATATAGCCTATTCTGGAATAGGTCATGCGGATGCTAGAGAAGAAAGTAAATCCTGTGTCATGAGCCTTTAGCTCGCTCTGAAAGGCTCTAAGTTGAAGCCTTTGCAATCCTTTTTTCAGAAATCTAGATGCAGCCCTCCTCCTCCTTGTGCTCCCTTGGCTTCTTTCAAGGATTGGTGACCATGAAATATAGAGATCCCCATTAGAATTATTTCTCCTTCGGCAAACTCTCCCAACCCCAACAGTACTTCCTGAATAAAGCTGTCTTGGCCTGAGTTGGGAGCTTAAATTGTAGCAAACGTGAGTGTCAAGGCTCTGTATTGGCCGGTGATTAATAGAAGGCAGCCATTTGTGTCCTCTAGAACTTTTCTTATTTTATAGCATTCAAAGATTGACTGGACTTTGAGTACTTTGCAAGTTGTGTTGCCAGAGGTTCAGTGAACGGTTTGGGAGTAGTGCGTGAATCTAACTCTTCCCTGGCTTCCGGAGGTGCGGTTCTCCAAGGGCTACTCTACCTGCATGGCTATCTCAAAGATAATGGTCAACTTTACGTCTTTTCACAAGGGAGTTGAGTCCTCTGATATTTCTTTTGAGTAGTAGGATTCATAAATCCTTGTTACTCCTGAGCTTGAGCAGTTCAATCTTTTAGAGTCCTCTCCCCTGAACTCTTGGAAGTCCCTCATTCTGATCCCTCTCCCTAGTTCCTAACAAATCCACTTTGTAACTTTAAAATTAGAACATAGTACTGGGAACATCTGGGTCACGGTTATAAACCTGAGGTCCTCGAGTATGCTAGTGCCCATTGTAGACAGTTGTGACTCTAAAACTCAAAGTCAAGAGGGCCCCCCCTCTCTCTCTTGGATTCATAGATTTTGCAGTTTCTTCTCCACCTCCTGGGCTGCAATTGAGTGCACAATGATAACCAATTGTGAAGGGTCAGAAATGAGAGATCGACACAAAGTTGTTTTGTTTACAGCATTAGAAAACTTTAATAAAATAAAATGTGTTGGATAAAGGACTCTATGTCCCTATCCTAAAGAGTTTCCCTGCCTCAGAAACTCAACTAATGATCAGTCTGTGTCTCATCGTCAAAATTATATAAATTGTCTTTGTGTCCAAAACATACTAGTCTAATCCTCACACTAGAAATTAGCAACTAAGAGTGTAAGGAAAATGTCTCAGACTTAAGTTTGGCAAAAAGTGTTCAAAATTAAAACATATCGATACATCCAACAAAACCAATCCTTGGCTCCAGAGGATGGTTCTCTTCCGCTGGATGTCTCAGCTAGGATGGCAAAAGTGTCTCTTTCAAACAATAACTTCTTAAGGCTGACCTCCTGGTATACTCCCCTGCCAGGAAGCCTTTAGTTTCTTCATCAGATACCTTGGTATACTCTCCTGCCAGGTATCTGCCCATAATGTCTTATTCCTCTGTGTATTTCAAATGGATTTCCTGGTATGATATGATATGGCATTTATAACACGCCTATACACAGTGTTCTCCCTTGCCAGGATTCCCTTTCTGGGGCTTGCAGATCGCCTGGCATGCTTCTCTGCGAGGTATAATCCCCCCAAATCCTCACTGCCATCTCGTTGAAAGAAGCTTGGTGCTTCTTTCACCATGGCTTCTTTTAATGTTCTCACTGTCTTTCAGTATAGCGCAGTTGTTTTCCTTCACTGTATATACTTCCTTGACTTGAGGTACTACTTGTTCAAACGTCCCCCACTTGGATATCTCATATATGGAGACTTGTTCAAGTTCTGCCTTTTAACTTATTCCATAGTATTCATTCGCTTGTAGCAATACTTGATACAACCTTCCCCATAGTGAAATCTCATATAGGATTTATGCAAATTATGTCTTTGTATGATACTTGGTCGGTATTCAAAGTAAGTTCTTAATTACTCATGTGCCTGCAGGTACGCCCCAGGGTCCCCCAACATCTCTGGGCAGACTCACCAGTGTCTGGTAGCATTCCCGACCCGTGGCATGTTGCCGAGGTGAAGCTTTCACTCTGGGATGGCGTTTCCCACTCTGCAGAGTTTCTCCCAGCTCTCCTGCCAGCTCTACATTTACCTGCTGGTAAGACTGGTGCGTTTTGAGACGACCGCACTCCCGGTAGCTTTGCTGTTGCTGCCGGCTCCCCAGTGGTTCTCCCACAGTGCCTGCTGTGTCTCCTGTTGCCTCGCGCCATGCCAGTAGGTACTGGTTGGAGCGGCAGTTTGAAAGCAGTTGCCTTCTCCAGCACTATCCGTTCCCATGCTGCTGCCTTCTCCTTTTGGTTTTGCTTCCTTCTTCCTTCTTCCATTCTGCTTCTTGCTTTTCCACCAATGCGGACACCTTTTTTAAATGTCCTGCACACTCGGGCTTCATTACAACAACTAGCCTGCATGTACAGCTTGGTGTTTGCTTCAATCCACATGAACTCCTTCTTCCTCTTCCCAGTTCTTCAGGCTTCATGGGAGTTGAAGTCCATATGATTTATGGGACTTGTAAGGTGTTCTGTTTAGGATTCTCATTAAGAACAAGAACATCAGAGATGGGAGATGTTAGGTGTGTGTTATATGTATATGAGCTATGAATGATATTCTGCTCAGAATGACAGTATGCCATCAGAATCGTAGGTGTCATAGGGTTTTGTTCCTAAGAGGGGGAAGACAACTGTGTCTCTTCTAATGGAGTCATCACCTCCTCCCGTTTGTCGTCCCATCCGACATGATGCTTCCTCATAGTACCACTCCCAGGGTTTGGATTAGGTAGCGTCTTCCGTCCTCTGGCCACATGGGAGGAGATAATCACTGGGGAATCAGTAAATGCAAAATAAGCAGATGCAAAAAAAGCATTGATTTTTTTGCCTCTGCACTCAATTGGTAAATAATAAAATACCATACATTTTTTAATTTAAGAGTAGTAAGACCCTTTTTGCGCTGGAAAGTTCAGCTCAGTATCGACATGCAATACTATAGTGAAATTACTTTTTCACACAACCATTGAGTGGATATTAGGGTGTGCAGCCGAAGGCTAATCAGCATAGGTTGCTTCTTCTCTCCACTTCTTTAGTTTCCATTTTGCCTGTGACGTTTTGTGAATATTCATTTTAGTAATATAGAGTTAGTTCAATTGCTTTCCTCTTAACTCTCAGAAGCATGTTCCTTAAGCTGCCACTGTTCTCAGCCAGGCCCACCTGCCAGGGGGTACGGTTCTATTACAGCAGTTACAAGCTTCTCCCTTCTAAAACTCGCTACGTACCACTGCAGACCCAGCAAGGCTTCCGAGTCCTGGACATGGTCCAAGATGTCGAAGAAATTACTCTTGACTCAGTGTGGGGACTCGCAGCCCACTCCAATGGACTCCCATCCTACATGATTGACCAGTGTTGATGGCTGACTTAAAGCTCCACCATGCATTACTATCTGCATGTCATAACCTATGTTGCTTTAATATTATTGTTGCTATGCATCCTCCCCACCCTCTCTTCCTACTCCCCCTCCACTCCTGGCTTGCCTGTGGCCTCCTCTCCTTCTCCCTTCTCTTCCTTTCCCCTGTTCGCCCCAGAAACTGTTTCTAGTCAAGTCCGATCTATGAAAGCCTAGTCAAAACAGGTTCTTCCTTGTTCTTCCAGAACCACTGAGGATCACATCGACACCCTTTCTCCAGCCCTGGCCGATTTCTGCAATCACTCTTTTGCCACTGAAACCTTCCCCTCCCCCTGAAGCACTCCCTTGTGCACCCCCTCCCTAAGAAGTCCTCTGCTGATCCTTCCTCTCCAGCTAACTATCGCCGAAGCTATCACTCCTTTCATGGGCAAGGCCCTCCTGTTCCATGCACTGGTCATCCGGCCACATCCTCTGCTTGGGCCCAGGTCCCTGTCGGTCCAATTGCACCTTGCACTGCCTATTGGCTCCCCCAGCACATTTGATCTGTATCTATAACCCTACAGTCCCTCTCTCTGCATTTATGAGCCACCCGTTGGCTGCACTTTCTGATTACCTCCACTGAGCTACACACTGGCTGCACTTTTGATTACCTGCACTTCTCCACGCCCACCCCTTTGCACTTCTACCCTTTCCTGCACTTGCGCGATCTGAATTACACAAGGCCTAGTAAGATCGTTATTTTGTCTTCCCTCTGTTTCCCCCTCCTTGTATTGTTGCACCTAGAACCACTTTTGTAGAGGCGCGTTATAAATGCTGTATCATATCATATGTTCTAAAATAGCCTAGTCTGTTCCAGCTTCCACGTAAAAGTACACACACAAGGTACACCTCAACGAATGTTTAACTTGTTACACCTCTGGTTTTCCATGCAATATGTTAATGCCTACGCCTTGATACCCAATGTTCTCCCAAGTCGCCCGCACTGTTGGGCTAGTTCTTATTTCTACTCACCGGTCACCTAAAGTTAATAGAAATCCACCACTAGGCGCAGCTTATACAAACGCTACCCCCTCAACAGCCTACACCTGCCAAGAGTGACAGTAGGGCATGAACACCCATTCTTATTATCACCTTCCACATACAGGGGTTAAACTCCCCAAGGAAAGGGAAGGGGATTTTCAGACACCTCCGGCAATCTTCGGGAGGCCTAGTTTTCCTCCAAGAAACATGCCTGGTTCAGGCAAATGAACACAGCCTCAGGCATCCTCAATTCCTGAAACAATACTGTGTATCCCACAGTTCCAAAAAGGGGGGGGGGGGTGGTCACGATCCTTGTACCCATAATCCTGCCTTTAAGGCCACGTGCAACCAGGAAGGACCCTGAAAGTTGCTTCCTCTTACTCAAGGGACTCTTGGGGAGCAATATGGTGACAATGGCCTCAATTTACACCCCGGACGAGTCTCAGGATGCTTTCCTTTGGATACTATGTACTACCCTTTTAGATTTCGTTGAGGGTCTCATCATGATAGGCAGGGACCTCACACAATTAAAGCCAGCAAATTAGCCATTTAGTTGCCTTCTTGTCAACACACACAAAACGTCAACAACCCAACACTAGCTAAAGTTTTAGAACATTCTTTGATGTGATGTAATTGTTGAAAATGAACTGATATATTTTTGTGGATTTGGTTTTGCTCATAGTTAAGGAGCAGATGACAGAAATTTAGAATATATGATGGATATGTGACATATATGCCTATTGTTTAATATCCTTTCAAAGCTATTCATTTGTGGTTTAACTGTCTTCAGAAAAATAATACACAATTTACATCGAATTAATACCTTTTTGTTGTAGAAAATTAGGCATTAAAAATAGAAAGTGGAAGATATAGCAGAAGCTTGAGTAAAGCACAACTACAAACCAATTTGATGAGGAATGTGCAAGAGAAAGAAAAGAAAGTTCCAAAGAATATCTTTAACAATGAATACGAGAGGAAACGTTATTTGCCACAAAGTGAAGGGAAAATAATGGGAGAATTTTATGACAAAATACCATTAGTTTACATGTAGAAGTCATGACAAACTGCTTATTTCACTGCTTTGTACCTCCTTTCTCGGCAGCCTGTCACTCCTCCTCACGTGGAGAAGTTTTTAACTACAAGACGTCCGATTCCAGGATCTGAAAGAATATTTCATGGCCGGGCGGACGACCCAGATACTCCTTATCACATGACGCATGGAATCAACACCCGGCAGTGTTATAGTGTAAGACATTTCAATGCATTCATGTCAGTTTGAGGTTGTCCTTGCTTTTTGCCATCTCTCTTGTGATATGTTTCATCAAAAGATAAAGATAACAATACAGCCTTCAGAATTTTGTTCTATTAAAAAAGCGGCTATTTTATATATGGTGTTTTCCAGGAATTATATTTTAGAAGGACCTAAACTGAAGGCTGGGAAAACCTCTCTAGGTTTGGGAGGAAAACAGCCCCTCTTTCAAACAGAAAATTTGCACATTTAGGGCAGTTAAAGGAAAAGATTAGCGCTGGCAGAGACCTGGACTATCGGGCTCCTTTTAGCCCTACATGTGCCCCTTTGGGTATATTTGCCATTCCTCCTACATTGACTCCAAATGGTGGTGCCACCAGGATTGGTTACCTTGGTTGCCTTTCAGACCTACAGCCCACCCAACTGGCCTAGCCCTGCCAGTGCACTGTGTTAATGTAACCAAACAAATCTGCTCATACACCTGAGCAGGGGTCTGAAAACTGTCTCTCCAGATATTTTTGACTACAAGTTTCATCAGTCCTAGACCGCATAGTCAATGCTATGTGGTCATGAAAGTTGGAGTATAAAACATCTGGAGAGCCACAGGTTTCAGACCCATGGGCTAGATTGAGCGATGAAATTAAATTCATTTCTCAAGAACAATTGGCTTACAAATCTCAAGTACAATGGAAACTGTAATCACTGTACGCTGGCAGGGCTCATGGTATGCGTCTCCGAAATTGGTGATTGAAAAATAATTTCCAACCTTCTATGGCGTGTATTATTGCGCTGAAACTATTCATGGTGAGGGACATTTTGCAAGTCATATCTTAAAAGCAAATGTAAGGGTTTTGGGTAATGATTGTCTAGAACAGTGGTATTCAAACTTTTTCATAACGAACCAAATCCCCACCCGCTTCACCCACCCCATCAGCCTTCAGTTCCCCAGTTTTAAGACTACTGATCTAGAACTATATGTTTCCGTTACCAGTGAATTATCATCAGGTATGAGTACCATAGGGTGTCACCCAAGTAAAGCAACAATGTGTTCCCAAGATGGAGCCTTTGAGTTGGTTGGTGCAAACGGGGATCTAGAGGATCTAGAGAACAATCCACCATTTCAGAGTGGTGGATCTGGACAAATATATCAATGATATCACTGCATTAGATAACCTCTAGGGAGAGGAAACCTACAAATGTGCCAGTCATTCAATTTTATTGTAAGTCATAATAATTCCCTGTGTTTCATGTTGGAAGCAACCGACATCTGTGGCAAAAATAAATGGAAGTCAATGGGTCTATAGTTGAGTCTTTCGCAATCTAGCCACAGGTAGTATCAAGAGACTTGCCAGTGTTCTCAAGAAAAATAAAGACCATCAGCAAGTGGAAGAATTCTTCTCATGCTTCCTTATTGGAATTCATATTTTAAACACGCTGCAATCTATGGCAGTCTTCTACTTCCAGCCGGCTGTTATTTCTGGATTCGTTTATATAATTCAGAAATGTCCAAGAGGGCTTAATTGAAGCACTGACGGCTATACAAATGGGACTCTATCAGTTTGACAAGAGAACTTTGCAGCTTTTCCTCTACAATATTGTATAACATGGGCTATACAATGTTAGATTGTATCGTTTAAGGCTGTTCTGTCTTAATATTCTTCTGCTTTGGTCCTTATTTGAAGTTGTTACATCTTTTAATTTTTTTGTCACGGACTTTCTGGTAAATTGTGAGTGTCATCAGCAAATCAGTGGTAGAGAAGTTGTGTTAATTAGTTGATGGTGTGTTTTTATGTAGATATTCAACAAGAGGAGTGACGGTGAGGGAGAGAGAAATTAATTTTATTCAGACAATGCGTCCATTATCATGATCCAAAATTTTCGACAAACGCTGTGTAAAATTTAGATTCCTTTTTGCCATAAAATATTGTACACTTTAGAAGCTTCCTTAATAAAATTGGCTGCATCAGATATAAATGTTACATCATTAGTATTCATAAAAAATGTCATTGGCCCTGTGCAGTTTCTTATATTATTCTGGTTAAAATGCTGCCTTAGCCAGCATCTCATCATATGAATTGTGAACCTACAAACTGTTAAAAAAAAAGAATCAGATCCCCCATACGACCCAGACCACAGGGACAGATTTTCTCTGACCTCAACCATGGCACTTGTGCTTGCAATGGTAACACATGTATTCGTGCCATAAGCAACAACCTGTGGCTGTTAGTATAGTGTAGTCCTACTATTGTTGGTAAGGATTTCGGAAACACCAAGACAGGGTCATAGAACCTTAAGGACGGGAGCGTAATCACTCGCTCTAGGAAGACATCCACTTCCAACTTGGCTGCCTGTTTTTTTAATAATGGGATGGAGGCCGGCTTTTAAATGCGGTGGCTGTCCCTAGTCGGCCATCATTTTCCAACGGGACATTAAGTTCTGCCCACACGAGAGCACATTTTTGCTGAGTTCCGAGACTTCCTGCCAATACATTTAGGTTAGTAAAAGGCCCATGTAGTCGCTTTAAAAAATAGTCCAAAAAGCGGTGTTCTGCTAAAACGATAATATTTATCACACCGAGTTTGAAGTGAACGCCATCAGCAGGGGAGTTAGGAGGTAGACCCATCAACCTTCAAAAACCCTTGTTTTGCACCATCTCCAGACACCGGCATGGGGAGGCACCCCACACTTCCAGCCTGTAAAGAATATCCAAATTGATCTTGGACTGCATTATCTGCAAACATTTATCCAGGCGTTGCACTCCGAATTGATGGTAGAAGCGCATGAGTCTGCCAAAGGCGACTTGGGATTGGTTAGATGTTATGCCTATATGATTTCTCCACGACCCATTGTAGGTGAATAGCAGGCCTAAGTATTTATACTCATTCACAAACTCTAGAGCTCCGCTTTCCAGTGACCATCTAGGGGGGTACTTCATTTTCTTCCCCAAACACCAAAATCTTAGATTGTACAAGGTTTAGTGTCAGCCCCTGGTTTTTACAATACATACATAGTCCAAGCTCAGCTGTAAGCCTCTGGAGGTTAAATCCAGCAGTACTGTGCCATCTGCATACAATAGTGCGCTTACCTGGACCCCGTTAAGAGAGGGTGGGATAAGAGATTTTTGTCTGGCCGTAGGATTAAAATCACATACAAATAGAAAGAATAGAAGGGGAGCAAGCGACACCCTAGTTTCTTTGTTGCCAGTAAATTCTCTAGAGTACCCGTACTGATCATCACACCCGACGGATATCCTGGAGTCTCTGTATAAAGCTTTAATTGCAGCCAGAAGAGCAGGCCGTACCCCAATAGATTTTAAAATTTTCCACATTAACATACGGTTAATGGAATCGAATGCTTTGGACAAGTCAAGAAATGCAGCAAATAGCCGCAGCTTCCATCCTTTAACATACTTCGTGACAATCGCGTGTAGGATAAAGCACTGATCTATTGTTGAGTAACCTTTTTGAAAACCCGCCTGCATATTTGGGACCACATAATCCTCAGAAGGCCAGGCATAGGATCTGTCTGACAGTGTGGAGCTTGTGAAACTCTAGCAGTGTGTCACTGTCCACAGTGTCGAAAGCTGCAGTGGGGTCTGGTAGCATTAGCACAGAGGGAGAGAGATAGAGAGAGAGAGAGAGAGAGAGAGTCTTTGTTGTGAGTTGTACCATATCATCCAACAATGAGATTCAGACCCATTCTCTGCTGTGTCTACAATGAAAACCAGTTTGCCAGGGACCTAGTAGATTGTTTTCTTCACTATACTTTTCTTCACTATACTTTTTGAGGTCAACTGTGATTACCTTTTTCTTTTCTTTCTAGATCCCTGCCCGTCAGTCAGTAGGTGTGTTCCTCTGCATTTAGGGAATTATTTTCTAGGAGAGAGGTGATTAGGGATGTCATACAGCCGAGTGGTGTTCGGAAACAATCCAAGCACAAATTGTAGATAGACCTTGGTTTATTATACATAAAAAAAAATCCCCTCAGGATTCAAACTCAAATGTAAGATTTAGTACAATCTTTCATTAATAGTTCCAACATTTCAAGGTTCCCCTTACAAAGTTCACAAGGTCTCAGAGGGTCTCTCCCGTCACATACAGCTTCTTTCCCCTGTCACAAATAGGCTCTTGGGGAGCGGGGGGGCGGGGTGTTCTCTCAGACAGTCCTCTGATTGGTCTCCTGATGTTGGTGGGATATGACTTCCTCTCTCCTACTCGTAGCTCCTGTAAATGCTGCTGTGTTCCCGACCATGAGCTGAAAATACAGAGGGAGCTTCTCTTCCACTTTGAGACATGTTGCTCTTATGCAGAAACCTTTCTACGGCACGGGTCAGTGTTATTGGTATGACCCATGCAGCTGGCCCCTGCCACATGGCGGGGACTAAATGGGGGTGACCCAGGGCAATCACCCACTAGCTTGGGAATTTCCTGGCTCCCCTGGTACCCATCTAGATGCCCCCAGAACAAGGGTGGGGACTTATTCAGAGGGAGTATTTGAGTTAATCTGACATGTATCCCTCCTGGAGTAATTTGTTGGTTAGTGAGGTTACAGCCCTGCTAGTATGTCAGGATGCACAGTGGCAATGGCTGTGGGGAAAGAGCTATAAGATTCCTTGGCTGGTTTAAGGGATGTTAGGATGTTCTCTACAGCTATGGCGTCTTAGAAAAGGCAGAAGTTGTCAGCTTCTGGGTTAGGGGGATGATGTGTGTAGGGGTGTTGTCAAGGACAAGGCGGGTCTGGCTAAACGCAAACAGAATCTCTCAGTTCTGAAAACATGTACTCCCAGCTTGAGATAAAGTGGAGCAATCTGCAGACAAACCACTGTAAGTGCCACATAACTTCTCCTCTAACACATAACCATACCACTCCTTCATTTTGTCTCAGGAGGGGGTGGGGAGGTTTACGTCTACCCCTATCTGGACAATTGGTTGATATGGCGCGTTCTCCCGAACAAGTCTGGGATCATCTCAATGTTACCTGTCACTTTCTTCACAGACTGGGCTTCTCCCTCAATTACAAGTAGTCCCATATGACACCTTCCCAGAAGCTCCAATACATAGGAGCTGTACTAGGCACATCCTTGAGGAAGTGCTCGCCACCCGAGGTGAGGGCTCGAGACATTCTTCAGATGGTAAAAAATTTTAGAATGCCCAGAGTTTTCTGCCCTTCAACTTCTTAAGGTTGCTCGGCTTCATGGCATCCTGCATTTTTCTGGTGCCAGAGGCCCACCTGAGGATGAGATCCCTTCAATGGGCTCTAAGAACTCAATGGTCCCAATTCACAGGAAAGATGTCGGACCATCTTCAGATTCTGACCAAAGTCTCACAGAATCTTCTGTGGTGGGCCTGCGAGGAACATATTCTGAAGGGATTGCCTTTTTCGCAACCATTACTGAAGATAACAGTAGTGATGGATGCCTCACTCACGGGGTATGGAGCTCATGCCAGTTATCTGACCATCAGCGGTCATTGGTCTCCATCAGAGTCCAAACTAGACATCAATCTTTTGGAGCTGAGAGCAATCAGACTAGCGCTGAAGTCTTTTCTACCATCTGTCAGAGAAAGGAATGTCCTGATAATGACGGACAACACGGTGGCCATGCACTACCTCAACAAGAGAGGAGGCGTTGGGTCATTACCTCTGTGCAAAGAGGCAATGCAGCTCTGGTACTGGGCGGGGAGGAGAACATGGCGGCGGATGCTCTGAGCAGGCAGAGCACAGTCTTCCATGAGTTGGAGCTAGATCAGAAAGTCCTTCAAGAGATCTTCAACCTTTGGGGAACCCCTTAGGTGGATCTGTTCGCGACCGCTGTCAACCGTGCGAGCAGTCCTGCTCAACGAAAGTTCCTCCGAGAGGAGCTCTAGGGAACACATTCGTGGTGGATTGGGAATTTCCATCGCTGTATGCGTTTCCTCCAGTCCCCGTCATTCCTCATGTAATCAGGAGGTTGCGAAGGTTCGGGAACCACATGATCCTAATTGCCCTGGATTGGGCCAGGAGATTGTGGTACTCTGGATATGTCCATCTGTCCTCCGATGCATCTTCCACAAAGAGAGAACCTTCTCTCGCAAGTGGAGAGTAGGGTTCTCCATCCAGAGGTCATGAATCTCAACCTTCACGCTTGGTTTCTGAAAGGCTGAGGTATAAGAATTGGGACCTCCCAGATGACGTTATGGAGGTGTTGCTTTTGGCCAAAAGGCCAGCAACAAAAGTTTTGTGCCATTGGAACTAGTTTTGCGACTGGTGCAGAGAAAAGAATGTTGATCCTTTTCAGTGTGATACTCTGGATGTTTTGTCCTTTTTGCCTTCCTTAGCGCATAAAGGTCTTCAGGTTGGCACCATTAATGGCTACTTGGCAGCGATATCCATCTTTAAGCTTTCGTCAGTGAAATGCTCTTATTTCAAGATTCCGCTGGTGACTCCATTTCTGAAAGGGCTCACTAATGTGTTCCCTCCATCTCCTTTTCAGTTTCCGTTTTGGGACCTCAACTTGGTTTTAAAATGTCTAATGTGTGCCCCATTTGAGCTATTGCACACATGTCCTTTAAGGTTTTTAACCTTTAAAACAATCCTATTGATTGCTATTACATCTGCATGTATAGTGAGTGAATTGCAGGCACTTTCTTCCAAGCCACCTTTTACTATATTCCACAAGGACCGGGGTGTGTTAAGGGTGAAACCCTCCTTCTTGACTAAGGTAGTCTCTGACTTCCATTTACGTGAGAGGATTGTGCTGTCAGCTTTTTACCATCATCCTCATCCTAGTAAGGAAGAGGCACGACTCCATAGGCTGGACCCTAGGAGAGCATTAAACTTTTATATAGCCAGAATGGTTAAATGGAGAGTGGACGACCAGCTCTTTGTAGGGTATACAGGGCACAAATTGGGGCTGGCTGTTACTAAACAGACATTGTCTCGGTGGATCATTCTAGCCATCTCTGAATGCTACAGATTGGCAGGCAAAGACCCTACTGAGGGTTTACATGCTCATTCCACCAGGGGCATTGCTACATCGACAGCCCTTCAAAGGGGTGTCCCTATAAAGAACATTTGCGATGCTGCTACATGGTCATCTATACAAATGTTTACACAGCATTATTCGCTGGATGCTTCTCATACTCAGGAAGTTGCTTTTGGTAAGGCAGTCCTTTATTCCGCCCTCTAAAAATATGAATGGTTGAATATGAAATTTTGTACTCCCTATGCCACTCACGGAAACTGCTTTGGGAGTCTGTCAAAGATGAGGAATACCTTGGGGGACACAATCCATTCGAAGAACAAGTTACTTACCAACTAGTAACATTCTTTCGACTGGATGTTCCTCCAACGTGCTCCTCATCCCCCTCCCAACCTACCCCTCTGTAGAATTGCCCATGCTATTACAGCTTTCGTTCCAAAAAGGCTGGGTACTGTCATGCAGTCATTATGGGCATCTGGGCTTCACGAGTAACAGGGGGAAAAAAAACAGAACTGAACGGGCCTTGTGCGTGCTATATATAACATTGGATGACGTCACCCTCGACGGAGGCCTTCGAGGGAAATGGACCCGACGCCATTGACGCAGGGCGCCCTCTGCCGAAAAAGTTTGCCGAAGCTGGACAACATATGTCAAAGATGATGAATACGTTGGAGGAACATCCAGTTGAAAGAACGTTTCCAGTTGCTAAGTAACATGTTCTTCTCATTTGTTACAATTTTGGGGCAGCCCTGAAACAGGATTGGAGGCTTAAAATTAATCCCCTAAAAAATTGTATACATTTTAAGTTTTTAGTGGACAAAACATTTCCTGAAACACAAACCCTCAACACACTTCATGACGTCATGACCCCTGAACATCCCATCTCACAATTACATCACCTTTTGTTGAGCAGCAGGAAAACTCTTAGTTGTAATTGGCTGGCACAGTTCAACATACAAAATGAATGCACAGATGCAAGCTAATTGCACCCTGTGTTTGGAGTGCGAGGCGAGAACATTCTACCGAGCCCAACCCTTCACCTGCCGCGTTGACATCAGCAAGGCCATGGATATTGTTGCAACCCAAGAACACCCTGCCTTGTCCTCCTGATTGGCTCCCTGTCCCTCACTCCTCAGCCCCTTCCAGGACATCCTGGGCCACTCCATCTCCCTTCCCACAATGCGCTGGCAACTGGACTCTGAGACACAGTGGGTGGAATTTGTTGTACTGCATTTAATTAATTTTGGCCTACCCATTTTGCTTGGCCTCCAGGTGCCTAGTACCATGGCCTCCGAAGTATCTCATGATGCATCGCTGGATTGCGTCCTCCCGAGAGACTTCTCTCAACAATTAATTGAACACAGTGGGCCTCTCCTTCGCTGATTTACCATTATGCTTGATACATCAGCAGAATGTTTACTTTGCGGTGAGCTCTGGCCTTTAGCTAACGGTTCTGCAGCTTTCAACCTGGTCTGCTAAAACATGGCGGGTCTTTTGCTTGCTCTCAGATACACCTAACCAATATTCCTAATGCAGCGCCTATTTACACACTAGCCCCCAGCCTTGCCTACCCCTATACACTAACAGAAATGCATCTTACTAAAGTGTGCGAAGGGAAAAAATAAAAGGATGTACATAGCTCACAGGACCTAAAGCGACAGTTCTGCCCCTCATATACTAAAAGAATGAGAAGCAAAAAGGAAAGGTTTTGTTACATACATTGCATAAAAGTGGTGTGAAGCTGGAAGAGAAAAGGAAAAATATAAAAGAAAGGCTTTGCTACACGTATACCTTTTCTCTGCTGCAGCCATCGCCGCCCCCTTCTTGGGGGCACCTAATATTCTATACTACCCCAGACCACCTACCCCAATATGCTTGCTAGATATGTTCTCTTATATGGTTTAGGTTTTCATGCGTGTGTTCTTCTGGGCAGTGCCAGCTCCCTGACGTGTGGCACTGTAGGTGGGGCCGGGAGATGTGACCTTTATGTCACAGCGTCACTTCCTCAATTTCTACGTGCAACCCCTTCCCCCCTTCTGGATGTTGAATTTGAATATGAACGCACCCAAACCCATGACCATGAGTATGCTTTTCAGCAAATGTGTGTAGTGTAATCCAACCATACTTCAAAAGTAGCGCTTCATCCTAAACTGTTAGGCCACGCATGATCATGAGACAACGGTCAACCAGGCTTGTGTCGGCCATAGCATAAAATGGTCCAGGTCAGGGCATATCCACTGAACATAGGTGAACAAAGTGAGAACCAAACATATGATAGAATAGTGAGTGTAATGCTTCTAAACTGCTGGAAATGGCTATAATGTTGAGTTTGGTTGTGCCATTACAGAAGCCAAACATCATGCAAATGTGTCCAACCCCTTCATCCATGTATTACTCTAGCCCAAATCTCTAAGCCATGTTTTCTCTGCAAGGGCTAATCGCTTGCAGACTATAGAAGATGATGGATTTCTCAAGTAAAGGCGGGAATGATAATTTGGTTCCATTTGTGAATTGAGCTTTGATGATACTAATGAGTGTCATCTTTCTTAGGGCCAGCTTTCAATTTTTATAAATACTTGTAATAGATTAAAAGCTGATGAATAGTTGACTTCCAAATGCCATCTCTTTTGAAAATAACCCTTTTGTGTTTTAAACAATTCAATTTACTTCCTCAATGCCCCCATTTCCATGCTCATCTCTTTTCTACCCAAATTGTTTTATTCCACTTATGCCTATTATAACCTTTAAACTAATACTTACCCAATTCCTTTGTCATGTTGACTTTTTAGATGTGTGCAAGTCGACGTTCGGGTAGGTTGACTTTTTTACAAGCTCTTAAAAGGTGTCCTTACTATTTAATGTTGCTGTTTGGACCTCAAATTAATAATTCAGTAGTCACAAGCAGGCAATCCTTTTTACATTTCGAAGGACTGACAGAAAAACTGCTAAGGCTTTAGATACACTGATTGTTATTTCCGAGGAGTGCACCAGTGAATGCTGTTCAGTTGGGATCAGCCGGTTACACTGCCTGTCCTGTCTGTTGCCGTCTACAGCTTCAACATGCTTTGCAAGTTTCATGGACCTTAACACCATCAGAGACTTCTGTATACCCGACGGTATTTGAACTTCAAAGGATAATTTAACATCTCTACCTTTTTACAACTCATATATGTGGCTAAACAACATATTCTCTTGTTTTAAATTTAGCCACGGCCATCATTCACGTGAAAACGTACAAAAGTGATGGGCGCGCGCATCCGAGGAGTGCACCGGCGGGTGCTGTTCAGCTGTTCCGTTGTGCCGCACTTGCCGCATGCCCCCTCCCCACTTCCATCAACAGCACATCTTGCAAAATATAGCGTCTATCTAAATATGGCTACATATAAATTGATGACCTGACCTACCAGCATTTCTTCCCGGAACACCACAGAGACAGCCAGGTACAGGCCCGTTATTACCAGCGTGCGATCTAAAGCCACGTGTTCAATCAAAATGCTTACAGATTGCAGGCCTTGACATCAGGCAATTTTGCTATGTATCGAAAGACCCAATTAACAAACAACCCATTTCAAGTCTACCAGCAGGTCCCGATATGGTTTTTCTGCATACAACTGCTGCCACCCACAAGTCACTACTGGTGACTCGTTCTCAAGCGGCACCTCCTGAAATATCTGATCACACACTACGCTCATGTCTAACTCCCACAATAGCAGAGCTGTGTCATGATTTATTGTAATAATCCATCTGTCATGACAGACAATAGACATGAATCTCAATCTATTGTCACTGTTCATTTAACGGATTCTAGCCAAATACCTAGACTTTACTCTCAAGTTGTCCAGCAACCAATAGCAGAGCGTGAAGCCACACCACCATCTATACCTTTAAACTTACAATCTGAGTATGTACATTTACTATTATCCGTTATAGAATCGACCAGACAATTCCATGAGGACAGAAGTCCAAAGCTACCATCTACTAGATTGTGTATCTCTCCCATACTTTACACTGACAAAACATCAGCAGAAAAAACAAATTCTTCTTTCTCAGGAAATGTACTGAGGAGCATTCAGAAATCCTCTCGAACAATCGTCCGAATAAGGAAGACCAAATTGAACAATCCTCCGCACATCTGCTAGTTGCAGTCTCTCCCAGATCTCCACTGTGATCACTGGCAGCAACACAAGGTACTGTGCCAAGCTCATTGTTACATGCCAATACTGAGAAAAGCGACTTGCAAATTGTAAATGCTGTTCTGCCATGTGATATCACCAATCAAGAAGAACCGATGGACTTCTCTGTGTATTCTGTCTTGTCTCTCCCCCAGGTTGACATTATTCAACAAAGTCTGCACTATCCGCAGAATGGTTCTAATAAAACCAGACAAATGATAAGAGTCAATCTACATTTTGACTATGGAAAATGGAAAACCTTTTAATTGGATTTACTGAAGCTCATTACTACAATATTGTAGAACTAAATGTATCTTCATTAATTGTAAGAAATCTCATCTGGAGCAATAAAGAGAACTTATGTTTTTTGTTAGAAGCTTATAAACAACCAATAATAC
This sequence comes from Ambystoma mexicanum, assembly GCF_040938575.1. Lineage (NCBI taxonomy): Eukaryota > Metazoa > Chordata > Amphibia > Caudata > Ambystomatidae > Ambystoma > Ambystoma mexicanum. The sequence goes on from NC_090924.1 coordinate 1,392,903,538, forward strand.
CAGTCACAAACATGGAAAATGAATAACACAATAGTCAAATATCTAAAGAAAATCGAGCTAGATACGTACCGTATAGAAACAATTCTTTACACACTTGTTCTAAATGTAACTGCAGCCAAAGAATTGATATCCACTAATCACAAATGTGCAAACTATATTTACATCCGAAATCCAAGTCGACATGGCTCACCAGCGCCATCCTAGCAAATGCAAACACTAAAAACACCTAGATTCACCATGACCATCTTAAACACTTGTGTACTATGGTGGTATGGAACACGAGAGGTTTTGCACATCTTTGCTCATCTAAAGCAAAGATTCTAGTAAAATATGATATTATTCTTTTACAAGAGAGTTGGATGATTACAGAACCTACATGGCCAGATTATCAAATTGTTCATCTTCCTGCCACAAAAGCTGCGAAAGGCCTCCCTGCAGCAAGCCTGTTAGTTGCAGTTAGCCATCACTCCAACCTACAATTGCAACAATGGACATCACCTTCTTCAGGAATTCAGTTGAGGAAAGTTTCTACTCTTAATAGACTACACCCATTATATCCTTCTGCCGCCATCAATATATATTGGAATTCCATGGCTATTACAGATGATGTATTTCTAGCCCAGATAGAATCTATTTTAGATTTAGTCCCATTAGATGCCCAATTTGCTCTAACAATGATTGCAGGAGACTTTAATATCGACTGCTTAAATACCAACTAAGAATCTATTTCTAGGGCTAATAAATGGCTAATGCTAATGAAACTGTAACTTTTATATGCTCAATGGTACCACCATAGATGATCCCCCCCCCCCCTGCTGCCCCAACATGGTCAAGGGGAATTTTACATTCAATTATTGACTATGTTTTTTATTTCCTCTATGACAAAAATCGACACCTTTAAAGAAATTGAATATTCTGCAAGTGATCACAATATCCTCGAAGTAAAATGGACTCAACATTTAGTAGCACCAATCCAAACCTACAAAGAACCTCCTGAATCTTAACCAAGGCAGACATCGACTAATATGGCCCTTACATAGAGTTCAGTTATTAAAAGAAAAACTTAGCCTAAACAATCGAGAAAAGCCATTACAAAGTAATTTGCAATATACGGACTGTATGCAATTAATTACACAGTCAACATCCACTGTAAACAAACCCATGTTTAGACATAAACAAATCTATAATGATGATATCCAAATGCTTAAAGAGTTCCATTATCAGATGAGAAATCTGTCCCCCACCTTAGATTCCCAAAAATCCACTCTAAGAACCAATTATAGAAATCACATTAAATAAATACAAATGAATATGAACAAAACACATGTGGAAAAAATGTTCACTGCATTATTGACAAAATCATTGTATCAAATCTGGAATCTCATTATTAATAGAGATAAGTGCACTCTATCTTCCACATTACTCAACACTATATCCGAAGAAGAGTGGATTATGCATTTCTCCACTTTACTTGCAAATTCCACATCTGAACCGTGTCAACTATTTACTCTCATTCCTGATTTAAAAAATCTAGTATTTGACAGACTAGATGTTATTCTCTTAATTAAAAAAGGTTTACTTACCTCACAAACAACGCCCGCGCTCACGCCGAACTGACCCTCGCCTTGGCGGCAGCGCACTGTGACTGACGTAGCAATCTAAGGTGAATTACCTCACAAGCACTCTCCATCACTATACTAAACAACTTTTATAGTTTGTAAGTAATTAATAACTCGCTCGCGCGATTACTCGCTAGCATTCTTTAGAGTTAGCTCCTACACAATGAGAGTAATAAAATATCATGTACTTATCTTCATGAGGCAGCAAAAAGAAAGAGGAAGGGACCTGGTGTAAGGAGTTTGTATACTTGCGACTGGACTCGGATTGGTGGAAGATGAGAGGTCAGGAATACCAGACCCCAGAGGATCATGGGGGTTGTAGTTCTTGGATGGGACACAGATTTTGAAACTTTAAACCTCTCAGAGTTGTATTTAAGTTTTGAGAAAAAAAGCACAAATGTTGCAGTTTTAAAGTTTTGTTGAAAAGCTGATATGGCAGGATTAAAGAAAGAATAGCATAATGCGAGCCTCCTGTCTTGTCATAGAATAAATGTTTTCATTCAGTTGAGAAATGTCACAGTGGACATTTCCCAAGTTTAGAAAGCTACAAAAGAAAATGTCTGCCTTGAAAAACTGAGAAGGGAACTACACTTAATCCCTTTTCCATGTATATGGCAGCCATATTAGGAGTAATGAAGCAGGGAGGTGAGCGGGCAGGTGACATCAACAGGAATCCATTTAGGTAGGGGTTGACAAGGCAGCAGGGAGGTGGTGTGGTTCGAGGAGGCGGGCGTGTCTGTAGTTCAGTGTCAGGACTTGGGAGGCAGTATGGCAGTCTCTCACTGCTTAGTGTGTTCGGAAGGAGGGCAATACTGTATGGTAATATCTGCTTTCTGAGTTACCTGATTAACTGGGAAGTCTCTTAACCTCACCGCCGGGTGCTAATTAGTATTCTACGCGGGTGCTAATGTTTTGATTTATTTAAAAACCTCGCTGTATCTGCTGGCACTGAGCCTTTGTTTCTCACATCCGTTTTCAGTGTTGATGACCATGGCTGTCTCAACAATGAAACTAACTTGGGAAAGTATGGTCCGTCGCCAGCCGTGCAGCTAGTTAAGTGTTTTTTATTTGTTTTAATTACATTCTTAGCACACGCATAGAAACTACATGGGTGCTAAGTGGGGGCAGAGGGAAGGTGGAGCAGGAAGTGAAAGAGGCGCTGGCTAGCAGCACCCAGACTGCTCGCCATATGGGCTTGTACCCTACATTAGCACCCTGTGCGGGGGATCCAGCCAATCACGTGGCTAGAAACGCGGGTTGACACTACCAGTGAAAGCCCGCGTTCCAAGCTGCCTGAAGGATGGCTCTCTCGCCCGCCATCTTCCCCCACCAACCTTGTTTTTTTTGTTGTTGATCCCTCTCCCACTCCCATCCCACTTAACTGATTGCGGCGACTGGAATCCGCTGCCGCAGCTCCTTTCCCCTTGTGACTGCCATGGAAATGGATGAGGGGCTCCATATGGAGCCCCGCCTTCCAATTCCCTTGCGGCCATGTTGGTATAGTATTATCTCTCAGAGAATGGGACGCCACGAAGTGTTCCGTTCACACAGAGAAAATACTTTTCTTTAAAAAAAAAAAAGAACTATTTAGCACTACACCGTTGCTAATGGCGATATGACCCTCGGTGACTGGGCCTACCCTGTGGATAACCGCCTGCTACCCTTATCAAGGGACCCTCGCTTCGGCTCCTTAACTTGGGGGGCGGGCCGTTCCACCACCTCGGCGCATATCGCCTCAATACAGGTCGCCTTCTGAGAATCCTGATGGGCCAAGCCCCTTCCTTATTTGGCACACTAACCTGAGTCTTAACTCCCAGTGCATTAGTACTCTTTGATGTTTAGGCCATGACAAAAAGGTCATACCTTTTGTGCCCAATGAAATGCACAAGTTGAGAGTGGTTTTCTCGTCAATTCTATTGTTTTTTAAAAGTAGGTATATGTTTATGGTATTAGTGAAAAGTTGACTCCTCTGTGGAAAGCAACAACATGTGTTACAAAGCTGAGCAGACAAACACAGAACCTGTTCACAAGGGCCAGAGAAAAAAGGAGACTGTGCATGGAGCAGAGGTGAGTATTAATGTCTCAAAACATTGCAACATCACACTCTGAATCCATAAAAATGTTGTCACAATAAAGATTGAGAAAAGTCTATTTCAGGGCACAATATACACTTCTGTTTGAATAGGAGAACACTTTCTTCTCTTGACATGTGCCCTTTCTCCAGGCAGGCCTGCTGATCAATCCACCACGTAGGTCTCTGTTTCAGCAAAGGATGCTTGACAAGCGTGAGTCCGGCTATTCAAGTCACCAGCGAGCGCCAGTTGGCCGATCGTATGATCAGAGGCCCAAGTTCCCTCCTGGCACGGATCTGAGTAAAATGACATTTGGGTGCCAACTGGAGAGAGGTAATAACTGCACAAATTAAAAAAAAGAATGACTGCTGATGGACGTTCAATTTGTTTGTCATAAAGGGCCCTGGGGATGTTTGGTAGGAGGACATTTATTCGTTTCTCACTAAGGCAAATGTAGAAAATAATGTTAGCTCAAAACGTCTACTTACTTTCCTTCCTGTTCATGACAGACCGAGTTGGTGGCGTTTTTCTAAGTAATTCTTTTGGAAGAGACATTTTCTTTACTCATTTTACAGAAGTGTTGGATGAAAGACTACTGTTTCATTCAATTGAATAGAACATTGTGGAAACAGTCTCTTGTAAACGCCTTCCCGAATTGATTCAGGGGATCAGACTCGTACCCTGGTAACAAGGATTGCTTTATGGGAAATCTGAGTTTGAACTTTTGAACATTTTGGTTAAACTGAAAACAGACATAGTTACTGTATGCATTTTGATTATATGTATTGGTGTGAGGGTCTGATACATGTGGACACCAGGTCATCTCTCTCTAGCTGCTTTTAGATTGCTAGGTAGGAACATTCTCGTTAGGATAGGGACAGATAGGCATTTATCTCACCCCTTTTTAATTTCAATAAATATGGCAAACCTTGAGAAAACTTCAATGTGGCGTCTGTCTTCCATTTCTGACCCCTCACAGTTCCCACATCTGCTGAATTTTAAGGTGTTTGTTGTGTTAAATCTGCATAACTTAACTGTACCTTAAGGAGGGTTTTTTTCAGTGAATATATATTTGTAGGCTTTTTCTTTATGATCACTTTTACATGAAAAAACAAATATGTATTTACTAAATGTCACATGGATGAGGGAACACAACTACTGACACCAGAATAGGTTTAAATGGTTTTATTAACCAAAAGTAAAACATAATTCTATTGCATGGAAATTGGTTCATGATGGCTGTAACATAAATATTCTTGGGACATGTAGACCTTGAACTCTGGATTATAAACGAAGGACAGCAAACAAAAAGGCATTCAGAATGTTCCAGACAGGCAGGTCTCCTGTTAAGTTTGCTCTGGCATTCAGTCCTTCATCAATTCTTCTGGGGACCACATGGCACCCCTCCTCTCTCAGGATTTAGGGTTTCCTACTTTTGCCAAGCGTCCCAAAAGTCCTCCTCTTCACTGGGGTTCTCCCATTGTCTGTCTTTTACTAAGGGGTATGGTGCCCTGCTTACATTTCCAAATCCAGAGATATAGTGCCCTGTGCAGTAGTCTGCACCTAGGGATATGGTGCCCTGCTCACTCTTCCACACTCAAGGATATAGTGCCCTGCACACTGTCCCAGGAATATGGTGCCATGCTCACACCGTGTGGCTACTTATCAGCCCTCCATTTTCTCAATGGGTTCTCCTGATCTCCCAGGATACCACACCTCTTTTTTTTTATTGTGACATGGGGCCTCATTACGAGGTAGGTGGTAAAGGATTTCTGGCACCGGTAAGGACACTGGTGCCGGTAATCCCTTACCACCCTATTCCGAGGTCCCTTAGTGGGTCCCTTCCTTAATGCCTGGTTTTACCAGGCGTTATGGAAGAGACCCTTTAAGGGACTTCAGAGCAAATTGCGGTACCGTTATTAGCTCCATCCCCATTGAGCCCTATGGGGGCTCGAATGGGAATGGGGAATGGTTCCCGGGAATGGGGACTTACTGGGTCCTCCAAGGTTGGAATGACCCGGTAAGTCCCTATTTCGTGAACCCGGAATGCGGTAAGGGGGTAGCCATGGTGGTAATAGCACCATGGCTACCTCGTAATGAGGCCCATGGTGTATAATTAATGCCTTACACAACACACAGAATCTAAAAATGATATAATCCGTACAAGACTTGGTGAAAACAATACATTTTAAAATGCACACGATTCAATAACTCCATAAGATAAGAGCAATTCATCTCACAGCCATCTTTTCTAGATAAAACGCTTCTACTTTGAACAATTAAATTGACAAGTGCAATTGTAATCTGTCACATAAAAACAGCGGAGAGAAGTTAATTGAATCTGCTGTGCACACCAGTTATTTTATATTTGGTAAAACTGCTTTAATAAAATTTATTGTAACCAGGATCAAAGAAATGTGTTTACCTGCAAGAATTCTGAGCCAAAAAGTCTTCTTGTTTGATATCATGTTATCATAAGCAATTTTTGCAAACCAGTTGGACCTTAATTTTTCCTATTGCTGAACATTCCGTGTACAGATGAATTATCGACTCAATATAATTATCTTTATAAAAATGCCATGAATTTGAACTTTTACTATTCTTTGGCCTAATTGACAAAATGTCTCCTTTTGTTAATAAAGTCATCCTTAATCTTATAAATAAGTTAGATAAGGAGTAAGATCATAAAACAATGTATTGTACTCAATCATCAGATCTTTATGCAATCTATACTCCCCACATCTTTTCTTTATTTTCCCTTCTTTGTACCGTCTCCAGCATCTCTTTACTCATATCATATTCTTGTTTGAGTGTTTCACAATTCACTACAAATTCGTAAGGACCTGTGATGTTTGTCTATCATTTACAAGTGCGAGGGATTCATAAAGAGTCTTGTGGGGCATAACGTAAGTCAACCAAGAAACTAACCCCAGCTTGTATCTAATGATCGCTACTGGAACACAACTTACTTAAGATTAGAGCTTCCAGCCTATGTTGTTTTTCTAAGCAGTCTGGCTCACTCATTTCTAATCCGTAGATTATTGATGGAAACATCTTCATTTTTTAAATAAAATTTCAATACGAGTACTAGTAATAGTTCTTCATTTGTGCCACATATTTCAGAGATTTAATTTTCAACCTTTCAAATTCATCCTTAACAGTTGGACGTGAGTTAAGGACGATGCCTAGATGTTCCAGTTGAGCCACTCTAATCCTAGCAATCGACCATGTACATTTTGGATGCTTCTGTGATTTCAGTAATATAAGATTTGATTTATCAATGTTAATTAGCACCCTGAAGGGGGCCGCAAGCCAATCAGGAGGCTCGGAACACGGGCTGGCCTGAGCAGCTAGCACCCTCTTCCCTTCTCTGCTCCTCCTTCCCACTCACCTTAGCACTCATGTCATTTTCTACACGGGTGCTGAGTGTCGTTTTTTGTAAAAAAGGTAAAAAGGAAATGTACCTTTCCTGCGCGGTTCCAACCACGCAGTGTTGCTGGCCCTCAGTGTGTTTTCATGTTGATGACGTTCCAGTCATCAAAACTGAAAATGGACTCCAGCTTTTATTTATTTATTTAATTTATTTAATGTATTTATTTGTAACGCACCAAAGACCAGCAGGCATCTGGGCGCACAAACACATGAGTGGACGCACATATGAGACAGGACAAACAAAAAAACATTCCAGGTTACATGATAGCGTCACCATAGAAGAAGAGTAGGATACTATTTGAAAAGCAAGGTTTTCAATGTTGCATGAAAAGTTTTCACATTTTTGTCCAGACGACGGGTACTTGGCAGGGAGAAAGCCCTTCCTAAGCCCCCAACCCTTTTGAACTTGTACGTATTAATCATTTCCATGTTGGCGGAACGTAAAATGCGTTTGGGCTCATATAGGGTAATCCGGGTCTTCAGGTATGCTGGTGCCTTGCCATAGAGGCATTTATGCACTAGCGTGGCTTTTTTAAAGTGAATTTGGGTGGCGATGGAAAGCCAATGTAAGGATATCCTCCCAGATGATATGTGCTCACGTCTCGGGCTGCCCTTGATGATATGGACAGCATCATTTCGAAGGGTTTGAAGTTGATACAGACCTTTTTTGCTGGCCCCTATCAATAGTGAGTTGCAGTAATCGAGACGTGAAAGAGTGATGGCTCCATCAAGTGAGGTGCAGTTTGCCTCAGAAATGAACAGCTTGATATTCTTAAGGAGTCTCAAGTAGTAATGGCAGTTCTTTGAGATGTGACTGGTCTGAGTCTCAAGTAAAGAAAGACCCCCAATGTCCGAACCTTCCCAACTACTGTGATGGGACAATTCTTAATATGGAAACAAGAATACTCTTTCCCCAGATTAGCTCTGTGCACAGACCTACCGAATAACAATAATTCGGTTTTTGCTCCGTTCAGGCAGCACCATTTTTCCGTCAGCCACTGTTTGATGACTCCATTGATGGAATTAAAATTCCTGATATGTATTTCAGGATCCCCACTGATTTCCAAAATCAGCTGGGTATCATCTGCATAATTTGTAAATGAGATCCCACTGGTATTTAACAGATGGCAGAGTTTTGTAACATACAGATTGAAGAGCCGAGGCAAAATGCAAGCCCCCTGCGGGATCCCACAATGAATGGGGGCAGGTTTTGAAGAGCCACTTCCCCAGCATACCGAGGATTGCCTGCCAGATAACAACTATTTAATCCAACTCGTGGGCAGTGGAGGGTATTTCTTACGTCCGAGAGAGTATGGAGAAGACGATCATGGTCGAGCAGGTCAAAAGCCACGGACAAATTGCGGAGGACCAGGAACCCAATTTTACCCTGGTCCAGCATCTCAAGCACATTAGTCTGCAGGTGGCGAAGAACTGTATTGGTACTGTGATCTGCTCTGAACCCAGATTGTTTGCTATGAAGTATGGATCCTGATTCGAAATAGGCCTGCAATTGCTTTGTATCAACTTTGTCCAAAATCGGTATGCAGTGATTATATTTAATCCAAAACAACTAGTGAAAAAATAAGGAATGGAAAAATAACTAATTTTGAAAAAAAAACGAAAAATGGGGTTGTGAGAGGAAATAGTGGTTTTGGCAGTGGGGGAAATTAATTATTATTTTAAAAAGGGGGGTTTGAAGAAAACAACAAAAAATGAATTTGTTGTTTTGTATTTGTTATTTTTTCATTAGTTATTATTTCATTAGTTATAATTACATGTAACTCCAAAATCTTGAGCAGGAAGTTTGAGTTGGTATTTGTCCTTAAGTTTTTGGCATCTTTGGGGGTCTAAGCCTGCCTTCTTCACCAAGGGGGTGATCGTAACATCTTTGATGGTTTCAGGGACTGAATTGTGGTTAAAGGAGGAGTTAACGAGTCTAGAAAGAAAAGGTGTGAATACATTTTTGTTATCCAGCACTAATTTAGCTGGGATGATATTCTCTCAGCAGGAAATGGGCTGCATTGAGGATAGAGTGGAGTTTATCTTGAGATTTGTAACATGTTTAAAGGCATAATTAGATTGTCCTTCATGTTGTGTAAATATGGAAGACGTCTGGGCCTGGACGACCAATTTTATCTCTGGCTGTTCTAATTTTATTTGCAAAGGCTTGCTAGACGTCATCACAGTCCGGGTCTGTGGGATGAATGGGTTGTGCTAGAGCTTTTGGACTTTCAAGAAGTTTCAGAATCTCAAACAGCTTCTTGGAATTGTTTTTAGCTCCTGATATTTCTTCATTGAAGACATTCTTTTTTGCTGCAATGATTTGAGTCCATATCTTCCATATCTCCTTGTTGGAGGTTATAGGGTGTTTTAGCCGGATTTGTTTAGCACTCCTTTTCTGTTTTTTTCAGAATGCACTTTCTCCCACCAGTGCACAGATATGGTTCAGTCCAGCTCTTGTTGGTGCCAATTATAACTGTGATCTGCTGCTCAGTGCATCTGCCAATACTGTGTGCCAGAGGAATCACCAGCTTGAGATTAATCTGCTGCCCCCAGTCCCCTTCAAACAGTCTATTGCCAATATCCCCATGAGCCAAGGATGTCGTCCCGTATCGGAGCCTGCAGACAGCTTCGGCGGCACAGGAGTGCACAGGCACCGGCCACAACCCCCAAGCGAGCACAGCGCCTTCCCACTCTTCCTCACCTCTACTCCACATGTAGGATCTCACTGCATGTGGGCTTTGACAGGCGACAGTCTTCCGAAGGAACAGCCAGTGCCAACACTCCATCAGGATCTTGCAGCACCACACAACCAATGTGCCATCTCCTCCATCCCCATTGTGAGGTGTTTTGCGAACCAGGGCACTCGCTGGTTATCGTCCTGGGGCTCTTGGCATCCGTCACGGGGTGTCTGCTGATGCCGGCCACAGTCTGGGGGAAGCCTGCCGCCCCAGCAGGGAAGATCTCACTACAAAGCCACTCAGGGGGGCAGCCCACCTCTCCTGCCACTGTCACAGACCGTGCCAAGCAGCAGGCTCAGTTCGCATCTGGCTTCCGAGGCAACCGGAAGTCTCTGCAGGCCCCATGCTAGGTTTCTTTTCAGATGATATTCAATCGGGTTGCCGCCGATATGTCCAGCCCCCGCTGTGCCTCATACTCAGCTATTAGCAACGTCCGACCCTCTTTAGGCACCCTCCGCAATCAGGGAAATTAGTGTAGATGATACAGGAAAGGATGTATTTATTGCAGTATGTCACCAGGGATCGGAGCTCAATATCTAAGCAGCCATATACGATGGTGCTCAGCATCAACATCTATTTTTAGGTAAATGTATAAATTCAGAAGATTTTTTTAGCATCTAATCTGTTTTGGTGTAGACTGGCAGCAAGTAATTCTATATTTTATTTAATTTATTATTATTTTTATTAATAATAATAATAATAATAATAATAATACCTTTGACCTTCGTTGTAAAGTGATTTTTCTATCAATGCTATTGAATGGTAGTTTGAGGTCAGTTCCTGCCACATATTCCCTTCAATTCCACTTGTTTTCATAGAAGGCCGAGTATAAGGACATTGTCACGACCCTCACCCAAAACCCCCTCTGGCAAACCAATTGGCCAGGTGGAGTCAGGACTCAGGCCTCTAGAGCCTGGCATCCTCTTTAAAAGCCCTCATCGGGCCAGTCCTGGCGCACCATGAACAACAATGTGCTTGGGAACTACTTTATTGTATTGTCAGCCAACATGGAGGCATCCACATAGCTTGGTTCCTAAGAACCAAGTTATGCAGTCTAGTGTTTTGGGTGTGGCAGGCCTGGAACTACTTTCCCTGGTACTACTTTACCTGGGCTATATAAACCACACCCTGACTGTAGAACATGCTTCATGTTACTTTGCAGCTTGCAACGTGACGCTCACCGTGTCCAGCTATTCCCTCGAACCTCGGAGAAGCAGAACCTGCAAGGAGACAAAAGGAACATCACGAGCAGCAGCATCTTACCTGCAGTCTTCATCTTTAAACACTCATAGCTACTGAGAACAGCTTCCTCGAATCTGCACGCCTCCCGGACAGAACGACCTGAAAGAGGAAGATAGAGGCAACATTAAAGAAAGCTGTAGAGACATTTACAAATTACGAACTGCTCAAAAGACTTACCTGGCTGGTCGCCTCTCGGCTGGCACCTCTCCGGACAATCCACTCGCGCTGAAGAACACTGCGACCTACAAGGAAGGAAAACACAGGTTAGCAAAGGCAAGACTTTGCAGCGCTGCGCATGGCGCTTACTTACCGCATCATAGCGCTCTTAATGCGCCATCATTTACCAGCGGGACTCAACCAAGCCAGTTTGCTGCGCTGAAGCTCTGCATACCTAAGTGAGAAAAAAGAGACATTTTAAACAAAGAAAGGCATGCAGGATAGCAACAAAACTAAGGAACAGCAATAAGACCTACCTGAACAATATCAACGGGCCGGCATCAGTGAAGTAACTGAACCGCACTCGCCCATGAAAGACAACGCGCCCCTGCAAAGAAGGCAGGATGGAGAGCATGCCTAATTCTACCACAAGATGAGGAGAGGGCACCAGAGGGACTGAAAGCATACGGGGGTGGAGGGAGGATACTTACCCCAGTCGGTCAGTCTTCAACACAGTCCTCCTGTATTTTCAGGCAGAACCTTCCCTGCAGACCACATCAGAGAAAAGCTGAGAAGCATACCAGCGAGTAACCCAGCTGGTTGGTGTCCCTGTGGATACCAGGTGAGCGTAACAGACATTTAAATTCATACCTATACATCTACTGAAACTTTTTCATTAATCCTGACGTATCGTGTGACCAGTATTCAAATACTCAAACTATTTTTCCAAAGATTTTGCTCGAAGCATCCAAATGTGCGATAGGTCGATATTCTTTGGAGTTGGACCTATCGTCCTTCTTAAAAATTGCCACTATGTGTGAAATCTTCATGGATTGTGGTATGGAGCATATCCACAATATCTGTTGAAATTACTTGAATAAAATACTACCCGAAAGCTCTGGCGAGTACCTATACGTGGAATTTGAAATCCCATCTGGGACACAAGCCCTCAAGAATATGAAGTCTCTGTGTAATTTAAACAATATAGTACTCTGTGAAGTTTAAATGCCATTTGATGTCCCGAGCATGAATTCCTTAATTTAATTCCATAATATTAATGCCAATGTAAAGATCCAGGTTGTCATGATGCCTACCCCCGGAGCACCAGGCTAGGCCCAGCACCCCCGGGAGCAGGCATCACGCCCCCGGGTAAAAGCCCAGCGGCCCTTTATAGGGGCTCTTTGGACTCTGTCATGGCGCCGTTGGCGCCAGGCTCATGTTGGACATCAGTCCTGGCGCCATAAGCGCCAGGCTCATAAGGGGAAGTGTTTGGTGCACTTACCTGAAGCAGACCATGCTGCACACTCGCCTGATGCAGACCATGCTACATGAAGAACCAAGCCAAATGAGGCTTAGGAGGAACTATTTTTCTGATGGAACTATTTTGTTACTTGGGTGGGGCTGTGGAAGAATACTCACCTGGAACTTCTTCCAAAGCTATTTAAGCCACGCCCGGACAGCCACACGTGCTTCGCGTTGTTCTGCATCCCAGCAGCTGAACGCTCACCGTGTCTGCTCCTGCACCTGGACTCCAGCCACGCCCGCCTCGAACCTGGAACACCTGTAAGGGAATAAGAGAAGAGAAAGGTGAAAACCAAGAACTTATTCAACCTTCTTACCTGCATCCAGAATCTTCACGCCAGCATTCCTGAAGGAAGACTTCCATTTAAAAGCACCGCGTTGCTCGCTGCAGCGCCGTGCTTCACTCACCTGTTACCGAGACGCCGCCCGGCTCCATCGCGGCTCTCAGCACCGGACGCCACATCTCTGCACCTAGGGGAGAGAAGAAGAGACAAAAGGTGAGCAAGGGAACACAAGAGGAAAGCCGAATTTTCAGCCATATTACTTACCGGCTTTTCTTGGTGAATCATTCCACATCTCGGGTCGGCGCTGCATCTTTGGCAGGTACCGCACCCCGGCCCCTATGGGGAAAGGACAAAAGACATTACTGGGGAATTATGAAGACATTTAGAGGGGTCGCCCTCATGACTAACTCACCTGATTTTACCACCGGCAATTGAACCCCTCAACGCATCGCTTTTGTTCTGCACCTGAAATAAAGGTCTGGAAAGACAACATAAAAGGAGGCTCACTTGAACTTTTGCATCTTCATACTTACGGCGTATTACTCAGAAAAGGCAAGTGGATGTGCCAGCGCCATTCTGAAAACCAGTGAAGTAACTGGACAAACGCGCGCCCCTGCACCAGAAGCAGGATGGAGAGTTCATACTTCCAAACCATAAGGTGAGTTTAAACCGGGGGTATTGGAGGAATCAGAGAAGAACAAAGGGGGGAAGGGGAGAGCAAGCACACTATTCGACAGACAGTTAATCCCCTTTCTCATCTGCAGAAGAATAATCCTACGGGCCCGACAAGCAAGATTTGGGGGTCGTGTTCAATCGGTGGTCCGAATTCTGCGCATCACGCTTGAAGAGGCCACAGCAACCCAGACCAGACCAGCGCCTCCGTGGGAGCCAGGTGAGCGTTACAGAACGCGAAGCCTTCCTACAAATTCCCACCCAGGCGCTACGGAAACTTCCGAGACTGACCAGTTGGCCCAACTACTGGGGGAATTACGGGCCGAAGTACACGCCGCTCGTCAAGAAACTAATGCTCTCAGGAGGGAAGTGATTGTAACAAAGGAAAGAGCTGATGACCTGGCTAGACAGCTTTTGCAAGGTCAAGCTGGACAAACCCCTTTACCTGGTTCCGGAGGGAACCCCGCTCCTGTGCTTTCCAGTAACCCGGTGCAGATAAATCTACCTGGAAACATGCCGCTGGCCCCACCCGAACGCTTTGCTGGGGACCCCAAACGATTCGCTGTATTCATGAATCAGTGTCGTTTGCATTTCCTGTGCAGACCTGGGGCCTTCCCTAATGACCAGACCAAGGTAGCCTTTGCATTGTCATATCTCAGCGGCAGTGCTGCCGATTGGTCAGTTCCACTGGTAACTCAAGATGACCCGATTCTTCGTGATTTTCAAGGATTTCAAGCAAGCATGGAAAGGTTATTTGCTCACTCCCAGGGGCAGGCTCTAGATGACGAACTTCTATCTCTGCGACAGGGCAATCAAGACCTCCTTTCCTACATTGCAACCTTTAATAGACTAATTGTGGAAACTGGGTGGCCAGAAGATAAAAGAATCCCGTTATTTTATCGAGGTCTACGCAGAGAACTTAAAGATGTCGTGGCCCAAGTTGTAAATCCGCCCCAAGAATGCTCAGAATATATAGACTTAGTGGTCCAATTGGATCACAGACTGCAAAACAGAAAAGCTGATCGGTCCAAGTTTGAGACCCGGGTGTTAGTCAAGACCCACGCTAACCTCAAGGGGGCTGAAGCCTCTGAGCCAATGCAAATCGGAGGAGTTAAAGGACCTTTAACGCAAAAGGAACGTGAAAGAAGACGGCAGATGCACTTATGTCTTTATTGTGCATCCTCTGGACACTTTCTACGAGATTGCCCGGCAAGGCCGCCAAGGAAGGTGGTAGGAGCCGCTGATAAAATCCATGAAACCTCTGTATCGGGAAACGACCCCGCCCGACAAGCGTAGGGGTCTGCTTGCCGAGCTTGAAAACGAACTCTCAGACCTCGCATTTCACTGTGCCAATGGTCCTCGTAGATCCGGAACAGCCTAAGCGGTTGCATGCAATAAAGGCATACATCGATAGTGGGGCTATAGGAAACTACGTGGATCGTGAATTGGTCTCCAGGATTAACCTTCCCCTGCATCTTAAAACCAGCAAAGATGTCATCACCACAGTTGATGGAACCGAAATTGCCTCGGGACCGGTAACACATTCCACAGCTGAGGTGACACTTGTAGGTCCGGACGGCAATCGGGAGGCAGTTGTGTTTGATGTAATCAAGGCTCCACAGTTTCAGCTTATTCTCGGAATCCCTTGGTTAGAGACACATAATCCTCAAATTGATTGGCGAGCGAAGAGAATAACCTTTCCGAAGTGTGCACGAACCTGCTACCCAGAAAATCTGAAGATCAGTCTAGCATCAGTAACCTCTGTCTCCATGCAACTACCTCCAGAATACCAAGACTTTCAGGACGTCTTCCAAAAGGAACAGGCCAACACGTTACCTCCTCACAGATCATACGATTGCCAAATCGATCTGGTGCCCGGTGCACAACCCCCTTGTAGCAGGATTTATGCCCTTACTGAGCCGGAGAATCTGCATTTGAGACAATATTTAGACCAATACCTAGCCAATGGTTTCATTCGCCCGTCAAAGTCTCCGGCATCCTCGGCTTTGTTCTTCGTGCCAAAAAAAGAAGGCGACCTTAGAACATGTATCGATTACCGCGCATTGAACCAAATAACTGTTAAAAATCGTTACCCTCTGCCTTTGATCCCTGAACTCCTTGACCAAGTGAAGGACGCTTGCATATACACCAAGTTAGATCTCCGGGGAGCTTATCATCTGGTACGAGTAAAAGAAGGCGACAAATGGAAAACGGCCTTCCGTACAAAATATGGACTATTCGAATACCAGGTCATGCCTTTCGGGTTGTGCAACGCGCCTGCTGCCTTCCAATTCTTCATGAATGATGTCCTTCGGGAACTCATCGATGTATGTGTTGTTGTGTATATCGATGACATTCTGGTGTACTCCTCTTCGGAATCTGATCACAGAAAACATGTCAGGGCCGTCCTTGAGAAATTGCGCCAGCACAAACTGTTCGCAAAGCTGGAAAAATGCGTTTTCCATACCACCGAGGTTGAGTTTCTTGGATTCATCCTGACACCTAAAGGGGTCCGAATGGACTCACGGAAAGTGGATGCCATCCTCAAATGGCCATCACCTAGTTCGGTGAAAGGTGTCCAAAGCATGCTTGGTTTTGCCAATTTTTATCGCAGGTTTATCCCGGAGTTTTCTCGGGTGGTGCAACCCATCGCTGCACTCTTGCGGAAGAATAAACGTTTTGAATGGACCGAGGAAGCTGAACAGGCCTTTCAGGAATTAAAAGCTAAATTTACGTCCGCACCTATTTTGAAACACCCGCGTCCTGATCTCCCATATATAGTCGAAACCGACGCATCCAGCTTAGCCATGGGAGCTGTCCTGTCTCAGAGAGACCCCGAAACCAACCAACTGCACCCCGTAGCATTTTGGTCCAGAAAGTTCTCGCCGCCGGAGATAAATTATGCAATCACCGATAAGGAATTATTAGCCATTAAGTCCGCCTTTAAGGATTGGCGGCATTATCTTCTTGGCGCCAGGCATACCATCACAGTGATCACTGATCACCGAAATTTACAATATTTAAAAACTGCCAAGGCTCAGTCTTCACGACAGCTCCGATGGGCTTTATTCTTTGCTGAGTTTGATTTTGTAATCACTTACTGTCCCGGCTGTAAGAATGGCAAAGCGGACGGGCTATCTCGAATTGGAATGGGAGAAATGGACACAAACTCAGAACCTGTGCCGATAATTCCCGAACAAAGAATCTTGGGGTTAACCACTTTACAAACCCTTGAAGACATTCAAGCACAGGTAAAACTATTCCTGGATTCTTCTGCCTTGCAGGATTGGATCAAGAGGGGATCTGCCTTTTCAATCAACGATGGCTTCCCTTACTTCCAAGGACGTTTATTTTTGCCAGAAAAGGAATTGCAAGAACTGGTTATTTCCCGTCATCACGATACTCTGATGGAAGAACATCCTGGCATTGCCAAAACAGAGGAAAAAATTAAACGACAATTCTGGTGGCCGTCCTGGCGAAAGGATATTAAATCTTTCGTGAAGTCCTGTGGAGTGTGCGCCCAAAACAAACGTCAAAAAACAAAACCCACCGGTCTTCTTCAACCCATAGACATTCCACCAGCACCTTGGCACACCTTGTCACTAGATTTTATCACGGACCTGCCCTCTTGTAATGGATACAATACTATTCTGGTTGTGGTATATTTATTTTACAAGATGGCCCATTTTATTCCGTTGAAAGGATTACCTTCAGCTTTTGTTCTTGCCAAGGAATTCCTAGAAAATATCATCCGTCTGCATGGATTCCCGTCCATACTAATCTCTGATCGGGGAAGCCAGTTTATTTCTCATTTTTGGAAAAAGTGTTGTCAACTGGCACAAATCGACGTAAGGCTCTCAACCAGCCACCACCCACAGACCGATGGTCAAACGGAGAGAACGAACCAGACCCTTGAACAATATCTACGATGTATGTTGCACCAATCGGAGGGTAATTGGAAGGATATTTTATGGGTGGCTGAATATGCATACAATAACTCGATACACTCTGGAACTGGTCAGAGCCCCTTTTATACCCTATATGGACATCACCCTAGTACTTCAGACTTGGACTCACCTTTGAGCCTCGAAATGCCCGCAGTGAACCATTTGCATTCTACGATTACTCAAGCCTTCAAGAATGCTACTGCACACTTATAACATGCGAATAGGGAAATACAAAAAGAATGCGGATCTGCATCGAAAGGAGGCGCCTTCATACCAAATAGGGGATCAAGTATGGTTGGCTACTAAACACTTATCGCTCAAGGGACCTCAGACTTTTAATCCAAGGTATTTAGGCCCTTACTCGATCAAAGCTATAATTAACCCAGTGGCAGTCAAGCTAGATCTACCAGCTAACATGCGTATTCATCGTGTTTTTCATGGGTCGCTTTTGAAACCAGTACAACCAGGAACCAGATTAATAAAGCCACCAGAACCAGTCCAGATAGATGGGGAGCCTGAATTCGAGGTGAAGAACATTTTGGACTCTAAGATCTCAAAATCAAAACTTTTCTATCTAATTGATTGGAAGGGGTACGGGCCTCAGGAAAGATCTTGGAACCCAGCGACCACGTACATGCACCTCGGCTAGTAAAAAGGTTCCATCGGAATTTCCCGAACAAACCAAAACCTCCTGGGGAAAAGACTTTGGGAGGGGCCTTGGGGGGGGGGGAGTGCTGTCATGATGCCTACCCCCGGAGCACCAGGCCAGGCCCAGCACCCCCGGGAGCAGGCATCACGCCCCCGGGTAAAAGCCCAGCGGCCCTTTATAGGGGCTCTTTGAACTCTGTCCTGGCGCCGTTGGCGCCAGGCTCATGTTGGACATCAGTCCTGGCGCCATAAGCGCCAGGCTCATAAGGGGAAGTGTTTGGTGCACTTACCTGAAGCAGACCATGCTGCACACTCACCTGATCCAGAGCATGCTGCATGAAGAACCAAGCCAAATGAGGCTTAGGAGGAACTATTTTTCTGATGGAACTATTTTGTTACTTGGGTGGGGCTGTGGAAGAATACTCACCTGGAACTTCTTCCAAAGCTATTTAAGCCACGCCTGGACAGCCACACGTGCTTCGCGTTGTTCTGCATCCCAGCAGCTGAACGCTCACCGTGTCTGCTCCTGCACCTGGACTCCAGCCACGCCCGCCTCGAACCTGGAACACCTGTAAGGGAATAAGAGAAGAGAAAGGTGAAAACCAAGAACTTATTCAACCTTCTTACCTGCATCCAGAATCTTCACGCCAGCATTCCTGAAGGAAGACTTCCATTTAAAAGCACCGCGTTGCTCGCTGCAGCGCCGTGCTTCACTCACCTGTTCCCGAGACGCCGCCCGGCTCCATCACGGCTCTCAGCACCGGTCGCCACATCTCTGCACCTAGGGGAGAGAAGAAGAGACAAAAGGTGAGCAAGGGAACACAAGAGGAAAGCTGAATTTTCAGCCATATTACTTACCGGCTTTTCTTGGTGAACCATTCCACATCTCGGGTCTGCGCCGCATCTTTGGCAGGTACCGCACCCCGGCCCCTAAGGGGAAAGGACATTTTCAGCCATATTACTTACCGGCTTTTCTTGGTGAATCATTCCACATCTCGGGTCGGCGCCGCATCTTTGGCAGGTACCGCACCCCGGCCCCTATGGGGAAAGGACAAAAGACATTACTGGGGAATTATAAAGACATTTAGAGGGGTCGCCCTCATCACTAACTCACCTGATTTTACCACTGGCAATTTAACCCCTCAACGCATCGCTTTTGTTCTGCACCTGAAATAAAGGTCTGGAAAGACAACATAAAAGGAGGCTCACTTGAACTTTTGCATCTTCATACTTACGGCGTATTACTCAGAAAAGTCAAGTGGATGTGCCAGCGCCATTCTGAAAACCAGTGAAGTAACTGGACGAACGCGTGCCCCTGCACCAGAAGCAGGATGGAGAGTTCATACTTCCAAACCATAAGGTGAGTTTAAACCGGGGGTATTGGCGGAATCAGAGAAGAACAAAGGGGGGCAGGGGGGAGCAAGCACACTATTCGGCAGTTAATCCCCTTTCTCATCTGCAGAAGAATAATCCTACGGGCCCGACAAGCAAGATTTGGGGGTCGTGTTCAATCAGTGGTCCGAATTCTGCGCATCACGCTTGAAGAGGCCACAGCAACCCAGACCAGTGCCTCCGTGGGAGCCAGGTGAGCGTTACAAGGTTAAAAGCACAACATTCACTATTCGAGATAGGATTTAAGAGTGCTTCGGAATAGTTACCCAATAAGTTGTTCACTAGCTCCCAAAAATGTTTTGACTCCTTGGTCAATATGGTACCTAACATTTCCTTGCCACCTTTCTTGGTCCACTAGGAGTTTGTTATCTAACCCAATTTTTAAAATACTGTTGAATTTTTTTTATAACTAGGAATTTCTCTTCTTGATTTTTTTTATATATTCCACTAGCTATTCTGATATCTTTTCTTAGATTTCTTTTCCTAGCTTGGGTCACGAGATCCCATTTTCTTTTCTTTGGGTTTAAGATGTAACTCACATATATAGTGGAACACGGTTTTGTTTTCTCTATAAAGAAAGTTGAAAATCTATTTGCATCGGGTAAGGCCCTTCGGTCCTCCGCACTAAATTGTAGCGAGTATTCCAGATTCTCATTGAAGGTTTGACTTTGATGATGGTTGCATCTTAACCTATTTTTTGCAGGATTCAGCGTTGGATACAATGTGCCCATTTTTCCTGACCTTTCCACAAAAACGTAAACATAACTGCACGCTTATATGATCGCTAGCTACAGAGTCCCAGATTTCAACATTTTATACAAAGATCTACAAGTCTGATTGACAAAAACAGATAATTGATAGTGGACACAGATTTCCCTCTAGCCTACGTTTTCCGACCTGGAATATCTCACAAATGTTACCATTCAACTTTTGTAGATTCCAAAGGTCCACTAATAATGGCCATTGTAGACCCAAAATCTTTGTTTGACCCTTTGTGAGGAACTCATGGTACCAACAGTAAGAGTACAACACAATGATACAAGTTTTTAAAACCTTTATTGTAACTTGATATGAATTTTCTCTTTCTCCTGTAAAACTTTAAAGCTTTCTGGTACTTGTGGTTCTCAGTTTAGGTTTCCCTCAGCTGGGTGCAGACCTTAACTTCTTTCTTTATCTTTAAGCTTCCCTCAATCGGGCGCAAATTCCTTCTCACTTTCACACAAGTTCACAAAGCTACCCTCGTTGGGGCGCAGGCTTATTCTTAGTTTCACACAAGTTCACAAAGCTCCCCTTGATTGGGGACAAGCTTCTTTTTACTTTCGCTTTCTACAGTTATTTCAATGTGCTTGTAAACTCAGTAATGCTTTACCTTCAGAGACTTTCGAATCCACCACTCCGATACACTGTTTCGCACTGCCTCTTTAAGGCAACTGTTTTGCTTTGATCCAATGGTTGCTGGCTTTCACACAATCAGCGCAACAAACTTGATACAGTTTCCTTTCACGACAACACAGCCGGGCCTTGATCATTTATCGCCTTTCACTCACTGGTTGTTGCCGCTTCTCGTCTCTTTGACTGTTCAAGGCTTTACAGTTAATATTTCTTTATCAAACCTCCCCTTTACATCTGGTAACGAGAGGGAAACTGGCCTCTCTTTAAGGCTTCTCAGAAGGATATTCTTTTCAACTTTACTAGCTGCTCCTTGGAACCATCCACTTTCAGCCTCATGTTCTTTTAGCTTCTCTACCGCTTTCAAGGCCTAGTGGCTTTCTATGTTCCAATTCCTTCACTTTAGCAGATCTGCCAATGTCGCTCCTTCATGTCCCAGCCTTTCTCACTGAGTGCTTGGGTTTTCAGTAGGGATCCTCTGCCGGACTGTCGATTTCCCAAGAGCAACTGCCTTCACTTCTCCTGCAGGCTCCTTTTGAGCACATGTGGGATGATCATGTGCTGCAGTTGTGTGGTTAGGGTTGGGTCCGCCTGACTCTGCCTGTCCTCATTAACAGGACAGCCTGCTTCTAGAAGAGGAGAGTCTGTATTCTGTGCCTTAGTGTGTTTCTTGTTTGCACTCTTCATCCCTCTCGGTTGCCTCTTATTCTTCTTGGTATTATTAGAAAAGGGGCGGGTGACATGGAATGGCATTGTACATAATTTCTAAGAACGAAGTGGGCGTATTGGTGAATGGGAACCTGACCCGGCCTAGTCTTCTCAATGGGATAGGACCACTGCATATCATCAGAGATGCTCCTCCCCTTTTAGGCCTTTGGTTCTGCATGATAGATGTAGGGATTGTGGGAGTTGTAGTTCTTGTCAGGATGAAGGAGGTAAAGGTATTGTTGCGGGTGAATGGGTTTTGGATGATAATGACCTATAACGACTGAGGAGATGTTGATTAGGGATCTACTGGAACAGGGGAAATACTGTGTCTTGCCGCAGGCGTCCTCCCACAGTCTCCCAGGGTCCCCTTCCCAGGTGATCCTCGCTTGCTTGTCCACCCCCAGGGTTGGGATTCAAGAGCAATGGTCCTCCCCTGGCTACCCGAGTCAGGGATCCTCAGGAATAGCATGGGAGAAACACCTCAGGTTTCTCATACAGTATATTCCATGGGGTATTTAGGTGTACTATTGTGGCGATACAGGTAAATAGCTTTTAGATAGCCTCACATTATTATTTCCAAAAGACAAGCCCACCCCTCTTCTGGGGTCCCATGGGTTCACCTCTTCCTCTTGGGATGATATCCTCCTCAAGGTTTCAGTGGGGCTCTTCTCTGCCTCACTGGAGCAGACTCCACTTTTGGAGATTGGGAGGCTCTTCTCCTACTAATTGGAGCAGGCCTCTCTTATGGGTTTCAGGTGGGCTCTTCTGCCCCTCACTGCAGCAGAACCCTTTCTTTGGGTTTAGGGACCACCACTCCCACTCACTGGAGCAGACCCCTCTTCTACGCTCAAGGAACTTCCTTGGTCTGGTGCTCTCCACCTTCCTCAGCAAACTCCTCTCCTCGGCTCCCAGTCCAAAAGGCAGTGGCTGTGTTCATTAGCCTCTGTTATAATGGTCTCACTATTCTCCCAGGCAAACATTTGAATTAAGTGGTTAATTACATTCCCATTCCAAGCCGTGGGGAAGGAAGTCTTTAAAATGCTTTCGCTATCTTTGATTTCTTTCAGGTGGTGCCACGTGCAAGAGCTGGTATTTACCCGCTCTGCTTTTCTCCTGCTTCACCTCCTGGCCCCCCTGCACAGAAGTTAATTTTGTGAGTTTCTGATGTAACAAGGCCATCTCAAAGGACAGGGAAAACCACCTGGGCAAAAACCTTTACATTTGGGGAGAGGGTAGGACGTATTTATCTCTTTAAATGCTGTTCTGCTTCACAATCACTGCTGCTATTCTATTTAACTTTTATAAAGCGCTAACCCGCCCGCAGGCCTCAGAGCACTGACAAATAACATGGAACATGCAAGACAATCATCATAATATATTAAGATGGATCCAGATGCCAATAGATCCAAGATTCCAGGGTGACGGTCAGAGGGTTAAATCTAAACACCTGTGCCGTCGAATAAACTGGTTTCGATGGACTTTCTAAATTGATCATATGACAGCAGTTGCCTAAGAGCAATTTGGAGGTCATTCCAAGGCTTCGGCCTCCCAGCACTAAAGCGAAGGTCCCTGTATGATTTTAATCTGAAGCGTGGTTGTTGCAACAGATCTTTGTCATTAGACCGAAGAGTATGTCTATAGGGCAATTTCTTAATACGATCTTGTAAGTACCGGGGGGGGGGCGGTACAAGCAAGGCACTTGTAGACTATACAATACGCCTTAAACCAGATCCTTTGAGCCACAGGCAGCCAATGCAGCTTCCTCTGTGCTTTAGTCACATGGTCTCTGCGCCCTATTCTGCAGACAGCCCTGACTGCCCCATTTTGTAAGGTTTGCAGTTTCTTTATATTGGTAGGGGTGGTACCTGTCAATCCATTGCAGTAATCCAACCACGAGTTGATAGTTGCCGTGGCTATAAATGCTCGGTTTTCTTCTGAAAGATAGGATCTGATCGGCCATAGCAGATGGAATGTATAAGTGCAGCTGTGACTTATGTACGTGACATGTTTGTCGAAGTTAAGATTACAATCAAAGATTACTCCCAAGGTCTTGACTTGACTGGAAACCTCGACAGCAGCCCCTACAGCTTGAAAGGTACTGAAACGAGAGTCAAGGGACTTGAGCTTGGCCACACTACCCACAATCAGAGTTTCTTTTTGTCATTAAGGGCTAGGAAATTATCCGTCATCCAGGCCTTAATGGCATAACAAACTTTACAGACCTGCTCTGCATCTTCTTCATAGGAACCTGTAAGTTCAAGGACTATCTGTGTGGCGTCAGCAAAAATGTGCATAGCTGACTCCCATACTATCCAAGAGATCGAAAAATAGCTTTGAGTAAATATTGTAAAGTAATGGGGACACTGGTGGTGGGTGTGGAGTGGTTGCATGTCAGGTTTTTCTTTTCTTTTCGATCATCCGCAGCTGTTGACAGCTGCATCGCAGTGGATGTGCTAGTGTTTTTCCCTTGCATATCTTTTCTGGAATCCCTGAAAGCCACACTGGACTCTGCTCCTGGTTTTGCATCTCTAAAACCTGAAGCATCTTGTGAGAAGTCCTCCTGATAACCTGTTTCTTTGATACTTGATGGCTTCAAATGAGTTACTGTCTCAGGACCAATCCTGATCTATATCGAAAGCCCCTGTCAATCCTACTCTAAGGCGGTCCGGGGACTTGATGTAATGTTTGCACTGTGACTTTGTCACATTAATGTTTGATTTATTTTATACGAAATGAAAGCAACCCAACTTCATTTGACTGTTTTAAAAGCTATAAAATACTGTTATAACAAAGAATATTGTATCCCCCACACTTGGAATGTTTCACGTATTATAATTAGAAAGAGTGATCCGAATTTTATTTTAAAGTTGTACAAATATTGCAAACGTTTAATATCTGTTAGAGTTTTTAAGTCAAAATAAGGAAAACCTAATTGCTCCACTTTTATTCATTTCAATTTCAACCAAGCCCCATGTTGCCACATTTTATGGATGGCTTAAATAGCCCATCACGAGCACACCAATTCAAAGTGGCACAATAAAAAGTTTAGTAACTTTTGTGTGGCTCTGCATTACTATAATAAGGGCAGCAGATATACATGTGAATCTCGCCGGCTGTAAATGGCTAGAGTGTTTTCTGTGCAGTTGCCACAACCAACACCATACACAGCTCAGAGAGAGGTTGTATGTGGTGGTGTCACAGAACCAAAGTAATGAAACGTTTAAACCATTCTAAAACACATATTTTCATTTTTTTCTCGCTATTCCCATCCCCTCCCCAGATTTTACTCACTGTTCTAAATTGTATAAACATGTATTTTCTTGTTCCTTCGGCCATGCCCCCAAGCCGCAGTCCATGTCAGTTTCCCACTTCACTGGCTTCTGTTTTGGTCAAGAGACCACCGACCAATCACCAACCATGCAGATGCCATGAGGAAATAGGGTGAGAACAGTGGATTAGGTTCTCAAAAGAGGATTTCCAGATGTTCTTACCTATGAACTCTGGATGCAATAAATACTAGCATGCATTCCAGCTGCATATTACTCATATCCCAATTGTATAGAAACCCCATTCATGAGTGCATTTTAAGACTATTTGTTTGTATTCCAGGTGAATCGGTAAGAGAGGTTGTAAACCCTTCAAAAACCTTTCGAGAAGTGAACGAGGATGCCCGGGTTGGACATGAGCTTTACATTATCACGCACAATGATTACAATCCAGGTAAGTCTCTGATTTGAGGTTATGTTTAGTAGGCTTCTATATCACATTACATGCTGCAGAAGGGTCCACGATATGCCGTACAAAGCCGTTCAGATGCAATGGTGGTCCAGGAGAAAAGAATTGATTTGATGAAGGCTAGGGATACCTTCTATTGGGTCAGCTAGGTTTCTACAGAGATATTGTAATAACATGCAGAATTTAAAAATGAAATGATACACAACAACTTCCCCACCTAAGGGAAAATTAGCCTCCTACCTTGTGGGCTGTACAGTCTAATATATCTAAATAAAGGAAAACTACACAGTTAACTCCTCTCAAGGGTACTACTATTACGTCACAAATCTCATCATAGATGTTTCAGACCATGTGTAAAATATCATAAAATGAATTTTATTAAACATATATGCACTCAATCATAAACGTATAATAAATATACAGTTAAAAAACATACAATGGAAACATATTTAATCACTATCCCTCACACACACATTAAACATATTAAAACCAGAGAAAAGTGTTCTCAAGTATTGCAAGCACATTGATATTCATTTAAAATGACACATGACTGTAAAACCTGATAAGGTATCTCATTCATGTCAAATGTATTGCAAACCACTTAATTTTCTGTCAAGATGAGCGAGCCTCCAATCTTTTCTGTAATGAGTGATATTTATGATACTTAGGATCAGTGGAAAGTAACCTGAGCTACTGAAGGCAAGCGTCCCCAGATAGCACGACCCTCGCCGCAATGGAAGGCAAGAATGGACTCTCCCACGAATGGGAATAAGGCTAGGACCAAGTGCGGGTGAGCTTAAGGGAAGCTTTATCTAAGTCAAAATAGGGCATGCAAAGAACTCTGCAAACTCCGAGAGCGCTCTGTCTGACAATCGCAAAGACAGGCGTTTATATTTACAAAAAGTGTCATAGGCACCTACACACTATAGGGGCACATAGACATGGGGATTGGGTGGCGTCGACTAACTATATGTGCAGCTGTGATGCATCGCTCTGTGGTTGGTGGACACCGCCAGGTGCCAACGTGGGGTGGGCAGTTCAGCTGGGCTCATCCGGGAGGCGCGGTTCGGTCAGACGTGGTCAGTATCATCTTTCTTGGCTTTCTGCCCTAAGAGCCAGGCACACCCATTCATTCAATGCTGTAATGTCAGTTGTCCTGTAAATCCTACAATAGGTTATTCTACAGGTTAATATAACACAGGAGGAATGCACATTAGGTGGGGTACTTAGGTGATACATCTATACAGGGTTGCCGTTATCCTGTTGACTAGGTATTATAGGCCATGGGGTCGGGTCTCAGGGCACGGGGTAAGCTGTCCGAGCTTTGGGTCTCAGAAGTCATGACGGATGCTTTTACACAATGTTGGTGCCATATTAGGTGTCTTCTTTTACAAGCGTCATTAACCTGGGGTGAACTGATGGGTCGTGGGACCTATGAGGGGGCACCTCTGGCCTCTGGTTATGGCCGGATTTTACTGCTGGGCTGTAAATAATTCAGGTGGCTGTTCGTGGCCATGTGAGCTGCGGGGGAATCATGAATGCTTGAAGCGGCTCCAGCCGAATTGGGGGAGGTGAAGCGGTTTAGCTCGGCCTTTGCTTTCTCTGGCAGGCTTCAATGGGAAGGGAGGGGAGGTGGCCTTGGATATGCTCGCGATGATAGTCTTTTCGCAAGCTGCACATTGTATTGAATTGCATTGAAGACGAAGGGATTCGTATAATGTAATAATGTATAATGTAAAAATGGCTAAGGGGTTACATGTCTATAATATTTACATCAGTACATATTTATTTCAGAATTCGTTAACTATATCACCAGCTCTATTAGTCACTACACGGTAAGTATTTGCAAGATTAGCAGCTTTCGCATCACATTGTAAACACGATACGTGAGGTAGCATTAGGGTTGGTGGAGCACGCAGGAGCAACAGACCAATACGGTTGACAGCAGTAATACACGTTATATTTGTACATTTACACTTGATGGAATTTTATTTATCTCATTAAGCAATTTACATGAGCTCATAATACTGTCGCGCTTGTGTTCCTTTACACTCTAGCAGCATCAGGGTAGTCATGGCATAAGGTCTTGGAATCACTCTCTTTACATTACCCCTAGAGAAGAACATAGTAGGAGGCCAGGGGCACTGAGTGGGTGCACATAACTGAGGGGTTTGAGTATCGTGACCATGTTATCACACAATAATGCAGTCTTCTATTTGTGCAGTGTTTATAGGTTTGAGGCATGGGGGTCATGCAGAAGGGATATCATTGCGTGTGGGATTGAGGCTTTTGTTTCATTGAGGACGGTTTATAGTTATTTTCCAAGCCAGCCCCGCTGCCCGGGTCACGCTGAGGATAATGATGCACTGCGGATGGTGAAAGATACAGTGTTTGCTCTAACACTAGCTCATGTCCGACTGCTCGTGGGAACGGGCTTTCAGCGGATCTGCCAAGGAGCGGAGGCAACAGGGTAGGCGAGGGATCCCTGAAGGTGGGGGCCGTGCTGCATCGCACGAGGAATCACGTCTTAAAATGGCGTTTTGGTTTTCAAAACGGTTTCCAGGATCTAACCTAATACAGTACGTGTAGTCCATGTGTCGACCAGTGGTCCACCCACCACCTGGGCCCTGGTGGCAGGAGGTCCCCTGACGAACCATATACATCACAAGGAGGAGATTGTGGGGGAGGGTGGTCTCTTTTACCTGTCCTCCCATACACTACTAACAATATAAAATGAATCAGCTGATCATATTACACTAGTGACCTTTGGTAAAAACAACTCCTGAATTTTCCTTCAGTCAGAATAGATTCTAACTTTAGCAATAGGGGGGTCATATTGACCCTCACACTGACTGTTATCTACAGGCGGAGACATGGGGCCTCATTACGCGTGTGGTAAGCTCACCGGCACTCTTGTTTCCGGACCGCCACACTACGAGACTGCCTGCCGTGGCCACAGCGCCCGACAGGTCTGACCCTGCCGGGGGCAGTGGCCCCGGTAGTCAGATTCGTCACAGAAGCACCGGCACTGTTAAAAACGGTGCCGGTGCTTCCGTCTCCCCACTCCCATACAGTCATATGGGACTCCATAGGAATGGGGATTTATAAAATCCGGCGCCTGACTTCCCGCGTCACCGGGACTTGTAATGTCCCGGTGGCACCAGGAAGTCAGGCGCCGGATTCACTGTTACGTGGATGGCGGCACCGGCGGGTTACCGCCAACCTCGTAATGAGGCCCATATTAGTCTCTGCAGTACTAACGGAGGGTGAGGCATACATTTTGCATGTGCCTCTTCAGTCGCTCTGTACGCACATGAAGCTCTGCTTGCATTGATTTTAATGCTGGAATATGATATGGAATTCTATGTGGTCTTGCACCTTCAAGAAAAGCGGGCAGGTACATGGCAGCTTGCATTTCTGATTGGTTTTATGAATTGGTGTAAAATCGCATGGGATAATAATAATATTGCATAGAGTCAAATACTTACATGTAAGTGCACATGCCAGCGGTCCTCTCCCTACAAAATATGGGCATGAATAAAATGACCTCATATATATTTTCTGAATGAGTGAGTGGAAAAAGGCAGACTTTGAAATGACTGAGTTCAAGTTGGGATGTCAGACACACAGTAATGGCATGTTTTCCTGCAAGCTAGAGAGCTACGTAATTGCTTCAACCTTCAATGGTGCAGGAGTTGCCATGAATTTCCTAGATCTGTTGACATGGGGGGGAAAGGTAAGTGTAGTGATGTGCTCTTTCGTCTGCGTCGCTCCATCCTGCGTTATAATCCTCAATTTGCACAGAGCAGCGCGGGGTGGCAGAGAGGACACTCCCGCGTGTCTCTCCTGTTTGTGGAGCAATCTGCACTGTGATATGATATGACATTTATAGCGCGCCTATGCACAAGTGTTTCAAGGCGCGACGAGGCAAGGGGGGGTCAAAGGGAGGACAAGACAACGATCTTACTGCCAAGTGACATTGAGATTGCGCAAGTGCAGGGGAGAGGCAAGGGGAAAAGTGCCTGGGGTAGGGGAGGGAGAGCAAGTGCAAGACATAGGATCAAAACATCGAAAGCAAGAAGTGCGGCCAGCAGGTGGCAGTGCAGGGGTTAAGTGCAGAAAGAAAGTGTTAGATAAGTGCAGGTAGGGGGACTGTAGGGTTGCAGATACAGCCACAAGTGCAGGGTTGCCAGGAGGAGTGCAACTGGGAGGACAGGGACCTGGGCCCATGGTTCAGAGAGTAGCCAGGTAACCAGTGCAGTTTCAGACAGGAGATCAGCAGGGAAGAGGAAGAGAGAAGTCGGAAGCAAAGAGGAAAGTCTTGAGCTGCTTCCAGAACTGGAGATGGTTCTGCTCAAGTTTCAGAGAGGCAGTGAGGCTGTTCCAGAGGAAGGCGCCTGCCGAAGAGAGAGATCTGCCCCCAACTCATTGATTGGAAAAGCGACTTACCCTGAAGGAGTTGGAGGAGCAAAGAGCTTGAGTAGGAAGATACTTCCAAAGAGAAAGCTGGAGATATTTTGGCACCAGCCGAGTGCCTGTGATGAATCCAATGTGATTATCCCGAGGTCCCTGGCCTGGGACCCTTCTCGTGTGGCTAGGGAAAGGCAGACACTTCCCGATCCTGACCCTGAGGTGGTGTTCTGCGAGAGGATCTCATGGGAGGGCACTTGGGACAGAGACATTGGGAGAACACATTAACTAATTTCCCTGATGAACCCACTTTTTTGAGTGCCTATTGTGAAACTAGGACCTTTAAGAAAAAGCCCAGGCATTAGGGACCTCAAGTCCCATAATACCCTAGATACTGGGGGGAGAAAGAGGGGCTTGAAGGCATAGAACTGCAATGTGCAGTCTAGGGTTTCTAATGGCCCACACCTGAGTTATTTAAAGCCCTTCAGGTACAAGCCATTGGAAATCATGGTGGAAGTAGTGTCGGAAGTAGCTGGAGAAGCAGTGAGCATGCAGGCAAAGCTGAGAAAAGAGGACTCCAGGATCACTGCTGTTGATATAGTGGGAAACGGTGCTGAGACATAGGATTAAGAAGCTCAATCTGTAGAGGTCGTGTAGTGGGAATCGTTAATGTGACAGACTGCCTTTTTGAAGAAAGCAGTTTCCCATTCCCTAGTCCTTCCTCCAGTGGCTGGGAGAGACATGGAACATGGAAACTTAACCGGAGCTGTGAACAGCTCCGATTGTGAGGACCAAAGAGGTCACAGCAGCAGAGAAGAGCGCGGATGTGCAAGGAAAGACTGATGAGTTGGCCTATGAAAGGTAACCCTGCAGTGCTTTCTGTGAGACACTGCATGCTGCGTGGAATTATATAAAATGCCAAACTAATGAAAGAAAGCCTATTTACTACTCTCCACATGTAGCGAGCACCCAGGAGGAAGAGGTTAATTGTTTTAAATGCCAAACTAATGAGAAAAATCATATTTGCTACTATCCACATGTAAAGAGGAATCGAGAGAAAGAGATTCATAACTAGCATTGCAAAGCCAAGAGGGGGCACGATTAAAAGTAAACTGTAACCGCGCTACCAAAGCCAAGAAAAGGCAATAGTGAAACCTAACTGTAACCCATATTACCAAAGCCAAGAGAGGCTAATATTGAACTGTCATTGTCAAAGCCCAGAGGGTGTAATATTGAAACCTAGATACACTCAACATTGCTAAAGTCAAGAGGGGGCAACATTGAACATCAATACCAACACACTTTAGCTAAACTATCACAGAAAAAGGGGAAACAGTTGGACATATGGCAAGTGAAAAAGTGGAGTGAAACAACCTCAATAGGTGTTGTAGCTTTATAGAAGAAGTTGTGACTCTCAGCCTTGTTGAAAGCTGAAAACGTTACTGATACTTGAGGTTAACCTCCTCACAGAGTACTCATAGTAGTGGTAGGAGATTTTTATTATCCTGGCAGGCGAGTATACTCGGAGAGTGCCTAATGGTGGTAGTCCTGGCAGGTTAGTGAACCAGGAAGCAGACATTGAAGTACTACATTGTGATGAAAGGTTATGGTGGAATGACCGTGGCAAAGCCACTAAAAAGTGTTTGATGAGCTGTACCAAAAACCATCCTGATGGAAACATTGTTGTTTTTGGTTGTTTTTGTTTTTGGTTGTGAAGCAGTTGTCTTTTCCAAAGAAGAGAATTCCTATTGGAATGTTCATTGGAAATCTGATAAAAGGACTTTTTCTTTTGATTCACTAAAGCTTGTGGAAATCTCCTTTTGCCAAATGAGGAACTTTGTTCAACCCTGGGAGAATTGAAGTGTCCAGCTAAACAGAATTTGGATGTTGAAAGAAAGTTTGGGGTTATTCATGAAGTGGAATTTGACCATTGAAAAGCACTTCTATATTTCGGAACTGTTATTTAGAAATCCTGCATTGAGCTTGGGGAAGGGGATCCTACTGTGGATACAAGGATCTTTAGTTTCATTTGATTATTATTGTCATTTTGTTGAACTTAAAGGCCATCTACATTCCTGTATGATTCTGTTGTATGTAAAAGTGTGAGAGACAGATACAATTTTAGGTTAGAGTGTTTTCCTTTAGTCTTAGTTTTGTAGGCAGGGAAATCCTTGTTAGATTAGGGAAAGCGAAGCGTTTATCTCACCCGTATACTAATAAAATGGCTACTTGTGAAAACCCTTTACCAAGTTGTCCGCCTCGCATTTTTGACCCCTCATAGTGCCATAGTAGTAAAGTTGCTTTATGAATATTAATAAAGTAGCAAGCATTATCAGCAAAAAGACTATGTGCATTATTCAAAAGACTATGTGCATTATTCAATCAAGTCATTTTTATGGGTATGAAATGAACTTTTCAACAGAACGATTCAGAATCTGGCCAAGAGCACAGACTATGCCAGAAGGAGCGTTCACTTCTACCTGTAAGTTTTGTAATTTTCCAAATACAAGAGCAGCAATCTCTTACACAACACCCTTTGCTTCCCAAAACCTTTATGGTAGTACCTAATCAAGTGTACAATAATGAAGAGTAATGCAAAGATGTGCTCTTGGTGAAGAAGACAATGGGCCTCATGGGCCTAATTACGGGTCCGGCGAACCTGTAAATATTTACTGGCCCCTGACTTGCCGGTAACACTGGGGTATTACAATCCCGGCGGTCCGGAAAGTCAGGTGCCGGTAAAAAGTAATTCCCCATTCACATAGAGTGCTATAGGACTCTATGGGAATGGAGAACACGGAAGCACCGGCACCGTTAACAGTGCCGGTGCTTCCGTGACAGTCTGCCTACAGTGGCCGCTGTGTCCGGTAGGGTCAGACCTTTAGTATGCCGGTCCGGAAACAACAGTGCCAGTAGGCTTACCAGCACCATTGTTTCCGGACCGGCATGCTTGTAATGAGGCCCAATGGGACACCAGGTAGGGAAGTGAAACTCTTTTACTGAAGTCCAAGTTAACAAGGTTACAGAAACAGATAAGTTGTTATGTAAGTATAAGGGAAAACATAGGTGACATCCATCGGCTCCCACTATCACAGGCTGACCAGCTGACATCCATAGAACATTCAAGGCACTCACACATCAAAATTCTACACATCAGCATTCCACCAGGCATTCCATCTAGCTTGCATACACAGGACTAGGGCAGGGGAGACACAAAACACAACACATCTCCCTCCTTACGCAGACAAAGGAAAAGAGGGTACGAAACAGAGCACACAGGCAGGACCATCTGAGAAGGCAACCAGAAGTTTGACAACTCCAACAACACACCAAATCCCACTCAGACAAGAAGCAAAAACTCCCACAACCTCACAATCCATTCCGCCATAAGAACAAGGAGCCACGCTCTCGCCAAACCTCATCCCATCAACGTCTTGCAACGCGAACAGGCCAACCCTGCCAAAAACCACACATCGTCCGCGCATGCGTGCCCAACAGCGGGACACTCAAACCAGGGGAACCGGCCACAACTTAACAACTCCCAACAAAGTCTCAAACTACAACCCTCTTCTCGTCATACCACCAACAGCTACGGTGCACCGAAAGGACTGCACACCCCTCAACAAAACAATACTGCCAGGAACACTAACCAAAACCATACATGCAAGAACATGGGCATCAGGTACCCACCCCTATGCACCAATGGAAGCGGGGGGACCACCCCCTCGAGGGTATAGGGTGCCCAACTCCGGGATCCCAGAAGGACAAGTAGGGAAATCCCCCCCATGCCCCAGGAAAAGAAACGTGCAATAAACCTCCAGGTGTCCAACACCCCAGCACCACAACAACAACAGGCATGGGATAAACCACCAAGTGCTAGGTGTACAAAACCCCAAGCAGCCCGTGGTCAGGGCAGGCACAACCAACGGACACTTCACCACACAGACAGGTCAGAGCCCACAGATGGACAATAAGTGCAGTAATTTGGTATTCTAGTTCTTTGTCTGGCGTGTATAATGTTATAGAGCCTCCATCTGTCTAGTTGGACAAACAAGGACCCTAAATGAGGTGAGCTTCGGGCAGTTATCTTTCTCAGTGTTGGATCTAATAAGCGGGTTTATATGTCTGTGTACAACTACAAACTGTAAAGCTGTAGTAGGCACTGATGCCACTAAGTAGGCCACATGGGTAACTATACCATGAACTTCAGGAGGTGATCTATCATGTTCACTCTAACAGACGTTCCCTAAAGTTTCAGTGCTTGGATCTCTGGGTGATCTCTCCATCATTTTGGAGCAGACATTAAAGTCAAAGTTTAAATTGACTATAATAATCATAAAGCTTCATATATCAACAATCTTATACAGCCATAATGCACTTTGAAACATATCAGTATGATACGTCATACATACTTTGTTAAAACCTGTCAAATAGCTTACACATGTATTAACATACGACGCTAGATACGTCTCAGACACAATGACCCAAAAAGTCTTAAAATCAATTTAAAATTAAAATTCATTTAAGTGAAAAATCGCTATTTGTCAATTTCTAATTTCTCAAAGGGACATTTTGAAAGAGTACAATAGGCGTATCCAGACTGCCCATCTTGGAATAATAACCTTCTATCACAAAATATTTGGTATGGTTTTTCTAGGTTTTGATAATGTGTGTTGTTCATTAAGGCAAGAGTAACATTCTTATTAAGACTGCAGTGTATACTGGAAGTGATCATTAGACATTAACATTCTAACATATTAAAGAGATCCAGTTTACAATTAAATAATTTCTAGTTTTTCTATTTTAATAGCTTCTTTTGCTAAAAATGAACACTGTTCTGTCTCATGAAAATGTCCTTTCAATTTGGAATGGGTCGCGCTCAGATTAAAGACAATAAGCTATTTTATTTCTGTGAGATCCAACACAATGTTTAATTTTTACCTTTTGCAAGCAAATTTCCTCCTAATCTCACGTAGTGGCCCATTCCATGTCAATGAGCCATTGTGGTATATAAGTAAGGCATCCTTGTGTATGTTTATAACCGTGTTGATATGGGTACCCATACAACTAAATTCCAAAGGAAAGAACCACAGACAACTCGGTTACGGAAATAGCCTATCTAGTATACTCCTCGCCCTGAAACCAGAAGGTGTATAAAATAGTTACAATTATTTTTGGAATGAAAGAATAACTTTGGTTCGAACATACATAATAATATTTTTAATAATACTATAATCTAGAAGAAGAATTTACCAGAAATTATAAATCTATGCATAAGATGAATTGCTAACACCATTTCCCCCAATTCATCCTGTGATATGGGATATTTGATGTCCCAGAAACTGTTATGGTGTATAGGAGCATGATTACGCTTGAGAGTGGTGAGGCTTGTTTTGCATGCCAGTCTCTCACAGTAGTCACTTGTGCACGTTATTCTCTTGTATTTATTCTCTTGTGTATTTGTAGCAAAGCCCACCTTTTGTTCTTGTCCCACGTACTGATGTTATCTTATGTTAATATGCTTTTATACTGTGTAAAATCAGCACCGGAGTATGATCAGAGCACCTAGGCATGTCCATGAAGTGGCATACTATTGCCCCGCTATGGGTATCCAGACCGTAGTCTATTGGAAGAAAGAAAATGACGGAGCAGGTGATGAGAGGTTGGGGTAAGTGGGAAATAGATGCTACAGGGTGGAAGGGTGCAGTGGTATAGCACAGGTAATCCTAGGATCTTATGATGTTCTGGTTCAGCTGGGAATTCACTATTCTCCATTTGATCACTTGATCAATCAGTACCTCCCCCATACAGGTGACAAATACTTGCCTGCGTCATTTAGGAGTGCCGAGTTTCCATTGCTAATTGTGCAGCTTCCAGCTGATGAAGCTGGTAATGACCAGTGTCCAGAAGATTGGAAAAAAAGATGAAAGCTACATGTTGCTTTTTCTTTTGTAGGCATCCATGCACACAATGCTGTCAAGGTTGTCCACGCTATTCTCCCTTGCTCAGTAGTGCATTGTGAGTTTTTGCTTTTTGTAATCTTCAATGGTGGTGCATTGTTGATAGGAAAATCACAGCATTCCCTTATTTTCGGACATAAGAGACCATGTATTATGTCCCTCAATTCCAATCAACAAGTGCAGCGGTTCCATGCTTGTATGTGGCATCATTACCACGGGACCTGTTGGCTTTGCTCTGATTGACTGTGCCCACATATGTGTATCTTGATAGCAGATCTTCATCATGCTCCACACTGGGGAAAGAATTGTCCCAAAACACATTTCTGCCTGTGCTCTGCTTTTGCTCGACAAGGAGCTGCATCACACACATGCCTACATTTGCCTTTCTTCCCCAAATAAACCTCACCAAGCGGTGGATAAGAAGTGGCAGTGTTACAACACCTCCATATCTTGATGCAATTTTTGTTTTAGTTCAGTGGGGATACTCTTACATCACATCCCCTTTTCTCCATACTGTTGGGGGTGTACCACAGAATGGGGATGCGACCAGAG
Organism: Ambystoma mexicanum; assembly: GCF_040938575.1. Lineage (NCBI taxonomy): Eukaryota > Metazoa > Chordata > Amphibia > Caudata > Ambystomatidae > Ambystoma > Ambystoma mexicanum. The sequence goes on from NC_090924.1 coordinate 1,392,939,799, forward strand.
GGCAGCATAGTAGAATTTTCCAGTTTGATTCCGGGCAGATGCGGTCGCTGTACATGTCCTGCGTGGCACCCCCTCAGGGACCCTCGACCAACTGTCAGTCTCTTTTGCTGTGTCAGCTAGGACGGCGTGTCGCTACAGCAGCCGCACCTTGTTGCACACTAACATTTTGGTAAAATCCTCTACAGCACATGCGCATCGTGTTCTGCCAGTGTGCTGGGTGTCCACAGCGTTTTTCCTCCGGATCTGCATCTACTTTGTTTACTTTGCTTGAACTTTTAACTTTTTGATTAAATAGTCATCAACACGTTGCACTTGCATGCCTGTGGAGACGTCACAAGATCTCGCGGGAACGTAATCTCGCAAGATCTCGGGCCGACGTCATTGCGGTGACCAGCGCTCTCGTGAGAACGTTGGCAGAGCGCAGACAAGAGTCTGCCACATCGCTGCTCCTGATCAGGAGACAACATAACTTTAAACTGCAGAGAGCTATGCAGCCAGGCTTCCAGGGGTGTAAGTCCAATGCCATAGTAGGCCTCATGGGTGCCCTGGAAGCCTACAGCTTGCCATCCAAGTGTACACCCTGCCTCCAGTGAAGTAACTGGGAGGCCCCTGGCTGCAATTGTGAGTACTGCTCCTGCCCCTACATGGACAATACCTATCCACCCTTTGTATCCCTTCAATAAATATAGCTAGAAGTACTCCAGGCATCCTGTCATCCTTCCAGGCCCCCACAATGCCGTCAAGTTATCAAGCACCGATACACAGCATGTATAAACATAATCCAAAGAGGGAGGAAACAAACCTAGGAAACAAACCTTGCATGTCTTGGCCTTTAGCCCTTTCCTGTTGCCCTTCCGGGGTCATGGATCCTCACACCATCGGACCCTCGTTCTCCAAGCGGACTCCCATAAACCCATCATGCACCGTGTTTCCGTCTCTTCTCCCTCTAGCAAGAATCACAATCCCCCCTCCTGTCTGTCTGTCCCTTCACTCGTGGAGGTCGGAGATCCGACGGCATTTGCAGTATGTCCCACATCTCGTGCCACATATGGTACTGTTCCATTTCCCTCCCCCGATCCCCCGTCGTGCCCCCTCAGATGCACTTCTACTCTTAATTCTTTCTTAAAATCATTCAACCATCTCACATATTGGGATTCTCCGGCCGACTCCCACGACATTGCTATAGCACGCTTCGCTAACACCTAATGACAATACTTTCCTTATCATCCTGTGTCTTCTCCCCTTCTTATTGTGCAATATGCCAAGCACACATTGCTTTACCGTAGCTTGTATCCGTACCCCCATCACCCGAACAATTTCTCAAGCCCTCTCTCCTAGATGAGGCTCACCATAGCGTAGTCCCAACACCTATGCACGTACGTCCCTCTCTCCCTCCTGCATCGCCAGCAGGTGTGGCCCTTGTACTGCGCTATTTCAGCCACCACCACCAGCGTGATATATGCCTGCATCAAGCATTTCTATTGTATCCATTGGAATCGGGTGTACCTGGATATCTGCTTTACATGCAAGAGTGCTTTGTTATATTCCCCATCCATAAGCTGTTCTCCCAAGTCCTGATCCCATTTATCCCTCACCCTCACTCTCCCATTGCATCTGGCTGCAGTGCCCGCCGCGTATTTTTCTGTGATGCATTTACCACCATCCACCAATTGAAGAAGTGCTGCATTGATCTCATGCATCTCGGGTTTTGAGGGGAAGTTCGGCCACCACCCCCTCACCACTGCCATTAATCTGGCGAATACAATGAAATTCAATTGAGAGTGCCTTGCGAAACTCCCAGTATGTTATGGCTATATCTCCCACATACAGGTCTCCCATTCAGGCCCGCGTCCCACCCTGGCCAGTGCCATACCCTGCTTCCCCTCAACTGAGTATCCCATTCTACCACAGCTCAACCGCACTTCGGTGGAAACATAAACCTGTATCCAGGTAATTTGTTGACTGCCACCATACCCTTATCAAAGTGCATAACGGAAACAGTAAGGCTCCTACTTCCCTCCCCGCCGTGACCACCAGTTCAAATGATAGACTTGGCCTACAAATAGCTGCTATTAACCTAGTGACCATGTCCGCTTGTGGATGACGGAACCAATCCACCACATGTTGCAACATGGTCGTCTAATAATACAGCTTAAAACAAGGGAGAGCCACCCCACCCCCTCCATCTGACGGTAGCTGCATGGCCACGGGATCCCCATAGGCATCACCTGAAATCCATAAAGCATACAAGGCAACACAATCATTTTTTATCAGAGCTACTCGTCCCATCACTGACAACGGGAACTTCCCCCAGAACTCAACCGGTTTGTCAAGGGAAATCAATCCCTGTTCCAAATTTCATTGGTATACCCACTCCCAGTTTGCACTAACTTGAATCCCAAGATACCTAAACCCACCTCAGACTTTTTTCATCCATATCCATGTCAGGCCAGCATTCAAGTCCTCCAGAATCATGTAAACATCAGATTTAGAGAAATTACTTTCTAGTCCTGAGAGCTACCCATACTCCATCACCACCTCCAGCATTGCTAAGCAGGTCTCTAACATATAGCAATATATCATCTGCGTTAAGTGAAATGTAGTGGTTTATTCCCCCACCAAAGCTACCACATCCCCCCTCATGTCTTTTACGCTTCAACCTGGCCAATGGCTCAATGATCAGAGCAAAATGGGGGTTCCCCTGTGCACCACATATGACTTAGAAATGGTTTGAGGGACCCTAACCCTAGATGTGGCGCATTTGTATAACAGTCGTGCCCATTCAATAAACTATAGGCTGTGTCAACACCATACATTGAAAATCCCAATGTATTGAATCAAAGGCTTATATGGATCCAAATTGCCACTGCTATACCGCCCTGCGAGTTCCTATACTGTTCAAGTACCAAGAAGAGCCTCCTTAAATTCTGCATGGTACTTTTGTCCGGAGTAAAGCACGTTTGATCTTCATGAACCAACACCAACGCCATGGCCTCCTCTCCTACAAACATATAATCTATCCACGAGTATAAACCATATTCTCGAGAGTAGTATGAGAAGGACCGATCCCGTCCATGAAGCACTTGCCACACATCACAGAGGCGCAGCCCTGCTATCATCCTATCCAGCGTTCTGCAGGTCAATCCCATGGGCCAGTCATTTCTACTTTAAGTTTCCAGCTCTTTCAACTATCAGCCTGTTTATAGCCTTGAAGAAGACAGCCTGATCTGTGTTAGGCACATATCTCCCTTGATATGATATGATATGATATGATATGGCATTTATAACGCGCCTATACACAAGTGGGCGGAGTGAGGCAGCGTGTTTTGAGAGCGGTGTGCCTACATGTAATTTCATCGCCAATAGCCTGTTTTCCATGGCCGTTTTGTATAGACTTCAGAGGCGGATCCATTAAAATATTGCCGACTGGCGGAGCCTTGGTAGAGTGAGGCAGCGTGTTTTGTAGTTGTGGTGTTTCGGCGCTAGGGATAGCTTTATGGGGTTGACTGCTCCTTTGACTGCTTTCTAGAGCCAGCAGTGCATTGTTGTAATTCCTTGTGGCTGCCCCCGCCCATCCTTCGCTCCTGACTCCTGCCCCTTCCCCTTTCTTGAAGCAAGGGTTTTCTCCAGGCACCTCCCGACAAAACATGGAATGCAGCCTAAGAGACATCCGGTCTGCGAAGTGAAAAGGTGAGACTTGGCAAAAGGCTGAGGAACCTGTCAAAGCAGCTTGATAGACTGAAAACAGCCCCACGTACAAAAAAGGGTACGTCGGAAACTGGGGGCACGGTTGAAAACCTTGACAAGCTGCAGGGAACGATAACAGGCTTTTTTAATCCCAAAGTGCAATTCCGGGTAGAGGATAAAGACCTAAAGAGTATTACACTAGAGGGGAACACACCTTGCAAAGTCACCATGAGCGATACGATTCACCCCTTTAGCATTGACAATGATAGCTCTCTCTTAAATATGTGCAATAACTTAAAGCAGAACTCATTGGGATAGGGCCATTTTCAACCCGGCTCTATTAAGGAGACAAACTGGTCAGCAAGTCTCAATCTGGTGGGGCTTGTATACAATTCTGATAATTCAGACTATGAGACAGAGGATGAAATGAAGATGCTGACACCAAAAGATCATTCACCTCAATATAACATTGCAAACTTACACTCCACTATGACGTCTACTTTGACAAAAATAGAGGCATTTTTCTAACTTTGCACTAGATTTGCAGAGGAACATCAGGGAATAAATCCATTCTAGTCGGAGTGGCCAATATCACGGCTACTTTTGAGGTACATGCTCCTGCTATCGTTGATCGTAGCAGCCCCATTAAACTTCATTGTGAGGATTGCAAAGCCACTCAAGATACCTCTTGCTCAGTTCACGAAAAGACCACAAACTTGACTGATCTTCAACACAGAAATCTCCTATCGCCTCGATTAGGCTCCTAAACGACTCAGTGGTTATCTTTGCTGAAAATGATCAAGATGCAATAGATATTCTTTGTCAAGAAATTTCTATGCTGGAAAGTTCAGTGTTAAAGGAAACCAGAGCAAAAACAAAGAAGAAACTGGGGAGTTCTTCAAATTCTAATGCATCCATGTTTAAAAAGAGTGGAATAGACAAAGAAGAAACCGGATACACATCCAATTAATTATTCAATAAAATCAACTGCTCCAACAAACACAATCATTACACGGGACACTGGCAATGGGATAACCAGGCAGGGTGAATTGAGAGGTGGTATGGATCAATGGCTAGTAAATAACACAGCCTCTGGACGGACTGCGCAACCACACAATATTGTTGCCAGTACTGTCCTAAACGAGTCCAAAATAATTGATGACCTCAGTGATGGAATATCACCATCGAAAGTTGTTATCTCTCCTTTTGGGGTTCCCAACAAGGGCATTCATTGTGATAAGGATAAATCCAACATTATGATGTATGCAAATAATTGGAGTGCGTTGAGTACTTTGGTTAAGTTTGAGGAATTAAACACCACAAAAGACTACCCATTTCTTAATAGAGCTCGTATACGTTCACTTTGGGGATGAATATCACGGATCTCGACAATTTCCAACAAAGTCAAATTACCCAAATGGGAAAGTTCATCTAATTGGGCATTGCTTGAGTTTACCTCTCCACCAATTACCACGCTATTATGCTCTTGTTCATATGCACTACTGGACATGGGCTATAATCTCGTGGTTAAATACAAGCAACATATTTTCATAAGAAAGAAATTGCCTATAAGGCCTCTGCTGAGGTGCGAAAAACTAGCCACCAAGAAGAATAATTGTGATTGTCCAGATGTCTATAGTAGAAGTGGCACCAAGGGTAGGATTACCACTGTGGGCAATTGACAACATTACAATGTATTGTCTCTAAATTGGATCAGTTGTAATACCAGAGGTTTTAATTCCTGTATCAATCCTTTGGAGGGCAATGCCCTCATAAGAGCAAGTAATATCTTTATTCTTCAGGAAACCTGGGCGGTAAATGACTTTATTAAGGATGGGTACAGCATTATTTGCAGACATGCCTCTCATGGTTTGCGTGGCAGACCTATGGACAGATTGGCTTTAGGTGTTCAATCCTTTCTATCTGCCCATTTTATCCTGAAGAAAACTCACAATTTTTGCTGTCAGTAGTGTTATAGTCGCCTGCGTTGCATAATGATATTTTGATAATAAGCATATATTCTCCCCTAGGTAGGGAACGAGCATGTGAAATCTTGCACTCGATTGGTAAAATAATAAATAGGTGATCTCACTACTGCCCTGGAGGTAACATCGTAATAGCTGGAGCCGTAAAGACCCGTAACTTGAAGAAATATAATACCACTCATCCTGATTTATCAGAAACCACCAAATCAGAATCCCTTTCACTTGTAGTAGAAGACCCTGATGCCAAATGGGCTCAGTTATTCAATGGATATGATCTCTACTGCCTTAATCGAAAGGGAATGAAATCTGATTCTATTTTTAACTCATGGTCAAATGGTTGTAGCACCTCTTCCTTAGATTATGTATATGTTGATCATAATCTTTGGCACATGTTTGACCCTATTAGGATCAGTTTTATCACAAGTGACCATGCTGCACTGATTTAGACATACACATTACCTCAGGCACATACAATTAGACACTACAATGAGCGGGTCTAGATGACCTCTTCTGGCAACAACATCACTTGGAACAATACAAATCTGGATAAAATCAATATTTTTATACAAACAAATAGCCATTGGGTTTATACATGGGTGGTGAACAATCACTGGGATATTTCCAGATTGATGGTTGTAATAAAGGATCACCTTAATCTAAACACGCGTTATAGGAAATGATGGCAAGACACACATGGGTTGTTTGACAAGGAAGTCCAGATAGCCAAAAGGAGGTTTCTGTCACAACCGCGGGTTCCTGGCGTTTATGGAAAAGGTGGAAACATGGCGGCCGTCCGGCTGTGCCGCCATGTTGTGCTCCCAAGCGCTGTTGGCGGTCTAGTCCTTTCCATCATGGCTGCCGCTGAGTGTATTTCCCTGTTTACGCTCGGCGCGTTGCAACTTCTGATTCCTCTTCGTTGCTAGCGCTCCTTAGTCCTCTCGCTTGGCGGAGTTCCGCTCCTGTCCTCTTTTCCCCTGCTTGCCTCTCTCATTCAGTTGTCTTCTCTTCCCTCTCTTGCCTGCGCCCCGTTGTTTCTCTTGGGCACTTGGTTTGCTCGCCTCCCTTCGCTTTCTCCTGCCTTGCCTCTAATTGAGTTTCCTCTCTCTTTCCGGATCCCCCCTCATTTGATTCATTTCAGTCCCGTTCTCTCTACTCATTTGCTGAGCCCATACCTGCCGGATTTGCCGGTATCCCATATCCATCTGGTCTTGGATGCTCCTCTCGTTCCGCTTCATCGGATTTCTACGCTCCGAAGGGGTTTTTGTGCCGTAAGGCTTTTCCCCTTGCCTCGCTTGTCTGTCGCGGGGGGGGGAGTCACCGCTGATTCGTTCCCAAAGGGTCGCGGTGGCTTCCTCCCGAGGCCGACCCTATCTACACAAGAAGAGGAGGACTTTTACTCGTCGATCCCGCGGAAAGAAGTTGGACTTCTCATCATCATCAGGTGAGGAGGAAGGGGAACTTGAAGACTCTCAGGGTTCGAGTGGGGTGGACAACATAACGGAAGACCCAGTCGATACACCCACAGCGTCAGGCATTGTTGATAGCTTGCAACGCCCAGATACTGACATGGCAACTCCCCAGCAACTTCAAGAATTGGTTGCGGCAGTACAAAACTTAAACCTGGAAGTTCAAGCCCTTAAGACGGCCAATACCGCTCTCCAACAGAGAGTTGCCGCCAGAGAACAGCAAGTCACAGATCTACCTCCTTTGCCTCTGGTGTCAGGCAAATTCGACGGATCAGAGAAAAAAGTCAAAGAATTCTTGGAAGCTTGTAATATCCATTTCGCTTTCAGACAGAACACCTTTTCCTCCGATCATGCTAAAGTGGGGTTTATGATCACACACATGACTGGTAATGCCCTAGCGTGGGCTACCCCATTGGTGTCCCAGTCCGACCCAGTGTTACAGAACTTTGTAGCATTCAAGGATCTTCTCAAGCAGACATTTCTTCGCACCGAAAGCGCTCACCTGGCTAGTGAAGACCTGTTGGATGTTCGTCAGGGTAGTTCTGACCTACTCGCTTACATATCCTCCTTCAAGAGACTGGCTGCAGAAGCTGGCTGGCAAGAAGAGGCTCAATACACCATCTTCAGGAGGGGTTTGCGCGAAGAGCTGAAGGACGAGCTTGCTAGGATCCCTCGCCCCGATTCTTTCTCAGACCTCATAAAGGCAGTTGTACGGATAGATTTTCGGTTGACTGAACGGAGGAATGAAAAGAGAAAGACCCATAACTCCAGTTCTTACCCAGAGACTCACCCATCGACCTCCTCACCTGCCGCTCGTCCATCCACCCGGGAAGAACCTATGCAAATAGGAGCAACCAGAGCACCCTTGACAGCGGAAGAGAAGAAGAGGAGAAGGGAGGGCAGCCTTTGTCTATACTGTGGCTCCTCCACACACCTCTTGAGAGACTACCCAGATGTACCCCCCAGACGTCCGGGAAACGAACGCCCTCGGTAGTTGGCAGGACGAACTACCGAGGGGCTTTTCCCAGTTCCTACGTCACTCTTTCAGTTACGTCAGCCCAACCCTCGGAAGACCAACGTCTTATGGTGGTGTCCGTCCAGCTTCAGTTCAGAGGAAAGGAAATGGAGACCCTGGCCCTGCTGGATTGTGGAGCAGCAGGGAACTTCCTGGACACCCTATGGGCCGACAAGGTAGGCCTTCGCAGGATAGCCAAGAAGGAAGACCAGAAGGTAGAGGGAGTAGACGGTACCCCTCTGTGCTCCGGCCTCATTACCCACACCACAGAGGAGGTACGGGTATCCATTCAACAACATACTGAAGTACTGAGCTTCGATATCAGCCGCGCAGCTCATTTCCCAGTCATTTAGGGGATTGGTTGGCTCCGACGACACAACCCTACCATAGATTGGTCGGCAAATCTTCTAAGTTTTCATTCTGCTTACTGCCAGGAGAAGTGTCTTCCAGGACCCTTGTTCGAAAGCGTCAAGACAGGGCGTGCCCCTGAGAGGAGCACGATCCATTGTATCCCAAGCTGTCTTCAGGAGTACGCCACAGTGTTCCAAGACCAACAACCCATGGAACTTCCTCCTCATCGACCTGAGGACTGTAGGATAGACTTAGCCCCTCAGGCTCTGGTTCCGTTTTGCAGGATGTATCCCCTTTCCTTGTCGGAAAAGGAAGTCCTTAGACGCTACTTAGATGACAACTTAGCCAACGGACTTATCCGACCTTCCAGATCACCAACAGGAGCATCTCTATTCTTCATTCCCAAGAGGGACTCCAAGGACCTAAGACCTTGTATCGATTACCAAGGCCTTAACCAACTTACCATCAAGGACCGGTACCCTATGCCCATCATCTCGGAGATCCTGGAGACCGTCCAAGGCTCGGTAGTTTTTCCCAAACTCGACCTACGTAATGCTTACCATTTGCTCCGCATCAGGACCGGTGACGAATGGAAGACGTCTTTCCGCACTTCCTATGGGCTGTTCGAATATCAGGTTATGCCGTTCGGACTGGTCAATGCTCCCTCGATCGTTCAAAGGTTTATGGACCGCATATTTTCTGATCTCTTGGGCCAAAACACTGTTGTCTACTTAGACGATATTCTGGTTTACTCCCGTCAGCCCGAAGAGCATACTCGAAGGAAATATTACACAGGCTGCAGCAACATCATTTATTGGTCAAGCCGGAAAAGTGTGCTTTCGCCAAATCCTCTGTCTCCTATCTGGGGTTTATTTTGTCCAGTGAGGGGATCACCATGGATCCCAAGAAGGTCGAAGCTATTCTAGGCTGGCCCTACCTTTCGTCGGTCAAGGAGATTCAAAGATTTTTGGGACTGGCCAACTTTTACCGGAAGTTTATTCCCGAATTTTCCAGACTCACTCTGCCTATCACCTCCTTACTAAAGAAAGCCTCCATGCCTTTTCGCTGGTCCAGGGAAGCCGAGGAGAGTTTCCTCTGCCTGAGACAGCCTGACCAACTGCTACCCTTTATTCTTGAGACCGACGCCTCCGCGGGTGCGATTGGCGCCGTTCTCCTAAAATCAAATCAGGGCCAAGAACATCCCATCGCCTATTTCTCCAAGACTTTGAACCCTAGTCAGCTGAACTACTCGGTCATAGAAAAGGAGCTCTTAGCTATGAAACTGGCTTGTCTAGAACGGAGGCATCTTCTCCAGGGAAGCTTACACCCGTTCCTGATACGTACTGATCACAAGAAACTACAGATCCTACGTCAACAAGAGTGTTATAACACCAGACAAGCCCGATGGGCGCATTTCTTTGCACAGTTCCATTTTCTCATCACATACATACCTGGTACCCATATCTCGCAGAGATGAGACCTCTCCGTGATACGAGAAAGAGCTCATGTTTCCTCATATCAAGATAATTTCCGCTGTATCGTCTTTCTTGGAAGAAGTGAGGGAAAGATCTCTCTCCCCAGAAGAAACGCTCTTGCAAGTGGGGAGGACTCCAGTGGATCGGAGGGACGGTCTGTACTCCACTCGAGGGAGGCTCATCCTTCCTTCACAGGACCTCAGAATACAAGCTCTCCAGTGGTGTCACGACTCGAAGGTGGCTAGGCATAGAGGCTTACGAGGGACTTTGGAATTACTGCAGAGATCCTTTTACTGGCCCGGTATGCGAGCCGATACTCAGGCATACATCCAGACCTGTCTGACCTGTATGCAAATAAACATTCCACTCGAAGTCCTCTTGGCCTGCTTCAACAAGACTCGATTCCCTCAGGCCCCTGGAAGCACATATCTACAGATTTCATCGTAGATCTACCGGTTTCCCACGGCTGTACCTGTATCATGGTAACTGTGCACTCCTTCTCGAAGCTGGCTCATTTTTCCCCCTTACCCAGGATACCTTCGGCCTCCCTTATGGCGGAAGTCTTAATGAAAGATCTCTTCAGGTTGCATGGTCTGCCCAAAAAGATCGTGTCTGACCGTGGCAGCCAATACACCTCAAAATTCTGGACTGCTTTGTGCAAACTGCTGGGTATCGAAAGGGCTCTGTCTTCTGGGTTCCACCCACAGACTAACGGGCGGACGGAAATGCTAAACGGGACCCTCGAGCAGTATTTGAGGTGTTTCATTAACCAACAACAGGATAACTGGGTTTCCCTCCTACCAACAGCTGAGTTCGCTTATAACAATTCTGTACACAGCGCACTTGGGATCAGCCCTTTCTTTTGTACATATGGGTACCATCCTAAATCCATAGTACCCACCTTCTGGACTGAGACTCCCATACCATCCTTAGAAACCTCTCTGTCTAAATTAAAGGAAGCCCATAACACCGCCAACCAAAGTCTTCTAAAGGCCAACACCCGTAACAAACTACAAGCTGATAAACACCGGAGACCTGTACCAGATTGGAACAGAGGTTCCAAGGTCATGCTATCCACCAAGTTTTTGCCCCGCTGGGTACGACCTTCTAAGCTATCTCCCCGATTCATTGGTCCCTTCGAAGTCCTATCCAGGATCAATCCAGTAGCTTATCGCCTCAGACTGCCTAAGAATCTTAGCCGCATCCATCCGACCTTTCATACCTCTCAATTGCGTCCCTTCGTATCAGGGAACAGAAAACAGAATACTCCCAAACTCCACGCTTTGCCTACTCCCACCTCTGAGGAATACGAGGTCTCCCACATCCGGGATTCTCGTTACCACAGAGGTCGCCTTGAATATCTTATTCACTGGAAAGGCTATCCTTCATCTGAGGATACCTGGGAACCTCGGACCCATGTGCATGCTTCCCGTTTGCTACGTCAGTTTCACAGATTACATCCCAGCAAGCCGGGGGGAACCCGACTTCGAGGGGGGCATACTGTCACAACCGCGGGTTCCTGGCGTTTATGGAAAAGGTGGAAACATGGCGGCCGTCCGGCTGTGCCGCCACGTTGTGCTCCCAAGCGCTGTTAGCGGTCTAGTCCTTTCCATCATGGCCGCCGCCGAGTGTATTTCCCTGTTTACGCTCGGCGGCTCGGCGCGTTGCAACTTCTGATTCCTCTTCGTTGCTAGCGCTCCTTAGTCCTCTCGCTTGGCGGAGTTCCGCTCCTGTCCTCTTTTCCCCTGCTTGCCTCTCTCATTCAGTTGTCTTCTCTTCCCTCTCTTGCCTGCGCCCCGTTGTTTCTCTTGGGCGCTTGGTTTGCTCGCCTCCCTTCGCTTTCTCCTGCCTTGCCTCTAATTGAGTTTCCTCTCTCTTTCCGGATCCCCCCTCATTTGATTCATTTCAGTCCCGTTCTCTCTACTCACCTTGCTGAGCCCATACCTGCCGGATTTGCCGGTATCCCATATCCAGCTGGTCTTGGATGCTCCTCTCGTTCTGCTTCATCGGATTTCTACGCTCCGAAGGGGTTTTTGTGCCGTAAGGCTTTTCCCCTTGCCTCGCTTGTCTGTCGCGGGGGGGGAGTCACCGCTGATTCGTTCCCAAAGGGTCGCGGTGGCTTCCTCCCGAGGCCGACCCTATCTACACAAGAAGAGGAGGACTTTTACTCGTCGATCCCGCGGAAAGAAGTTGGACTTCTCATCATCATCAGGTGAGGAGGAAGGGGAACTTGAAGACTCTCAGGGTTCGAGTGGGGTGGACAACATAATGGAAGACCCAGTCGATACGCCCACAGCGTCAGGCATTGTTGATAGCTTAACTTGAAACGCAGATGGATTAATAATGATCAGTCCCTCACATGGACTAAAAAATATTTACTCAAAATGCATGCAGACACTCAATATAAGAACTGGTTCAAAACACAGACATCATCTACCAATAATGCCAATTGGCGTTATATATTTGAGCTGCTGAAAAAACACGATGATAGGAGGTTTTGGGCAATGGTCAGAATGAATAGCAATATTTGAACGAACATTGAGACTAACTCTATCAGTGAACAAGAATGAAAATGTACAGTCAATGAATTATATTATGTTCACGATTGCCCAGATAAAGAACTCAATAGTTACCTCCCTAATATTAGTTTTTCAGAAGCGTTTACATATGAGGATATTTTAATATTTATTAAATCCATTAACGATTCACCAGGCCATGATATAATGCCTAATAAGGTATTGAAAGAAAATCCTGCTTTTTGTGCCCACATAATTGAACAATTGTTCTCTAAACTACTACAAGAGGGTAGTATACCTCGCAGTTGGCAGAGATCTGTTATGATTCCATTCTTGAAAGGTGGAGATCAACCAAAAATGGCAAATTATAGATTACTGGCTATGTTTGATACAAGCCAGAATGTTTTTGCTACCATTCTACTTAAAAAAAATTAAACAAATGTGTACAAGAAGAAACACTCCTTTCCCTGTTTCAAACTGGTTTTCGGAAAAGTAATGGCACCTTAATTAATATTGGTCTACTGCAATATTTTATAGCTGCGTGTAACCAGAGGAAGCAAGATAGATTGTATGTATGTTTTATAGATTTTTCCAAGGCTTTTGACACGATATTAAGAACACGGTTTTGGAATAAGCTAAAGAAATGTGGGATTGACCCGAATTTGCTTTGCATACAGTGCATTGATAAAATAAAGACCACAGTAGTGATCCGAATTAACAGAGATGGGGACCTTACTCCAGATATTAATTCCAATATTGGTATTAAACAGGGATGTGTCCTAGCAGCGGCATTGTACAAGTTATATGTCAGTGACTTGGGCCAGGACATGAATGCATTCTGTAATTTTTCACTAATTATTGGGAATACTGGGAATACTGCGGTCTTGTGGGTCTGATATGAAGATGACTCCCTTATTGTCGCCAATTGGGCTTCAAAGATCTCTGACTGCACTCGCTAAATATGCTCATGATAATCACTTGAAAATCAATGGCACCAAAACATAAATAATAGCACATTTTTGGTAGCAAAACAAAAACGTGTATCCCCTCTTGGTATATTAACAACATTAAGCTCGAAGTGGCGGAAAGGTATAAGTATTTGGGTTTTCCCATGTAAATGAGCCATGTAAAGAGTTTTATTGCAGTAATATGAGATTGAAAGTTTTTTTTAAATGGTGTTTGTTGAGAAATCTTATTCGTAAGAGAGGGGGAAATAATGTATTCTAGAGGGACTCATCACAATGTATTTCAAAAGTGTGAGCTCGAGTATACTATATGGTTTGGTAGTTCTCCCTGAGAGTATGTTAATTGGTCTAGAAAAGCTTGAACCGATAATTCTATGCTCGATATTGGGAGTACCTCAAACAGTACCAGTGGCTGCCCTTCGAATTTAGCTTATCACATCTATCAGATCGCTTTGGTTGACCCAAAAATGTAATCTGTATTTTTCCTTGGTCCTAACTGCTCCTGCTGACAAAGCAATTTATAGTAGTCAATAATTATACCACTCAGTCGAAGATTGGACTTGAAGATGTAATGCTCAATTCAAACAGAACTGCTTTGCTGAAAAAGAAATCTAGAGATTATGACTGCTCAGTAAATATGGAGTTTTGTCTAATCTAAAAATATATAAAGAATACAGTATGCAAGACTTTAAACAAGGAGTACCATGTACTTATCATACAAGAATTTGCTCTGCTAAAATGCCAAGATTTATTATATATCTTCGGTTTAATATTTTACCAATGTTTGAACTTACGGGGCAATGGAAGAAGATTCCTCGTGAAGATAGACTTTGTTGTTTATGTATGACTGGTGTGGAATCTGCCCGACATATTCTAACCCAATGTGGACAACTGAAGTGGGAATACATAAACAGTGATGTCAGTTTTGTCTCTGATATTTCACATATTGAATGCAATCAATGTTGGTCAGCCATTATTAGTGCAGAGTCTATTGTTATAACTGGAGAAGCATATCATGTCTGGATGAAGGCTGACAGTTTGATACTGGGCCTCATTACACGGAAGGCGGTAATGGTTAACTGCCACCGTTAATAGTAACGTTGACCGTTAACCATTACCGCCTTACTACGAGGTCCCTTAGCGGGTTGGTGCTTTAACGCCTGCTTTTTGCAGGCGTTAAAAACCAACCCGCTAAGGGACCTCGGAGCTAATTACGGCACCGCAAAATTGCGGTGCCGTAATTAGCGCCTTCCCCATTCCCATAGAGCCCTATGGGGCAGAAATGGGAATGGGGAAGGGCAATGGCGGAAGGGGGATTTACCGCCCCACCAACCTTGGAATGGGGCGGTAAATCCCCTTTCCGCCAAGGCGGTGCCGGTATTTTACCGGCATGAGCCATGGCGCTAATAGCGCCATGGCTCACCGCCTTCCGTGTAATGAGGCCCACTGTCTTTTATTGAGATCTTTTGAGGGATTTATATTTAATGTATAATATTCTATTTATTGCTGCAAATTACCTGCCTGAACATGTATTTCATGGATGTTTGGTCATTTTATACAATTGTGGATGGATTTTAGGATGTTTTTTTCTTTTAATCCTCCTAGCTCTTTAATTTTACTGGTTTTTATTTACATCTTGATGATCTTGTATGTATTAGGTGTAAAGGTTTGTATGAACCAAAAACACAATAAATACTTTAAAAGAAATATCCCCCTTCAGCATAGACCATTGTTTGTCGCACTGTCAGCCCTGTTGAGTCTTCAACCCAAACCAGCACCCCTCTTGCATACTACGAAGAGCCAATTACTTGCCTCTTCCATGTATTCCCTAACTTATTCATTTTGGGCCCCATTAAATGGGACTCTTGCAATATCGCTACATCTACTTTGTATCTGACCAGGTACAAGAAGATTCTCCTCCTTTTCCGTCATCCAGCCAGTCCCAGACTTCATTCGGCATGTGAAAAGAAGGACCGCCCGTTTGCCATCACTTTCAGTTTTGCTGCGAAAAATATCATGTACCTATAGTTGAGTTCTCTCTTGACTGCTTCATATGATTTCCACTGCTTCTGCAATGCTTACGTTAAATCCGGAAAGATCAACATCTTAGCACTTCCCACCTGATACACTGACAGTCTTGTGCATCCTGCAGGACAGTGTCTCAGTCCCTTAAATTCAAAACATTTGCAATTAAAGCCCTCAGAGGAGCCCCTACCAGTAGTTTTGTTCTCGGCACCCTGTGGGCCCTCTCTATTGTAAACCATTGTACAACCCTTTAATGCCTAGGGTGTCTACTATGAGCATTTCTAAAAACAATTCAACTCTTGGCCCCTTTTCTCCCTCCGCCACTGCATTGTATTACATTGTAAACGTACCTATAGAGCGTGACCTAAGGCCCTGAGGCATCTAGGCACTGATAAGGAGATGTAGGTGAAGGAAACTGATCAGTATCCTCACATAAGAACACCTTCTACAGCCTCTTTTCTGTCCTCTAGCACATTTTCTGCAGCCACTGGTGCATTAACCCTCACCTGCAGGACTGCCATGGTGTCCTCTGCATCACTCACTCTGCACTCAACCTCAAGATCTCTCTCGCTGACCTTCTTCAAGTCTGCTCTCAACAGAGTCACCTCCACGCCCGCTGCCTGTCCCATTAAGTGTTCCAATGTGATAGAACCACTCCCTGCTTACTCGCCTGTATAGTGTCCCCTACAAGCTGAGGAACTTATTTAGTTTGCTTATTTTTGGCCCCCACAAAATGGTTCAACTTCTGCTGTAGTTTCTGCCCCTTCACCACCCTGTTTCTATGGAGCAGCTGCGTTTTCCTCTGTAACCGTGGCCCAGCTATTCCCCACCGCGCAGCGCCCTCGTCAGCTGTGAGTCCGGCTGCTCCGTTCTGATCAGAACCCGTGGTGCTACTAATTACGGTCGTACTCTCCACAGCTCTCCAAGCTGCCCTCCTCCTCCAGGTATAATCTCCCCTGCATGGTGGCACTGCTCCAAGAGGCCCAGGAACCAGGAGGCCTCCCCTCGTGTTGCGGCTCATCTCCTTCTTTGTCTCCCAACTGCCGGGTGCCTCACTCATCAGGCATCTGCTGGTCAGCTACTACACCAGCCCAAATGGGGAGTCCTGCTCCAGGCCACCGGCCTGCAATCCACGCTGCTCAGGGCCTTCTTCGTTCTCCAACCTCATCTCCCACTCTGCTCTCACTTTAGGTCCGTTACGCCATTGGGCAGCTCAGCGTTGCAGGTTACACTCTCACCCAGCAAAAATAGTGTCTGCTTCATTCACCAGGCCTCTGCTGGTCCACTTTTGGGCCAACCAAGACAGTGGCCACCAGCCTACAAACCAGGCTGCTCTGGGCCTTCGCATTCACTGTCCTCCTCTCCCACTCCACTCTCACTCCGGGGCCATTTCGCTGTCTGGTAGTCCTCCTCCGGATGGCGCAGGTCGCCCTGCCTCACTAATAAGCCAAGATGGCGGCCTCTCAGTCCAGGTCAAACTCCATCCCTGCACTCTGCACTATGGCATTTTCGCCACCGCCTTCGTCACTCTCCTACACTCGGCTACCTAAGTTCATCTCTAGATATAGGATGTCAACAGCAATATCGGGGTTCTGGACAGAGCGGCCACCCTCACATCCTCCTTGATCGGCTGCAAGCCACATCCCCACAGGTGTGGCATACTTGTGATACGTGTGGCTCTCTCTTGCGCCAGGCACTCCAGAGTAGATGAGCGCGGTGGGAGGCAGCATTCAGGGAGCCCATCCTGTTTGCTTGCCTTTCTTCCTGGCGTGTGGCTTTGCCGTCAAAGTGAAGAAACCTTGTGAGTCTCTCTAAACGTTTGAGGCTCATGGTGGTTCGGAAATATGGGCATTCCCGAGTTCTCTGGCTATATTTCGTTGAGAGCTCCATGGTTGGCATGAAACATGCTAGAAAGGTTCTATAGACCTTAATGGGATTTTAATTCTATTGCATCCAGCAAGTGTATTGTCTCTCTGAATGGTTTAGCATCAAAGTTAGTTTACCTGAGTATTATCTGTATGACTTCTTCTGTAGAGAGAAGCATAATAGTCTGTTCAATAAGGTGCAGACCTGGAAGCGGCTCGCCTCCATCCTCTCATTCTTTCTCCTCTTTTAAGTCGTGAGCCGGTCTTTGCATCAGGCAGTGCAGGGGGCTGCCTGAGGTGCCAGGCTCTGGGGGGCGCCAGTCTGACTCCAACAACACCATTGTCATCATTTAAATTATTGTAAACAAGTACATACAGTACACAAAAAACAAAGTGAAACCTTTTAAATCATCAGACTCTCCAATTCCTGCAGTCAGCAGCAGTGCATTCAAAGCCAGGCCCCTATGGGGTCTTTGCAAGCCCTTGCGGCCGGGCCTTAAAAGCAACATGTGTTGCTTATCAGTTCCCAGGCCAAAACTTGGTTGATCACACATGCCTCCTCCTCAGCGCATGTGCTGTACAGAGTTGGGGCTGAATTAATGATTGCGCTGGTAGGATACAGACGGCACTTGCAAAGTTGTACTTGAGTGGTTAGTATCTCGGGTACATGCAACTCTTCTTGTTAGCGTTGGACACACAGTCTGGATGTAAAGAGGTGATGTGCCTGTGTTTGCATTATTGTAGCTCTGCATCTTGCTCTGTGAGGCCAGTGCTGTGCAGGTGGGTCTGGGGCAGTGGTGCAACGACCATGCAGTACGAGCGTAACACAGTAATATAAGAGTCGCTCATATCATAGGCTGTATGTATTATTGATGCAAAGGCGTTAATTTGTCACTGTAATGGAGCACTACAAAGCCCCTTCATTAAATGAGTAACCGCCTTTAATGTACATTTTACTCACATACTAAGAAATACAGAAATACCCTACTTTTAAAATGATGGTCACCACTTTAACACAAAAATGAAGTGTAAAGGTGGGCACTACTACATGACACATATGTTAAATAATAAAAATTATTTTATTCATGAGAAGCTTTTGCCTGGAGCACAACCCAGTTATGAGGAGGTCCTGTGGCATAAGGACCAAATGGAAATGAGCAAAAAAGATAGAGTTAATATACACTATCAAAAACTGGTGCTCTCAGTTAACCCTAAAGAGGGCAGCACATTTAGGTAATCAGCTTCGTGACCATTTATTGAAATATTTGCAATAAATTATCACCATAAAAAGGAATTGTGCTTCAAGGAAATGTTTATTCACATCCATTAACGTGGTTCTTTTTTTGGAATATGTTTATATCATATTCAATGAGGCTGCACCAAAATTGGCTCAGATAGTATGTACAGATGCTAATGCATTTCGGTTAATGAAACCTTCATCAGGGCGGTACATTCACTCAATGATCTATCAACATTTCAATAAATAATCGTGAACCATCAAGTAATCACATAGTTTCAATTGAAAAAGTTCGAACACATACCAGGTCCAAGTGTCCCAAAATGAAGATAATGTGGATAAAGGAGAAAAAAGAAAGAAACAAGCACATTGTAAATGACTAAGCATCCATAAATTCCAACTAATTAGCAACTAAAAACTAAAAAGTGAGCAAAATATTTTCATACCTTAAGTATCTAATGTTTCTCCACCTTAAGTGAGAAGCAACGGTTTGCAGTACGGGCTCCTGTAAAACCCACAGGAAAGCTAATCAGTCAAATGCACCATTGTTAACAGCCGTAAGTACGGAGAGAACGAAGTCAGCCTTACCCGACAAAAAACGCTGTGTTAATGGAAGCTGCATTCGCATGAGCACGCGCGCGAATGTCAAGCCTCTGTGTTTAAATGTTCCCATTGTGACCAAACGGCGTCGTGTCGTGGCACGTACGCCTTGGGTCCCACCCCGTGACATCACAGGAGGTGGGACTGTCACCATGGTAGTGTGAAAACACTAATATCTAAACAAGGTAGAGTGCAAGCGGATATAACTATAAAGAAAATATTATTTAAGCAGGCACACTGGTGTGCAGCAATATGATTCTCAAATCCACAATGTTCGAGGAGCACTATACATGCCGAACAGGATATGGAAATACACGGCCGTCTGTACTAGACGTCGTAGAACAAATCAAGTGCAATAATAGTCCCAAGTTCAATCTGATCAGCAAAAGTGACAAAGTAAAATAAGAAACACATGAAGATACACAAACGTCTGAAATAGACGTTGCTGAACAAATAAAGTGCAATAGTCGTCTTGATTGAAAAAACAGAAGAAAACAGAAAAAAACAATTACAGCACACTTTAACCCGGACCCGGAGATTGAAACCAAAACAGTATTCCTTGGAGTCGTGCTTGAGTGCCCAATGAGGGCGTGTCACAAGTGTTGACAAGGTAAATGTAAACTTCATGCAATAACACTTGGCAGATATTACAAGAACCAAAGAATACCCAGGGGCCAAGAATGTACCAGACAACTTAATGACACCAATATTTATGCTCCACTAGATATTGATCCCACAGAAGAAATCAAAAAGAATTTGGAAAGCCTACTCACAAAAGCAGAAGAATTGAAATGGATTAATCACAACACCAGAACGTTTTTGACTAACTCCCACCCACGGATTCCACATTTCTACATTTTACCTAAAGTTCACAAAGATCCTCTCAAGCCACCTGGTAGACCTATTGTAGTTGGAATGGACAGCATCCTTGAACCTCTGGGGAAATATATTGACTACTTTTTACAACCCATTATCCAAAAGACAAACACTTATATTAAAGATTACATAAATTTTCTACAGCAACTTCAAGCAATACTATTTAACTCTGAACATATCTGTTTCACCATAGACGTCAAGAGTCTTTATACATCCATCCCACATGGCCAAGGTCAAGAAGCAGTAGAATGGTTACTTTTGCAAGAAGAGGAAATACCAGCACAGAAAGAGTTTATAATGGCATTACTTGAATTCATTGGTAACAACTCCTACTTTCAATATAAAAATTCATTTTTTCTTCAAGTAGCTGGTACCGCAATGGGGGAACCATGGCACCCTCATATGCCAATTCATTTATGCACAAATTTGAAACCGAGTTTGTGCTCAAAAACATTAATTGGAACAAGCTAGGGTTGTGGATCAGATACATTGATGATATTTTCGTAATCTGGACAAGCACTGAAACTGAATTGCTAGCATTTTTCAATTACTTGAACAGCATAGATCCCAGAATACAATTCACACATGAACACTCAAAAGAAATCATACATTTTTTGGACGTTGAAATAAGGATTACAGACCATGAGTACCAAACCACCACATTCAGAAATAGCACTGACCGCAAACACCTTTGGCAAAGACTCAGTTTCCATCAACCAAGTTTAATCAAAAACCTCCCTTATATACAAATGCTAAGGGTGAAAAGGATAGTCAGTGACCCGTCTGATTATGAAAAAGCTGTAAAGGACATGGGAGACACATTTCTGGAAAGAGGCTACTCTAAGGCTGAAATTGAGGCAGCTACTTTACGTACAGCTACACAAGACAGAAAATAATTATTGAAACCTCAAATGAAAAAGAAATCCACACCCCCACTGGTTTTTGTATCTAAATATTCACGACAAAGCAGCCGGATTAAAACTATAATTAAAAAGCATTGGAACACGATAACCTGCGATCAAAGAATAGAGCATCTATTTAAAGAACTCCCAACTTTTGCGTAACAATGTAGTCAAAATCTAAAGGACAAATTAGTGAACACCAAACCACCTTGCAAGAAGAAATTCACTAACCGCATTGGAACATTCCTGTGCCTCAATTGCAGTAATTGTAATTATGTCATGAAAGGATCTACCATCAACCATCCCCATTCTGGAGAAAAAATTAAGCTAAAGGATTATGCGACATGCAACACCCAAAATATTATTTACGGGATCAAATGCCCATGTGGATTTTTCTATGTTGGACAAACACAACGTACCGCCAAAATTCTGTGGAATGAACATCGTTCATGCATCAAATCGGACAGTTACCTCAGCGGTAGCAAGACACTGGTGTGAGAAACATCATAGTTTGGCACAGATCAGATTTGTGTTCCTTGAGGTGGTTCACAAACATAACAAACATGAAAACGTACAAAAGAGACTTGATCAACGTGAAACATTTTGGATTGATCGTTTGGGCACCCTGGCACCGAAGGGTATCAATGAAGAAATAAATTACATGTGTTACTTATAACTACTTTTCCACAGTAATAAGGGTATTACTTGCATAAGGCCGACATGGGCATCATTGATTCTCAGTGTTTTTTTACAGGCCTTTTTGATGTACATTTGAATATAAATAATGACTGTGATTAATCAATGTATCATTTGGAAACAGAGACATTTACCTTGTCAACACTTGGGACACGCCCTCATTGGGCACTCAAGCATGACTCCAAGGAATACTGTTTTGGTTTCAATCTCTGGGGTCCGGGTTAAAGTGTGCTGTAACTGTTATTTTCTGTTTTCTTCTGTTTTTTCAATCAAGACGACTATTGCACTTTATTTGTTCAGCGACGTCTATTTAAGATGTTCGTGTATCTTCATGTGTTTCTTATTTTACCCTGTCACTTTTGCTGATCAGATTGAACTTGGGACTATTATTGCACTTGATTTGTTCTGCGACGTCTAGTACAGACGCTCGTGTATTTCCATATCCTGTTTCGGCATGTATAGTGCTCCTCGAACATTGTGGATTTGAGAATCATATCGCTGCACACCAGTGTGCCTGCTTAAATAACATTTTCTTTATAGTTCTATCCGCTCGCAGTCTACCTTTTTTAGATCTTAGTGTTTTCACACTACCATGGTGACAGTTCCGCCTCCCGTGATGTCACAGGGGTGGACCCAAGGCGTACGTGCCTCGACACGACGCCGTTTGGTCACCATGGGAACATTTAAATACAGAGGCTTGACATTCGTCCGCGTGCTCGTGCGAATGCAGCTTCCATTGACACAGCGTTTTTGTCGGGTAAGGCTGACTTCGTTCTCTCCGTACTTACGGCTGTTAACAATGGTGCATTTGACTGATTAGCTTTCCTGTGGGTTTTACAGGAGCCCGCACTGCAAACCGTTGCTTCTCACGTAAGGTGGAGAAACATTAGATACTTAAAGTATGAAAATATTTTTCTCACTTCTTAGTTTTTAGTTGCTAATTAGTTGGAATTTATGGATGCTTAGTCATTTACAATGTGCTTGTTTCTTTCTTTTTTCTCCTTTATCCACATTATCTTCATTTTGGGACACTTGGACCTGGTATGTGTTTGAACTTTTTCAAATGAAACTATGTGATTACTTGATGGTTCACGATTATTTATTGAAATGTTGATAGATCATTGAGTGAATGTACCGCCCTGATGAAGGTTTCATTGACCGAAATGCATTAGCATCTGTACATACTATCTGAGCCAATTTTGGCGCAGCCTCATTGAATATGATATAAACATATTCCAAAAAAAGAACCACGTTAAGGGATGTGAATAAACATTTCCTTGAAGCACAATTCCTTTTTATGGTGATAATTTATTGCAAATATTTCAATAAATGGTCAGGAAGCGGATTACCTAAATGTGCTGCCCGCTTTAGCGCCACTTTAACACAGACAGGAAAAGCTCTTTTTTTGCTGTGCTCTGGGTGTAGCACAAGCACAGCAATTTATATACATCAAGTATTTAATTTCCAAAATTATGATTGTAAAATAACCTAGAATAGCTTCTTTTTAATATTAATATTGTTCAACCAATATAAACACTATAGAGGAACGAGCATTCGGAATGTAGTATTACACTGTAATACCACAAAGTAAGGTTGGGGTTGCAGAACCACAGAAGCATCAATCTATATATTAAAAGTCCACCATTTACGTTTCCGTCTTGCCATCCATGGTGTCACTGAAACAATGCAATCAACTTGAAAATTAAAGACTGCAGGCTAAATGGGCCGTGCAGAGAACTGATACAGCACCCACATATGCTTATATATTTTGCGGGTCGTCCTCTCTTCCCAAGCACTCTGCAATGTGTCACAAAGGTGCCCACAGCCCAGGCTTTCCCGTAATGCTGGTGTTTGATAAAAGACTGCACAGGGTACACGCAGACACAAAGCTGCACCCAGCATTGTGTTGCACCCGGTCACACACCGAGGCTCACAGAGGCACTGGAGAAGCACCAGATCAGACACAAATGAGAGGGAGGGGATAATGGGTGGGCACAGGCACTGGTTAGACCACCCACCCATGTCACCCTCCCCAACCGCCCACCTCGAGTGAATCAAGCAGAGCCCAGGCAAATACCCCTGATCAGCTTCAGTGATACAGATCTGACATCTGGAATCGTAAGCAAAACACATCAGATCCCATGACCCCTCCCCTTACCTTAGTAAGACATTTCAGACTTCAGCAATCCCCCCTCTTCCATTCATCTTGTATGATAAGGCGAACAGAGCCTTAGACGGACAGAACAGGATACAGACAATAAATGGTGCTGGCGGCTGCCCAGTTGGCAAATGCCCGGCAGGGGTTGCCTGGGAACCAAAAGAGGCCCTGGAAATAATTTTCAAAGTGGCCCCATATTGCACATCTTGAGCAAGCCGAACCCTTTTCTTATAAGAAAACTTTAAAATAAAATACAAAAGAGGCCCAGGGTGCAGAGGCCCACCGGGAAATCTCCAGAGTGCCATGTAGGCCAGTCCAGCCCTGATGCCCGGTAATTACTAATGTAAAACGTTTCATTGTTAGCACATGCATTCGTATGAATACATTTTTAGGCAAATGAAAGAGGAGGGGTGTTCGTACTTGCATGTCAGGGGAGTGATTGGAAGGGTAGGGGCAGGAGACTGTTCATCTCACAGCAGTGCTTAAGTGTGTGGTTCCTCTGGTTTCAGATGTGAAGGAGAGAGTTAACTGATTGTAACATTGAAGCCGTACTACAATAGTGTCATTAGAATGTGTAAAGAAGTTAGATGCCCCCACACAAGTATGTTTGCCCCTCCCCCATCGTTTCTGAAGTTAGCACCTCTGCCAACATTTGGGGGGGAGGGGTGCCAGCCATGCTACCTGCCTGGGGTGCAATCTGGTCTAAGACCGGCCCGGCAGCAGCAGTACCTTTTATGAGCTCCTTCTGTGCTCTCACATTAGACTGCTCATCAGAATTGGTGGTTGTCAACCTGTTCTTATAAGCTATACTCCACTGTAGGTAAAGGGACACCACTCTCACCCCAAACTGACACAGCTCCACCGGGAGTGTCACTTTCAGAAGTAGTGTTTAGGGCCTTTTCAATGATCTCCTCTTAAGAGATTTTACCCAGCCATTCTTGACGGCAAAACATACAGAACAGCACTGATTACCAGAAGTGACGGGTAACTCAAATATTTGTGGAAAAAGCAATTTCCAATTCCAGCTCCTCTCAAGTCACTGGCAGAGCTACACAGTTACTCCAAATCCCTGAATACTAGAATCACATCTTAGAAGAGCTCCTGGCCCTTCCCCTCTGCCCTCAAACACACACTAGGATAAACAAGCACTGCTCTCTCCCTCTGATTCAAGCTTAATCTCACCCTTTTGCTTGGCTCTGTCCACCCAAGGCAGTTGGGGAAAGACAAAGGGGTGTCGGTGAAACTATTCGAGAAGGGAAAGTTAGTAGGTCTGGGGTAGATCTTTTGAGTGTTGTGGCTTTTTATTTGCTAGGTTTTTAGCTGAACCACTGACACTGTCTGTGGCAATGCATTCAATATTTGCTACTAGGCCACCCTTGGGAGTGTGTGACAGGATTCTAAAAGTGGAAGTTAGTAAGCCTAAAGGTTGTGGTGATACAGTACAGAATGTGGTTGGCAGGTTAGTGTGTTGAGCTTTGAGACATTTCCCCAACGCGTTTTTTGCTCATACAGCCAATATCCTGCATGGGAAAGAGCTTTAATTTGCAGTATTCATACACAACCATCCATATCTCTCTCTCTCTCTCTCTCTCCCTCTCTCCCTCTCTCTCTCTCTCTGTCTCTCTCTCTCTCTCTCTCTCTCTTGCTCTATCTATCTATCTATCTATCTATCTATCTATCTATCTA
Source organism: Ambystoma mexicanum (assembly GCF_040938575.1). Taxonomy (NCBI): domain Eukaryota; kingdom Metazoa; phylum Chordata; class Amphibia; order Caudata; family Ambystomatidae; genus Ambystoma; species Ambystoma mexicanum. The sequence goes on from NC_090924.1 coordinate 1,392,965,304, forward strand.
TCTATCTATCTATCTCTCTCTATCTCTGTAAGTGTGTTTGTATGTGTGGGGTTGTCTACAGCCTCATAACAGTTGTTGGGCTGAAATGTTGGCCTAAGGTCGGCATAGCAGTCTGGGGGTGTGCTGGCGCTAGTGAAATCTGTCCAACCTCATCCATTCGCCCTGCACAGGTGTGGAGCAGGGTCAGGCCCAGTGCTATCAGTATAGGCGATTCCGGAAGATTGCCGATTTTGCGATTGTTGGCTCCAGCCCCACAGCAGTTGGTGGGCTGAAATTTTGTCCTGAGGTCGGCATACCAGTCTGGGGTGTGCGGGCGATAGTTACATTTGTCCAGCCTCACCCATTCACCCTGCACAGGTGTGGAGCAGGGTCAGGCCCTGTGCTATCAGTATAGGCGATTCCGCAAGATTGTCGATTTAGTGATTCTTTTCAAAAATAAATCATTAGGACCAAATATTACATACACAAGGCTATAGCAGACCCCCATGTGCTGGCCAGATAAAGACTCGGGCAACGCTAGGGGGGTATGGCTAGTATGACAATATAATAAACTTGATTCATGGAAGTGTTTTATAATGGTGCAATCCCATAGGAAAAAGTTCCATGAATCAGGCCCAAAATGTCTCGCAACACAAGGTTTTACGTGCTGACCTCTGGTTGATTGGTTGATAGTGCTGCTGAGCTCACACATTAATTACATTGTGAATATACACACTATTTAACAAAAAATAGAAAAATAAGAAATGAAGTTGTAGAACCTCAAGCCTGGTTCTCTGATCCATTGCCATATCTTGCAGATCTTATTTGCACCCCACTCATCTCATCCAGTATGGGCAATGCGCCCACAGTGTGCAAGATGCATGCATGTATGTCTCCAAATACCAGTCCTGTCCTCATCTCGGAGGATGACTCTGTCACCGTCTCCATATACCAGTCCTGCCCGCATCTCGGAGGATGCCTCTGTCACCGTCTCCATATACCAGTCCTGTCCTCAACTCGGAGGATGCCTCTGTCACCGTCTCCATATACCAGTCCTGTCCTCATCTCGGAGGATGCCTCTGTCACCGTCTCCATATACCAGTCCTGTCCTCATCTCGGAGGATGCCTCTGTCACCGTCTCCATATATACCAGTCCTGTCCTCATCTCGGAGGATGCCTCTGTCACCGTCTCCATATACCAGTCCTGTCCTCATCTCGGAGGATGCCTGTATTGCTGCTGCACTCTTTCTGCTTTAGCAATAAAAATACATTAAACCTCCGGCCAGCTCCACTCCTCCCCTTAGATTTCTGTCTTCGTCTGTGGTTGCACTGCTGTCAGCAATGGCTGAGGTGACTCTAACAAACTTGCACCAGAGAGAGATACAGACAGGCAGAGACACACACACACACACACACACGCACACACACACACACCCTAGATTGTCATATGATATGCCAGAAAGTGTTATAATGTATCCTATAATTACTGTACAGTCTCACACTATAATGTGCAATCAGGATTTTTCCATTTATTTTGTATTGTAAAAAGGCAACCATTTTATTTTCAATACTTGACCACATTTTCTGATGATTTGTATCTTGGACATAAACATGCATTTCAATGTTCCAGATGCCTGTTTACGAAGTAAGAAAACTGGATTGGTGTGTTAGCTACCAAATGTAACATTGCTTTCAACCCCTGTAAACAGCGTAGAAGACATTTGAAATATTCCAACTTAAAAAATGACTGGTGTCTCTCAGAAAGCCTTTTCAATTGTGTAAGCCTGAATGCCACAGCTATTGCTATTTTGTATTAGCACCCTTTGGCGGGAGAGCCAGCCAATCAAGTTACTTGGTTCTCCGGTTCCGGATGCACCTCAAGACCTTCTCTTTTCTTCTGCCTTCGCTTCCCCTCTCCCTTGCTGATATGTTCCCTATTGGCACCGTGCACCTGGCCACCCTCTGTCCTCTGGGCCAAGGTACCTGTCCACCCTGCCACCCTCCTGCACTGCCTCCGGGCCACCCCTTGCACTTGGGTCTGTATCTGTACCTATACAGCCCCCCCCTTTTTCTTCCTGCACTTGTCAGTCATACCCTTTCTGCTGCCTTAATCCTAGCACTTGCAAATTGCTGGCTACACTACCACTGTTTGTTGCCTTTATTTATTTATTTATTTATTTATTGTTCATCTGTTTCTCCTCTGCTTCGCACTTTCCACTTCTCCCCCCTTCAATGCACTTTTCTACTCCTCCTCTCCCATGCACTTGCCCGTTCTCAATGTCACTGGGCCTAGTAAGATCGCTGTTTTGTTCCCTACCTTGTCGCGCTCTGAAATACTTGTGTACGAAAGCAATAGAAATTAAATATCAATATCAATGGGATGAATCCCACGATACTTGCCAGCGTTCCAAGCAACCTGATGGCTGCTCCCCATCCCGCCATCTTACCCCCACCTTCCCCTCACCTCCGGCCACTGTTCCCTTAACTCCCAAACCCCCCTGACCCTACCCAACTTATTCTTTTGCCTCCCCGGCTGCCGTGAAAATGGAAGAGGGGCTACATGGAGCCGCTCTTACAGCTCCACGGTGGCCTTCTTAGGTGCATTTTTGTATGAATGAACAGGATGCTGCGAGCGTGTCCCATTCATGAAATAATACATTGCTGGCAGCACCCCGAGTTTCATGATTGGAAACCCGGGGTACTAATAGCGTTAATACCCAATCCAGACCATCAGGTCAGGTGTTAGGTGTTATTGCTTAATTAATATCATCATAATAATTACTGGACAACCTGCTTTTGAGACAAGCTTGGGGTTATAATTTGTGTGGTAGCAAATTGTAATTGGAAGCAGTAACATTGACCTACTTCTGAAATGCTGGTGAGAATGATAACAAATCAGAATATCACAGGTTGTGCAATATAAAACATGCTCACATGCAAATGATTTGCGTTGACGATATCTTGGGAAGACAGTTTCTGTGTATCAGCTTCTCATCCCTGTATGATCTGTGCTCTTCCCTCCATGCTCCTGGGAGTCCGATTCCAGGTGGATGGGACTTGAGCTTTTTTACCGCCCTCTGCCTCAGACCGTTTTGTGTTCCTTGGGACTGGTAGCCTTCCAGCATGTAGAGCTTTCTAAACACTTCTTCCCCTCTCTGTTTCCTTTTCCATGATATAGATTTCCATACATGCCTTTTATTAACCACACAGAGCACGGTCGACGTGTCTTCTAGACAATGCTGCCCAAACAGAGTTTAGTTCGCTGAAGAAACTAGGAAAAAAGTATTTTAAAAAAATCCAAAAGGGTTAAAAAAAATTGGGAAAATCTTATACATCTGAGAACATTTTCATTTTGGAGCCTGACTCTGCTTAAATATTATGGTAAATGTACATTTAAATCAAGGAGCATGATATAAAAGAAACTTGCAATCTTTTCTTCAAGCAATGATCTTTTTTTTTCCGTCAGGTGAACTAAAGGACAGGAAATACAACTGGTCCAAGTACAAGAGAGACAGCCGGTTCGGAGTACCCACGCCACATTTCAACGATGGAAGGCTTACCCGCAAAACCCTGAACTGGATCCATGACTGTCAAATGTAAGACAAGCTGGATACGGAGAGATGTAAATGTCTGATTTTATAGTGGTCTCTTTAATATTCTTTGTTACGGGTACAAAAGGCATATGCCGATTGCCTTGAGCAGTAAGGGTTGGGTGGCAACAACAAGGAGTAGAAAACTGTAAAGCCCAACCTATAGAAGGGAACTTTCTAAAAGAGTGATGCATACATCTTCCGCATCCTTTGAGATGTCCTTTATCTTGACTATATCAAGCGAATTTCGAAGTGGAGCTCCTTTTCCCCTGCTAATTGAGTACACTCTTGGTTCCTTTTTATAGTGTGGAGTTTGTGGTCTGAGCTACATTGTTTCCAATGAGTTATTTTTCTCCTTTTCTTTGTTACTTTTTATGCCATTCAGCCTATGGTATCCTGAATATCTTTCTAAGTCTGAAACCTGGCCACTAACGCAAGGCTATAAACATGTATAACGCCACATGGTTGCCAATTTTTGGATTTAAATATTTTGGATACCTCTTTAGCCTCTTTTCCCTGAAAATCAATCAAGTAAAATAATCTGAATTTCTTTTGCGATTAGAGTACACTTATACCTTTTCTAAAAAATATATATATTTAGGACTTCAATTGTCCTGATCCCGGTCATTAAAAACAACTGAGAGAAACGTGTAGAACATTTAACCATGTTTTTACAATCTTGCCTATTATTTTTTTTTTTTTTGCGATATGGCTTTGGGCATGGATCGGATTTTCAGATTGTGCCACTCTGGTCAACTCTGCAATACAAAGTTACAGATACTATGGGGTGTAACTGAATCGAAGGCGCTAGTCTACTGAGCTCCAAATTGCGGTCATGGGCAGCAGCAGCATACGAGATCCCCCAGACCTCCCAATGTAGAAAATATAAGAGTGTATGTTGCTCATCAGCTCTATGACCCTTAATCCATTTTTCACTCTACACTCAATAAGGTATACAGATCCTTGATCAATGCGAAAATCAGACCTGTCTCTTGATATTTTGATTTATTGACAAAATCCAACACAGCCACAGCCAAGAGAAAAACTTAAACATGGACTAGAATACTAAACAGCATCTCTGCTAATATCTGGCTTTAATTCTGGCGGATATGCTAGGTACCCCTATGGAATCTGTCAGCTTTATCCACTTGCTAGAAGCTAGCAGATTCCATAGGAATCCATGGAGAGGCCTGCTGCCATGCAAGTACAAGGGGGGAGGCATTTACGATTCTTGCATTCAGTGGAATAAAGATGTTCAGAAACCGAGGAACAACAGGATTTCCATGTATTTGCACTGCAGAGTGCAAACAATCAAAGGTTAATGAACTGAAGTGCATGGACATCTGGTACCCTCTGGGTAATTGTCAGGGCCATATGAAATGAGCCCCTTACATAAGGTAACAAAAGAAGAGCATTGTACCAGTAAACAGCCCAAAGTATTTAAAGCTAATGGCAGTTTCAGTTTTATCTAATTCTGGTAGTGAACCAGTTACATAGACCTGCAGGATGACTGAGAGGTTTCAAGTAGTCACAATTAGGTCATGATTGTGGTTGAGGGTACATTTTTGTGCCCAATGACTCCCCCACCCGGGGAAAGCACACAAGAGATAATCTATAACTGCATGCTCAGTTGCCAGTCGTTTAGCTCAATAGATCCTATTTATTTATTTATTTATTTATTTATTTAATACACATATGGCGGCATGCCTTGTGTATACAACATGATATACAATTACACGGATAAAACCATACATCGTTAGTGCTTATCAGCAACAATTCCTAAAAAAACACAAATTCGTTTTGTGTGAGCTTTACAGTGTTCCGCACAGTTCATCAATAAATATCAAAGCAAATTTACAATTGAATAAATACCTTTTGATAAAAACAATTAGGCCAGTATCTGCATAATTTCAACACATTTCCAGTAAAATTCTACAATGTAAAAAATATAATATCACAGCCATTAAGAAAAGCTGGCCATACCATAGTAAGGTCAGCCATATTAATACTGTTATTGTATGCCTTAAGATATTTCCAACGTAAGGCCAGCAAACTTACACATTCAAGTAGTAGATGTTCCAAGCTCTCAACAGTGTCATTCCCATTCAACCGACAACAGCGTATATTACGCAATATCCCCCACTGCTTATATTGAATTGGAGCCTAACGTATTGCTTTGCAATTGTGCTATTGGGAAAGGCTTTTTTGTAACAAGGCATGGTATCTCTTTTTACTATATATTCACAGAATGAGGTATGATTTTTACCGGAAAACAGATTGATTAGGTATTCTTCTCTGCAATGTTCAATGAGGTTTTCCTTGAGACAGTTCTCTTTAACGTGGACTGCACCATCCAGGCTCACTCCACAGCATCCTGCTTGCCATTTTATGCAGGTGCCAACCATCTTACCCAGGGTGCCCAATGTGAGATAATTATCAAGGTCAAAAAGGCAGCCACTTGTGCACCAATCATTGTGTCAGGTACCATTTTGAGCAATTTGTCACAGAATAAGATTGTTTTTTTGTTGCATCATACACAATACCAGGTAACTCAAACTCTAGATACCGTAATTCATCTGCTGTTGTCGGTGGTAGCCCAAGCAACTTAAATAATACTTTAGCTTCGTATCTTCTCAAGGAGTCAATAGACCTTCCACCCCATATTTCAACACCATACAATGGGACTGAACAAACTTTCGTCTGATATAGTAACAACACTGTCTGAAATGACATCCCACATTGGTTATTTTACGAAGCGAATTATCATATTGATTACTATGTTACATTTACTCTTAATCACTTCCCTATGCGTCTCCCATTTCAGGTTGCTCTGTAGATGTAATCGTAAGTGGTTTATATGAGTCTACGTTCTCTAGCCTCACGGCATTCAGCGTACATGGATACATTCGACTCATTCGACGTGTGTGGGGAAAATACAATTGTCTTGCTTTTCTCTGTGTTTATAACCAAGCCAGTTTGACTTGCGTATTTCCCTAGTGATTCAGCAAGTCACTGCAAGCCCTTAGAAGTGTAGTCGAAGAACACCAAATCGTCGGCATAAGCTAGCCAACTTAAGGAGTGGCAACTATGGCCAAGAACAATTTGAAAATGTATCTCCATTGTCTGATGAGGAATCCACAAACCTATCAGAGTACGAAAAATGCATAAAAATGTTAGACAAATATTATGAAAAATGTATAAGCATTGTTTTGGAAAGGTACCATTTTGGAAAGAGAAAGCAGGAAAAAGAAGAGTCTGCAGACCAATTTATCACAGCACTAAGAAGCCTAGCATCATCTTGTGACTTTGGAAATGCATTAAATGAAAGGCTAGGGGACCAATTCATGCTCAACTACAGTAACGAAAAAGTAAGAAGCACTGTGGCCTAAAGGTAATCCCACAATTGATGAAATAATAAGAGTAGCGACTGAAGTTGAACACACACAAAAGTGTGTCAAGGATTTGGAAAAAAAGAGCTGAACTTAATGAAAAGAAGATATAAGAAACACAGATAATGGAAATATCAGTAGTACAAGGTAGAAAAGTTGGAGAAAAAAACCTTTCAGAAGAGAATGCGGAAAAAAGAACTTCAAGTACAAGGAGAACAAGGAAGAAAGTGAAAAGAAACAATATTTTCGATGTGACAGTCTCACTCATTTTGTGAGCAGCGATAAGTGTCCTGCTCTCAAGGCAACATGCAAAAGATGCAATAGAAAAGGACATTTCACATGTTGTAGAACAAGAAGTGAAAACATTGCATGTTTCGAGGAGCTATGTGACGGAATGGAGGACTGCACGTGTCCCATTGACATAAATTCAGATGATATTCTGGCGGTTCAAGATGAAGATGCGGACACAGAAAAGCCTAGAGCTGTTAATGAAATGGAAGGGGTAGAATTTTGGATGGTATTTGATTCAGGAGCCCAATACATCTTGTTGCCAAAACATATTTTTGAGACCAAAACGGTAAAGAATGTGTTTCTCAATCCTGTAGACATGAGACTAGTAGCTTATGGGGGAAGAAAATTGATATTGAAGGTTGGTTTTGGTCAAATGTAAAGTTTAAGGATAGATCAGCCAGAGGGAAAGTATATGTGTCGAAGAAGGATAGAAATCCCCTTTTGAGCTGGTATGCAATAGGACATGGCAATGATTTATCGCAGCATGACGTTTTTCGTGAGGAACCGGGAAACCTTAAAGGTTTTATGCATAAGATCAGAGTTACAAATGGTTCTAGACCAGAAGTACAGACATTGAGAAATATTCCTTTAGCAATTAGATTTGCTGTTAAGGATGAACTACTGTCTATGGAAAAACAAGGTGTCATTGAGAGGATAGAGACTTCTGAGTGGGGGTCTCCATTAGTGGTAGTTCACAAACCCAATGGCAAACTCAGATTATGCATAGATCTTAGATCAGTCAACAGATGTGTAATACCTGATAGACACCCATTGCCTAATATTAATGAGATGTTAGGTACTATTAAGAATGCCAAGGTTATGGGCCTCATTACGAGTCCGGCAGTAACCGAGGTGGTAAAACCGCCTGGTTACCGCCGGACTCGTATTACCATTTTGTCTCTGTGATTCCCGGAATTACCGGGGCATTACAACCCTGGTTTCCCGGGAATCACGGAGGCGGAATGGTGTTAATCCCCATTCCCATTGAGTCCTATTGGACTCAATGGGAATGGGGATCATGGAAACACTGGCAGCATCTCGTAATCCTGCTGGTGTTTCCTCGTCCACCTGCAGGCAGGCGGTGTTACATCCCGCCTGCAGGAGTTGTGATCGCCCGGCATGGAAGCAACGGTGGCGGCGGGTTTACCGCCACCGTTGTTTCCATACCGGGCGATTTGTAATGAGGCCCTATGAGTTCATTAGATTTGAAATCTGCATATCATCAAATTGTGCTTCACCCTTCCTCTAGGAATGTAACCGCATTTATCACTCCAGAAGGTCTATTTCAATGTAAATGAATGCCATTTGGACCGATATCGGCAGCTGCTGTATTTCAAAGGATTATGTATCAACTGTTTCAAGACATGGATGGAGTTTTGTATTTTCAGGATGATGTGTTGGTGTATGGGAAGGACAGCAAAGACCGTGACAATAGATTGAGGAAAGTGTTGGACATTTTTATGAAAGCAGGTCTGACATTGAGCAGAGATAAATGCAAATTTAATAAAATGAGTATCCAGCATTTAGGACACACAATATCTGAGGCATTCGACCAAAATCTGATTTGATAAACAATATTATTAATTTTCCAAGTCCGTCAGATAAATGGAAAGTAATAGCTTTATTTGGAATGGCAGATTATTATGCTAAGTCTGTGCCTAGGTTAGCAGACAAATCATTCCACATGAGAAGTCTGGTATAGTAAGGTTTGTCTGGAGTGAGCAATGTGAGAGAGAATTTGAGGAAATCAAAAATGCTTTAACAAAGGCCCCACATTGAGTAATTTTAATCCCAGCAAAGACAGTTTTTTAACTATGGATCCCAATAACCATAGGTTAGGAGCTGTTATTTCTCAAAAGGATGGTATTAAAGATGTTACCATAGCGTTTACGTCTAGAGTGTTAAGAACAGTTGAAAGGAATTATTCTTACATAGAAAAATAATTGCTGGCAATAAAGTGGGTGATAGAAAAATGTTGGCCTTTTTTATGGGGTGTTAAGTTCACCATCACAAACCTTTGTCGGAGATTCTAACCACAAAAGATCTAGACAAAGTCTCATCAAGGATTAGGAAATGGGTCGCCAACTTACAGGACTATAACTGGGAAGTTGCGTATTTTCCAGGCATTCAAAATAAGGCCGCAGATTGCTTGTCCAGACTGACCAATGTTGTAGAGGATGAGGCTGATGAAGGAGATAAATATGAACAAGTTCTCACTGTTAGTCAGTAGGATGTGTCTGAAAATGAGTGGTGTGATGTTGACCATGACTTGAGAGATGTAAAAGAAAGATTAGAGGCAGGTATGAAGAGTTCTGAAATCAAGAGAGGAACCATACCTGATCAATTTAGGAATATATTTGATGAGCTCCTCGTGAGGGATGGGATGAGTTTATGTGGAGACAAAATTCTTCCTCCAGCAGGAGTAAGACAGAACATTTTAGAAGTAGTGTATGAAGGTCTTCAGGAGGGGATGACCAAGACCAAACAGTTAATTAGACAAGATAATTGGTGGTCAGCAATGGATATACAAGTGGAGAGGCTGCTCAGGGAGTGTGCCTTTTGTGAGAACGCAGTTAAAGGATGCTTTGCTAGAGTTGAGCCGATGCCTCTCATGTCCATGTCTTCTATGCCTTGGGAGAGAGTGGGATTGGATATTGTAGGCCCTGTCACATGTTAAGGAGTTTGACGGTATGGCATAGCACTAGCCGACATGCTATCCCATTGGGTAGAACTTACTTGGGTAAAAAATGTGTTTGCAAAAAATGTGATTGAATTCCTTGATAACATTTTTAGAAGAGAGGGACATCCCACCTCCATTTTAACGGACAATGGTGTGCAATTTGTGGCTGAGGAGATGGAAAATGTTCTAAAAGCCAATGGTATTGAGCACAAGACAAGTTATGTCTACCATCCAGAGACAAACGGAATAGTGGAGAGATTTAACAGATTTATCAAAAATAGCATTGTTAACTTTGACAGAAGGATCTGATTGGAGAAAGGCTGCAGAGGATACGCTGGTTGTCTATAGATTTACCCTTCATGTTATCGCAGGCGTTTCTCCTTTCAAGATGATACGTGGGAGAAAGCCCAATACTCGAGTGTGCCCAGGTTGGTTGGGCTGCGCTTGTCAGAAAAATATTGACATGGACCTTGTGAAGGAAAAGATTCAAGATAAAAACATTCTCAGAAAAGAAAGCTTAATTAATTACTCATAAATAAAATTGTAGACTAAAGAGTCGAAGAGTGTGTGGAGAGGATCAAAAAGGTGTTCAAAAGAAAGTGTTACCTATCAGGAAATGTGGAAATGTGGTAGGCCTTCATTTCTAGGAGACTATGTGAATTAGTAGTATACCTACTCAAAGCAAAAAGTTAGTTATCTGCACATATCATTTTCTTACCTGAATTGTGTTATGTATGTCAAAAAGTAATTAGTTAAAACTATGTCCAAAATTGGACACACTGTTATATTATTATATCGTTATTGTTATAAATGGGCCATTATTTAACAAAACAAGTCAACTAGGAAATCCATCATTTTGTCTACTTAATATTTCTTGTGTATATGTCTAGTTGATTCTGTTAGATAGAGACAGTGTTAGAATTAATAAGTTGCAAATGTCTTTGTTCAAATAGTAAAGAAGGGAGATGTATAGCATCTTATATGCAAGCATTGCAGAGGGTGAGATATGGAATACAGAATGTTTAGGGAGAGTGTGGAATCTGGAAGGTTGAGGTTGAGAGTCATGTTATGAGCGGTTGGATGTAGGAAGTGCAGCAGACAGGTGGGGCATGAATAGATCTGGAGATATAGGTAATAAAATATATTACAACTACAATCAACGTTTTGGAGAATCTTTCAGTATCCCAAGATCCTAATGTGGATAGGTGTTGAAGCCAACATAAGTGACTTCACAGAAGGGGCACTGCAAGAGCATCATCAGGCTGTCATACGCGAAGGCTCCATGGGAAGTGGCTTCAGAATAAGTTGCCATGAGTAAGTTGAGTGTCAAGTAATCTTGTGCTGGGAAATACATGAATTACACTATTGTTATATATGAAGCAACTCTGTAGTCATTGAGTGAGGATTTCTTGTAATAACAGAAAAGAGACAGTGAGATTCAATGATTTGCCCAAGATCAAACCCTTTGTTAAGGGGGCAAAAATGGGGTTGTTGGCAATTTAAGTAGTTGACCACACATCTTTCCAGTTTTAGTTGATATAATTATATGTTAAGGCTTTGTTTAAAGAAATGCCTTGAAAATAACACACACATACTATCATAATAAACTAAACTTGCACTATTAAAATTGTCATGGAAACATGTTAAGCAATAAGAGTATGGGCCTCATTGCAACCCAGGCTTTAAGGGGTTAACGGCGCCGTAAAAGGTGTCGGCGCCGTTAAACCCTTAACGCCTGATTACGAGGTCCCCTTGCGGGTTGCACTTTAACGCCTGCTTTTAGCAGGCATTAAATAACCAACCCGCAAAGGGACCTAGGAGCCGTAATTAGCGCCTTCCCCATTCCCATTGAGCCCTATGGGGGCAAAAATGGGAATGGGGAAGGGCCAATGGTGGATGGGGAATTACCGCCCCGCCAACCTTGGAATGGGGCGGTAATTCCGCCATTCACCATGGCGGAGTTGGTAATTTACCGGCGTCAACCATGGCGCTAATAGCGCCATGGTTAACGCCAAGGTCGTAATGAGGCCCTATGTGTTTAATTGTATTTTCTCCATTCTACATGGAAGGTCACAGGAGCACCAGACAAAGTAATGTGAGACAAATCAAATCTCACTTTGATTTTAAAACCAGTTATTTCACACACACACACACATCTTGCTGCATTATGCCTCCCCATTCCCATTTCCTAAGGGACAAAAGTCCCTGCTAATAGTACCACCTCCCAGGGGAGGACTGGCAACATTTGGCCTCAGGGCAAGTTCACTTTTCTAGCCCCTAGTGCAATGGTCTAAGCCCAAACTTCCACAACAGGTCAACTCAATACCAACCTCTTCCTCTAGCTGGTCAGATAGCACAGCGAGTAGAGTGCTCGCTTTGACATCCATGCAGAGCCTGCCAATGCAGGTTCAAATCGCGGCATGGCCAAACTCAGACTTTCATCCTTCTGAGGTCGATAAATGAGCACCACACACCGTGATTAATAATAAGCAGCGCTTAGATTCCTGAGGGTTTGTAGTGCTATATAAATGCTAAAATATTATTAATTATTAAATTATTCCTCCCCCCACACACATTCTCAAGTATACATAATATGCATCAATGCCAATACTTTTCTTTTATGCAATATGTTTTTCAGTTATGTTTGTGGTTTGTAAGAGACCTGGACCCCTGGAAATTCTCCCACTTAACAAACAGTAAACTTATTTGACCAGGATAATCTAATTGGTGAAATGGGAAACTTTGGATTTGAGTCCAGTTTTCATTGTGTTGCGGTCTTGAATTTGATAAAAGGCTATATCTCCCCCCATCCCAACCTATCTATAGTTTTAGAACAATGTAAAGAGGTGGCAAAGCTAGAGAATTCATTGGTAGACTAGAGCCATTGCTGAGCCTGGGAGTCTGGATTTGCTCCCAGGGCTAAACATGAGCTGTCATGGCAAAATACCCATACCTGGCTTTCTGCCGCCCCACACCACAACACAAAACCCATACCTGCATTGTATGTACCTATTGTATGTACCCACCACCCACAACATAAGACCCTCACTTGTCATCCTGCCTCCTCACCAGTATGCTTAAAATAAATTGTTAAAATTATAATTATTTATAGAGGAACACTATAGAGTATAAACCCGTGTGTGAGGCTTTCTTTAAAGATAGGTAAGGAAAATAAGGCACAGTGATGAGAAGTGATTTGCTCAGGATCACCTAATGTATGAAGTGTGGAAGCATTTGCGTCCCGACTTCCTGGTTGCACTGCTTCCAATTCATAAAGCAGCGGCAAGTTAATCTTCTTCAATTCCGTCTTCAATGTTATAAACAACATGAATGCTTCCTGTAAAGTTGTTTTTTCAGGGCTAAACTAGTATTCTGTTCAATAAATCTGGTTTTTAAAGCACCAATGTATCTACAAGGGGAAGTCTATTATTCGTCTGTATCCAGAGGCAAATACATCTGAGAAACAGACTAAGATCATAATTATAATGAAAACATGCTATAATTATAATCTTAGTCTGTACAATTAGCAGTACTTTCAAAGCACCACGTCACATGTTAAAGCACCTCAAAAAATAGTAGTAATTGAAACATATGTTCATAGCAAGTATGCATCACTTAGTCAGAAAAGGGGTCAAGCCAGTCCTACAATCGGGTGTAGCGGCATGCAGGACAGATATATATCTCAGCAACAATCAACGTGCTGGCCTACCGTTCCAGATGTATACCTCCTCTCATTTATGCTATTTTCCTTACCCATCATCCTCTGGTGTTCTTCTCTTGCACCACATTCTCAATGTCCCCCTGTTTCTTATAATTAACTTTTAGACCTCAGTTCCACTTTTGCTCTGTCCTTTAACTATGAAAATTAACTATTACCTTGCACACACCTTCTTCCCTTGCCAACTTTTCTCAGTCACCAATCTTCTGCCACTGATCCCCCTTAATTGCCCATCGTTCCAAGCCCATTCTTCACCCCTCACCACCTTCCGTTGCCCTAGCTTACAGTTAGACAGTACACCACCTTGATTTGCCAGTTAGCATCTACCAGACACGACAAGAAGCCGTGGTCGGGGTCTTGTCTTGCTGGTAATTGGCTGTGGGATCTGCATGCAGAGTGAAAGACGACGAGGGGACGCGGCTGTTTTTGTGCTGCCAAGTTTCACTTTCTTGGAAAGTCGGCTGCATGTTTCAGTTTATGAACGCAGAGCAAACTGCAAGGGAATACTGCTTGGACCTGGGGATGGAGAGGGAGCAAGTGCAGTCTAGTATATTTATGTGTGTTTTCAATTAAAGTGGAGTGTGTTTGTATATCTTTGACAGTGAAAAGTACAGGTGTAAAGATGCATCTGTGTTCATGTGACTTTGTATTTATATATCTGTATCTGGTGTTGATTTGCATGTGTGTCTTTTTTTAGTCACATAAGAGAACAGTGTTCTGGATAAGAAAATGAAAAAATGATCACGTACTTGGAGGTCATTCAGAGTTGGGTGGCAATAGTAAAATCATCAGTTTTTGGCAAATACTGTTGATTTTACCGTCCACCCAATTCAGGCTTTCACCAAAAACCATCAGTGGTATTCCATGGGAATACTGACAGTGGTATTTTAAGTAGACTTTTTGCAGAAAATCCACCCATTTTTACCTCCACCTTTATGGTGCAGGTAAAAAATCCAAACTGGCCCCAAATGTTTTAACTCTTTCTTTGTAATGTACAGAACCGAACTACAGGTGCTGTTTTTAAAACATTTTTTTTTGCCAAGGATCATGTTGAGGAGGTAAAAAGGTGGGCATCTCAGATGGCCCCGTCTCACATCCCTACCCACATAATGCAAAAAATGGCCAGAATCGACCCTTTTGTACATAAATATAATTAAACAGTAGTGATTGAGCCCCTACTGTACATAATCCATTTCTCCCTTAACATTGATGCTGAAAATGACTGATAAAAATATTACAAATACCTTTTTACATTACTGCCATCGGAGGTGGTATTTCTGAAAGAGCACAGGAGGTATTCCAGAAATGCCACCATTACTGATGGTAATGTTTGAGTAGTGCTAATTTTCAGATGTACCACCGGCGGACCTAGTAACTTTCTTCAGCAGTATTAAAACATCTGTCCAACTGTGAATGGCCCTCTTAGTTTGTAGTCTAACAATTAATACCTGAATATTACATCTTTCTATGTGTGTTTTTCAAGTGTTTCCAAATGTAAGTACATCAAACAATCCAACAGGCATTTCTATAACCACTATATACGTAACATTTATGGGTGCTATGCAGGGTGCTATGAAACTCTTTTTGTGTGAACACACTGGTGATCAAGGCATTCACCTGAACATAGGGGAAGCATTTTTACTGAACAAACTGAGGACACACTAATAATATATGTACCCTGACTTCCTTGGCAAGGGGTCGTTGTGATAGGCTGCTGTGGATTGTGACAGACCAATGATGTATGGGGAGTAGTGGTGCCAACATTACTACCCAGTGTCACAGAATGTGTTATTTAAATGTATGCATTGCCTCCGGGTGGTGAACATGCCCCTGTAGCATAGGCCTCTCTCTCTGTCACTCACTGTGGAGTCCCGTGCGTGGGGGCCGCCCAGGCACATCTACAACATTGCTGAAATCAAGACAAATATCCTGCCCCAGTTCATTTATTTTGGTTCTCTGACCCAAGGGCAACAACCCAGACAGCCTGGGGGGCAATTGCCCCTCTGCTCCCCCCTTGTCAGTCTGCCCCTGCCCCTTCCTTCCCATTAGTGCCTAATTGCTCACATTGTAATGCGCTATTGACACAGAGCAACTTGTTCAAATGCTGCACAGAGCCCGGGAAGAGCCATTCTGGAAGAGTGAGCTCAGTGCAGAAAAGGCTTACATCAGGCCAGGGGAAGCAAGTTGGGATTTTTGGCTTCCCCCAGAGGGTGTCTGCAAAACGAGGGACAAAACCCATCAATACAGATAAGTCCCATAAAATACGGAATGGTTGGTCATCCTCGATCCTTATTAAGGGCTAATGTTCTTTCTCAGTCCCAGTTATATTGACTTCTGAATTGGGTAGTGACACACTCAGTTTATGGAACTAACTACAGTCTCGCTTTACTCTGCTGCATCCTCGGATTGCACTGATCATGGAGTTTTTTTGTGGCGCTAACTTTCCATGAAGCGTTTCAAACGGGAGGCTCAATATTTGGTCACAATGTCGATTACGGTTCAGCAGATTGTCGCCCACAGCCAGGAGGATGTACTGTAAATTACTCCTGCTCAGTGCCTTAAATGGGAAAAGAAGGTACTGTAAATTACTCCTGCTCAGTGCCTTAAGTGGGAAAAGAAGGTACTGTAAATTACTCCTGCTCAGTGCCTTAGGTGGGAAAAGAAGGTACTGTAAATTACTCCTGCTCAGTGCCTTAAGTGGGAAAAGAAGTCCAGGTACTCACCACGCTACGAAGCCAGCCATTCCGGCGCAATGCTTTCAGTGCCAGCCGTTTCGGCTCGGCACCTTGGCACAGGTCGCTTTTAGGCAGACCCTGTTTGCAGGCAATGCTCAATGAGATTAAATGATGTGCCAAGGATCACACACTTTGGTAAAGCAGTGTATCTGAGATCCTTTCACACAAACGTCCAGTTTGTTGTTATGCATTGTGTTAGTTTGAATATTCATATAAAATGTTTTTCTTTTTTGCGCATCAAGCTAGCAGACATCACAGCTGAAAACTAAGCTTCAGATTTTGAGTTTTGTCATTGCTTACTTTCATTGCCTCTTAAGAGATTTTGTAGGTAAATAGAGCTGTGTGCGAGTTTTCGGTGGAAAACGTTCCATCACAACTCCAATTGCTTAAACATTTACATATTAGAATAGGCACTACGAATAACAAAGAAACATCTTTAAGAAAAGTAATTTCCCAGGCTTTCCAAATCAATCCCTGCTCCATCAAGAGACACCAACGGACACCAAGTGTGAAGGCCACTTAGCGAAACAGTGTTCCGTGCCTTGTGTGCTGAGAGCACATTAGCTGAATGTTTGTCTCTCCCTTTGTTCTGCAGGGTGGGCCATGAAGGAGACATTATAGACACTGTGGGCGGTGGCGAGAGTAGGAGGGAGAGGGCGCTGTAGGAGGGAGAGGGCGCTGTAGTCCTGTATTCTGATAAAGTGAAATGAAATGCTTTCATTTTCACCTCACCACATTGTTGAGTACCAGTACTCTCTTTCAGGTGTTGAGAAGTGCAGGTACTCAAATGCTCAAAAATGAGTGCAGGGCTGGGTAGGACCGGCCCATTTAAAGCACTGTTCTCTTTCTGGTTTGCTCCACTCAGCTGTAGGCCAACCGGTTCTGTAACCATGGCAGGCCCTGATCGGGCCTTATGCTCTGTTTTTTTAGATTGAACTTTCTGGCTTCCGAATGGGAGGAGTGAGGGGTTGTTCTGTAAACAAAGAAGAAAGACGTGTTTCCTGTAGAGGTGCCTTTTTTGTGGGTTATCCAAAAAGCTTTATTCAATGTCCTCATAAACATTTCTGCGTCACCTTTGGCACGTGGCCATCAGTGATCGATTTGCTTATGTGTCACCCCATAGAAGTTCAGAAATAACTGGAATTCTCTGTTTTGGAATGGAAGCCTGTTGTCAGACTTGATGGACTGGAGTATCCAGTGAGTGGCAAACAGCACTTGTAGGGTAGGAAGGAAACATTCTACGCCTATAGAGCAGATGAACCAAAGTTTGGGCTGCTTGTAGAATTCATCCAGGATGACCACAACGTGCTCGTTCTGAGGATGGTTCTGAAGTTGATGCTGTGGTCTTGCCATGGTACTTTGCTTCTGATTGGGAATTTGATCGCAGGGGGGTGCGCCGCTGTGGCAAATGCCTGGTACCAGGTGCAACTAGATAGATCAGGGATCATGGTCTACCTCACTCTCTAGATTTGGGAACAATACATTTTTCCTCTGGCAGGTCTTCCTTTTTCTCCCCCACTCCCCCCCCCCATTGTCTCCAGTATGGGCAAGGCTTATGACCAGTGCTATCGGCATTTGCAGGGATGGCAGATGCGAATCACACTCTAGGACCCCTTCTTCCACCAAATGGAGTTTCGATTTAACTCTCCAGATCCCCTAAAGGAAGGATTGAACTGCCGCCGTTGGGTGGTCAAGAAGAGCTAGGAAATGCATCCAATTACTTTGCCTATTTGATCAATAACCATCTGTAAACCTTGGTGATGTGCAGAAGCCTCAGCAATGCCTAGTGTAGGCAATCGTCCAGCAAATTCCTGCTGTGCCCCTTGTACCAAAACAGCCTCCAGGCCTATTGGAATAGCACTCAGAATTATCGCATATGTTTTGGCAGGATTGAAATACACCAGTGTGTCTTATTGTGTCTTCAAAATCCTTTATTTCTACAGGGCCCCACGTCCATGGGTTGTCTTTATTGGTTCAGTGAAAGTAAATAGTTCCTATATGATGCATTGCAAGAATTCACCATACCAAGAACATGTCTAACCTCAGATCGGTATCTGGGAGAAGAGGTCATCTTGCTGTCTGTGACCTTTTTGGGGTCATATGTAAGACCATGTCTACTTCCTTCTGTAAGAACTTGCATGTTATGCCTGCTTATATTAAGGTTATTGTGTGTATAAGTACCATCATCCCTCACATTAAAGACTCATGGGACTCCCCCCCCCCCCTCAAACAGACTTCCAACAGTGTGTTTGAATATCATGGTTGTAGACGAGATGGTGGAGCTAATGCTCTGATACCAAAAGAGTCACATGAAATGAGAAGGTCCTGATTGCCCTGGAGCCTTCGTGCAACAGTACTTGGTGGCATCCAGCATTGAGGTCGAAAGTGGAGAAAAACGTAGAGCTTTGAAAGTCTGTCATTATATTATCTAGTGTAGGAGCTGGATGCCGCTCTGTCAAATAGCTTTGTTGGGCAGTGTGATGAATCCAGTCGAGCCATCACGGATTCCCGGCAGTGAGCTACTCCCATGTAGCCCGTGGGACTGCATCTGCTACCTGATCCTGACCCTGGGGGCGGTTATATGAGGGAGGATCACATGAGAGGAGACAATCACCGGGGAGATGCTTTCACTTCACTGGACAAAACGCGGTATTCCCCCCTTTCCCATGAGGAAGACCCTCTAATACCCGCCTTCTTAATGACTTATTGTCATTCTGGTCAGGCCCCCATATTTGACACAAACACCCACAACCTACACATAACATCTTTTTTTTCTGATGTGCCTTTATGCGAAACCCTTGAGAGAACCCATCTGAGAGTTAAAGGTCCAAAGACATCAATGGACCCCAACTCCCATAACGACCCAGGTACTGAGACAAGGAGGACGATGAGGGAGTTTGTGCAGAGTAACAGGAGCCCGAAGTCAACATGCAGGATCGTTGTTTTTCCAAGCGTTCAGTGCACGGAACATTTAAAGTTGGCAATCTCACTGTGGTGGAGAGCAGTGCAGGGGTAGATGTTAATCCCCAGGCTGAGGCTCACGGACGCAAAGCACATAGAAATGGAGGCGACCACGGATTGGGTGGAGCATCCGCATACTCAAAACTGGAAAGTGGGTGAAGGAACCACAACGCAGAGGCGCAAGCAGCATCGGAGACACTGAAAGGAACAAGTGAGTCTGCCCAAAGCAGCTAAGGACCCCAGGGCATTCCGACAAGTGCGCTAGCAAGTGATTGAATGGTACAAAGTTGCTGATGCAGAAAATACCCAAAGTTTGTTTGAATGCAGTCAAGGCAAAGTACAAATTCAACATCCAATAAAAGGAATGTTTGAATGTAGACAACGCAAAGTCCGAAGACAACCCCCAATCCAATACAGGTGCATGTTATCATAGAAAGATATACCAAATAACTCACAGTATATGCTATTGTGGTACAACCAAAGAACTCCAACACATAAGAAGTCCTGACAGGCAAGTACACCAGGCGGCTGAAATTCAATAAAGATTCCTGGCAGGGGAGTATACCAATCAATCTGCAGAGTTAAATGAATTTCTACAGAAAGACTGTGGCAGCATTTATTGGTTAAACCAGAACTTTGTAAGTCTAGAGAAGATACAAAGGAACTGTTAGTTAAAGAGACATTTTTTCCCATGCTATTTAAGAATCCAGCAGAAGGGGACCATCCTCTGGATCCTTGGAGAACATTTTCGTTGGAGCCATTCTTATACTTTTGTTGATTTTGAACACTTTTTGCCAACATCAAGTCAAAGACATTTCCTTGCACCCTTTGTTGTTTTGTTTGTAGTGTGAGGGCCAGGATGGGATGTTTTGAACATGGATGGCTTTTCAATTACTGACATCCTGATACAGACGGATCATTAGTATTAGTTTGTAGGCCGAGAAATTCCTCTTTAAAATAGGGTCAAGAGGCCTTTTCCCAACCCATGTCTTATTTAATAAAATGTCTTTGTTTGAAAACATAAATACCTTGTGTCTGGCTCTCATTTCTGTCCCCTCATAGCAGCCACAAACTGCTTGAGGCTGCTTGGATTTGGTGCAAATGATTATTGGGTTTCCAGCAAGTACAGCCCAGTCTCCACTATTTTGCGCAAATGGAAAGGTGTTCGGTCCTCAGAGCTATTGATTGTACTGTTGGGTCAATATGAGTCTTGCTTCATGAACACCTCAGATTACTCCTGTAGTACCAACTCAACTTTATTTCCTAAAGACTAAATGCCAAGTGCACAAGAATTTGCTCCTCCGCTGTACTGAAACTCATTATTGTGTTTTTAGTATAGTATGTTGCTTGTGTTAAATACCTCTCATGGTGTGGAAAGCCCCATCCAAGAGGACTGTCACATGGGTGGTATGGTGATTGGCAGAAACCTTTATTTATATGAAAAAAAGAAAAGATAACCTTATCTTGCCCTAACTGTAAGAGGGGTTTTCCTGCCTCAACAAAACTAAGTAATCTGCCACAATATCCAAGAACTAAAAAGAGTGCACCCACCTTTGTCACAAACCTATTTCCAATCCTTACACTTACAACTAAACTAAAGGAGTTTGCTGTCTTCTTGGTCAATTAGAGTGACTCCCTTTTCTAGACAGGTACGGTTCCATATATCAGAGAAACTGGTTCTTCAGGGTGGTTTCCATTCCTCAGGTCACAATCCTTTTTCCAAAGGTTAAAGCAAGGCTTCAAAGTAGCAAAAAGCTATCTTGCTCAGAAAGAAAGCAAAGTTCCAACTCAAAGTTCCGGTGTTAAGAGAATGGCTCCCTTCTATTGTTTTTTTCAGCAAAGTGTTTACAATGATCGGAACTACACCAGGGCGAGTGACTCCCTTCCCCTGGTTCTCTCACAGCTTCTTGCACTGCCAAGAGAATGTCTCTCTTCTCGTGGCTTTTTACAATGTTCACAAATACAACGGTGGTATGACTCCCTTCCCCTAGTTCTCCTGATGGCGAAAGGCAGTATTCTCCCCCTTTCCAATGCCCCTATCCAATCCTACTTTGTGGGATATTCTAACTTCCCAGATCTCCCCCTCCCTCTTCCTACACAAATACTGAGCCGAAGAAGAGGAGATGTAAGGCTGAAAGGATTGCCACCCATGTAATACAATAGACATGTCCCTCTAACGAACACGCACACCTAATACCAATTAACTCTTGTCATGATGCCTATCCCTGGGGATCCAGATCAAGTCCAGCAGCCCCGGAAGCAGGCATCAAGTTATTCCAACCAAGCCCAACAACCCCTGCTAGGGGCCATTTGCGGGCAGTCCTGGCGTCTATGGCGCCAGGCTCATATGGAGAGTCAGTCCTGGCGCCATAGGCGCCAGGCTCATAGATTAAAACTTACTGATGCAGACCATGCTGCAAGAGCTCCAAGCCAAAAGAGGCTTGGAAGGGACTACTTTACCTAGGGACTATTTTTTACTCGGGTGGGGTCGGGGAGGAATACTTACCTGGGACTACTTTGGAGGCTATTTAAACCACGCCCGAAGAGCAGCACACGCTTCGCGTTATTCTGCATCCAGCAGCGTGACGCTCACCGTGCCTGTAAGTCTGCATCCAGTCTTCTGCCACGCCCGCCTCGAGTCTGGAGCTCCTAGAAAAAGGGAGAAAGAAGGAGAAAAGGCTAGAACAAGAGCAATACCTTTGATCCTCACATGAATTTCCAATCCATCGCGCCATTGAGCTGGAAGAAAGTAGTTATTTTATGCGCGTCGCCTCGCCTGCTGCAGCGCCGCGCTGAACTTGCCGGCCTTCGCAGCATCTTCACTATTCACCGCATCCTTCTGCATGTTCCCGCCGCTCTCCGGCACCTAAGGGGAACACAAGAACAGCAAGGTGAGCCAAGGGAATAAACAGAGGCAATATTAGTTACCCCCATAGACTTACCTGATTTTACCGCCGGGGGTACTATTCCTCTTCACGGGTCGGCGCAGCCTCCACCGCATCTTCACCGTACCCCGGCCCCTAAGGGGAAACAAAAGGGACAAACAAGGGGAATCCTCCTCACCACAATAGACTTACCTAATTTTACCACAGGCATTATTCCCTGAGACTTCATAATTTCTCTCAGCACCTGAATAAGGGAGAAAGCAACAGGTTACATACTGACATTATTTTATCGAACTGTGTTGGATAATACAAATCCTTACCTGAATGTTACCGGTTGCCACGAGGAACTCTTCGCTAGGGTCAAGCTGCAACCTGCAAGGAATTGGACAAGGGTGAAAGTCAGACATTTGAACTCTTACGAACTATATACCTACAGCGTCTTGCCGGATCTCTCAGAGTCAATATTGTTCTGGAACTCACCTATTCCTTCGAACCAGTGAAGCAACTGGTTATCTACGCGCCCCTGCGCTCAATGCAGGATGGAGAGCTCATCTTTCCAAACCATCAGGTGAGACTATAAGAGGGGACATTAAAGGTGATCACTGGGGAGAACAGCGGGGGTGGGGGTTAACGCTGAACTCCACGGGTGGTTAATTCTCTTTCTCCATTTGCAGAAGAATACTCCTATGGGCCAAGCAAACGAAGCTAGGTGGGCCAGTCCAGTCTGTCATCTCGGCACTACGCATCACATTGGTGGAGACCGCAGCTGTCCAGTTCAGATCGACGCCCCTGTGGGAGCCAGGTGAGCGTAACACTCTCCCCAAATGGTAAAAAGGTGGAACACTGAGACACACTTTAAGCAAGACCGTGCGTGAGAACGAGCAGACTCTCCAGGGCGATGGCAAACCAGGCGAAGGAGAGTGACAAACCAAGGGGTTCATCTGAAGGGGCAAGTAGCCAGAGATCCACCCCCCAGCGAGGGATCGTTATTCATGAAAGGCTGTGAGGATTGCACAAGACAGCCCAGCTGGAAGGGAGAAAGAGTCTTCCAAGTGCGTGCTACAAGGTTACCTGCCACCCTCCTGGGTGAACGGCAGAGTTGTGGATGCGCCGAAGCGGCAGTGGTAACAACCTTGACTCTTACATCAAAGGCACGAAAGACAGAAAGCATCTTAACATGACCGGTGAGTTGAAGGAAGCAAAGAAAGCTGGGTCTGTGTTTAATTGAAATGCTTGCAACAGTATCTGAGGAACGAAGGTTATGCGAGCGCTGATAAGCTGCGAAAGTAAATCCATTGTCAAAAACTGTTAATATGAAATATAAAGTAGCAGAGTGGTCTGGTGAAGTGAGATTGCCCAATCAAAAGTCTCTGTGAAATGTTTTAAAGCTGCAGAGGCAGCGGGAAGTGAAAGATAATGAGCGTTAAGTGAAAAGCTCAAGAACTATTGAACTTTGTTTTGTTGAATCTGCCAAGGGAGCGAGAGGAGGGTCTGACCCTGGCCGAGGGATATCCGTGTTTGAAAGTAAAGGAAGGGTTTATGCCCGATTGAGGGAGACCCGTGTGAAAAGCAAGAGAGGGTCCATTCCCGACCGAGGGAGCACCATTTGAAAATCAAGTCATACATTTTTTGAAAGACATTGAAACTGAAGGAAAATATGTAAAATGGAAGTAAAGAAAGACAGGAGGGTTGAAGTGGTCATGTGGAGGTGAGAGGGAAAAACATCCCAGTTTCGAAAGTCTTCGACAGCGCAATCAAAATATGAAAGGTTTGAGCTCGACTGAGGGGAACCTATAGTGTGGAATGTGAAGAAAGCTTGGGGAAGTGAACCCCATAAAGGTGAAAAAGTTTGAGCTCGACTGAAGGGAACCTACAGTAAACTGTGATCAAATACTATGCTAAGAAACTGTTTTGCTGAAACTGTGTAGAAACTTGAAGGATGACCTGGACTTGGGTGAAAGTAACCCGAGAGGTTAAACCAGTGAACTTGTGATTCAGACTTGAATGGCCAAGAAGGCTGTGAAGGACGGAGCCAGCCACCTGCGTTTGCAAGCCAAAGTGTGTTCATCCATCAAATGTTGCACCTTACCCCCTTACTATACAACGTGGGGACGAGAATTAATACTGATTTATTTTGCCATTCTGACATTTCGTTTTACCACTGATTTTTCCTTTTGTAGATACATATCCCTATATCACATTAGAGTGTGTTAGAGTGAGAGCGGGCATTCGGCTTGTGTTAGTATAGGCCTTTGTTTGTCTAAGACTGATTAGCACTGTTTCTTTATTATTTGATGGTCGAGATTACTCCCATCTTAGTTACAGGGCAAGACAGGAGTTTTTCCGAACCCCTTGAATTTAATAATAAAGGTTTTGAAACTTGCAAATTGTCAGTGGCTGCTGGTGATACCATGCCTCCCTTACGTAAGGGTAAGTGGGCGATCAAGGGTGTAATGTATGGCTGGTATACCACGTTCACTTCAAATAGTTGTCACTGGTCCCATAGGGATTTTCCCTTTTCATAAGATCATCCCACTGAGTACCACCCTCAGGGGACTATCGAGTAGTGGACTCACCTCCCTTGCCTCATAGAAGGGGCTCCCCCTATGGAAGCAGTGGCGACATCCTGCGATTTGTCACAGGAAGTGTAAATGCACGCTTTGGGAAGCGCCCGTTACAGTCTTGATGTAAGGAGTAGGAACTGTTGGGTGGGCACAACACTGACGGATGCTAATGTGTCTATTAGCCTGGGAATCAGTTCTGACTGTATAGTCAGTTTGCACTGTGGCTGTTGCCTTTTGCCCTTGCGTTTCTAGACAGATAGTGGTCCAGTAGTGTGGGACCTCATTTTCCGTCCTTGACTCTCTCACTAGGACTGTTAGGCCTACTCTGCTACATAGTATGAGAAGGGAGGGAGCCTCTGGAGGATCTCTTTCTACTTCCAGCAGGATCAGCATTGTAGAGTGGGCTGCATTCCCTCTCACCTTAGAGTCTCCTGAACAGCCTGCATTACCACTGGAGCAACAAGGAGTTATGCTCTGAGCACGCTGAGACACTTGTGTTGACATTTTCGTGTCTAAATAACATTGGAAGAAATCTATATCATTAGACTTTTTCTGAATATAGACATTTGTTCAGAACTGGAGTGTAAGAAGGAATCTGCATAAGCCAGTGCTCTTTGGGGACTGTTGAGACAAGCCCCATGTAATTTAGTTTGTAGAGGATTCATGTTGGAGAGGATTTGGTTTTATGTTTTTTATGTATTTTTACGATTGTTGGACTACATAAAGTGATGCCAATGTGGAATATAAACAAGTGAAATGTCATATTCGTGTGCACACTCAATTGGTTTGTAGATTGATATGAGAATGATAAAATAATTACTAACACATTGAAATAACACTTTTCAGTCAATAGACTTGTGAATGGGTTCTTGACAAATATTTGTAGTGTTGCCCCTCTAGCTTAAGACATGGGTCCACATGGTATTTGACTTTGATAGAGGATCTCTGGAAAGTTTGGTGGTTGCCCCTTCTGTTGCTCTCTCCTGACTCCCTTCAATTAACGTTGGGCCTCATTATAAATTTAGTAGCAGTGGTAAAACATAGGAGTACTAGATGTTTTACAACTTCCCCCAAACTACAACTTTTTCACAGCCACTTGACTCATTTTCCGTGATGCAACTGCCAATCATCTTGCTCCAGGCCAAAGCTGAATATAACAATGCAAGTCCAGGTTAGGAGTAACCTGAGTGCTCTGCGCACCTGTCCTCCACCCGTAACTGCCTGCTCTTCCTCCTCCCCTGTCTCCCGCCACCATATCCAGTCCCTCAAAACCCTCACACCCACTCCTTACCTTAACAGGGCTCCTCTTCCCGGGCCGCACTGTTTGGCTTCCTGTTTACGCCATGGAAATGGAAGAGGGGCTCAGAGCGGAGCCCTGCCTTCCATTTCCATGGCAATCCTGACTCTTTGTGGCCACTGCCTTTTTTCTTTTTTATAATTGCTATTAG